>NC_141161.1:41906633-42566945 GCF_053477565.2 Lygodium microphyllum | reverse complement strand
TATGTCGCCGTGAATAACTTTCACTAGTAGAGAAAGTGTACCTTATGCCTGAAAAATGCACAAAACGGGCATTTACTAGTACAAATGTATCAAAATAGATATCATAATCTATTTCTAGGTCTGAAGTGTCTGAAATAGAAGAATGCTCAGATGAAGATTCAAGTTCCTCAAAAGTGGTGGTGTGCCAAGAAATTTCAGTATTGGTGTTACTGACTTTAGTTTCACTTTCACTTGTATGGGTGCTACTGACTTCAGTTTCACTTTCACCCCATTGGCGAGCTCACAATCTAACTCCACATCCGAATAGGATCTAGAGTAGGATTAGTGTCACTTTCAAAAAAAGAAGAACAAGATGATGATGTGTCACTTAGATAGTGTAGATTTACCTTAGTAGCATTGGTTTGTTGTGTAGTCTTCTTGGAGCACTTATTTGCTAAATGTGACTTACTTATACAAATATAGCATTTGAGCTCTTTCTTCTGATCTTCTCCATTTGTATCAGTTTGATGAGAATTATGTTGATGAGATGACGGTGGTATGCGCTTGCCATGTCTATGAGAATGGTGTGAATATCTTTAGGAATATCCTTCGTTTTCATGTTTGTCTTGGCGATTGAAATAAGATTTGCAACCTTTGGCATAGTACCGTGATGTGCTATGATAGTTGTTACCACCACCATAAGATGTAGAGCAAGCACATTGCTTACAACCAAAATCAAACTCATACCTTGTGGCAAATTAACATATTGATTAAGAAAAATTTTGATTTAACTTAGTCATCTTTTGCTATTGACGAACATCTTTGATAGTCTGTTCTATTGTTTCCAAAATTTGGCCAACACTGTCAGTAAAATCCATGTTCTTAGCTTTCATTTCCTATTTGTAGTAAAAGGAAACACGCTCAAGTAAAGCACAAACTAGATGTTCTTTCATGCTCTTATCATGACCGCCTAATCCTTCATACAACGAATCTCTCATGTAAATGAGATATTCCTTATATTGTCGAGGGTCACAAAGTGTGGATTCAAAGAAAGCTTCTCGAGCTTCTAACACATCATCCAATTTGCTTCCCACCAATTTGCCCCAAGAAGTAATTCAAAGAGGAGCTCAATAGGGTCAGCATGTTACACAATAGCCAATTTGACTTGGAATGTATCGAAATCCACCACTGTTTTAGACCACCTACAAATCCATGTGTCATGGCATTAAAGATATCAAATCCGTTGGTTTGTAGTTTTTCAAGGATCTTCTAACCCCCATATGCATACATCATGTAGATGAGCAATTTAATCTCTTTAGGAGATTTTCCATCTAACTCCTATCATCTTGTAGAAATTTTATAAGAAGGTTTGGAATAAGTGGAATAAGCATTCATAGGAGTGGTTGGGATAGCTTTAGTAGAATTTACTACAAGAGTCCTAGGATTATGTACTTACAAGAGTATCCATATGTGAATTGAGTAAAGCTTGGAGCACTGAACCTCAAGCAAGGGCTTCTCTATTTGGATTGATAAGAACAAAATCCTCATCAACCACACTGTCTCCGTCTTCATCAAAGTGGAAAGTGTGTAAGCAGCTTTTCTTTGAAACTCAGCTTGGGATTTGTAATACCATGCATGCATTTTCATGGGAAGGAGCATTAGGTGGATGTTGGTCTATGCTTTCAGCCATCATATGTGTATCAATGCAAGCTTCCACACTTCGCTGAGTATCATCTTTATGTTGATCCATGGGGAAACACATAAGGGCAATTGATTAAGAATATGATTTGCTTCTCTTTGCCTTCAAATCCTATCAAGGATAGCTTCATCAATATGATCAAAAGTGACCTTATAATCTTGATCTGACCAATGTGGAAACATAAACTCTAGACACTCTACTAGATCTTCACCAATATGATCAAAAGTGACCTTATAATCTTGATCTGACCAATGTGGAAACATCAACTCTAGACACTCTGCTAGATCAAGGATAGCTTCATCAATATGATCAAAAGTGACCTTATAATCTTGATCTGACCAATGTGGAAACATCAACTCTAGACACTCTGCTAGATCTTCACCAATGGCACTCGGCTGTAAAGAAGGTTGGATAGTAGTCTTACCTTTGATCACTTCTTTTAAGGAAGGAAAATAAATGTGTTGGAGGTCTTTAAATATCTCTCCTGGATCTTCATGATTAGTCCAAATATCAGGAAACGCTTGATTCAAGTCTGGCATTGTGTAGGATGTAGAGGGTTGTGCTGATAGTTTTTCTTTCCCTTTGTACGAGCCTACATGATGCATATTAAGAGAGCATGGGGAAGGTGAAGCAAAATAAGAACTCCATCTCTTTTTCAATCTTTTGTTAGAAAACACTTATTGAATTAGTTTTCTAGGATGAAGACAAATACCATGTTGTACATGTTCATGTGTACACGGTTGAGTATAAAATTTAAGGATGCTTGCCCTCTAGGACAGAGACACCCTCAATTGAGGCTGAGAGACTTTGAGAATAGAAGTAGTTCAATCCTTTAACACTTCCAGAGCCATGCGCTGAGGCAAATGCTGCATTTTTTCTTTGATTTTTGCACCTTAATCATTCTAGGAGGAAGAAGTTATTTTCTCTTCAAGGATGTAATGTCAGCTAGTTGCCATTCATATGGGAGTTCAATGTTGGATCAATTGACACAATCAGGTAGAAACTATTGTGTGCTTTCATCTGATTTCATAATTATAGTCTAACCCTTGCCCTTAAGGAATTTGTAACGTGTCCACTAGAATCATCCCGGACACGTCTTAGCAGTCCATCGGAAAGGATGTCTAGAAAGCTCCACCTGGCACTCCCATGGAATGTTACGGGACTTGCGATCTAGGTCTTCCCACATTTGCCACGTAGCGGAAGTATCCTGGCCGTTCCCACTTAGGATCGGCCTGAATTTGGGTTTTCCTATTTGGTCATTAGCTAGCAGCAACTAGCGTCAGACCCGAGCGAACTACTTTACGCAGAATCTCCAGGTCCAAAGCGGATTCACGCTGCACTTGGTTCAAGGAGAATGGGAAACGAGAGGGATGCAAGGCTCAACCTCTCTGCCATAAGGCATAGTCCCATTCCGTTCCCCTAAAACAACGTAAATTAGGTAAGATGTAACTCTAGGTCATCGTTCTTGTTATTTGTTTTGATGATGATGATCATCCCGCTGTTCCTCGAGATTTTTGAGAAAAGTTCCCGGCTAACTGGGACCACCCATCCGTAGGACGGACCCATGGTCCATCCTCCGCACTTTCCTCGGTTTGTTTTAGTTATGTAATTATCTAACACATTAATTTGACATATAATAATCAGCTTCTTTAATTAACCCTGTTAAGCACTGGTTCCTTCACGTAATCTTATCACGTGACATAGAAAAACAATATCAAACAACTTCTTTATTATCATTTCATCATTTTATCTTTGAAATACAAGGAGTTCTGCCCGTAGGCTTGTCCATAATCCGCCCGAAGGCTATCCAGTAATCCGCCAGGGATCACTATTCCAAGCTTCTGCCCGTAGACTAGTATGCGGGCCTCGAGATCCAATCCCGAGTCACGTTAGCCTCTTGTGCAGGACCCGGAAGGCAAGGGATTTACAGCGAGAGCCCCCTTGGCACCCAAGCGTCCTCCTGCTCCAAGTAGAGCTCAACGGAAAGACCTCTCGCGGCGGGTTCGGTCCACGTTCCCGGCGCGGTCAACAACCCCCTTGGTTAGGGTCAGGCAGGCAGTCGGGGGTAACTGAAGCTGCCTCTCCCTTCAGGCCTTCAACCTGAAGCATTAGATATCATTTCATCCTTTAGTTCTTTGAGCAAACAATGCAAACAGTGCTTTCTAAACTGTTACAAGCACAATCAATTCCAGTGGTCGTTTATTTGACCAACTGTCAAGGAGTGAATCCTTCTTTCCGAATGCATCCAGCGTTCGATCCGGGATTAATTGCGACTTGGCAAGATCCCCAAGGGTTTATTTGTTCACCCTTTTGTCCTTGGGTTAGGGCCATACCCTGTTAACCCAACTTAACCAATACCTTAGGTTTTATTAACAGTAAATCCTGGCGACCATGTCGCTTTAATTTATTGATTGATCATTTGCTTCCAAGCAAATACCTAACTTCCCTTTACTTGGCAATCTTTCCCCAAGACAGGTGATGTAACAGGATGACTACTCATTCTCTTGCAAGTTAAACTTGCGCAAGAACTTACCAACCTTATTTCAAGAAATGGCAAAACTCTCTTGTGAACAAACAACAAGTCTATGCAACGTTGCAACTTATTGCACAAGTGTCGCATCTATTCCATGGGATCATTTCACCCATTGAACGGCTTTTTCTAGTATCGGAATTATCTTCAGACGAGAAGCAGGGTTTAGGGTGTCTTTTTACCCAACCCATTCCTAATTACACTAGATCGACAACGTTTGGTCCTAGGGGTTCCAACTCAATTCGAGTTTCATCATTTGAACGAGTGATCCTTAGGGTAGAAACCCTAGATCGTTTCTTGCAAGCCCGTCCATTTGACTCAACATTTCATGAATGTAGGTATGATCTTTGGGTTTGAGGGTTTTGACTTGGCAACAAGTGTAAAACTAGGTCGAATCCTTAACGCGCTAAACCCTAGTTAGCACTTGGGATATTTATCATATCGACTGAATCATGCCTATATGAATCCCTTGTGGGTTAGGTGATTTAGACAATTCAATATACTTGTCTTGCGACAAGGATGAACCTTTCCTAGAGATAATAAACTAGATCTAAAGGAGAAAAATAGTTGCAACTACCACAATACATGTAAACATACGATTCATTGCTTCTATGCATCACATAGTTCACAATAACTCTATCTTTCCTTGGTAAAGTAAAAATACATGATAATCTGGATACTAACTTTCCTAGGACCTACTAGGACTTACATCAAATAATCATGCCTACTACCTTGTTATCTACACTTTAGAATCTCATGCTTTGTTAAACCATGCAACCTTTCCTAAATACGGCTCCTGATGAATGAAATTTTTGCATGACGACTATGCAACATGCAACTTTCTCCTAGCTACAATGAAGTTAATGAAGTTCATACAAAACTAAAGCTAGTGTTAACTTTTTCCATTTTACATGCCACTTGCAAGTCCATAAGATTAATTTCGTGCTCTTCTATTTCTTTTCGGATAACATCTTATGGGTGTTAACTTTTCCTCATGACTCATTACAAGGAAGATGTTGCCTAAAAATGCAACATACGCTTAATCTTTCCATGTCTAGTCAACGGTGCACTTTAACAATTCCAACCTTATAATGATAGGCAACAGGTGTTCTAGGCTCGTCACTTTGAAATGCATGACAAGGCAACATACTACTAAGGTCGTAAGATGGATAGACAATTTGCGTTCATCACATTGAAAATGTTAATAACTCAATTGCATGTCATGAAATAATTCTAGTAATCGATCAAATAGGCAAATTTTCCTCAATTGCATTTTAATTAGGCTTGGTGAATTTGAACATGCATAGGTGCTTTCTATTCCATGAAAGTTATCATACCTAATGCATTACTTTTGCATAGAATCAAAATCATAAAACCTGGGCCTGTGGGCTTGGGGAGATGTCCACGTGAATTTTAGGAGAAGAATCTCCCGCAGGCATGCCTTGCGACTTCTTGGGGGCCATCGTAGGCGTGATCACAGACTCTGCGGATTACCCTCGCTTATACGCTTTCTCCGAACAGCCTTGAGATGTGCCTTCTCCCTTGTACGCAGGAGATTCCTTCACCGAAATTCGGATCTTTGAAGACCCGGGAGCTTGTGGGATTGGGGCTTATGGGAAGGCTTGTGGGAAGGAGCTTTATGAGCCCGGTTTAAAAACCGGGAAAGCACGCAGGAACAAGTCCCAAAGGCCTTATCCTTTAGAAGCTTCTTAGAGAAGCTTCTAGGAAGCTTCTGAATTTGAGCAGGCCCGACGTGGAAGAAAGGAGGCCAATGATTGGGTAGATGTTTCCGTTGATGAAGGGAGGGGATTATGAGGACAATGGCAGGGGGGAAAATGGTGGCAGCAGCGGCACTATAGGCAGCAACAGTCGGCGGCCCTGGGAGTGGCGGCGGACAACCTGGCGGCGACGTCTCTAGCATGGCGGCCACGGGAGCGTTCTCCTCCTTATCCTTCCTCAGCGCAGCCTCCACTTCCCTCTCTGAACGTCTACTCCTCCCCCTTCGATTATCCCATTCGGCAACCTCCTCCCTAATGTGCCCTACTCTTCCTCTTCTCTCCTCAGCACGGCGATGGCAGCAGCTGTTCGTCCCCATCCTCCCTTCACACCTTAGAGGGTGTATTTATAGGACAAGGGGGGGGAAGAGAAGAGCTCCACCACGTGGCCACTGCATGGCTTCCCCCCTCCTCATGCAGTCCCACCTCCACCAAGCCCATCCCCCCACACTCCCTCTCCTCCAGCCGTGCATCGGCTGGGGGAAAGGGATAAATATAAAAAAATTTGCTTTAATAATATCAATTTTGCCCCTCCCAAGAGGGTGTTTACGTGTGAATTGCGGATTTGAACCCTCGGGCTTGCTTTGCCAATCCGGAGGTCTCGATTTCTCGCGTGCAGGTTACAGATTACACTGCCGGTAATTCCAATATGAAAGATAACCTTTGCACGAGGTTTACGCAGTGTGCGGGAAATCAATATTCACGAGTGGGAATATTACAGAATTTATACCTGCTACAACTCTAAGGATTGCTAGAGACATGCATCTAAAAACCATTCTATATTGGATTGCCAAATGGAAAGAAGATGCTTTCATTTGTAAACCCATGGTTCTAATATGTAGCATAAGCAATTCAGGGAGATAAGGATCATCCATAGAAATAACATAATTGGGTCTTAATTCAAAGAAGATCAAATATTAGACAAAGGAGATACTGTAGCTCCTACGATCATGTCCGTCAATTCTACATGTCTAGTATCTAAGGTGGCAGCCATGCATGACACATTAAGAACTTTGCAGAAAGAGGGATTATACATATTGCTATATAGCCTAGATACAAATAGGGGTATTCTTTCTTTTGTGGCTATTTTTGTATTTTTTGAAGGACTAAATATAACTTATTAACATGATGATCTTCGACTAGGGTATCTTTGACAGTAATGATTCTACAGTCGAAGCTTTAAACTTAAAAACTTGATTCTCACCGTAAATATGAATAGCACCAATCTCATGTAAAATCCATTTTGAACTTGGATGTGTCTCGTCCATGTTAATGGTAGAACTTCCCAAACATTTGCAACGCTTGGATAGAGTTTTAAAGGCAGAGCTAAAAACATTGCCACTGGTCTTAGAGGAAGCCATTAGGATTTACTGGACTTAAGGGTAAACGATCAAAACACAGCTTAAACGACACAATAGCCTAATAGCCTAACCATGAGCAAGGCCCTTCATCATTGCAACAAAAAGATTGGTGACAAGGATTCTATGATTAATGAAGTTCTTCACGAGGTGAATATAGAGTTGAAGGGGATGGAACACGATTCTTCTTTGGGATTTAATGGTGATAAGTCAATTATTGAGGTGTCTTCTTGTACAACCATTATACCTTATATACCTAGCTACGGTCTCTAGGTTATGTACTTTGAGTATCTTAGAGGGGCTCTACTAGGATTACTTATACAACTGCACTAGAGGGCTTTGAGTATAAGTAATCCATTTATGAGCATCATTGAGGATCTCTTAGTCTAATAATAAATCAGTCTCAACAAAAAGCATCTTAGAAATGTGTTTTTTTTGTCCTAGGATCGCGTATTAAAATTAATGCCATCTATGAAATTTATCAACTATAGTAATAAAATTTGTTTCAATCAATTCTACTCATAGTAATAAGACCTGAGAGAAAATATCCTATGCTCAATTTAAGGGATTCTTCTTCTATAACAATACTTTTGGGTTCATTTTGATGAAGTATCGTAATGACCATTAGCTAGGGTATCATTTTCTTTTAGTCCTTCTGTTGACTAGTTCGCATGATTTCTAATTTGTTATGCCTATAAAGTTAATACAAAAACAATGAATTATGCATATCACAATTAGATTCCCTACTTGGACATTATGAAGGACATGACCAATTTTAAGCCATCTTAAAGAGTCACCAATGTACGTGGCCCATGGCAAAGCACATTGCATACCATTATCGATAAGTCTATTATCGTGCATCTTAAATCTCCTAATTAGACTTTATAAAGTGTATGACTAATTTTTAGCCCTCTTAAGGACTCGATGTAATGGTACCCAAAAAAAAAAGTAAAGTGGATACCATTACCATAATCATGGATATGCTATTGTTCCAATATATGTTATCTTTCTCTTTCTCTCCCTCTCTCTCCCTCTCCCTCCCTCTCCCTCTCTTTCTCTTGCATTTCCTCTCCCTCTCACAATATATCTTAACACTGTCCAAAAGCAAAAGGGAGAGGGAGAGAGAGAATGCACTCTCCCTCCCTCTCCCTCTCCCTCTCTTTCTCTTTCTCTCCCTCTCATTTCCTCCCTCTCCCTCTCCCTCTCTTTCTCTCTCTCTTCCTCTCTCTCCCTCTCCCTCTCCCTCTCTTTCTCTCCTTCTCTCTCATTTCCTCTCCTAAACAAGTAAAAAAGAAAGTGATTTAAACCTTTAATAAGCAAAAGGGAGAGGGAGAGAGAGAATGCACTCTCCCTCCCTCTCCCTCTCCCTCTCTTTCTCTCCCTCTCTCTCCCTCTCCCTCTCTTTCTCTCTTTCTCTCATTTCCTTTCCTAAACAAGCAAAAAAGAAAGTGATTTAAGCATTAAACAAGCAAAAGGGAGAGGGAGAGAGAGAATGCACTCTCCCTCCCTCTCCCTCTCCCTCTCTTTCTCTTTTTCTCCCTCTCTCATTTCCTCCCCCTCCCTCTCCCTCTCCCTCTCTTTCTCTCTTTCTCTCACATTTCCTCTTCTAAACAAGCAAAAAAGAAAGTGATTTAAACCTTAAATAAGCAAAAGGGAGAGGGAGAGAGAGAATGCACTCTCCCTCCCTCTCCCTCTCCCTCTCCCTCTCTTTCTCTTTCTCTTTCTCTCCCTCTCTCTCCCTCTCCCTCTCTTTCTCTCTCATTTCCAATCCTAAACAAGCAAAAGAGAAAGTGATTTAAACCTTAAACAAGCAAAAGAAAGAGAGAGGGAGAATCACCGATGAGATATGACGAGTGTGGGGTGGCTCCTCTTTGCAATGAAGGCTCCTCCTCTCCTTCACAAACAATGGCGGCGGCGGCAAGTCTTCTTCCTCTCCTTCTCTTACGACGATTGCTCTCGCCACTAGCGACGCCGCTACCCGCCGTCGCTACTAGCTCAAATCCTTGTAGTGGTATTTCATAACTATGAGGAATTTCATTGTGAGCTTACTTCCACATTTGGAGATGCAGACACTAGTCAAGTAGCATTAAAAAAACTTCGAAAGCTACGAAAAGGTAATTGGCCTACCTTTGCTTTTGCATCTAAATTTAGGCAATTAATCTATAACCTCACTTGGCACAAAGAGTATTTTATCGGCCAATTCAAATGGGCTCTTTGAGATGACATCAAGGACCTCATGTTCACTATGCCTGAGGAAAAAACACTCAACAATTATATCATGCAAGCCATACAATGTCATAATAGATTATTCAAGAGGAAGAAAGAAAAGTGAGAAGAATAAAGGCCTCGCCAATGGAACCCTGCCCCAATCAGAGAAGAAACTAAGCCTAAACCAATGCAAATAGATAATACCAAATTCTAGCCCTTAATCCCACAAGAAAAGCAAAGATGAAGAGAGAACTATCTATGCCTATATTGTGGAAACCCTAGACACATCACCCTAAGTTGCCCAAATAAGAGGTTAAGAACCCCAAGAGTTGCTACAATCATCCTCTAGTAGGAAAATGAGGATGTGTGGTTGTAAATGAGATCATGCAACCAAATCTTGATATAGGAAAGGGTCTTTTGATCCCACCCACACCCATGAAAACTTTCCTTGTTACAATCAAGATGATCCTATCGAGAAAGATGGTTTCCTTGAAAGCCCTTGTTGACTCGCGAGCCTCTGCATGTTTCATTGATGATGGCTTTGTGAGTAGATAATAGATTCCATTACTCCGAAAGAAAAATCTTGCAACAACTGAAGTCGTGGATGGAAGACCTCTAGCATCCGAAGATATTACCAAGGAAACTCAACCACTCATGGTAGCTCTTGGCAATCACAAATCTTGTGTATGCTTTATTATCATATCTAATCCCACAAATCCAATAATCCTTGGGATGACTTGGCCAAATAAATGCAACCCAAAAATTAAGTGGATTAAGCAAAAGATAACACGTTGTGAAAATCAACGAAATTCAGTATATCTAGGAGTTAAAGCCTTATGCACATAGCAAGGAGGAACCAATCGACATTATATATCATATACCAGCTCAAGAATCTAGTAAGGATAAGTCAATTAAGCTACCAAGCCAATATCAAGAATTCCAGGATGTCCTTGAAACAAAGAATGCAAATCTCTTGCCTGAACATAGAACATATGATTGTGCTATAGAACTCTAGGAGGGGGCTCAACCACCTTTTGGACCCTTCTACATGCTATCCCTTCATGAACTTGCTAAAGTACGCAAGAACATTGATGAGGACTTAGCCAAGGGACTCATTAGGCACTCAAAGTCTCATGTTGGAGCCCCAATTTTGTTCTTGAAAAAGAAACACAAGTCACTTCCAATGTGTGTGGACTATTAAGGACTCAACAAGATAGCACTCAAGAATTGATATCCTTTGTCGTTGATATTAGAGCTCGTGGAATGCCTTGAAAAAGCCTAGATCTTCACAAACATTGATC
The DNA here is from genome assembly GCF_053477565.2 of Lygodium microphyllum. NCBI lineage: Eukaryota > Viridiplantae > Streptophyta > Polypodiopsida > Schizaeales > Lygodiaceae > Lygodium > Lygodium microphyllum. The sequence goes on along the minus strand of NC_141161.1, from coordinate 42,556,095 downwards.
TATGAGGGGCTTACAATCTTACACAGGTCAGAGAAGGAGATGAATGGAAGGCAGCCTTCTACACATAAGGCATGGCCACTTTGAGTATGTTGTTATGCCATTCGGCCTCATCAATGCTCCTGTAGTGCTTAAACATATGATGAATGATGTGTTTTGAGAGTATATAGATGATTTTGTAGTTATATACTTGGATGATATCTTGATATTATCAAAAGATCCAAAGGAGCATAAGGACCATGTAAATTTAGTTTTGGAAAAGCTCATAGAAAAATGACTATATACAAAACGTGAGCTTCATTTTTTCCATAATATAGAAGCGAAATTCTTGGGGTGCAATGTCTTCCAAAAAGGAATCTTCATGGACCCCAAGAAAATTGAGACTATTCTTGACTGGCAGACACCCACATGTGTCCATGATGTCCAATGTTTCCTTAGCTTTGCCAACTTCTACACAATATTTATCAAGGATTACTCAAAGATAGTCACACCACTCAGCAAACTCACAGGAAACTCAAAATTCTCATGGATCCCAAAAGCGGAGAAGGCCTTTTCGACCCTGAAAACTGCTTTCACCACCCCCACTACTCCAATCCTATTTCACCTAAATCCTACCAAGCCATTTTTCTTAGAGACTGATGTGTTAGACTATGCCTTAGGAGCCATCTTGTCCTAGCATGGAGATGATGGTTATATGCATCTAATGGCATTCCATTAAGAGACGTTTTCTCCTCAAAAGATAAATTATGAGATCCATGACAAAGAACTCCTTTCTATTGTAGATGCCTTTGATACTTAGAATCATCTTCTAGAGGGTGTAGCCCATAAAGCTATCATCTATATAGATCACAAAAATGTAGAATATTTATGACAATCCACATCCTCGATTGAAGACAATCCCAATTGAGTAACTTCTTATCTACGTTTGACTTTGTCATCATCTATCGCTCAAGATACCAACAATGCCAATTAGATGCTTTATTAAGAATATCCGACCTGGCACCTAAGAAGGCAGAAGAATCTTTTGATCAACAACAAGAGATACTACTCAAGCTAGAGTACCTCCAACTAGTAGCCATCTCTAGTTGTCACCAAGACGACCCTCCCTTTATCTAGTTAATCCATGAAGCCCTACTGCATGATGGTTTTCCAACAATGTCAACCAAAAAAATCAAGAGGAAAAAGAAAATCATTTTTTCTAGTTTGAGGAAACTAATGGATTGTTATACCATAAGGGTCTACCTTGCATCCCTCCAGGAAAGCCGAGATTCCATGTACTGCAAAAAGGCCATGACACCCCAACAATAGGAGTCTTTGGAGTTAATAAGACCTTAGAGCTTAATTCAAGACATTTTTGGTAGCCTCGGATGTGGAAAGAAGTTAAGGAATATATAAAATCATGTGATACATACAACAAGGTCAAGGTGTCTCCTTACAAACCACATGGCCTCCTACAACCCTTGCCCATTCTAGCACAACACTAGTCTTCCCTGTCTATGGATTTCATAAGAGATATTTGCAAATCAAACACATATGACTCTATTCTTTTTGTGGTAAGTAGGTTCATAAAAGTGGCACATTTCAAGTTTATCATGAACTATGTTCCTAACATGCCAAACAACAAATACAAGTATCTTCTGTTTACGAGTCTTTTTCTACACCTTGCCAAGAGATCTACAACATGTGCTAAAATATCTTACCAAAAAGGCCCCCAATGAGATAGGGAAGAAACATCTACTTCGATGGTATCTCTTTTTTGATTCCCTTGATGTAACATTTCAACACATATCAAGCATCCACAACAATATTCCAGACCTTTTGTCAAGTCAATCATTGTGACTCACCAACTTCCAACTTCCTTTTGTAAAGATGTACAATATTCCAAGCGCACTGTGCGCACTATACCATGCATTGGCATGCACTCAAAGATGCACACTCACTCTTCACAACAATCATTGAGCATCTTCTCAGAGCATATGAGTACCTCCTCTTGTAATTCTGTCAAATAGAGCAATACATAACAATAGCACTAATTGCATTCTGAAGCATTTTCTCTCCAACTACTCTATGTCGTCCCTCTGGTTTCCTGTGTTTCCTATTTCCATTGCATGCTCTATGAGTTGGTATCAAAGCCATAACACATGCCACCATCTGAGCAAAGGTTGTTAGTGACATCATTCATCACTTTTCCTTTTAGCATCTAAGCCATTATCCAATCTTTGAGTCAAGTCCAAACATTTAGTCTTCAACTCATGAACCTTATGAACCAATGCTTTTTTTTTTTACAATAACGAATAATTATCTACCGGGACAAACAAATCCTTGAGCATGATATAGAGCCGAGATATAACATCAATAAATCTCTCAACTACTATGTACAATGCAAGAGCTTATGGTCAACTTGCAACTTGACATACATCTCCATAAAGCTATCCATTTGAGCCTTGTTTGCTATAATGTAGATAAGATGGAAAACGAAGAAGGTCTTATTGTTCAAGACTGTGAGGGATATCTTAATCAGCGTGTCGCATGTCCTTGCTCTCAATGCAAGTTGGCAATTAGACGAAAATGCCGATTGTCTATAAAACACGTACGACGATTTGGTGAGTTTCAATCTGAGATCATTGATCAGGCGATTGCGGATTTTCAGTAAATGGTAATTTGAAGTTAATATTAATCATGCATTGTAGTCACAAGCTAATTGAAAACTATACACAATAAGATTGGGTCTTGTTGGCGAATTTTCTATCCAGGGGGGTGATGTCTCGTCCCAAGGGGGAGTGCACCCTTTGCGGCCAATTAGAAGAGTTCATGGACCTGGGATGGATGGATTGCAGGAGCCAATCCACCACTCGCAAGGCCAATCTATACCGTCAATGCCAGAGGAGACATACAACCTTCCCGACCTACCTACAATCTTGGAGCCTGAAATGGAGGCGATGATCGATGCATTGATTCCCATGGATGTCGAGACATCTGATCCGTTAGAGAGGAAGAATCCATATCATTATATGATGGGTGCGAGTATCTCGGTTGAAGACATTGCTTGCACTCTTAAGTGTGCAAGCAAAATATGAGTGGAGCGATACGAGTGTGACCGAGTTATTCAGGTACCTTGCACATAGACTTCATTGATTTTTTTTTTTGACACTATTATTACAAACATTTGTGCTTTTTCAAGGTGTTTTATGATTTTTTTTCAGGTTATTGAAATATCATATATTACCACCTACAAATACCATGCCTGAGCCTCATGATGATGCACGACATGTTTTACGGAAGCTTGGCATGGACTACAATAACATCCATGCATGTATCAACGATTGCATATTGTTTCGAGATTAATATAAGACTATGGAGACATGTCCAAAGTGTGGTGCTCACAGGTATCGACAGGACTTGCAAGGGAAAACCATCCCTCAAAAAGTTCTCAAACACTTTCCGCTCATCCCCCGCATAAACCACATGTTTCGCACGTCCGGCATGGCAAGCTTGACAACGTGGCATGTGTAGAATAGGTCCACGGATGGAGTTCAACGAATATCAGCGAATTCGTGTGCATGGAGCCACATTGACTCTACCTTCGTAGGCTTTGCGCGAGAGCCAAGGAATCTTTGGCTCGATCTTGCAATGGATGCTATGAACCCATTCGATCTGTGCTCAACTTCTTACAGTGTGTGGCCTATAGTGCTTGTCAACTACAACATCCCTCCATGGCTGATGGTGGAGTGCAGCTTCCTCGCATTGGGTTTTGTCCACTAAAGAAGAGCGCATTGTGAAGCAAGTAATTAAGTCTATCCGCACTCCGACGGGTATGATGCGTTCTCTCAGGTCCGCATTTTCTAAGGATGACCAATTGTCGGGGCTAAAATCCCATGATTGGCATAAGATATGTCAGGTTTGTGAACAGAATGGATTGTAATTAGCGTGGGCATTTTGCAATTTGAAAAGTGGCCATTATTCATAATGCTTTCTCATTTGTGGCAGTTTGTCTTACCAATCGCGATCGCAGGATACCTTACTCCAAAAATTGGCGGGGCCATTTAAAGTTGTCGACTTTGGTGGAATGGATCTCACAGAAAGAGATTAAGACGTCCTCTATTGAATCCGTGAGGCGGGGAGCAGTGGAGACGGTCTGTCTCTTTGAGAAATATCTTCCCATTAGCATGCTCACGATACAAGTCCACCTTCTTGTGCATCTTGTGGACGAAGTGGAGATTGCTGGACCTGTCCATACGCGATGGATGTTCTTCCTGGAGCGCTTCATGAAAACCCTGAAAGGCTTTGTGCGACAACGAGCTTGGCCAGAAGGTAGCATGGATGAACGTTGGTTGGTGTCATAGGCGTTAATGGATATCTCACAATGGCTACCAACGGTGGAACCAGACAATGAAATACTATGGACGCTGAAGGACAATGATAGATTGACTAGAGATGTGGTGGTTGGAAATGGGGTAGAAAAAAGAATGGATGCCTCAATGGAAGAGAAGGTGAATCGCTTTTGTATGTTGCACCATGCCTCCATGGAGATGTGGCTCGCCAAGTACCAAATTGCAAGGCAAGATCGAGAGGAAGTGCGAGCTGAATTTCGATGTAGTACGCGTCATCAACTGATTCGATATCCCGAAGGCATGGAGGAGATGCCGCGGTTTATGTCAACACGATGGTTGCATGGAGCCTTGACCGCAGCATCCAGTGAAGGGACAGAGGTCTCAATGGAGGAGTGGGAATTCTTGAGGGGATGTAGTCCAAAGGTGATGAGGGGTTTAGAATATGTCGTATCTAAATTTTATATGCGTCTAATTTGAGTGTTTCAATGTATAATACAAAATATATAGTGCAGCATGGTCGCGCGGACGGCATTTTCGCGTGGAGCGTATTGACAAAATGCGCTCCACAATGGACTGTGGTGTCATGGCAATGTTCGAGCAAGAAAGCCGGCGACGAGCAACAAATCCAAACACGCTTGTGGATGAATGGAGTATTTTGGGAACTTGCAAAGTATTATTACAGTGGATTACCGTAGCTTCTCCATGATACTATTCGATATGTAGTGGTTCAAAGTGGTACTTGAAGGAGCTGGAGCAACAGTTCGACGAGGTCCATCTAGATTTCTCGAAATAGATTCGAAAAAAAAATAGACCGATTTGCGCGACACCTTTGTGTTTCCGGCCCATTGTGAACAGGTGCATAGAGTCATTTGCTTGCTAATTGTAATACGACATGGTTTATGTCACAATGGTTTAAACTCTCTTTGTACCTGTTTGTGAACATGTAATCTTCTATCCAAACCCCCGACAACCTCGATGGTTGTATGCTATACCTTCAACTCCCCGAACTGCGAGAGTATATGATCAAAGTGATGTTCCGGGCATAGATGAAGATAATATGCAAATAGAGGGGTCGATATTACAAGGGGTGGAGGCCGCTGCAAGCTTGGAGCCCGCATCGGCTAACAATGATCTAAATACAGGAGTCGAATGAATTTTTTGAGAATGAGGTAGACTCATTATTTTGTGGTGACATGTCTATCGACATTCCAGTGTATGCGGAGTTGTGTCAGGAGATTAACATGGGACCATAGGATACTTCATTCTTGGAGCATCCACTTACTCAATTCGTTATTTAGATCTCTTATAAAGGTACATAAGATATGCATTTTAAGAGGGATTTTTTAAAAATGATTTATATTACTGTACTTTGTATAATTTAAATTGATTATTCTAACACCATTTTTTATCTGTACAGGTGACATTTTCAAGATGAGTCGAGGGATGAGCGATGAGGAGTTGCAGGACATCTTCACATGCATGTCTCTAGACCAGCTCGCGAGATTCAGAGAGATAGCAAACCAGGAGCTGTCTCATTCTTCGTTAGGGCGCTCTACTAGATCTGCTTCAGCGCGATCAGATTCTTCAACTTCGAGCAGATGATCTCAACGCTCACAACTTGGGCCAGAGGGAGGGACTGCATCGGGATCAGGGGGATGCTCCTGTGGAGACACGGATGTGGTGTCTCCGTCTCCTCGTTCAGCTGGAGCTGCCTCACCTCCAGGATTTGTCACACCTGTGGGGACGTCTACTCCAGTTACTCTGGCTTTTGCTTAGCCGTCAGCAGCAGGTGGCACCCCTTTTGGTGGCACCCCTTTGGGTGCCACTCCGAGAGAGGTAACCCCTGTCGGTACACCGGATGTAGAGGGGTCTCCTGGATATGCCCATGAGCGTGGACGAAGATGGGAGAGAACCCATCTTAGGCAGACTCCTAGGGGTTATGGATATTTGGTTGATAGTAGGTCAGGAGCCATCATCATGAATGATGAGGGGAGCAGGGTGATGGCTCGCATGAGAGAGTTGTGCCAACAAGTTTTTCGGCACAACGTCTTGGATCATTGGAAGAATATACCAGAGGGGAGCAAGGACTACATAGTAGCATCCTTTCACAAGGAGTTTCCAGTGCCAGCCGCAGTAGATAGATTCTCTACAGGATGGATGATGGATTGCATGCGTGTATACATGTCACATAGACGATCCGATGCACGCAAGGCAATCAAGATTGGGGCTGCAAAGCGCGAGTGGTTAGATGCAGACGATTGGCGCCGACTGAGGGAGGAGGCTGCAAATTCACCAAGACATTGGAGTTAGCAGCGCGAGGCGGCGAGGGCATGACTTGAGGCCGGAGTGGTCCATCATCTTGGGAGTGGCGGCCACATGACATATTTGGAGGGCTTTGTAAGTTTCTCTTTTGTTTTGCTTGTTTGTTTTTTTGAAATATTCTTTGTACTCACAATCATGTTTCTAACAGTTAGCATTTTGTTTTCTTTGCAGCACTCCATTACAAATCACGAGCCGCAAGGCCTTGAGACTCGATATGCAGAGAAGCATGGTCTCAATGCATTGATCGACCGATTGTATAGACGTGGCGGCCCTGTAAGTCACTCATCTTTCTTGTCCATAGTTACCATGAGATATTTGAATGCATTATTGTATGGTGGATTGATGTGTTGTTTCTTTTTCTGCAGAGTCCGTTCGATGCTCCTTTGCGGTGGAACGAGCTTTCGGGGGACGAGGATTTCTAGCTCGCCCTTGGATCCTTGGAGCTCACACACCTTTATTTTTTAGTCGCCTGATCTATGTAGACATTTTCTATGTATTAGTGATATCCTGTCATGATTGTACCAATCGCTTTTTATGCGATCATGTATTTATTTCATGTATCAGTTTTATGATTTTAGTATACATTCTTTTTGTTTGCAAGCACTTTGTATACAGTAGTGCAGAAACTATTTTGTATGGCTCTCATACAGCACACAGTGCTATATGTGGTAGGGCAGCTTGCTGCCCTGCCACAAAAAAAAAATTCCCTGTTACCGTCGCTATTTGCGTCGCAAATTTACTGCTCGCGTCGCTATTGGCGTCACTATGTGCGTCGCAAATTTACTGGTTGCGTCGCTATTGGCATCGCTATTAGCGTCACAAATGCGATGCATATAGCGACACCAATAGCGACGTTTCTATGGCATGGTCAATAAGGACGCTTTTTGTGACGACGCGGGCAAAGCTAGAAAATAGTCTTAGAAAAATGTTATGGAAGCACTAGACTATGCTTGAGAGACTAGACTAGATGCATTATTTGTTACAAGAATTCTAATTACAAGACAATCCCACGTAGGGGCACAAGGTACAATGATAACTTAACAAGATACTAAAAATACCTGAGCACTCTCCCAATCCCGAAAAGTCATGCATCGTCCACGTGAGAATGGCTCGAATATTGGCTGACCACCGACCATCGCACCTGCTCATTTCTTGCATAGTGACCCCCTCCTCCTACAAAATCTTAAGCTCATCGACTAATTGATAAAGATACACATCCATATTTTTTAGTTTGTAGCGGCCTGGGACGAGCAAGCTAAGGATGAGATGTCCTTTCTTCGTAGAAAGCCATGGAGGGATGTTGTAGTTGACAAGGACTATGGGCCACACAATGTAAGAAGTTGAGCGCAGACCGAATGGGTTCAAGCCATCCATTACGAGACCGAGCTGAAGATTCCTTGGCTCTCGCGCAAAGCCTGGGAAGGTAGAGTCAATGTGGCTCCATGCACATGAATCCGCTGATATTTGTTGAACTCCATCCGTGGACCTATTCTGCACATGCCACGTTGTCAAGCTCGCCATGCCGGACATAAAAACATGTGGTTTATGCGGGGGATGAGCAGAAAATGTTTGAGAACTTTTTGAGGGATGGTTTGCCCTTGCAAGTCCTGTCGATACCTATGAGCACCACACTTTGGACATGTCTCCATAGTCTCGTATTCTTCTCGAAACAGTATACAATTGTTGATACATGCATGGATGTTATTGTAGTCCATGCCAAGCTTCCGTAAAACATGTCCTGCATCATCACGAGACTCAAGCATGGTATTTGCAGGTGGTAATATATGATATTTCAATAACCTGGAAAAAATCATAAAACACCTTGAAAAAGCACAAATGTTTGTAATAATAGTGTCAAAAAAAAAATCAATGAAGCCTATGTGCAAGGTACCTGAATAACTCGGTCAACCTCGTATCGCTCCACCCGTATTTTACTTGCACACTTAAGAGTGCAAGTAGTGTCTTCAACCAAGATACTTGGCACCCATCATATAATGGTATGGATGCTTCCTCTCTAAGCGGATCAGATATTTCAATATCTGATCCGTAAAACATGTTGTGCATCATCAGAGACTCAAGCATGGTATTTGCAGGTGGTAATATATGATATTTCAATAACCTAGAAAAAATCATAAAACACCTTAAAAAAGCACAAATGTTTGTAATAATAGTGTCAAAAAAAAAATCAATGAAGCCTATGTGCAAGTTACCTTAATAACTCGGTCACACTCGTATCGCTCCACCCGTATTTTGCTTGCACACTTAAGAGTGCAAGCAGTGTCTTCAACCGAGATACTCGGCACCCATCATATAATGGTATGGATGTTTCCTCTCTAAGCGGATCAGATGTCTCGACATCCATGGGAATCAATGCATCGATCATTGCCTCCATCTCTGGCTCCAAGATTGTAGGTAGGTCTGGAAGGTTGTCTATCTCCTCTAGCATTGACGGTATAGATTAGCCTTGCAAGTGGTGGATTGGCTCCTTCACTCCATCCATCGCATGCCCACGAACTCTTCTAATTGGCCGCAAAGGGTGCACTCCCCCTTGGGATGAGACATCACCTCCCTGGATAGAAAATTTTCCAACAAGACCCAATCTTATTGTGTATGGTTTTCAATTAACTTGCGAGTACAATGCATGATTGATATTAACTTCAAATTACCGTTTGCTGAAAATCCGCAATTGCTTGATCAATGATCTCAGATTGAAACTCACCAAATCGTCGTACGTGTTCTATAGACAATCAGCGTTTTCATCTAATTGCCAACTTGCATTGAGAGCAAGGACATGGGACGCGCTGATTAAGATACGCCTCGCGATCTTGAACAATAAGACCTTCTTCATTTTCCATCTTATCTACATTACAACAAACGAGGCTCAAATGGATAGCTTTATGGAGATGTATGTCAAGTTGCAAGTTAACCATAAGCTCTTGGTTGAGAGGTTTTAGCCTCTACAAGAGATTGAGAAGCAAATTTTGTAAAACATTGAGGTTGATATTGATGTATACATGGTGTTGAAATCTAAACTTCAAGATATAAGAAATGCTTTACTGAGTGATGTAAAGAATGCATTGGACATAGTAGTTGAGAGATTTATTGATGTTATATCTCAGCCATATACCATGCTCAAGGATTTGTTTGTTATGGTAGATAATTATTCATTATTGTAAAAAAAAAAAGCTTTGGTTCATAAGGTTCATGAGTCGAAGACTAAATGTTTGGACTTGACTAAAAGATTGGATAATGCCTTAGATGCTAAAAGGAAAAGTGATGAATATGTTACTTCATCATTGCAACAAAAAGATTGGTGACAAGGATGCTATGATTAATGAAGTTCTTCACGAGGTGAATATAGAGTAAAAGTGTTGAGAGAGAGAGAGAGAGTACGAGAGAGATACACAAGACATGCTCCCAAAGAATGATTCATATTAATGTAGAGTTAGTATATATAGGTGAGACCCAAGTCAAGTGAGAGATGATATATGCATCTCCAGGGGTAGTAACAACATTTGCAACTGTATCATTCAATGATAGCTCAAATAGATTACCATGTTGAGGAGCCACTGCTATAGTATGCCCGTCTTTCTCTATACGACATCGATTATGATCAAAGCCAACAAACAGACCAAGATCAACTAGACGAGCAACAGAAAGAAGATTTCTTTGCAAATCTGGAACATAAAGAACTCCTCTTAATATTCTAGTGGATGAAACAGTCCCCAGATATAAATCACCCACTCCTTTGACTTGACAAGTCGTATCATCTGCAAGGTAAACAAACTTCTTGATAGGAAGAGAATGATAATTGTGAAGCCACTGCGATTGGTATGTCATATTTCCAGTGGCACCTGAATCAACGATGAGTATGATCATCATCAGTTGTAGTTTGTTGAACAATATAAGCTCGAGAACGTTCTTCATCATATCTGCGTTTATAACAAAAAGGGGATGGAACATGATTCTTCTTTGGGATTTAGTGGTGATCAATCAATTATTGAGGTGTCTTCTTGTGCAACCATTATACCTTATATACCTAGCTACGGTCTCTAGGTTATGTACTTTGAGTATCTTAAAGGGGCTCTACTAGGATTACTTATACAACTGCACTAGAGGGCTTTGAGTATAAGTAATCCATTTATGAGCATCATTGAGGATCTCTTAGTCTAATAATAAATCAGTCTCAACAAAAAGCATCTTAGTAATGTGGTTTTTTTGTCCTAGGTCCATGTATAAAAATTAATGCCATCTATGAAATTTATCAACTATAGTAATAAAATCTGTTTCAATCAATTCTACTCATAGTCATAACATTTGAAGAAAATATCCTATGCTCAATTTACGGGATTCTTCTTCTATAGCAATACTTTTGGGTTCATTTTGATGAAGTACCTTAGTGACCATTAGCTAGGGTATCATTTTCTTTTAGTCCTTCCATTGACTAGTTGGCATGATCACTAATTTGTTATGCCTATAAAGTTAATACAAAAACAATGAATTATGCATATCACAATTAGATCCCCTACTTGGACATTATGAAGGATATGACCAATTTTAAGTCATCTTAAAGAGTCACCAATGTACGTGGCCCATGGCAAAGCACATTGCATACCATTATTGATAAGTCTATTATCATGCATCTTAAATCTCCTAATTAGACTTTATAAAGTGTATGACTAATTTTTAGCCCTCTTAATGAGTCGATGTAATGGTACCCATAAAAAATACCATTACCATAATCATGGATATGTTATCGTTCCTATATATACACACACAGGTGGACTACATCTTGAGTAGACAAAATCTATCCATTTGAGTAGACATACATCTCCATCAAGCTATCCATTTGATTATACATCTCTTTCTCTTTCTCTCCTTCTCTCTCCCTCTCCCTCTCTTTCTCTCTCATTTCCTCTCCCTCTCACAATATATCCTAAGACTCTCCAAAAGAAAAATGGAGAGGGAGACAGAAAAAGCACTCTCCCTCCCTCTCCCTCTCCCTCTCTTTCTCTTTCTCTCCCTCTCTCATTTTCTCCCCCTCCCTCTCCCTCTCCCTCTCCCTCTCTTTCTCTTTCTCTTTCTCCCTCTCTCTCTCTTTCTCTTCCTCCCTCTCCCTTTCCCTCTCTTTCTCTCGCATTTCCTCTCCCTCTCACAATATATCCTAACACTCTCCAAAAGTAAAAGGGAGAGGGAGAGAGAGAATGCACTCTCCCTCCCTCTCCCTCTCCCTCTCCCTCTCTTTCTCTTTCTCTCCCTCTCTCTCCCTCTCCCTCTCTCTCTCCCTCTTTTTCTCTCTTTCTCTCTCATTTCCTCTCCTAAACAAGCAAAAGAGAAAGTGATTTAAACCTTAAACAAGCAAAAGGGAGAGGGAGAGAGAGAATGCACTCTCCCTCCCTCTCCCTCTCTCTCCCTCTCCCTATCTTTCTCTCTTATTTTCTCTCCTAAACAAGCAAAAGAGAAAGTGATTTAAACCTTAAACAAGAAAAAGGGAAAGGGAGAGAGAGAATGCACTCTCCCTCCCTCTCCCTCTCCCTCTCCCTCTCTTTCTCTGTTTCTTCCTCTCTCATTTCCTCCCCCTTCCTCTCCCTCTCCCTCTCTTTCTCTTTTTCTCCCTCTCTCTCCCTCTCCCTCTCTTTCTCTCTCATTTCCTCTCCTAAACAAGCAAAAGAGAAAGTGATTTAAACCTTAAACAAGCAAAAGAAGGAGAGAGGGAGACTCACCGATGAGATATGGCGAGTGTGGGGCAGATCCTCTTTGCGATGAAGGCTCCTCCTCTCCTTCGCGAACAACGGCGGCGGCGGTGGCGGCAAGTCTTCTTCCTCTCCTTCTCTTACAATGGTCACTCTCTCCCTCGCTCTCGCTCTGAAAACACAAAACGCGAAAACACGAAATAAAGCCGCGCTTGGTTTCAGCCCGTTTTTTTTCCCTGTACTGGACCGTCGCTATTTGTGACGCAAATAGTGACGCTGCTACCCGTTGTCGCTAATCGCCGTCGGTACAAGCTCAAATCCTTGTAGTGTTTCTTGGGCATATATCTATTTTTCTTCAGTGAGCCATTTTTCTCGAGCTGCTTCCTTGTTTGATGAAGGTACTTCTACTATAGAATAAACACAGCGACCAATTTTGGGCAATAAAGGCATATCCGCCTTTGTTTCAAGATAAGACAATGTGAAATGGTTAGCCCAAAACGTTGTCAAGTATTTTTCTGAAAACTGAAATCCCCTAGTCAAATTGTAGTTAGGTTTGATTTTTGCTAGTTTAATTATTGTGTGACAGTTTGTTTTGTTGTTTTGTAATTCGATTTATTGTGTTTGTCTAGCTTAGGATTTAATTCTGTCTTTTTCTTTGATTTGTTGAGTGTGAAACTTGATAGCCTTGGTCGAGTTTGGTATTTTTTTGAGCAGGATAAAGTTGGAAATTACTATTAGCTACCAAACATTGAAGAGCTAGGTATGTATTCTTATTGAGACTTTTGCACATTATAGGGATCCTGGGTTCACGAGCACTTCACGTTGCACTTATTGATGCACTGCACTCGAGGGTCATCTCCTGTTCTGATCAAATACTTCCATGCCATGGGTTGGGATTATGCACTCTTGCACCATCATTGAGCACTAGCACAGCATGAGGTCCGCTGCAACTATATGCAGTAAATCTTAGATACACGCGCACATGAGAGAGCACCTGTCATTGAGCACGCACGTTTCTCGCACGCACCATTTGGGATGTTCATCACAAAGTTAGGAACCTCTGGTTGAGAGGGTAAGGTGGTTGGGAGAGTTCGAGGGTTGTGAAGGACTCCATCAATCATATTTCTGTTAAGACACATTACATGAAATAAAATTCCAAGAATGGCTTCAATCGTAGCATTCAAAAAGATGCAGCTGTTCTAGTAACACATGATAAGTCGAGTTTGTGGTTGAAGGAAGACACTGCTGATCAGGGCAATGAACATCCTCAAAATAATCAACCAAAGTATACCAGAGGATTTGATGCCACTGTAGTAATGATGAGGCCAACCCTACATATTTCTAATTTCTGAAAACTCTAGCCATCTTGAACATACTCAAAATGACGTGCATTATCGAGATACAGCAGGAGGTATACTAGCAACTCAACTTGGACTCATGCACATAAAATTGAGAAGAAAAGCAGGTTGTTGCAGGTAGATAAATCAAGAGAAGCAACTAGCTCATTCAATGCAAAAGTGCAAGCTCATTCTCTTAAGGATTATGCCATAACACGTCAGGGAAACATAAGCTCGTGTCATGGAGATGCTGCAGAGGATAGAGTGCAGGTCAAAAATAGTTTGTTGTCTAGAGATAGAACACCAGAATCAAACTGTCAAAGCATGCATGGAAATACATTAGGCACTATCAGGCATAACACCATACCAGTAGATGCGCACTTACCATGTGCATATGAAGATAAAAGAGAGGCTGGAGGAGCCAAGCTCATCATTGAGTGATGCGAGTCCTTGTGGGGTTTTAAACATGTCAAGCAATGGAGAAAGACGAGCTGATGTAAGTACTGTGACTTCTATGGGTGGATCAGAGGAGGCAAATCTGTGAAGAAGGTCCAAGAGTATCAGAGCTGTCCACACTTGATGACAATGAAGAACTGTTGAAATTATTCAGAGCAGTGAAATTGGAAGGGAAAGAAGACAGTGAAAAGGTAGAAGGCGACATTGAAAATGGTGCACATAGTGAAAATGATGAGGAATCATGCAAGACATAAGTATTTCTGGAAGACAATGCACTGGCATAACCAAAGGAGCATGAAGGATTGTGTGGACTATCTTTTAAGGAGCCACTCCAACAAAGAACCAGGGGACAAAATTGTGGAAGAATTTCTGGACCCTGGAGTGGAAGAAATACAGAGGCAAGCAGAGTGCCCATCAATTTATGTTCAAGGCCAAAGCAAAGAACCGGGTGGACGATTTGCATGGCATGTAGGCCTGAAAGGACAACAGAGCCTCTGATGTGGCCTAGAAGAGCAAGTAAACCAGATGCTGAATAAGTGGAAGGCCAGCTCAACCCACACAAACTGTGGCTAGGTTTACATTTTTGACAGGTGGTGTGGTATTTTTGACATTAATTGTCAATGGTTCAACAACACAATTCCTATTGCAGCTCTTAAGGATGAAAAGGACATTTGATGTTAAGTTCCGTATCCTGGAATACACGAAGTATGAAATTTATATAAAAGCTCTAAAAGCCTTTGGGGAACTCGGAGAAGATGAAGAACTCGGACCAGCAGAATGGCAGATAGTGAAGAAATATATAACATGTTTGAATATGATAGAACAGCCATCGCATCCCCATGATATATGCGGGCCTAAAATAGAAAGCCAAAAGCACCAATTGCAAGATATACGCGTGAGACTGCTGAATGATTGTAGCATTGTCTTTAGCTTTGTCATGAGTGGACCGGACACAAGCAATTCATCTGGCAAAGGCCAAGCCTCTTACTGCACCAGAGGGGTAGACGGCAAGCAGAATAACGATGCCGCCTAATTCTACCCTTTCCCAAAGCCCGCTGCTGCCAACATCAAGGTTCATATTGCCTTTTGCAAAGGGGTTACTGTTGAGAAGCGTTGAAGGATTAAAAACAGAGAAGAGGCGATGATAAAGAGAGATTGAGAGAGATGTGACCTCTCGACGAGCAAGAAAGTTTCAAAAAAGCATGAACTATTTCACGAGCAAAAAACAAACGCGTCAAGAAAAGCTTGGGTTTTAATAGCTTTTCAGGCTATTTTATGAAACTTAAACTTTCAAAGTTTAAAAAAATAGTATGCCTTAGCGTGTTAACCTTGTAAAAAGCCTATGGCTTTTTGAGAAAGAAAAAAGCATTCTTCAGCGTAAGAGAGGATGAGAAAACTATAAAAGGAGAAGAGTGTAGAGTTTGGCTCCCTTCCCTTGTATCTACTTGTCATCTTGTGAGAGATGTAAGAGGAGGGTCGCATGTGAGAAATCCTTGGACGTGCTATCGTGGATTGTGGAGAAGGAAGAAGTTAGACTTTGTTATGCTAAGCTTCAGATCGAGGCTATCAAGGTATGAGAATAAAATTTATTTGATTGTTGTCAAAATTTTGGATATTTACTTTGTGAGTTGTCTTGTGTGGTTGTGAGTTCCGTTGAATATTTAAATTTTATAGTTGAATTGTGCATACGACAAGGTCAAATACCTTAACCGGCACTCCTTTACATCTTGTTATCGGGTTGTGAGAGAGGCTAGTTCTCGTTCACCGCTCGCGTAACAACGTATAGGGAACTAGATGCTAGAGAATATCTATTCCAATGAGTAGATCATCATACTGCATCGATTTCATAAGTTGAATCTCAATGGGAACCTTGATAGAGCTAAGTTGAAGATAAGCTTGAATGACATGGATGAGTATCGCCTTTGTATTATTAGAGATCTCTTCTATAATGGAAGATGTAGTTCAAAAGGGGCTATGTCGGGACCTAAAATATGCCCGACACTAGCTCTTGACCTCTAAGACACACAATACACCCCGCACCGCCTTATAGCTAGGAGCATCTAAGGCTCACACTACACTAAACCCTAATATCGATTTTACGTTTGTAATAGGACATAGTCCAACATTTGCCTCCCCTACTCCTCAGAGGGAGATCCTATAACATACAAGTATAATACCTCGTATCACATGCATAGGATGCAACCCCTCAATTGAAACACCGCAGCCTCACTACAACTCTCCTATATCTCGAGGATTGGCCCCTTGAAGTGCTACTCCAACATAGAGAAAAAAGGTACAAGCTCCACTATTTTGTATATCGAGCGATCCGGGAGTTAATGTTTCCTCACTAAACTTATCCCAAGGAACTACTCGTCTAACCTACAGCAAGGACTTCCTCACACTCTTAGTGTTGGTCAATGTTTGGTATACAGGTGCTATGCATCCAGGATTTTATACCATGCGGCATGCAAAATGCAAATGTGAATGCCTATTGTGCACAAATATTTTATTCTAAAACAAATCAACGAAGTGGAGTGTAAAAATCAGCCCTTCAATGATTTTCAATCTATTCGTTGTTGCTGCATTGCTAGAGACTAGCACCAAGTTACCTCGTGCTACTAGCCTCTTTAGACTTAAATGATTAATCACCCTCTATGACGTGCACAATAAAAATATCATACTTTATTTCATTTTCAACGCTTAAATGCTTCCACAACCCTTCTTTCCCCCTACTAGTTATGTTTTGCATCATTACATAGATGTAGGGTTTTATTTTTTGTTGTTTTCAATGTATAAAGCAATAAAAACGCACTAAAACATACAAACAAGGATGAGCTGAGGCTATACCTCATGCCTCAACCTTGCTAAACATTCAGGGATATTAATCGCATTTTTCCTTAATGTTTAAAGCATGAAAACCTTTTTTTTTTCTTTTTTTAAATTTTCACTATTTATTTGCTAAAAATTTATAGGAATTCAGAATTTTCAACTTCTACTAATCAAACTCACTTAGCCTCACTTCCATACCAATTCTTGTTTAATGTGAACCCACAACACCCAACAAAACCTTAAATTTCATCAATTTTCCATAAAAACTCAAATTTTCGGGTTTTGTGTGTGTTGCTGGAAACTCACTTGTTATTAAAATTTCTGAAATTTGTTATGATTTTAGAGAATATGTAGCATCAAAAACCATGATTACACATTATCAAGCATTACACCTAAGCATTTTTCATAAAACAAATACCATGCTTGAGTCTTGTGATGATGTACGACATGTTTTACGAAAGCTTGGCATGGACTACAATAACCCTGAAAGGCTTTGTGCAACAACCAGCTCGGTCAGAAGGTAGCACGGCTGAAGGTTGGTTGATGTTTGAGGCGCTAGTGCATATTTCACAATGGCTAACAACGGTGGATCCAGACAATGAAATGCTATAGTCGCTAAAGGATGATGATAGACTGACTGGAGATGTGGTGGTTGGAAATGGGGTAGAAAAAAGAATGGATGCCTCAATGGAGGAAAATGTGAATCGCTTTTGTATGTTACACCATACCTCTCTAGAGACGTGGCTTGCCAAGTACCAGATCGCTAGGCAAGATTGACAGGAAGCACGAGCTGAATTCTGACGTAGTACGCATCATCAATCGATTTGATGTCCCGAAGGCATGGAGGAGATGCCGCGGTTCATGTCAACACGATGGTTGCATGGAGCTTTGACTGTAGCGTCTTGCGAAGGGACAGAGGTCTCAATGGAGGAGTAGGAATTCTCGAGGGGATGTAGTCCAAAGTGATGAGGGGTTTAGAATCTGTCATATCTAAATTTTATATGCGACATCTAATTTGAGTGTTTCAATGTACAGTGCAAAATATATAGTGCAGCGTGGTCGCGCAGACAACATTTTCGCCTGGAGCATATTAACAAAATGGCTCCACAATGGACTGTGGTATCATGGCAAGGTTTAAGCAAGAGAGCGGACAATGAGCAACAGATCCAAACATGGTTGTGGATGAGATGGAGTATTTTGGGAACTTACAAAGTATTGTTACGGTGGATTATCGTAGCTTCTCCATGATACTATTCGATGTGCACTGGTTCAAAGTGGTACTTGGAGAAGCTGGAGCAACAGTTCGACGAGGTCCATTTGGATTTCTCGAAATAGATTCCGAAAAAAAATGGACGGATTTGTGCGACACCTTTGTGTTGTTGGTCCATTGTGAACAGGTGCATGGACTCATTTGTTTGCTAATTGTATTACGACATGGTTTATGTCACAATGGTTTGAACTCTATTGTATGTGTTTGTGAACAGGTAATCTTCTATCTAAACCTACGACAACCTCGATGGTGGTATGTTATACCTTCAACTCCCCGAAGTGCGAGAGTATATGATCAAAGCGATGTTCTGAGCATTGATGAAGATAATATGCAAATAGAGGGGTCGATATTGCAAGGGGTGGAGGCCGTTGAAAGCTTGGAGCCAGCATCGGCTAACAATGATGGAAATACAGGAGTCGAAGGAATTCTTTGAGAACGAGGTGGACTCATTCTTTTGTGGTGACATGTCTATCGACCTTCCAGTGTATGCAGAGTTGTGTCAAGAGATTAACATAAGACCATAGGATACTTCATACTTGGAGCATCCACTTACTTAATTCGTTGACAAATCCCTTATAAGGGTACATAAGATATGCATTTTAAGTGAGATGTTTTTAGAATGATTTATATTAATGTTCTTTGTATGATTTAAATTGATTATTCTAACATTATTTTTTGTCTGTGCAGGTGAAATTTTCAGGATGAGTCAAGGGATGAGCGATGAGGAGTTATAGGATATCTTTACATGCATGTCTCCAGACCAAATCGTGAGATTCAGAGATATGGCAAAACCAAGAGCTGTCTCTGTCTTCCTCAGGGCGCTCTGCTATATCTGCTTCAGTGCGATTGGATGCTTCAGCTTCAAGCAGACATGCTCGATGCTCACGACTTGGGCCAGAGAGGGAGGGAGTGCTTCGGGGTCAGGGGGATGTTGCAGAGATACAGAGGTAGTGAGCCCGTGGTCAACTGGTGCGCAGATCGGACGCAGGTAGCTCACGTAGTGAATTCCCAAAGGTCCCCAAGAACAAAGCACTCTACTTTTTAGCACAAAAACCAATGTAAAAACAAGCACGACATGAGACAAGAGACAAATTGGGTTGAATCTCCCCCATGCCTTGTGTGAGCGCTTCACAAAGCATGTATTTAATATATATTTCCAATCTTTTTGCTCAAAAATAGCCCAATTACAAAAATATGACAAGCTTTTAGCTTTTGAGTTTGCTTTCTACCAAAAATAGGAAAATAAAGCTAATGGACGGTGCCCAAAGAGTCTGGCACGCCCAATCTCAATGTCCAAATAAAAATAACATATCCAGGCGCATAAGCGCATACAAAATAATAATAAATAATCGATGTCTCTATAGACATAATCAAAATATAGGCGTGGCGCCTATCAAAATATAGTCCAAAGATCGAAAACCCGCTAGACTCCAATGCTTTCCTCCGCCACTGCTGCTATCTCTACACATCAACTGAAGCATTCACAATCGTTAGTAAAATAACACAATTAAACCGACAAAAGTGAATACCTAGCAGTCTTCAGCTACATAAATAAATCAACTGGTTAGAAATAAATCCTAACCTTAATTTATTACGAGTGCGCACTCTAAACTCATAAACGTTTATTAATTTAATATGCATTTTGCGGAATCACCCGCTATGGAATCACCCATGTACACACTAAATTAATGAAACGCCCGAAAAGGACAGGCATCCCCATCAACTTCTCGCACAAAGAATCCTCTTTGCGTATGAGCCCCGGTCATCTAAGTTTACGGAATCCACCGTAAAACCTCACGGAATCCACCGTGGAATATGCCTCCTGGCATCATACCCCCGGGGTGGGATAGCAATTGACCTCAATTGCTATTAGCTCAATGTGGAGCTAACAGAGTGGGGAAAGCATTTAGGTCTCTAGCGTGCATCCATTGTGCTTCTTCTACAGGATGGTTCTTAAATTTGACGAGATATCTAGAGTACCTTCGGCCAGTTCTAGTGGTCATGTAGTCAGTGTCTATGATGGCTTCTGGTTCAAGGATTTCAGTCTCTTCTTCTAGTAAAGGTGGGTTTTCATAGACAGGGTGGATAGGTAATTGTCCTCTAAATGGTCTCAATAAACTAATATGAAAGGTATTATGAATTTTCCAATGGGATGGCAATTCTAACTTGAATGCATTGTCATTAATCTTATGAATGATTCTAAATGGTCCGTAGAATCTAGGGGCTAATTTAACAACTGGATGTCTATCTACATTTTGCAGTCTACGTTTCTCTATTCTAAGCCAAACATAATCATCAATTTTGAAATTCATGGCTTGTCTTTTCTTGTTGGCTTGTTTGGTATATGATTGTTGGGCTTTAGCAATCATATCCTTGACCTCATCAAAAATAGTGTTATGCATAACAGCAATATCATCGGCACTTTGTATTCTATTAGACAAAGATGCAACAGGTGTAGATAATCTATATCCATAGATAACTTCAAAAGGTGCTTTCTTTGTAGACGTGTGCGGTGTATTATTGTAAGCAAACTGTAATAAATGTAAATGAGTATCCCATGTTTGAGGTTTAGAGATAGTGTATGCACGTAAAAGATCTAAAATAGTGCTATTTGTGGCTTCTATTTGTCCATTTGTTTCTAGATGAAATGCAGATGAGAAATCAATCTTTGTGCCTAGATTTGCAAACAGTGTAATCCAAAAATTATTACAAAATCTAGAATCTCTATCTGAAATAATCACTTTCGGCAATCCATGGTTAGTAAAAACAGTTTTCAAAAATAACTGTGCTGCTTGCGATGCTGTTAAAGTTTTCTTACATGCAATGAAATATGCTTGCTTACTAAATCTATCTACAATTGTCCAAATCATGTCATGATTAGATTTAGTATTTGGTAATGCAGTAATGAAATCCATAGATATATGTTCCCAAGGTTTAGATGGAATAGATAAAGGCATTAATAACCCATACTGTTTACCATGATGTCTCTTTATTCTTTGACAAATCAGACATTCAGAAACAAAATTAGACACATCTGTATCCATATGCGGCCAATAAAAATCTTCAGTTAACATGCGTAATGTAGAGATGATACCTCTATGACCTTGATATGGGGGACAATGAATTTCATTTAAAACAAAAGATCGGAATGGAATAGTAACACACAGTCTCTTTTCAAAGAACATGAATCCATCATTATATGACAATGAATCAACAGGAATGAAATTATTTTGAACTAATTTTTGCCAATCAGAATGAAAAGTAATATCCTGGTGATATGTGTCTTTCATAGCAATTAAAGAATCAAAAGATATGATAGAAATGTTATGAATTGCAGGTCTTCTACTCAATGCATCGGCAACTACATTTTCTTTTCCAGGTTGGTATTGAATGATAGGATGGAAACTTTGAATGAATGAAGCCCATTTGATATGGCGGTCAGAAATTTGGGGTTGGCTAAGTAGATGTCTAATGCTTTGCTGGTCGGTCTTTATCATGAATTCTGAACCCATTAAATAATGCTTCCATTGTTTTAATGCTTGAACAACTGCTAAGAGTTCCTTGTCATAGGTGGAATATTTAAGCTCAGAGGGTTTCAGCTTAGAACTAGAATATGCTATTGGATGGTTGTCTTGCATTAGCACAGCTCCTATTCCTGATCCGCTAGCATCGGTCACAACTAGAAAGAATGGTCTGTTAAAGTCAGGCAATTGTAGGACAGGGGCATTGGTCAATGCACGTTTAAGTAAATCAAAGGATTTCTGCTGGTTTTCAGTCCATTGATAAACAATGCCTTTCTTAAGAAGTTTGGTCAGTGGTAAAGCAAGTAATGAAAAATTACGTACAAACTTCCTATAGAAACTAGCAAGACCAAGGAATGAGCGTAGTTCATGTACATTTTTAGGAATAGGCCAATGCAATATTGCGTCAATTTTCTTAGGATCAACTTTTATTCCTTCTTCTGATACAATATGACCTAGATATTCTATTTCTGTCTTAAAGAATTCACTCTTGTCAGGATTTGCAAACAATTGATTTTCTTTCAGTAATTGAAAAACTAATGATAAATGCTCATAATGCTCTTTTTCACTTTGACTGAATACTAAAATATCATCAAAGAAAACAATCACACAATACTGATATTTTAGAAAAATACGGTTCATCATTCTACTGAAAGTGGCAGGTGCATTAGTTAATCCGAATGGCATAACTAAGAATTCGTAATGGCCAAACTGTGTCCTGAATGCAGTCTTAAATATGTCAGATCTATCTAGCCTCACCTGATGATATCCAGATTTAAGGTCAATTTTACTAAATATAGAAGATCCTTGCAGTTTGTCCATAAGGTCATCAACTCTAGGTATAGGATACCTATTCTTCATAGTGATCTTGTTTAATGCTCGGTAGTCAATACACATCCGATAAGTATTATTCTTTTTCTTGACTAGGAGCACAGGTGCACCGAATGGAGAACTGCTAGGTCGAATTAAACCTCTATTTAGTAATTCTTCTACTTGACTCTGGATTTCTTTTTGCTCTATTTGATTGTGCCTATATGGGGCTTTGCAAGGTGGTTGTGTGCCAGGTATTAGGTCAATCTTATGGTCTTCTGGACGTGATGGAGGTAAACCTGGTGGTAGGTCTTCTGCAAAACAATCCTTAAAATATGCAAGAAATTCCTTGTGCCTAGGGTGCATATGAGTTTCTTTTGCGTGCAATTCATTCACCCAAATGAGATATGATTTAGTATTCTTGCGTAGTGCACGTTTTGCTTGAGTATGCGAAAGCAGTGGAAACATATGAGATGCATGCATACCAAATAATGTAATAGATTTTCCCTGAAAATTTATATTCATTGTGTGTGTGGAATAATCTATATTGGGATTATGTTGGTGTCTCCATGGCATTCCTAGAATAATGTCGCTAGACTGTAATGGGACAACTAAGAAATTTCTTCTTTCAATATATGGACCAATTTGAATTTCTAAATTTTGAACTTCTTGTGTGCCATTGTACCTAGTACCTAAAAATGCAGCTTTTATGCGATAGTGCGTAGGTACAGTATGCAATTTCAATTCCTTTACCAATTTTGCTGAAATAAAGTCATGCGTACTACCGTCATCATGCAATACAGTTCTTTCTTTTCCATGCAACATACATTTCATAGTCAACAATGAATGTAAAGTAGGCATACCTGGTAAAGTGTCGGAAGTAGTAGTAGGATCATCTTCTTCTTCAGTGAAGTCCGGCATATCCTCATGCTCTTCTTCGTCCATAGCTCCAAGGTAGTTGATATGTGCTGATGGCTTCTTTGAATGACAATTTGCTGCGAGATGGCCTGGCTGGTGACACTTGTAGCATACGATAGGCTTGGCTTTGGTCACATTATTTGCAATGGCTGGGAGTCTGGGTATATTTGGATTTGCTTGTTGGATAGGCTTAGGATTTGGGTTGACAGTGGATGGTAATGCAGGTGGTTTAGGCCAATTCTTGCGGAAAGATGGTGATGAAAAACGACCTGGATTAAACCTTCTGAAATTTGAATTGAATTGTTTAGATCCATAATTACCGTTTGCTTGGAATAGCTGTGGTCGTCAATCTCTTCCACGTAACTTATCTTCAGTGTCGTGAGCTAAGGAGATGGCATCTTCAAGGGTAGCAGGCTTGAACATATTCACCTCAGCGTAGTAATGTCCAAGAAGTCCAGACATATACTTCCGCTTATGTGTCGTCTCTGGTACGTCTTCAAGCATGCGTAGCTGTAAGAGTGCATTCCAAAAACGCTCTGTATACTGTGGTATAGGCTCACGGTCGCGCTGTTGAAGTAAATCCCATTACTTGATAGCCTTTTCATGAAATTGCGGTGGAAGGAAATTTTGCATGAACTTCTTCTTAAAATCTTCCCATGTAGCAGGACATTCTATACTCTTGCGGACGACAGTCCACCAAAGTGATGCTCTATCTATCAGATGATTAGTAACACACTTGATTTTATCTTTCTCAGGATAAGTTTCCTCATGAAAATAGTCATCAAACTGGCTAATGAATGATAAAACAGTCTTTCCTTCTCTTATGCCATTGAAAGTGCGAAACTTGAAACTTCGTTTACTTATCTTGGATTCCTTGCGAATGGTTTGTGCTTCAAGAGTGGCGTCGATGGTGCGGCGTATCAAATCTTCAGCTTGAGGTTCTTCTTTATCAGTGGACGCTCCTTGTAGCTTTGTCAATTGCGCTTGCAAGGCTTGCCTAGCTCTTCGCTCTTCGTCCAATTGTAACATGATAAGATCCAGCTTTTGTTCCATGGTAGGCTCGGGTAGGTCGTCTTCAGCCATAGGATCATCCATATGTGGGGTAGTCATCCTGTAAAACTCAACAAACCTTTCTCACTCAAAATCAGTTAGCGGGATGAGCGTAGCTCAAATTTGGGGTTACAAGGCTATGTATTTTTGGGTATTTTATTCTTCAATTTTCAGAAATTCTGAAATATTTCTGTCTCCGTTTGCTGAAAGTACTTCAACGAACTTGTAGATAGGTAAAACAGCTTGCTGCGAACAACTTTCCAGTTCTGAGTTTTTGCAAACGAACAAGTCTTCTAGGAGTTTCAAGCGTTAGCCAGTTCTGATTTAGTCTGACTTGCAGAGTTGCAGACTTAACAGACTTGCAGGGTTGTTGACTTGCTGGACTTAGCCGACTTGCAGAACTTGCAGGACTTGATTAGTGTCGACTTGCGAAACTTGTCTTCTGATGCGCAGGACCCGGAGTTTGGTGACTTCTCTGCCTTGTCTGACTTGAGAGTAGCTTAATGACTTAAGCTTAATAAATTAAGCTTAAGCTAATAAGCTTAAGAAGAAGATCAGTCCGCCGTTTTTCAATCGTGGGGGGAGGGGGGGGCCGTTTTCACTCCGCGCGATTATCGGGGGCTTCCTCCTCTTGCCACGATTTGCCACGTTTTGTAGATTATGAAACTTTTAAGCTTCTTAAGCTTAAAACTAAGCTTTGTTAATGAAGAAGATAAGAAATTTCTCACTGTTCATCACGACTTGTTCATGGAGTTGAGGGAGTGGTCCTCCGCCAACAGAGAGTGGTCCTTCGCGATCTGAGAGTGGAAACAGGGGTTCTTGATCGCCAGAAGTCTGCCTGTATCGACGGTTCACGACGAGATTCACTGTAGAGGCCGTTTGTTCCTGGAGCTCCGCCTTCGCCCGAGATTGGTAGCGATTGGAAGCCCTTGATCTCTGCTCCGCTCTGATACCACTGGTGCGCAGATCGGACGCAGGTAGCTCACGTAGTGAATTCCCAAAGGTCCCCAAGAACAAAGCACTCTACTTTTTAGCACAAAAACCAATGTAAAAACAAGCACGACATGAGACAAGAGACAAATTGGGTTGAATCTCCCCCATGCCTTGTGTGAGCGCTTCACAAAGCATGTATTTAATATATATTTCCAATCTTTTTGCTCAAAAATAGCCCAATTACAAAAATATGACAAGCTTTTAGCTTTTGAGTTTGCTTTCTACCAAAAATAGGAAAATAAAGCTAATGGACGGTGCCCAAAGAGTCTGGCACGCCCAATCTCAATGTCCAAATAAAAATAACATATCCAGGCGCATAAGCGCATACAAAATAATAATAAATAATCGATGTCTCTATAGACATAATCAAAATATAGGCGTGGCGCCTATCAAAATATAGTCCAAAGATCGAAAACCCGCTAGACTCCAATGCTTTCCTCCGCCACTGCTGCTATCTCTACACATCAACTGAAGCATTCACAATCGTTAGTAAAATAACACAATTAAACCGACAAAAGTGAATACCTAGCAGTCTTCAGCTACATAAATAAATCAACTGGTTAGAAATAAATCCTAACCTTAATTTATTACGAGTGCGCACTCTAAACTCATAAACGTTTATTAATTTAATATGCATTTTGCGGAATCACCCGCTATGGAATCACCCATGTACACACTAAATTAATGAAACGCCCGAAAAGGACAGGCGTCCCCATCAACTTCTCGCACAAAGAATCCTCTTTGCGTATGAGCCCCGGTCATCTAAGTTTACGGAATCCACCGTAAAACCTCACCAAATCCACCGTGGAATATGCCTCCTGGCATCATCAACACGGGATACAGGTGCGACTCCTTGCTCTCATGGCCCTTCCAGGGAGCGTGGCTCAAGCTCAGGTGGATGCTGTGGAGGCATGGACGCAATGTCTCCGTCTCATCGTTCAGCTGGAGCTGCTTCACCTCAAAGATTTGTCACACCTATGGGGACATCTACTCCAGTTACTCTGGCTTTTGCTCAGCCATTAGCAGGTGGCACCCCTGTGGGTGCCACTCTGAGAGATATTACCCCGGTCGGTACACCAGATGCACAGGGGTCTCCTGGATATGCCCAGGAGTATAGACGCACATGGGAGAGGACCCATCTTAGGCAGACTCTAGGGGGATATGGATATCTAGTCGATGGTAGGTCAAGAGCCATCATCATGAATGATGAGGGGAGGAGGGTGATGGCTGGCATGAGAGAGTTGTGCCAATAAGTTTTTCGGCACAATGTCTTGGATCATTGGAAGAACATATCGGAGGGGAGCAAGGACTACATAGTAGCATCCTTGCACGAGGAGTTTTCGGTGCCAGCCTCAGTAGAGAGATTCTCTACGGGTTGGATGATGGATTGCATGCGTGCATACATGTCACATAGACTATCTGACGCACGCAAGGAAATCAAGAGTGGGCCTACAAAGCTCGAGTGGTTAGATGCAGACGTCTGGCGCCGACTAAGGGAGTAGGCTACAGATTCTCCAAAATGTTGGAGTTAGCAACGTGAGGCGATGAGGGCAAGACTCGAGGCCAGAGTGGTCCATCATCTTAGAAGTGGCGGCCACAGGACATATTTGGAGGACTTTGTAAATTTTTTTTTGTTTTGCTTATTTATTTTTTGCAATATTCTTTGTACTCACAATCATGTTTCTAACAGTTAGCATTTTGTTTTCTTTGCAGCACTTCATTACAAATCACGATTCGACTGGCCTTGAGACTCGATATGCAAAGAGTCATGGTCTCACTTCATTGATGGACCGATCGTATAGACGCGGCGGCCCTGTAAGTCACTCATCTTTCTTGTTTATAGTTACCATGTTTAATTAGAATGTATTATTGTATGGTGGACTGATGTGTTGTTTCTTTTTCTGCAGAGTCCGTTCGATGCTACTTTGCGGTGGGACGACCTTTCGGGGGACGAGGATATGTAGCTCACTCTTGGATCCCTGGAGCTCACACACCTTTATTTTTGAGTCGCATGATCTATGTAGAGATTGTTTATAGTTACCATGTTTAATTAGAATGTATTATTGTATGGTGGACTGATGTGTTGTTTCTTTTTCTGCAGAGTCCGTTCGATGCTACTTTGCGGTGGGACGACCTTTCGGGGGACGAGGATATGTAGCTCACTCTTGGATCCCTGGAGCTCACACACCTTTATTTTTGAGTCGCATGATCTATGTAGAGATTTTCTATGTATTAGTGATATCTTGTCATGATTGTACCAATCGCTTATTATGCGATCATGTATTTATTTCATGTATCAGTGTTATGATTTCAGTATACATTGTTTTTGTTTGCAAGCGCATT
The DNA here is from genome assembly GCF_053477565.2 of Lygodium microphyllum. Classification (NCBI taxonomy): domain Eukaryota; kingdom Viridiplantae; phylum Streptophyta; class Polypodiopsida; order Schizaeales; family Lygodiaceae; genus Lygodium; species Lygodium microphyllum. The sequence continues at coordinate 42,528,225 of NC_141161.1, read as the reverse complement.
GTACACAGTGCTGAAACTATTTTATATGGCTTTAATAAATCACACAGATATCCTGTCACAAATTTTTTTTCCCTGTTACCGTCGTTATTAGTGTCACAAGTTTTACTGCTTACGTCATTATTGGCGTCATTATTTACCTCGCAAACCATCGGTATCAGCGTCGGTATTGGCCACTGATAGCGACAGTGATACCGACTGTTCTATGGCATCGCCAATAACGATGCTTTTTGCGACGACGGGGGTAAATTTTGTTATTTTCATTCTCGTCGCTTTAAACGTCGGTATAAGGCCTATATCTTGTAGTGTTTGCCAAACTATATATATGCACGAAATTTTTGCATTTATTACATTTGATAAACCAAATATACCCTTTCATATTTTTAAATCACCTGCAACATGCCATTCAACTTGATAGTCACCAAACCCCTCGATATGTAAAATTACTCCATTACTTTGCTGTTGAATAACACTGGGGATATATTAGTGATGTTTAAAAAAGAAGGTAACTCATGGTCCTCCTTTGGTACTTCAAATATTGCAAGCCACCATATTTCATTCTCTGATTGTACACTGATATATAGTTCATCAATGTTTGGATCCACTACTCGATTCATAAGTGTTATACTCACACGTTCATGTTTTCTCCCCTGAATGATCTCACTCTCATCAAGTTTAAGGATGCTTGCCTCTACATTCTTCCATGGACATATTGTAAAACTTGACCATAGCAATCTGAACCCTACATATATACAATACAAAGTTGTTAGATGCATTCAATACAAATGCAACTTCTTTGGAACCATACTTTAATAAGTGTGTATTTTTCAAATGCATTCGCTCACCAATTAGTTCTAAAACTTTCTCATTTAGTTGTTTTCGAGCCTTCTTTACATAAAATGGTTTTGGTAGAGATATTACTCGCTTAGTTTTGAAGACTTGCTTAAAATCTGTATCCAATTGTTGATAGAGCATACTATATAACTCAAAATGCATTCCCACCTTATCACATAATCCATAAGTATCTGTAGCAATAAACAAGTTGCTCACATCCATAAGATGTTCACTTGCGACACCATCTTCAATGTCCCTGAATTTACAATTTTCCAATGCATTTTTGACCATATCCTTGCTTAGGACTTTGCAATAGTATCATTCTCTGCATAAAAGAACATATTTCTCATGGTAGAATATTGAGCATATATTTGTCTATGATATTGTCCACTTCATTTGGTTAATTAGTGAATTGATGTCACTAATTGGATGTGTCGATGTGCTTCTTTCGTTTTTAAAGTGGGCCCAATCTCCAAAGTTTTTGTAAACTTTCTCTTTATGTTTCGATTCTTCTTCTCCAAGTCCATAGCTTTAGATCATCTGTAACTCCATATTCTGCACATGTGTAGCATGCATAACATCTTCGATGAGAGACATTTCTTGTTATAGGCTCTGGTTCTTCCTATTATTCTTAGCCAATAATCTATTCTTTTCCATCAAAGACTGCATATTCCCTTGTAATATTGTGTCTACATATTTTTCAAGGCTTGATGAACCCCTGCTAATCCTTGTGTGACAAGTCTGCATGTGTATCCATACAATCCTTCATTGCCTTCACAAACAAACTTTACAAATGATGTAAGCCCTTTAAATTGTAGTGGCCTTTGAGTGACTGGATTGGGTAGATAAATGCACCCATCAACCCAAAGGTCCACATTTTTTTTCGCTACATTTCTTTCTTGTTGCATCCTATATCTTATTACATGATCCCTTTCCATAGTTATTTTGAATATTGGTACAGATTCATCCTTTAATTGAAAGTGAATATCTCTCTTTCTCTTGGTACGTCTTACATCTGCATCCTCTAAAGAGAAATATGTGTCAATTTTAACTTGGATTAACATTCAAATCACATAATTACACCCCTTTGATTCACTTTATATCTGTGTTCTTTTTACCCAATTGGATCTTGTCTATTTCTCTTCATTTCAGTCATGATAGAGCGTAATCAACCCCTAATCTACATATAATCTTAGCTTTTAATCTACTTGTAATTAGCATCCAATCTTATCTTCTATTCTATCCAAAATATATTCTCTCTCTCTCTCTCTCTCTCTCTCTCTCTCAACAAGAATTGATCAAAGATATTTAAAGATATTTATATAGAAGCTTGGCTAGTGGAAAACAATAACATCATCTTATCTTCTACCCTAATTTACTCTCTGTCACTCTATCACTTATTTTCTTAGTTCATCTCACACAGTCCTCTCTTCTCCCTCTCTTTCTCTCTCTCTCTCTCTCTCTCTCTCTATGAATTGATACTTATGGATTAAACAACAATTCTGAAGAATAATAACATCACAAAGATTTAAAAAATAAAGATACCTCCATTATCACTTGATTGCTTGTAGTATAGAGTGTTGAAGAGGAAGATATCTTATAGCATACTACTGAAGAGGGAGATTTCTTGAAGCATGGTAGAGAGTGTTGTAGATAGAGATTATTTGATTTTATCAAATGATATCAAAACCATTCCTGAGTGTGCTTAGAGCAGGATAGAGAGTGTTGTAGATAGTAATGAATGTTGCTTTTCAGAAGAATTCATATGCAAGAAACCATATTCTAGAGGGAATGAGAAGCATACACAAAATTTTCGGACAAAACTAGAGTTTGAGAGGGAATGAAAAAATGCCTAGAAATAGGCATATACTTGTCCAAAAAAGCTAAAATTTTACAAGGAAAATCTTGAGTCAAAAAGCTCTCTCTGGGTAAAAAGTAATCTTAAAATATGATGTGTACCTCATTTTATATCGTTTTTCAACTTTCGTTTTGTTAAGAAGTGAGAATGAGAATGATTCTAATATATTTTCATATTGAAAAGTCATGAGGACATTAAAGAGTAAGAAATGAATTATGGGCTCTATGTTTAGAGAAAATAGAATTCTAATTTTTTAGGTATGAGGATTTTGAGAAAAAGTGACCTTATCCTATAGTTTGGGAATAAAATAATAGGTAAATTCTATTGAAAATACAAATATGAGATTTGCGTAATTGTAGAATATCTCTTATTATAATATTATTTTGGAATATCTTTTGAGAGAGAGAGAGTGAGAGCGGTGAGAGAAACCCCTTAAGCGGCAAAAAAGAGCTCTCAAATCAATATTTAAAATTATTGTCTTATGCTTCTAATCCTAAATCTTAAAACTGTTAACCTATATCTTTTTTTTTTGGAAGGAAGTAGAAAAAGTTGTATTTATATAGAAAAGACTGGTTTACAGCTGCATGATTTAAATATTGCTTCAATCCTGGGAAGCTACCGTTACATTAGTGGACGTATTCAACTTACACCCCAAAAAGTGGTCAATATACTATAACTGAAACTCCTAATAAGCCTTTTCAATGTTCAGCTTTCTTCTTGATATCCAGAAGAATTGCTGCCACATCCACATTAGCTACAGTTTCTAGTCTCTTCTTTAAGCTGTCTTCATGTTGCTTGAGGATGGTAGCTGTGTCTTTCTCAACCTACAAAAGGAGGTCAGATTTTAGTCCATGTATAGGATCAACATCAATGTTTTCAAACACTTTCTTGTTCCTACTTAACCAAATGTGCCACAAGTAATAGCTTTTGATCCAATTCCAAATTGAGGGGGGAAGACCATAGATTTCCCCTAATAACACCTCCTTCCAGGTGAGTTTAGTGGGGTGATACTTGAAGACTATAACCTGCAGAAAACACCAGATGTTAGCATTTTTGGTACAGTTAAGAAAAATATGTGAAATTGATTCTACCTGTTGTCCACACCTTGAACACAGCCCATTCCCCAAACCAGCTTTGTGTGCTCTCTCATTAGTCCATAGACTTTTGAGGATAATGAGCCACATCAAACAGGACATCTTTGGTTGAATAGAGGAAGCCCAAATGTTATTAAACCTATAGTTCCACTGAGCTACTGCCCAATTAATATGCCATCTTTTATTCAGTTTATTGCAGAGTGGAGCATTGCTATTTATCAAGTCAGGCAGGGGGAGCAGTGGTTTGTCCCCTAATAATTTGATCCCCCTGTGATTGAAATGGTGGTTGAGATTACTCAGGCATGTTAGATTCCCACAAGAGTACCCTTTCAGTTACCAGGTTCAGTTCCTGTCTTTTAAGTTTGAATGCCTGCTTCAGTTGTGTCACGGTCATCCACGTTTTAAGGGTTGGATCCCATATGTCCCTCCAGATTCTAATTCCTTTCTTGAAGAGCTTCTATGCTAAGTTCAGCTTGTTGTCTAGGATCGCTCCCTTATGGAAGCTGAACCAGATAGAGTCCTTGGAACACGAGGGCAGAGTGAGGTTGGGGAGGGGAGAGGGGATTAACAGGTTTTTGTACTTGAACCAGGCCTCCCAGAGTCCTTTGGCTAGGGGCAAACAGTCTTTAGGTTTCAGATTGACAGGACAGATAGTTATCGTTAGTGGGTCTAGGCAGTTCCATTTAGGGCAGCCCTTAACCTCAAATTTGCCAGTGGCTGCCTTGATTAAAGTAATTCAGTCTTCTTCTTCCCTGATGATACTTCTTGCAATCCATTTGGCTGCCAGTTTGTCAGCCAGGATGCGTAGGTTGGGCAGACCAAGACCACCTAATTTTTTAGGTGTAGTACATATAGCCCAAGACACTTTAGGTACCTTGAATTGTTCTCCATCCCCACTCCATAGAAAGTTCCTCCCTAGTTGTTCTAGTTGCTTCATTCCTGCCTTAGAAGGTTTCCAGCAAGCCAAAAAGTATATTGTGGATGGAATTAGAATGTGTTTAAGCACCATGCATCTTCCAGCCATATTGAGCTGCAACCCCTTCAATTTTTCAAACTTGCCCCTAATTTTTTCCAAAACCCAGTCCCATCTTTGTTTCATTGAAATTCCAAAGCCCATGGGTATTCCTAATAGTCTAAAAACTTTGCATGTTTCCAGCTCCTTCCATCCTTCATCCAGGAGCCATCTAGGACAAGGACTAATTAGTGTTTTAATTCCTGTTTTGTTGGGGTTGATCACAGAGCCGGAAGCCTTGCAAAAGGTTTGCAAGCAGTTCCAAAAGGTCACTAGTGAGACTGGATCGTTATTGACTGTACCATTTGTATCATCAGCAAACTGGTTGAGAACCTTGTCTTTGTTGTTAGGGAGTTTGATACCTTTAATATTGCCCTTATCAATCTCAGCTTGAATGAGCCACCCTAGTGCATCAACTGCAATGGCAAAAAACAAGGGGGCGAGAGGGCAGCCCTGTCTGATGGATCTCCTCAATGGGAAGGAGTCAATCATTTCTCCATTGATGGCTATTCTGGTGGAAGCGTTACCAAAGAGGACACTAACATATTTAATAATCTTCCTCCCTAGCCCCATATCTTGGAGGGATTGAAGGATAAAATCCCATTCAAACCTATCATATGCTTTGTCAAAATCAATCTTAAAGAAAACAAAATCTTGGTTGGTTCTTTGGGCTTGTTCGATGCCTTCCCATAGAGCAATTATTGAGTCTAGGATGTATCTCCCTTTAATGAACCCTTTTTGTTCTTTTCTTATCTAGTGGTTAAGTTGGTCAGATAGCCTCCTAGCTATGGCTTTAGCAAAGACCTTATATGCTGAAATGAGACAAGTTATGGGTCTCCAATTAGCTAGAAGCTCTTTGTCATCCCTCTTATGGATTAGCTTGGCTATCCCTTCATTGATTGTATGAGGCAAGGCTCCAAATTTTAGGGATTCCCTCCATACCATGAGAAGGGGCGGAATAAGAAAGTCTTTGTATTCTTTGAAGAATTCATTCGGAAGGCCGGGCTTTTCCATGATGCTAGGGAGTCAATGGCGTCACTGATCTCAATAGCTGAGAGCTCCCCATCTAGAACCTCAGCGAAGCCTAGGGGGACAACTTTCCTCCTGGCCATCGCTATCTTAGCTTTAGCGGTTGTCTCTTCTAGTGAGCTCTCTCTAGGGGAGCTAAACATTTTAGAGAAGAACTCCTTGGCTATAAGGAGATTCTCTCCATTGTTTTGCGCATGTGTACCATCTTCCTTTCTAAGCATAGGGATGGAGTCTCTATTCTTTTTTTTCCTAAGGACTTGGAACATTTCTTTGGTGGGTTTATCTTCTTTGCCAGCCCACCATTGCCTAGTGAAGAGTTGTATGTCCATAGCTTCTTTTTCTTCAGCAAATCTTAGTTCCTGCTTGATTCTTTGTAGGTCGTGTTGCAATTGGCTCTCCCCCGCCTCTATCCTAATCTCCAAGGTTTTATATGTTGAGTATTGTCTAGCTCTATGTTCCCTAACCTGCTGGGTCTTTTTCATTTTTAAATCCCTCAAGAATAGTTGGGTGTCTCTAATGGCTTTAGTCCATGAGTGAGCTGGGGATAATGTTTGTTGGAAGGCCAATGTCTAGATTTCTTGGATTGATTCCCTGAGTGCTTTGTTTTGGAATAGTCTGGGGTCTGCATGAAACCACTCATCCCTAATTATTTGGGATGAGTTAGAGAGAGTCAATTGAATAGGCTTATGATCAGACATAACTAAGTTTTCTAGTACTTTTACTTTAACATTGGCATAGGAGGCCAACAATCCAGTAGCAACATAAAATCTATCTAGTCTAGCCTTACGTAAAGAGGATCCACTTTGATTGTTACTCCAAGTAAATCCTAGTTGTTCACTAACATCCGTGAGCCCATGGTAGGCTTTAGTTACCAACCACTTACTCCTTTCAGTTTTTGCAAGACATGAACCTTTTTCCAAATACCTGTCTTTACATGTTTCAATCATATTGAAATCACCTACAATGATGATGGGGCAATTGATAACCTGAAATGAATCCCACAGCCTGCATCTTTCAGAAGAGGTGTTAGGGGCATACACTGAAACAACAGATAATTCATCCTGATTCTTAAAAAGGACTGCCACCCCAGTGATTGTCCTTATCTATAATTGTATTACATATTAGGTCCTTAATTTTGACGGAGACACCAATGCATGTTCCTCTTCTATTGGTGTGGTTTGTTATGAACCATACATATTCCTTGGACACTGACTACAGATTCTTAAGAAGAGGGGGGCCGGACACTTTAATTTCCTATAGGCAAATGATGTCAAGGAGGATGGCACTAACTTTGAGCCATTCCCTGAGTATAGTTGCCCTTTTGGGATCATTCAATCCCTTGATGTTATAAGAAACAAATTTTAGTTTATTCATTACGAGATTTATGTTTTTTTTGGTTTCCCTTTCTTTTGGGGTCCTTTTGTTTGCCCAAATGGGTTACTAGCACTTTGCCCTACGCTTGAGTACCTTCTTTTGGCGTTTTGACTATTACCTACCTCTTTGACTAGACTTTCAGCAGGGATGGGGCTGAGAGGGGGGTCTCTCCCCATTGGTAGTTCCTCTTCCTCTGCCTGCAAGAACTCGACATCTTCATTCTGTTCGTTAAGGTCAAAGTTTAGGTTTTCTAGTTGCATTGCATTTTCATCAGGCCTGGTGGTCTGCCCCTTGAAATCTCCCTGAGTTTCCTCCACTATTACCTCATCAGAGACTAGCTCCGTTGTAGTATCCTCCCCCTTTGCTTCATTCGCCCTCTTTTCACCATTCCCTTCTAATGTATCCACTAAGTTCATGAGAAGAGGGGAGTATCTATTGTTATTAATGTTTCTACTCTTACTATTACTATTTTGTTTCTGGGTTGACTGATGTTTGCTCTTACTCTTCCTACTGACCGATTGGAACCCATCACTTTGAGGTTCACCGGTTTTAGGATGGGGATTAGTCTTGTTGGGTTCTGGACTCAGTCTGTCCTTCCACTCAGGGCAGTCTCGAACAAAATGTCCCATTTTAAGGCACTTAAAACAAGCATTAGGGAGTTTTTTATAGAGGATAGGTTGATTCTTCACAAAATTGCCCTCTGTGTCAGTGATCAGCAATGAATCAATTAGGTTTTTACTCAGATCAATCTCTATTAGTAGTTGGGGATGCCAATGCGGATTAATATCCGTGTAGGGTCTTTGCCCTAGCAATCTACCCAGGGGAGCTGCTAGCGTTTTCAGAAAGGGGTAAAGATGTAGCGGCAAGTTTGGGAATTCGACCCAGATCAGGACGCAGGTCGGCTTGGGACCAGAGGGGTCGAATTCTGGTGTCCACTTGAACAGGGACAATGGGGAGCTTCTAAGCATCCATTGCCCATGGCTAAGGCGGGTAAGGGCTGAGTGCTCATTTTCAAACAGAAAGAAGAAGTAGTTGTTTGGGAGGTATTGGATGGCAATAGGCTTCCCCCCAATAGGTTCCCAGTTTTTCCTAACCCAATTACGTAGAAAATCCAGGGGGGGACGCGCCCCATGACAAAGTCTGATCAATGCTCTTGACTGATACGAGACGGTAAGCTTATTTAACTCAATAGCAGGGACAGAAAGATAGAATTGCGTACCTGACATACCTGTTTGATTGGACGATTGGCCTGGTTCCGGAGATGCTTTGGAGGGGGCGGCGGCATCCTGTTGCCCTTTTTGCATTCGTGTTTGAGCCTTATATTCACTTCGTTGAGGAATACGCGGCTGACTTCGAGAAGTTGCGAAGTCGTCAGTTCCTTCAATTTCTTGGAGACATGCCCTTTGGACCACGGGGCTTCCAAAACAGCCACCTGCCAGTTGTTCTGCAATGCCTCCCAGGTGGATGGGTCCATATCTTGAGGACAATCCATCTCCTCTTCTATCTGGATGATGTTCTGCATGCTGCCCAATAGGTCCGAGACCTGCATACTGAGCGGGGAATCCATTAAACAGTGGGTTACCCACTACTTTCCCAAATGCCTTTTGTACAGTAGTTGCCATGTCCGACTCATGATGAGAGAAAGATAAGGGTGTCGTCTGCATGATAGGCAAGGACATGGTGCCAAACTGCAGCACAGTCTGAGCAGCGGTTAGGCTCTGCATCTCCCGACATGCAAACAATACCGCCCTGACGGGCGGCACGAGAGTAGACAGGAGACCACCAACTGTTATGAGTGCCTTCCCCGCACATGCAACTCGTCACGTCGGAGTAGCAGCGAGCCCTAGCCCAGCCAAAAGGCCAGAGAGCGAGCGCGCAAGTGCGAGCTCGGACGCCTGCTAGGGTTAGGAGCTCTGACGCCTGCTAGGGTCTATATCTTTTAAAATGTATATCCTAAATAGTTGAATATTACTATTAAACTTCCCTCTCAAAATTTTTACAATAGAAACTCAATAAAGAGTTTTGTTTCTTTCAAAAAGTTAAAATATTATATGGATGATTTTTAATGTATTTTTTATCTGAAATTTATTTTCAATATCCTCCTCTTTAAAATAATCTCCTTTCAAGAAATATTTAAAGAGATGTCTTAGTGGAATAAAGTTTTAACATCTCAAAAAAAATCTCAAGAGATAAAAATGGTAATAGGATAGGTCTTTGCTACTTACATATAAGGAATAGAAAAGATACAATCATACTTGAGTTACTATAGACAAGACACATAATTATATATGTATCATGATGAATCTATTATTTTTTTATGTTTGAAGGTAGATTAATTTTTATATATGCTCTAGAAAAAGAAGATTCTCTTCTTCATAAAAAACTATCACCCCAAAGTTGAGAAAAAGAGCAATAATCTAAAAGAAATATTTTCTAATGAAAAAGAACTACAAACCAAATGGCTATAAGAATATTCATGCTAATAAGAAGAAAATAAAGCTAATGAAACATGTGAAGATAAAATTATATGTTGTAGCTATTTTAAAGAGTCATAGAGGAAACATAAAGTCCAATGACAACATAAATACTCATTTTCCCTCTCTTTTTCTTTATATTAATATAGATATTTTCTCAATGTCTACCTTCACTTCGTTGAAGAATATTTGTCTTTGCTCTTTGGGCCATATCATCTTCATAATTGATTCTTCTTTGATTTTTCTTTCTAGGTCTTCCAATTAATGCATTTTTCTAATACCATTAATAACATACTTTCTTTACATGCATATCAACATTAATATAACAATAGAGCATCAAATGGAGTCTTGGAAAGAAAGAGAAACTAGAAAGGAGATTCAATGTCTAAAATATAAATCATCGGTCTTGAGAATATGGAGAAAAAGACATGGATGATTTATACTCTAGACTATCCTTAGAACTATCGTGCTCTAATACCACTAATAGCATGCCTTTATCAAAATTAATATAGGATTAGAACACTGAAAAGAGTCTTGAAAATAAAGAGAACTAGAAAGTGGATTCAAAGTGTAGAGTATAAATCATCCATCTTGAGGATATGGATAAAATTTTTGCACATGTAAATCATACATATAGAAACAAGAGATAAGAATACTACAATTACATGTTTAACATCTATCACGAGATATTGATGAAGTAAAAGCATCCCTTGGACGGCAAATCTTTAATCTTACATCAACCCATAAGAAATCATCATGTACAAGAAATCTCAATCTTAATCTCAATCTCATGTTCAGATATCTTCTTCACGTAGATTTGTACACCAAACATGTGCATGTCATCTCTTTATCTTAGTACTTATATAAAATAACTCCACAATAGCAAACTCAAAATCTGCATAACTACATATTCTAAACTTCAATTTGAAGTCTTGAAGAAAAATATTTTGAGTGAGATAATATATCTAATGTGGGCTACTTTTGCAAAAGCTTTATGAATCAATAATTTGAGCAAGATAAGAATTGTTATATATTTCTCTATCTAACTAAATTACAAGAGGAGGTATTTATAGGCTCTGAGAAGATGCTCAATGATTGTTGTGAAGAGTGAGTGCGCATCTTTGAGTACGTGCCAATGCATGGTATAGTGTGTGTAGTGCACTTGGAATATTGTACATCTTTACAAAAGAAAGTGGGGAGTTGGTGAGTCATGATGCTTAAGTTGATAAAAGGTTTTCATGCAATAGTGTTGTGGGTGCAAGGTATGTGTTGAAATGTTACATAAAGGGAATAAAAAAAGAGAGACCATTGAAGTAGACATTTATTCCCTATCTCACTGGGGGCCTTTTTGGTAACATAGTTGGGCACATGTTGTACATCTCTCCATATTGTGAAGAGGAAAAATTCCACAAAAAGCTGAAAAGCCTTTATAGTTTTAATCATGGCCAATATTTCATGCTCATAGGATGGATAATTTTTCTTCATGGTATTGAAGATTCTTGAAGCATATTGATAGATGTGGACATCTGGAGGAGATGTAGCCACATCTTATTCACAAAGACAAGCACCCCACTTAATATCTAAGGCATTAGTGTAGATGATTAGGGGTAATCTTGTGGGAAGAGGAAGAGGAGGAAGATTCTTGATGTGTTGTATAGCTACTGTTTGTAGGGGTTACCAATGAAATTGATTTTTTCAAAGAAGAAGATATAGGTCTTTGGCATACATTGCTAGATTGGGTGTAGAGGAACTAATCCAATTCAAGCATCCAAGGAATTTCTATAATTGTTTGACATTAGTGAATGCATCAAGCATTTTCAATACTTTCTTCAAGACATGATCCTATAATTTTATAGTTTCTTGATGAATTTCCAATCCTAAGAACTCAATTGAGGAGGTAAACATGATTTACTTTGTTGGAGAAAGTACAATCCTTGCATCTTCTACTACTTTTGCAAACTGATAAAGATAGTTGATATGTTCCTTAATAGTCTCTGAAAAAATCAAAATATCATCAATGTATAGCAAACAGAATGGAAATTTTGCCAAAACTGAGTCTGTCCATCCTTGAAAATAGGTTGGAGTGGTCTTTATCCAAAATGGTAGCATAGTCCAGTGATAATGGACCGATGGCCGGATACAAAAACATGTCTTATGTGTGTCTTCCTTTTTCAAGGGGAGTTGCCAAAAATGCGATTTGAGATCAAATTTGCTAAATATAATAGCCTTTTTAGGATTTTTAATCAACAAATCTTTTAAGGAAATGGGATGACCATGGCCAATTACATATTTATTGAGGGGTTTATAATTAAGGACCATGTGTGTTTCCCCCTTTTCTACTCCGAATGTTTGTTCACATAAAACGCTTGGCATGCCCAAGGGGAGTTTGTAGGTTCACTTAGACCTTTCTCAAGAAGAGTTTGAATCTCTTCTTTACACAGTATCAAGTCTCCTTTTTCATGTTTGTAGGTTCCAAGGGAAGATTAATGGCATAGGACACTCTTTTTTCTTTGTACAAGAGAGGGTCCTCATGCATAAAGGTCAGTAAATGTTCAATTACCTATTGTATTTCTTTGGCATATTTCTATTTTTCTTTAGTGAGCCATTTTTCTCAAGCAGCTTCCTTGTGTCATGAAAGTACTTGAGCTATAGAATAAACACTGTGACCAATTTTGGGCAATAAAGGCAATTTAGCCTATTTTCCAAGATAAGACACTGTGAAATGGTCAACCCAAAATGTATAGGGAGCTAGATGTTGTAGAGTATTTGTTCCAATGAGCAGATCATACCGCATCTATTTCATCATTTGAATCTCAATGGAAAACTTCATAGAGCTAAGCTGAAGATAAGATTGACTAACATGGATGAGTGTCACCTTTTTATTATTAGAGAGCTCTACTATAATGTGAGATGTAGCTTTTATACAATTTCGTGGAAAAAGTTCAAAAGGGGCTATACCCAGACCAGAGCCAGTATCTAACACGGCATCAACATATATAAAGAAAACTTAGGTATGTTCTTGAGCTGTATACATATCATAGGATAGGTCCACCAGTATTCAAAGCATTTACCTTATATATCTTGTCTTTTGCCAATCTAATATGGTTTACCAATTTCATTGGGATTTCTCTGATGGAACTTTGGAGTTCTTGTAGAATAGTTGTATTTCCTTGAGCCAATTGTTTTTGGCTGTGAAGGATTCTTTTAAATACTTTACATAGAGAGAGTACTTGTTGTTGCATAGTAGCAAAAGCATGTAACATGTCATTCCCTTCTTGTTGAGTAGAGGAAGTTGTTGCGGACAGAGATTGGAGTAATAGTGTAGCTATTCTGGGGTGATGCATTTGTTCCACGTCATGAGGAATGAACATATTGGACTTGCCCTTAGTTTATGAGCTAAGAGTATTTGGTTTAGGTAAATCAAAAGGGTTCATAAAAAACTCTTGACATACCTTATCCTTGGCTTTTTTGTTAGAGGAGCCAGTTTCTATAGAGGATTTATCAGTATCTGAGTTTGATTGTTTTTGCTTGCCTTTATGTCACCGTGAAGAACTTCCACTAGCAGTAGAGAAAGTGGCATCAGGAAATAATTTATCTTTCCTTCTTGAAAATGAACAAAATGGGCATTTACTAGTACAAAGGTATAAGAATAGATAGCATAATCTGTTTCTAGGTGTGAAGTGTCTGAAATAGAAGAATGCTCAGATGCAGATTGAAGTTCCTTAGAGGTGTCAGTGTGCTAAGATGTTTTAGTATTGGTGTTACTAAATTTAGTTTCACTTTCACTTGTATTGATGCTACTAACTTCAATTTCACTTTCACTTTCATTGGCAAGCTCACTATCTAAATCCACATCCAAGTAGGATCTAGAATAGGAGTAGTCACACTATCACTTTTAGAAAAAGAAGAAGAAGAAGATGATGTGTCACTTAGATAGTGTAGATATACCTTAGTAGCATTGGTTTGTTGTTTAGTATTCTTGGAGCACTTATTTTCTAAATGTGACTTTCTTCCACAAATATAGCATTTGAGCTGTTTCTTTTGTTCTTGACCATTTGTCTAAGTTTTATGAGAGTTATGTCGATGATATGCTTGCCATGTCTATGAGAATGGTGTGAATATATTTAGGAATATCCTTCATTTTCGTGTCTATGCTTGCCATGTCTATGAGAATGGTGTGAATACATTTAGGAATATCCTTCATTTTCCTGTCTATTTTGGCAATTAAAATAAGATGTGCAACCTTTGGCATAGCACCATGATGTGGCAGATTTACATATTGATTTGTGGAAACTTTTGGTTTAACTAAGTCATCTTTCTCTATTGAGAGACTTCTTTGATATTCTATTCAATTGTTTGGAAAATTTGGCAAGATTTACTTTGTGGCAGACTTACATATTGATTGTGGAAACTTTTGGTTTAACCGAGTCATCTTTTTCTATTGCCAGACTTCTTTGATATTCTATTCTATTGTTTGCAAAATTTGGCCAACACTGTCAGATTTACATATTGATTGTGAAAAATTTTGGTTTAACTGAGTCATCTTTTTCTATTGACAGACATCTTTGATATTCTATTCTATTGTTTGCAAAATTTGGCCAACACTGTCAAATTTACATATTGATTGTGGAAAATTTTGGTTTAACTTAGTCATGTTTTTCTATTGATAGACTTCTTTGATATTCTATTCTATTGTTTGCAAAATTTGGCCAACACTATCAGCCTCATACTTTGTGTGGTTGATTTACATATTGATTGTGGAAACTTTTGGTTTAACTGAGTCATCTTTTCTATTGACAGACTTCTTTGATATTATATTATATTGTTTGCAAAATTTGGCCAACACTATAAGTAAAATCAATGTTCTCAGCTTTCATTTTTTGTTTGCAGTAAAACGATATAGGCTCATGTAAAGAAGAAACTAGATGTTCTTTCATGCTCTTATCATGAGAACCTTATCCTTCATGCAACAAATCTCTCATGTAAATGAGATATTCCTTATATTATCGGGGGTCACAAATTTTGGATTTAAAGAAAGCTTCTCGAGCTTCTAAAACATCATCCAATTTGTTTCCCACCAATTTGCCCCAAGAAGTAATTCAAAGAAGAGCTCAACGGAGTCAACATGTTACGCAATAGCCAATTTGACTTGGGGATGTATTGAAATCCACCACTGTTTTAGACCACCTACAAATCCATGTGTCATGGCATTCAAGATATCAAATCGGTTGGTCTGCAGTTTATCAGGATCTTCTAACCCCCATATGCATACATCATGTAGATGAGCAATTTAATGTCTTTAGGAGATTTGCCATTGAACTCCTATCTTCTTGTAGAAATTTGTATAAGAAGGTTTGGAATAAGTAGAATAAGCATTCATAGGAGTGGTTGGGATAGCTTTGGTAGAATTTACTGGAAGAGAGGATTATGTACTTACAAGAGTATCTATATGTGCATTGAGAAAGCATTGAACCTCGAGGAAGGGCTTCTTTGTTTGGATTGATAGGAACAAAATCCTCATCAACCACAGTGCCTCCGTCGTCATCAAAAGAGGAAAGTGTGTAAGCAGCTTGTCTTTGAAACTCATCTTGGGATTTATAATACCATGCATGCAATTCATGGGAAGGAGAATTAGGTGGATGTTGGTCTATGCTTTCACCCATCATACGTGAATCAGTGTGAGCTTCCACACTTCACTGAGTATCATCATTATGTTGATCCATGGGAGAAACACATAAGGGAATTTGATTAAGAATATGATCATTCTCTTTGCCTTCAAAGCTTGTTAAGGATAGCTTCGTCAATATGATCAAAAGTGACCTTATAATGTTGATCTAAGGAAACATTCAGTCCAGATACTATGCTCGATCTTTGGCAATGTCACCTAGTTCTAAAGAAGGTTGGATTGTAGTCTTACCTTTGAGTACTGCTTTTAAAGAAGGACAATAAAGGTGTTGGAGGGGTTTAAAGATCTCTTTTGGATCTTCATCATTAGTCCAAATATTAGGATATACTTGATTCAAGTTTGGCACTGTGTACGATGTAGAGGGTTCTACTGATAGTTTTCCTTTTCCTTTGGATGAGCCTACATGATGCATATTAAGAGAGCACAGGGCAGGTGAAGTAAAATAAGAACTCCATCCCTTTTGCAATCTTTTGTTAGAAAACGCAGTGAAGTCTAGAGTAGTAGGAGTAACAGAGAGTACTGTGGATGAGAGGATTGTGTAGAAGAAGAACCGATTGTAGAAACACTGGGCATTGTGAGCTGTATCTATGTTTTGACTATTTGATGACATAAGCCAACAATTTGATCACAGAGTTGTTGTAGATTCTCCACCTTTTCAATGAGTCTTCTGAGGGCTAAATGAGTCCAATTAATAGCTTGTAATTTTGTTGTCCAAGATGTAGTATCTTGAGGTCGGAGATATGGAGCAGCTTTGTATTTATGATACTCATATTCAAATTCTTGCACAACATTCACCATAGAATTGTTACAACTATATATATCATCTCTCACTTGACTTGGGTCTCACCTATATATACCAACTCTATATCAATATGAATCATTCTTTGGGAGCATGTCTTGTGTATCTCTCTCGTACTCTCTCTCTCTCTCAACATGGTATCAGAGCTATGGATGCATAGCAACAACAAGGAAGATAAGTTGTTTCATTGTTTATACTTGATTGAATTCTTTGCATAAGTGATGATTTGATACATGAACTTGTTCAAATTAGAAGTAATAGTTAATTTTGTCCAGGTGCATAGCTCTCGTCGTGCTCTCAAATCCTGTCAAAACCGCTTGTCAATCGGAGTTCTGGATCAAAAGTTATGATAGTTCATGATTCAAGACAGCAATTCTGCTCGAATCTGCAATTCTTTATTTAAAATTATAATTCTAATTATAGTTTGTTAATCCCCAATTACAGTTTGTTAATCGCTCGTCTTCGTTAATGATGTTGATTACGACAAGCAAATATCTTGCTATTTTTAGCGATGTTTTATTATTGTTCACGTTCTTTGCTCGACCGAAATAGCACTTTTCTTATATGCGTCATCTCGTCTTGCACGTTACGCCTCTCTATTTCGGGCTGTCTTTTTAGTCACTCAATACTTTTCATCGTTCTTACGTGCATCTCCCTATTTTGATTGTCATGCATCTCAACTACACTCGTCTTGATCATGGTTTGCAGATTCTGTGATCTCATCTTATTTGTTTTCTCTCGACATACAGGCATGGCCAATTGCGTAATTGTTAACGGATATCCGTCTGGCCAACGTTCGGTTCCCTTCTTCCAAGGACAAGGCTTTCCTGGGTGGAAAGCAAAGATGATGCTAATTCTTGAAGGTGACGAATTATTTGATATTGTTTTGGGCGACCTCTTTTGCCCAGTTCAACCTATTGATGTGATGAATAACAATTCTGTGATTACTAATGGTCCATTATTTGAACAATGGAAATTTGATCATACTGGTTGGATTCGTCGTGACAAAGCAACTCGTCGTTATATATTGTCTGCACTTCTTGACTCACTTATGTTGGATGTCTTTCATCTGGAAACCTCTCATGCTATTTGGGAGTATCTTATCTCAACGTTTGAGAAGAAATCGGTCACCGAAATTTTATATCTCCAAACTTGTTTGACGAATCTTCAATATAAGGTTGGTACTTCTATACACTCTCATATCAAGGCTTTTAAAGACATTATCAATCAGCTTGGTGCTGCCGACGCTCCTGTTGCTAAAAATGAGATTGTTACTCAACTTCTTCATACCATCAAAGATCCTTTATATGACAATATCATCACTATTTTGTCTAACAAGGATGATATCCACTTTGACAAAGCATGTATATCTCTTATTGAATATTCTCAACGTCATGAGCATCATTTGGAAAGATTTGATGTTGTTTTGGTCACTTGCGAACAAAGGGATTTTGATGCTGCTTTTGTTCCTCGCAAGCGTCCCGCTTCACGTTTTCAGCAGGGTGGACGCCCTAATCAAGGTAGTAAATCTTCTCGTCTTGCTTATCCTAACAAACATTGTTCTTATTGTGATAAGAAAGGCCATGTGGCTTTTGATTGCTGGGCACGTCAATATGATGAGGAGCATGGAGTTACTACAAAGCAACCTCGCTCGTCCAAAAGTTTTCCTCCTTGTGATTATTGTGCACATATAGATCATCCATCTCGTCGTTGTTATAAACGCAGATATGATGAAGAACGTTCTCGAGCTTATATTGTTCAACAAACTACAACTGATGATGATCATACTCATCAGGAGCTCAATTTCGTCCATCATGATATCTCTCCAAAAAAGGTACTTCATGTTCATGATGGTTCTCTATTCATCGTTGATTCAGGTGCCACTAGAAACATGACATACCAATCATAGTGGCTTCACAATTATCATTCTCTTCCTGTCAAGAAGTTTGTTTACCTTGCGGATGATGCGACTTGTCAAGTCAAAGGAGTGGGTGATTTATATCTGGGGATTGTTTCATCCACTAGAATATTAAGAGGAGTTTTTCATGTTCTAGATTTGCAAAGAAATCTTCTTTATGTTGCTCGTTACCGATATTTGCGGTCTTTTTCCTGCCTCAAAGTCTCAATATCGATATTTTATAACTTTCATTGATGATTTCTCAAGGTACACACATGTCTATTTTCTTCGACATAAGTCTGAGGCTTTATCTATATTTAAACAATACAAGATAAGTGTGGAGCTTCAAACTGGATTCTCTATAAAGACGCTTCGCAATGACAATGGCGGTGAATATTTATCCAATCTATTTGATGACTTCTGTAAGGATCAAGGTATTCATCATGAGTTTACAGTTCCTTATTCTCCTCAGCAAAATGGTGTTAGTGAGCGCAAAAATCACACTATTCTTAATGCTATACGTTGCATGCTTATACACTCTAGTTTGTCTCGAAAGTTTTGGACTGAAGCACTTCTAACAGCTATTTTTATTCAAAATCATCTTCCAACTACTGCACCTGCTGGTGAAATTCCTATAACAATTTGGAGAGGGAAGACACCTTCAGTCTCTCACTTTCGTACATTTGGCTGCATTGCTTATATTCATGTGCCCAAGGACACTTGACATAAGTTGGATCCTCCAGGTTTGAAGGTTATTTTTCTTGGTTATTCAGATCATTCCAAAGGTTACAAATTTTATGATCCTTCTTCTCAAAAGGTTATCATTAGTCGTGATGCTATATTTGATGAGAAGACTATGGGTGGCACATGGTCGTTAGATGTTTCAGATGATACACAGTCTTTGCTTAGTGCATTTCCTTACTTGCTTTGTGATTCTACTAATTCTAATGGTCATAAACCTCCTTCAACTCCAAAGAAGATTGATGAAAATTTGGAGATCTATGTCGATCTTCCTATTGAGATAGAGCATGGATTCTATTCTATTGAATATGATGTCTTTGATCATGCTATGTCTGTCCAAGAGGATCCAATATCGTATATGGACGCTATCAATTCGTCTCAAAGGGATCAATGGCAAGAAGCTATGCAAGCTGAGTACGATTCTTTAATCTCCAAAGGTACATGGATTTTTACTGAACTCCCCCCAAATTGTGTTCCTATCAAATGTAAATGGGTTTATAAAGCCAAGACCAAAGCTGATGGCTCGTTTGATAAGTTCAAAGCATGACTTGTTGCAAAAGGTTACTCACAGATTGGAGGAGTAGATTATCAAGAAACATTTTCTCCCGTTGTGCGCTCCACAACTGTTTGTATGATTTTGGCTTTTGCAACACTATTTGATCTAGAAATTCACCAAATGGATGTTAAAACGGCTTTTCTGAATGGGGATCTTGAAGAAGAAATCTATATGGAGCAACCTGAAGGTTTTATAATTTCAGGAAAGGAGCATCTTGTATGCCAGCTTCATCGTGCATTATATGGATTGAAGCAAGCCTCTCGTGCTTGGTATATTAAGATTGATCAGTTCCTCACAGCTAAAGGTTTTGTTGCATGTTTTGCTGACCCAAATCTTTACATCAAAAGGGAGGACAAATATTTTATTATTCTTGCTCTATATGTTGATGATACTATTCTTGTGTCAAATAATATTGCTTTCTTGGATGCTATGAAGAAGCTTTTATTGACTGCATTTGAAATGGTGGATCTTGGTGAGATACATTCTTGTTTGGGTATTCAAGTTCAAGGACACCGACAACAAGGCATTCTTCTTCTTCGCCAGACAAAGTTTATTAATGATATTGTTAAGAAGTTTGGGTTGACAAATGCGCACTCTGCCAATACTCCCATTCTTTCAAGCTCTACCAAGGGTACATCTACAACACGCAACGAAGAATCAGCCATTCATCAACCTTTTGCTAATCTTGTTGGTTGTCTTCAATTTATTGGTTTAAACACAAGACCAGATATTTTATTTGCAGCTAATTTTTTGGGACAATATCTTTCTTCCCCTTCCACTATTCATTGGAGTGCTGCAAAACGTATTCTTAAGTACCTCAAGGGTACTAAGGAATTTGGTCTTATTTATCATCGTCGAGAGGATTCTTCTTTACCTTCTTCAACTTCTCTTGACTTTATTGGATATACAGATGCTGATTGGGCAAGTTCACACTTATCCATGCGATCTACAAGTGGGAATTGTTTCTTTATAAATGGATGTTTGGTTTCTTGGTCCAGCAAGAAACAACGATGTGTTGCGGTTTCTACAACTGAAGCTGAATATGTTGCTGCATCATTAGCAGCTCGCGAGCTAGTTTGGCTTTCACAACTACTTGCAGATTTGGGACATCCTTCATCATCTAGTATACCTCTTCGATGTGATAACCAAAGTGCTATTAGTCTTACCAAAGACTATATACAACATAGTAAATCAAAGCATATTGCTATTCATTATCATTATGTTCGACATGAAGTCAAGAAAGGTTCCATTATGGTGGAGCATTGTCCCAGTGATCAAATGGTTGTAGACATCTTCACAAAAACTCTTAGTGAAGCTCGCTTTAGCTCATTAAGACATGCACTTGGTATTGTTCCAAGTTCTTATCTCACTGATTGAGGCATGTATCATTGTATTCAAGAAAACTTTATAGTAAATCATTTTTGTATCGTGGGTATGTGTAGGGGCTCGGGTTTTTCCCTTGTTCTCCTCAAGGGTTTTTTCACTCGTAGCCAGAGACCTTTGTTTGAGTGGAAATGTTACAACTATATATATCATCTCTCACTTGACTTGGGTCTCACCTATATAGTAACTCTATATCAATATGAATCATTCTTTGGGAGCATGTCTTGTGTATCTCTCTCGTACTCTTTCTCTCTCTCAACAAGAAAAGAGGCCTATTGAATTAGTTTTCTACAATGAAAACAAATATCATGCTATACATGTTCATGTTGTCAAGATTGTGGGAGAGAAGGAAGGAGTCTCACTTGTAGCTTTCTTGCTTGCACAATGGGGAAATACACACAAGGGTGGAGGTTGAAAACAATTTTTCTCTTCTTAGTTGTGTAAGCCAAAAAAAAGAACTCTTGCACATAGAAATAGAAGAACCCTATATATGGGTCTCAAACCAAACTCAACTAACTAAGGTGGCATACTAACTGAGCCACAAACTAGAGTAGATAAGGATAGCTGCCATCTAGCTATTATTCATGGGCGGTGTACCAACCGCATCTGCAAAACTGACAAGTCGGTGACATAAATGCACAACGGTCACCTTGGCATATCACGAGTGGAGCTCGATATCTCAACATTTTCCCTCGAGCTCAATCCCAATTCCTGCACACCAAGCAGGTCTCTGAACTTGCGCAGCTTCTCTGCATCCAATGCCTTCGTGAATATGTCAACTACCTGATCCTCTGTGCTGACATAAACTACATCAATAAGACCTAGTAAAACCCTCTCCCGCACATAGTGATAATGCACCTCAATGTGCTTTGTTCTACCATGATAGACTGGGTTATTTGCCAAGTGTATACTACTCATGTTGTCACAATAAATGAAAACTGGCCCATCTGTAGGCTGATGCATATCATAAAGTAGCTTACGCAACCAAGCCACCTCACATGCAGCCATTGCTGCGCCCCTGTACTTAGCCTCTGTGCTCGATAAGGCAACTGTAGGCTGTTTCTTGCTGCTCCAAGTGACTGCAGCACTCCCAAAAGAGAACACATATCCACCACTGGTAGATCGTCTATTAGAAATACTACCAGCCCAATCAGCATCAGTTTATCCATGCAACTGTATCTGAACCCCAGTCTCATAAAATAGTCCATACTGCAATGTGGACTTCACATATCTGAGTATGCATCTAGCCGCATCCAAATGTGGTTTCCTTGGAGCCTGCATAAACTGACTTACCAATCCAATAGCATAGCTCAAATCTGGCCTGGTAATAGTCATATAAATCAAACTTACTACTATGCGTCTGTACATAGTAGGGCCTTCGAGAAGCTCACCTGCATCTGCGCTCAACTTCACATTCTACTCCAAATGAACTGAAATAGGCTTACAGCCTCTCATCCCATATTTGGACAGTATGTCCAATCCATACTGCCTCTGCAAGAGCCATATCCCACTTGGTGATCTAATCACCTCAATGCCCAAGAAATAACGCAGCTCTCCCAAATCCTTCATCTCAAACTTTTGCTTCAATAGCATTTTCACATGAAGGATATCTTCATCACTATCACTTGTGATAATCAAATCATCAACATAAATGACAAGCAGCATAATACCTTTCTCTGTTTTTCTCACATAAAGTGAGAAATCTGCCTTGGAAATCTGAAAGCCAATAGTGATAAGATACTGTCCTATCTTGTCAGACCATGCTCTAGGTGTTTTCTTCAAGCCATACAAGGCTTTCTTCAACCTACAAACAAACTCAGGATGAATAGCATGCACATAACCTGGTGGCTACTCCATATAGACCTCTTCTTGCAAATCACCATGCAAGAAAGCATTCTTTACATCCACTGGATGTAAAGACCATCCCTTTGATGCAGCCACATCAATGACTGCTCTAATGGTTGCCATCCTTGCAACCAGACTGAATGTTTCTTCATAGTCAATGCCATATGTTTGTGCATACCCCTTGACTACTAATCTTGCCTTGTATCTGTTCACAGAACCATCTGCGTTGTGTTTCACCTTATAAACCCACTTACAGCCAATTGCATTCTTATCTTTAGGCAAAGGTATCAACTCCCATGTAGCATTTTCTTCCAAGGCATCCATTTCTTCATCCATGGCTTTCTCCCATTTTTCTTTTCCCATGGCAGTCCTATGGAGGAGGACGTGGTAACTCTAAAGGCAGGGGGAGCCAAAGAGGTTGTGGTGGATGGCAAAGAGGCCAAAATGTAAACAGCAATGTTGAATGTTACTACTGTGGTAAAATGGGTCATATGGCTAAAGACTGCTATAAAAAGCAGAATGACATCATGAATGGGAAATTGCAACAAGGAAATTATGCATCTTCTAGTAGACAAGGTGATGATAGAAATGAGCATTTGTTTATGGTGCAGCACATGAACAATTCTGTGACAAGTGTAGAAGAAAGCAACAAAGTGTGGTATGTTGACTCAGGTGCATCAAACCACATGACAGGTCATGCAGAATGGATGCAGGATGCAAGAAAAATGGAAAAATCAGGATTTGTGGAGACTGGTGATGATACTGCACATCCTATTGTGCAGATTGGATAAATTCCTCTGTCTATGTAGCATGGGAAAAAGAAATACCTGTCAGATGTATTTCATGTACCGAATATCACTAAGAATCTGGTTTCTATTGGTCAAATGGTTGAGCAGGGCTTGCAGGTCAGATTTAATCCTCATGGATGCTTTGTTGAGGATATGAAAAATAAAGGTTGCTTGATAGCAAAAGGAAAGAAGAAGGGCAGAATGTTTACATTCGATGCAGACATGCCTGAATTGAGTGCAGCAATGTTTGCCCATGGGATCGGTGTAGTTGCAGATATTGATATCTGGCATAAACACATTGGTCATGTTAATGTACATCGACTTAAATCAATACAGGCCCAAAATATTGTTGCAGGATTGCCTAAATTCAAGGTTGCAAAAATGCATAAGATATGTGAAGCCTGTCAGTTTGGAAAATAGGCAAGGAAACCATTTCCTAGACATGTCCAAGAGAGTAAGAAGCCATTGGAATTAATCCACTCTGATGTGTAGACTACTAAAGCTGCATCTCTTGGAGGCTGTCATTATTTTGTCACTTTTATTGATGACTATAGCAAAAAAGTTTGGGTGTATTTTATGAAAAAGAAAAGTAAAGTTTTTGGGAATTTCAAAACTCTTAAAGCTATGATTGAAAAAGAAACATGCCTACAAATAAAATGCCTAAGGTCAGATGGAGGGGGAGAGTACCTTTCAAATGAGTTTGCAAGGTTCTTGCAGAAGCATGGCATAAAGCAACAATATTCATGCAGTCATACCCCACAACAAAATGGAATTTCAGAAAGGAAAAACAGACATATTGAAGAGGTATCTCGTGCCATGCTCAATGAAAAAGACTCCCACTGCTACAACAGTCTACATAATGAACAGGACTCCCACTGCAGCAATACATGGGATGACTCCAGAGGAGAGGTATACTGGTAGGAAACCATATATTTCTCATTTGAAAATTTTTGGTTGCATTGCGTATGTTCATGTGCCAGATGAGTTGAGATCCAAGTCGGATCCAAAAGCTGAGAAGTGCATCTTTATTGGTTACTCTTTGCAGCAGAAAGGGTATAGATGCTATAACCCTTCTACTTGTAAGTTTATAGTGAGCAGAGATTTTTTTTAAATGAGATGAGTAGTTGGTATAAACCAGTAAATGTGATTGATAATGTAGATGCACAAAATGGTAATGCTGCACAGAATTCACAACAGCAGTCACAAGATATTAGTGGACTAGGAGCGTCCTCTAGCAGTGGTTCACATTCTTTGCCATGGACAGGCAGATTGAGATCAGGAGAATCTTCTCAAAGCAATGCAGATAGTGGTATGCAGGTATCACGAAAAGGAAAAGAGAAGGTAGATCAGCCCATGTTTGATGTGAATGCAGATCACTCTTATGTGGATGGTGAATCCAGTGGCTCAGAACAGAGCATTGATGATGAGTTGGGTATTCCTTCTTTTGTTACACCTGGAGTAAGGAAGACCAGGGATGTTTTGAGAGCATCTGGGAGTGAGCCTACTTTGCGTAGGTCTACTAGGGCTAGGTATCCTGTGAATAGGCTGAAATATGATGGATTTATAGCCATTCACTATGCATATATAGTCAAACTGATACAGGAACCAGAACCCACTTCTTTTGAGCAAGTCCAATTAATAGCTTATAACTTTGTTGTCCAAGATGTATCTTGAGGTTGGAGATATGGAGCAGCTTTGTACTTATGATACTCATATTCAAATTCTTGCACAACATTCACCACAGAAGAAGAGGCTTGTTGAATTAGTTTTCTACAATGAAGACAAATACCATGTTGTACATGTTCATGTGTACACGGTTGAGTATGAAACTTAAGGATGTTTGCCCTCTAGGAAAGAGACACCCTCAATTGAGGTTGAGAGACTTTGAGAATAGAAGTAGTTTGATCCTTCAGCACTTCTTGAGCCATGCGTTTTGCACCTTAATCATTCTAGGAGGAAGAAGTTCTTTTTTCTTCAAGCATGTAATGTCTAGTTGCCATTCATGTGGGAGCTCAATGTCGGACCAATTGACACAATCAGGAAGAAAGTGTTGTGTGCTTTCATCTGATTTCATAATGATAGTCTAACCCTTGTCCTTAAGGAATTTATACCTTCTACAACTTTAAGGATTGCTAGAGACATGCATAAGCAATTCAAGGAGAAAAGGATCATCCATAGAAATGACATAATTGAATCTTAATTCAAAGAAGATCGACCATTAGACAAAGGATATACTGTAGCTCCTACGATCATGTCCGTCAATTCTATATGTCTAGTATCTAACATGGCAGCCACGCATGACACATCAAGAACTTTGTAAAAAAGAGAGATTATACATATTGCTATATAGCCTAGATGCAAATAGGGGTATTCTTTATTTTGTTGCTACTTTTGTATTTTTTGAAGGACTAAAGATAATTGATTAACATGCTGATCTTCACCTAGGGTATCTTCGACAGTAAGGATTCCTTGATCTTTAATATATACAATCAAAGCTTTAAACATAAAAACTTGATTCTCACCGTAAATATGAGTAGCACCAATCTCAGGTAAAATCCATTTTGAACTTGGATGTGTCTCATCCATGACAATGGTAGAATTTCCCAGAGATTTGTAACACTTAGATAGAGTTTTAAAAGCAAAGCTAAAAACATTGCCACTGGTATAAGAGAAAGCCATTAGGATTTACTAGAGTTAAGGGTAAATGTTCAAAACATGGCTTAAATGGCACAACAGCCTGATAGCCTAACCATGAGCAAGGCCTTTGACGTCACTAACAACCTTTGCTCAGATGGTGGCATGTGTTATGGATTTGATACCAACTCATAGAGCATGCAGCAGAATTAGAAAACACGGGAAACTAGAGGGACGACATAGAGAAGTTGGAGAGAAAATACTTGAGAATGCAAAGGGTGCTATTGTTATGTATTACTGTATCTGAGTGAATTACAAGAGGAGGTACTTATATGCTCTGATAAGAGTCTCAATGATTGTTGTAATGAGTGAGTGTGCATCTTTAAGTGCGTGCCAACGCATGGTATAGTGCGCATAGTGCACTTGGAATATTGTAGATCTTTACAAAAGGAAGTGGGAAGTTGGTGAGTCACGATGATTCACTTGATAAAAGGTCTGCAATAGTGTTGTGGATGCCTAGTATGTGTTGAAATGTTACATCAAGGGAATAAAAAAGGAGAGACCATCGAAGTAGACCTTTCTTCCCTATCTCGTTGGGGGCCTATTTGGTAAGATAGTCGGGCACATGTTGTAGATCTCTTGGCAAGGTGTAGAAAAAGACTGCGTAAATGGAAGATACTTGTATTCATTGTTTGGCATGTTAGGAACATAGTTCATGATAAACTTGACAAAGTGAGGACTACCGAACAAGGTAAAAGTACGAGCGAGAAGCCATTACGAGATGCAAGCAACTGTGTGGCGACAAAGTCATCCAAGCATACCACTAGGCTAAAATGGTTCCAAGCGTGTCTTCAAATGTAAAATTACTGCATAAACATGCAGAAAAACCAACAGTTCTCAAAATCATTAGGTCGTCACCAAACACTAGACAGAACATGTCAGTTGACAAAAAGAGCCCTCCATTTTATCCGTTTATGCATATCCACTGTTCATGCCTCCAATTTAGCGTCAAAAAACCACATGAATTGACACTTTTGAGAAGATAGGTATGTGATGGCCTCCACAATAGAACGGTGAGCTGTGAAATGCACTTGATTTGGAAAGTAAATCTTAAATAAGATACCCAAATCTTACAATACTGCAGGCGTTAGATACTGTCACTGGAGGATCCTTCAGGGACCACGCTACCCAAAGCAGTAGGAGGAGGTGATGCGTTGTTGCGCGTCCTCATCATCTTGCGCGCGTACACAGCGGGAGACGGACCGAACGCGATCGGGCGGCCCTTTGCGTCCCCACACCTTCCCGAGGAATCACAGCATGGCGATTGCCAAAACATGAGGCACACCATCAGCGATGCAATCGCCAGACAGCGCATTATCATCTTGAGGCTTGACGCCGCGATAATCTTTGTCATCTTGCTCTCTCTGATCTCACTGTGGTCCGGCAGCAATGTCCTGCTATCATTACAGTGGCATCAATACAGTTCATTAAATGCCTAGACAGTACTAATGCTCCTACATTTTATGCTCTTCTGATTTCAACGACATGTAGAACGACAATACCAAAACCATAACAGCACTTACTTCCAGCGAAAACGGTATGATGACGTCGTGCACATATAGAAGATATCTTATCTATATATTGCTGGATCTTTAGCGCTGCCGACATTGTTAACTTTTTTTTTTTTCCATCAAGGCAGAGAATTTCTATTAACAGGAAAGAGAGGACAATAATACAGCGACTAAGGGGGACCATAGGATGACATTGATTAATAAAGGCCAGCATGAAACATTACTTACTTTGTTTTGATGAACGGAGGTTGTGCTATTGTCGTGGTAGCCATTGACCTTTTTTATGCTGTTGTCATGGTAGCGATTGGCCAGAATCGTATCTTCTTAGTAGGGATTATGAGGATGTGATTATGTTTTTGCGATCTTGTAATAATAACATATTATTACCTTTCTGATTTTACATTAATATCGTTTAAGAAAAATATAGTTGGGTAAACCTTGCTATGCTAGTCAATCCGCAAGGGTATTTTTCATTTCATGTGAGCCGAGGCACCTAGGTATTTAAGTCACTTGACTAGACCATTGGCTATGCAAATAGCACGGTCGGCTTCAACCGTAGAAAATCTATTGTAGGTAAAGGATCTTGACATCATTTCCCACATTTCCATCTTCCAAGTATAGCCATGCCAACGAGAGATGGCATCCACTCAATCAAGGATAGGGAGACATTGCATCGGTATCTTTGCAGTAAGCTTGAGAGCAACCCTCTATAGAACTGTGATGGGAGCCAGGAGTATCAACCAACCTTAGGCTTGTAGCAACTTGTATCTGTAGCATTCTTAGAACCACTTTTGGTATCACAAAGAGGAAGTGCTTGCCTTCTCAAAGCATCCACCATAGCCACCAACTTCATTAGTCGAGCAAGGCATACCTAACCTACCTCCCTCTTGGCCAAGTTAGAGCATTGATTCTCTTTGCTAGAGATTGCAACATGTCGAGGAGCGTGCCCACACAAAATGCCCATACGTTGAATGAGATAATTCTGCATCGTCTAGTGGAGAACGATAACATCATCTTATCTTCTACCCTAATTTACTCTCTATCACTCTATCACTTATTTTCTTAGTTCATCTCATAGAGTCCTCTCTCTTCCCTCCTCCCCCTTTCTCCCTCTCTCCCTCCCTCTCTCTCTAAGAATTGATACTTAAGGATTAAACAAGAATTATGAAGAATAATAACATTACAAAGATTAAAAAAATAAAGATACCTCCATTATTAGTTGATTGCTTGTAGTATAAAGTGTTGAAGAGGAAGATATCTTATAGCATAGTCCTGAAGAGGGAGATTGCTTGAAGCACGGTAGAGGGTGTTGTAAATATAGATTATTTGATTTTAGAAAATGATATTTTCTTAGTTCATCTCACATAGTCCTCTCTCTCCCCCCCTCTCTCTCTCTCTCTCTATATATATATGAATTGATACTTAAGGATTATTCAACAACTATGAAGAATAATAACATCACAGATATTGCTTGTAGTATAAAGTGTTGAAGAGGAAGATATCTTATAGTATAACATTGAAGAGGGAGATCGCTTGTAGCACAGTAAAGAGTGTTGTAGATAGAGATTATTTGATTTTAGCAAATGATATCAAAACCACTCCTGAGATTTCTTGGAGCAGGGTAGAGAGTGTTGTAGATACTACTGAGTATTGCTTCGAAAGAATTTGTATGCAAGAAACCATATTTTAGAGGGAAGAAGAAGAGTACACAAAATTTCGGACAAAACTAGAGCTTTGAGAGAGAATGAAAAAATGCCCAAAAATAGGCATATACTTGTCCCAAAAAAAAAATAACAATGAAACTCTCGAGTCAAAAAGCTATCTATGGGTAAAAAGTAACTTTCAATTAAGTGGCTAAAATGGAAACAATCAGAACTTTCATTGCTTTGACAGCATGCAAAGGCTGGAAATTATGGCAAATGGACATCAAGAATGCTTTCTTGAATGGTGATTTGCTTGAGGAAGTATATATGGTGCAGCTTGAAGGCTATGTTCACCGAACTTTCCTACACATGTATGTAAGTTGAAAAAGGCTTTATATGGACTGAAACAGGCACCTAGAGCATGGAATGCTCAGATCAACAGTTATTTACATCAACATGGATTTATATTGGGTGATGTAGATCACAATCTGTTCATGAAGAAGACAGATCATGGATATGTGTTTCTAGTAGAAATTTTAACGTACTAAACTATACCTAGAACTTTGAAGTGTTCGTCCACCAACTAGTTATGCTTTTACGAATCCCTTGAGGGTTATGTCATTAAAAGTTATCTACCTAAATTGATCTAATTGTCTTGCGACAAGAGTGATTTTTGCTTAGAAGAAATGCAAATACTTTTCCTAAGAGATGCAAATAAATAAATTCAAGATACAACATTCCATGCAAATATGCGAATCAGTCGTGGTTGTGGTCGTCGTAATCGTAGTCATGGTCATGGTCATGGTCGTGGCCGTGGTCGTAGTCATAGTCATAGTCGTAGTCGTAGTCGTGGTCGTGGTCGTGGTCGTACTCGTAGTCGTGGTCGTGGTAATGGTGGCAGTCGTCATCATCATCGTCGTCGTTGTCGTACTCGTAGCCATGGTCATGGTCATGGTCGTGGTCGTAGTCATAGTCGTAGTCATAGGCGTGGTCGTAGTTGTGGTCGTAGTCGTCGTAGTGGCCATCGTGGTCGTGGTCGTGGTCGTGGTCGTGGTCGTGGTCATGGTCGTGGTCGTGCTCGTAGTCGTAGTCATAATGTAGAAAAATAGAGAGAGATGGAAGGAGAGAATAACAATTTAAGAAAGAAAAAAAAAGAGAGAGAGATGGAAGGAGAGAATAACAATTTAAGAAAGAAAAAAAAAGAGAGAGAGATGGAAGGAGAGGATAACAATTTAAGAAAAAAAAAGAATGATAACAAAAACAAATTGTTTGTTGTAATGTAGACAAAATGGAAAATGATAAAGGTCCTATTGTTCAAGATCGCGAGGCATATCTTAATCAGCATGTCCCATGTCCTTGCTCTCAATGCAAGCTTGCAATTAGACAAAAACGTCGATTGTCTATAGAACACGTACGATGATTTGGCGAGTTTCAATTTGAGATCATTGATCAAGCGCTTGCGGATTTTCAGCAAATGGTAAGAAAAGTTAATATCAATCATGCATTATACTCACAAGCTAATTGAATACCATATACAATAAGATTAGGTATGACTGGTAAAATTTCTATCTAAGGAGGTGATGTCTTATCCCAAGGAGGAGTGCACCCTTTGCAGCCAATTAGAAGAGTTCGTGGGCGTGCAATAGATGGAGTGTATGAGCCAATCTACCACTTCCAAGGCCAATCTATACCGTCAATGCCAGATGAGACATGTAACCTTTCAAACCTACCTACAATCTTGGAGCCTGAGATGGGGGCAATGATCGATGCATTGATTTCCATGGATGTCGAGACTTTTGATCCGCTTAGAGAGGAAGCATCCATACCATTATATGATGGGTGCCGAGTATCTCACTTGAAGACACTGCTTGCACTCTTAAGTGTGCATGAAAAATACGAGTGGAGCGATGCGAGTGTGACCGAGTTGTTCAGCTACCTTGTACATACGCTTCGTTGATTTTTTTTTTCGGCACTATTATTAAAAATATTTGTGCTTTTTAAAGGTGTTTATGATTTTTTTAAAGGTTATTGAAATATCATATATTACTACTTGCAAATACCATGCCTAAGTCTCGTGATGATGCATGACATGTTTTACGAAAGCTTGGCATAGACTACAACAACATCCATGCATATATCAACAATTGCATACTATTTCGAGGAGAATACGAGACTATTGAGACATGTCCAAAGTGTGGTGCTCACAGGTATTGATAGGACTTAGAAGGGCAAACCATCCCTCAAAAAGTTATCAAAATTTTTTCACTTATCCCCTGCATAAACCACATGTTTCGTACGTCCGGCATGGCGAGCTTGACAACGTGGCATGCGTAGAATAGGTCCACGAATGGAGTTCAACTAATATCAGCGGATTCACGTGCATGAAGCCACATTGACTCTATCTTCCCAAGATTTGCTCGAGAGCTAAGAAATCTTCGGCTTGGTCTTGCAATGGATGACGTGAACCCATTCGGTCTACGCTCAACTTCTTACAGTGTGTGGCCTATAGTCCTTGCCAACTACAATATCCCTCCATGGCTTTCTACGAAGAAAGGACATCTCATCCTTAGATTACTCATCCCTGGCCGCTACAAAGTCAAAAATATGGATGTGTATCTTTGTCCATTAGTTGATGAGCTTAAGATTTTGTGGGAGGAGGGGGTCACCATACAAGATATGAGCAAGTGCGATCGTCGGCAGTCTGCCAATATTCGAGCCATTCTCATGTGGATGATGTATGACTTTCTGGGATTCAGAGAGTGCTCAGGTGAACAGGCCTCCGTTCTCGTTGGTAATATCTATATTTTATCTCGTTCAAGCTTGTATTCACTGGGTTGTGGTGTTGGAACAGGTCTGGTTACCTCAAGTTATCATGCATGTCCATTGTGCGGGCCACAGTTAGACTCCCGAAGGTCACGAACCATGAAGAAGATGGTATATCAAGGACACGCCGTGTTCTTGCCAGAGGATCATAAACTTAGGGAAGGTTTTCTTGGATGACCTCCAACACGTATGAACGCCGCAAGCTAGTATGAGCTGAAAATGGTCCACACGGAGTCACATCCAAATGGATTGCAACGATTCTTAGTTTTCTACGAGTTGCCATATTGGACCCTGTTACAGGTCAATCACTTGTTGGATTCCATGCTTATTTATAAGAATGTAGGCAGCTTGCTATGGGACCACATCACAAGAAAGAGAGACACTATAGGGGCACGAATGGATTTAAAGGAGGTAGGTAAGACGGAGTCTCTTTGGCCGCAGTCGAGTGTTGATGGTCGCATGCAGCTATCTCGCACTCCTTGGGTTTCGTCCACTAAAGAAGAGTGCATTGTGAAGCAAGTAGTCAAGTCTATCCGCACTTCGACGGGTATGATGCATTCTCTCAGGTCTGCATTTTCTAAAGATAACTAATTATTAGGGCTAAAATTCCATGACTGGCATAAGATATGTCAGGTTTGTACTATGAATGGATTGTAATTCGCATGCACATTTTGCTATTTGGAGTGTAGCCATTATTCATAATGCTTTCTCATTTGTGGCAGTTTGTACTACCAATCGCGATCACAGGATGTCTTACTCTAGAAATACGTGGGGCCAGGTTGTCGACTTTGGTGCAATGGATCTCACAGAAGGAGATTAAGACATCCTCTATTTAATCCGCGAGGCGGGGAGTAGTGGAGATGGTCTGTCTCTTTGAGAAATACCTGCCCACCAGCATGTACACAATACAAATCCACCTTCCTTTGCATCTTATAGATGAAGTGGAGATTACTGGACCTATCCATATACGATGGATGTTCTTCTTGGATCGCTTCATTAAAACCCTGAAAGCCTTTGTGCGATAATGAGCTCAGCTAGAAGGTAGCATGGTTGAAGGTTCGTTGGTGTCTGAGGCACTAGTGCATATCTCACAATGGCTACCAACGGTGGATCCAGACAACAAAATGCTATGGTCGCGCTGAAGGACAATGATAGACTGACTGGAGAGGTGGTGGTTGGAAATGGGGTAGAAAAAAGAATGGATGCCTCAATGGAGGAGAAGGTGAATCACTTTTGTATGTTGCGCAATGCCTATATGGAGACGTGGCTCGCCAAGTACCAGATCGATAGGCAAGATCGAGAGGAAGCGCGATCTGAATTCTAACGTACTACGTGCCATCGACCGATTTGATATCCTAAGGGCATGGAGGAGATGCCACGGTTCATGTCAACGAGATGGTTGCATGGAGCTTTGACCGCAGTGTCTCGCAAGAATTGACGGAGGTCTCAATGGAGGAGTGAAAATTCTCGAGGGGATGTAGCCCAAAGGTGATGAGGTGTTTAGGATTTGTCGTATCTATATTTTATATGCGATATCGAATTTGAGTGTTTCCATGTACAGTACAAAATATATAGTGTAGTTGTTAAGAATCGCGCGGTGGGGGGACTTGCTCAAGATGCTGCGCCGAACACACACAGAATGCACAAGGAGAAGCTCACTCAAGAGACAAGAAGAGAGATGGAGGCCAAAATTTTTTCTTGCTAGTTTCTTCTTCTTCTTCCACACTCTTTACAATGTACACAAAGTATGGATAAGATACAACATAAAGAAAAGTGGCCTACTAAGTCAAACAATGCATAACCAACTACACTAGTCGACTGACACTATAACTATGCTAGCTGTAGATAGGTGTAACAACCTGAATATAATAAGTAATGAGTCAGTGGCCATGTGAGAGTCATAATGACCACCGACGTGCTAAGTGTAGACGTGTGGACCCATCTAACCAGGCGGTCCATCATCAATGTCCGCATGTATTGAGCTTGTCATCACTCCCCCTCAAGCTCACCTGTATCTCTGCAACTCCAAGTAAGCTTCGAAACTTTTGAAGCTTCTCTGTACCCAATGCCTTCATGAAGATGTCAGCTGTCTGATCCTGTGTGCTGACATACACCAAGTCAATCTCTTCTGCTAGTACCTTCTCTCTCACAAAGTGGTAGTGTACCTCAATATGTTTTGTCTTGGCATGGAACACAGGGTTCCTAGCCAATTGTATACTGCTCATGTTGTCACAATAAATGACAACTGGACCTTCCACCTGCACATCTAAATCAGCCATTAACTTTTGTAGCCATACTACCTCACATGCTGCAATAGCAAAACCTCTATACTCAGCCTCTGTACTCGACAAAGCAACTGTAGATTGCTTTTTGCTGCTCCAAGCAACTGCTGCACTACCAAGAGAGAACATGTATCCACTGGTAGATCTTCTATCAGATATATTTCCAGCCCAATCTGCATCTGTGTATCCAAACACCTGTACATCTGTACCTACCTCATAGAAAAGTCCATAATGTAATGTGGACTTAACATATCTCAATATACGTCTGACTATATCCAAATGTGGCTTTCTAAATACTTGCATGAACTGACTCACAAGACCAACAGTGTAGCTCAAGTCTTGCCTTGTAATGGTCATGTAAATCAAACTCCCCACTATCCTCCTGAACATAGTAGGGTCTTCTATCTCATCCCCAACGTCAGCATTCAACTTTACATTCTGCTCCAATGGGACTGAAAGTGGTTTGCATGCTATCATACCATACTTGGACAACATATCCAAGCCATACTGTCTTTGGGATAGCCATATACCATCATCACATCTAATCACCTCAATGCCAAGGAAGTACCTTAGCTCACCTAAATCCTTCATCTCAAACTTCTTCAAAAAATCCTTGACTTCAGCAATCCCACTATCACTATCACCTGTAATAATCAAGTCATCCACATAGATGACTAAGATGACCAAACCTGCATCTCTCTTTCTCACATAAAGTGAGTGATCAGAATGAGAAACATAAAAGCCAATATTGACAAGATACTCTCTGATCTTGTCAGACCATGCTCTAGGTGCTTGCTTGAGCCCATAGAGCGCCTTCTTCAACCTACACACATACGTGGGATGCTCTAAATCTTCATAACCTGCTGGCTGATCCATATACACTTCTTCCTGCAAATCACTATGCAAGAAGACATTCTTCACATCCATTTGCTGCAACCTCCAACCTTTGGCTGCTACCAAAGCAATCACACATCTGACAGTTGCCATCCTAGCAACTGGACTGAAGGTTTCATCATAATCTATGCCATATGTATGGCATAGCCTTTTGCAACCAGCCTGGCTTTGTACCTACTAATAGAACCATCTGCATTGTGCTTAATCTTATAAACCCACCTATATCGAATAGCTTTCTTGACCTTCGGCAATGATACTAGATCCCAAGTCTTATTGGCCTCTAATGCAGCCATCTCCTCATCCATTGCTGCATCCCAATGAGTATGACCAACAACATCCTTAAAATAAGTGGGCTCAACATCTTCAACTAGTTTCACCATATAAGCATACTGGTGAGCTGCATAACCTTCAAAACCAAATCTTTTAACACGGTATCTGACCTTACTAGATCTGCGTACCACCAGATCACTCAATGGAGCCTTTACATTACTATGAGCTCTCTGTACACCTGGTGTCCTGACAAAAGGAATACCAAGCTCATCATCCAAGGTCTCTAAGCCACAGGAGTCTCCATTAAGAACTACATCAATGTCATCTGACACTTTATTCTTTCCTTTGTCTTTACCTGTAGTGCTACTAGATGCACCTAAAGATGTAGAGCTACTCCTTAGTCTTCCAGACCAAGGACTACTAGATGACGTTTCTAGTCCACTAAGAGTCTGTGATTCTTGCTTTTCAGCCTGCACATGAGTATCATCATCATCATCATCATCCAATGCATCACCACTAGATGCATACCAAATGCTCATTTAATCAAAGATGACATCCCTGCTCACTCTGAACTTACATGTGACAGGGTTATAACAACGATACCCTTTCTGCTCTAAAGAGTATCCAATAAAGACACACTTTTCAGCCTTTGGATCCAGTTTCTTCAGCAACTCATATGGCACATGAACATACGCAATGCAGCCAAACACTTTCAAGTGTGAGACATGAGGCTTCGTACCTGTAAAATATTCTTTGGGGGTCATACCATGAACTGTAGTTGTGGGAGTTCTGTTCATAATATAAACAGCAGTATGAACAGCCTCGGACAAAAAATTCTTAGGCATATTCTATTCAGCCATCAAGGCATGTGCAACTTCTGCAATATGCATGTTTTTCCTTTCTGCAATCCCATTTTGCTGTGGGGTATACCTGCATGTGAACTGTCTCTTTATCCCATGAGATCTCAAAAAATCATTGAACTCATTTGAGAGGTACTCTCCCCCTCCATCTGACCTCAAGCACTTTACTTTCAAGCATGTTTCTCTTTCAACTGCAGCCTTGAAAGTTCTAAAGTGCTCAAAAGCTTCACTCTTTTCCTTCATAAAATATACCCACAGCTTTCTAGAACAATCATCAATGAATGTGACAAAGTATGAACTGCCTCCAAGAGATACATTTTATGTAGGCCCCCGAATGTTTGTATGCACAACATCAAGGATATTTCTGCTTACATCTCTGTCATGTGAAAAGGGTTGTCTTGCCTGCTTACCAAACTGACATGCTTCGCATACCTTATGAAATTCTGTAACTCTAAATGTAGGCAAACCTGTAACCAATCCTTTGGACTGCATTAATTTCAGCCTTTGTACATTTGCATGTCAAATGCATTTGTGCCAAATTTCAATGTCTGAAACAACATCTTTTTCTTTAGCATACATAGCAGCATTCATAGTAGGAATTCCAAGATCCAGAGTAAACATACATCCAACTCTACTTCCCTTTGTTACCAATCTGCACTTGTCATTGAAGTCTTCTACAAAGCAGCCCTTTGCATTAAATCTGACTTGCAACCCTTGCTCTACCATTTGACTGCTGACTGACACCAAGTTCTTTGTAATAGATGGCACATGTAATACATCTGAAAGACTCTTTGTCTTATCATCATGCAAGGACAAGGAAACTTTTCCAATGTGAGAAATTGGGTGGCATGAATCATCACCCATCTGCACATAACCTGCATTTTGCAAATTCTGCATCTCTCCAAACCATTCTGCATGGCTGGTCATATGATTGGATGCAGTTGAATCAACATACCAAACATCATCATGTGCTTCCTTTCCTGTAACAGCATTCTGCATATGCTGCATAACAAACAGACATTCATTTTTGTCTTCATTCTGTCTGAAGACGATGCATAGTTTCCTTACTGCGACTTACCACTGCGAATATCATCTTTCTTAGCATAACATTAGGTTGCAATATGACCTGTTTTGCCACAGTAGTGACACACAATACCAGAGTTGTTAGAACCTCTGTTCTGCCATCCATATCTTCCTCTAAAGCTCCCCCCGCCTCTAAAGTTACCACGATCTCCTGAAAGCTACATATCATCAAATTGCTAATTCAATCTATTTTGCTGGTTGTCACTACCACGTCCTGTGCCACGGCCTCTTGAAGAGAACCTGCCACGTCCCCTTCCTGAATTAGAGTAGAAAGCTTGGACTTGTTCGCCACTTTTTTCAGATGTCTCACTCTGCATGTTGATCTCTTCAGTGATCATAAGGGAGACCAAATCATCGAAATCTGGAAATGGCTTTCTAACATATAAGGAAGTCACAAAAGACTTCCAAGCCTTTTCATTGTTAAGTCCACCCAAGGTAGACGACACCAAATCATCATCATCGGGCATTGCATCAACCACTGCCAAGGCATCTGCAATGCTCCTTACATTCAGTGCATACTCATTGATAGACATCTTCCCTTTCTTCAATGTATTCAACTCTTGCTTGAGTTGAATCTTTCGTGTCTTTGTATTTACAGAAAACATACTTTTAAGTATGGTCCAAGCTGCATATGAATTCTCTACATTTCTAATGTGTCCCAGCATATTGTTGTCAATTACTGCAGACAACCAATACATGACCTTTTTATCTTTTGCATTCCATTCCTTCCATGCCTTTGTCTCTTCTGCAGTTGGAGGATCACTCACCTCCGGCTCCTTTTCTTCACATGAAACAAACTCGTATAGGCCTTTTCCAATAAGGAAGTTCGTGACACGGAACTTCCATGAAGGGTAGTTGTTCTTGTCGAGCTTCTCAATGATGGGGCTTCCACTGTTCTCCGCCATTATCACAAAATTAAAACCAAATAATAAGCAAATCTTCTGCAATCCTCGATCTATAGTGCACAGCAATATGCCAGATAGCCTTTTTCACTGTCTACTCAACAATACATGCAATCTACAACCAGTTTGCAGATACCTTGTATTTACTCGCTGGTAAACACCTTTGAGCTTACAGATCTGAAATCTCTAACATGCGCACCCACTTTCGGTCAATACAGTCGAAGTCACAATGTACCCTGAAACTGTTGTCCGCAACCTTGCGGCTCTAAAACGGGGCCTGGAACGGTCTCAAATGCCCAAAATAACTGCAGGATAGCCCCAAAGACCATGTTTGCAGAATACACAGCGCTCTTTGCGCACACCAAATCTCACTACAATTTGAGATTTTTGCTCGACCCTGCTTCCGGTGCCTCCAAAGGCACTATCCAAGAGAGAGAGTAGAAGAATGGGAGGCTTCTTACCCGTGGCTTGCTTGCTCGAATCTTGCTTATTCTCCTTCACTTCCGCCTTCGAAATCAGCCTCTCTCAGTGGCGGGGCTCTGATACCATGTCAAGAATCGCGTGGTGGGGGGACTTGCTCAAGATGCTGCACCGAACACACACAGAATGCACAAGGAGAAGCTCACTCAAGAGACAAGAAGAGAGATGGAGGCCAAAACGTTTTCTTGATAGTTTCTTCTTCTTCTTCCACACTCTTTACAATGTACACAAAGTATAGATAAGATACAACGTAAAGAAAAGTGGTCTACTAAGTCAAACAATGCATAACCGACTACAATAGTCGACTGGCGCTATAACTATGCCAGCTGTAGATAGGTGCAACAACCTGAATATAATAAGTAATGAGTCAGTGTGGCCATGTGAGAGTCATAAGGACCACCGACGTGCTAAGTGTAGACGTGTGTGGTGCGCAAATCAGTCGCTGTATGCTCACGTAGTGAATCCCGGAAGGTCCCCAAGAACAATGAACTCTACCTTTTTGCACAAAAAACAATGTAAAAAGCATGAACGACAAGAGCAAGAGACCAATTGGGTTAAATCTCCCCCCATGCCTTGTGTGAGAGCTTCACAAAGCATGTATTTTATGTATATTTCCATCTTCATGCTCAATAATAGCCCAATTTACAAAAATATGACAAGCTTTTAGCTTTTGAGTTTGCTTTCTACAAAAATAGGAAATAAATCTAATAGACGGTGCCCATGGAATCTGGCACGCCCAATCTCAAAGTCCAAATAGAAATAACATATCCGTGCGCATAGGCGCATACAAAATAATAATCAATAATCAATGCCTCAATAGACATGACAAAATATAGGCGTGGCGCCTATCAAAATATAATCCATAGGTCGAATACTCGCTAGACTCCAATGCTTTCCTCCGCCACTGCTGCTATCTCTACACATCAACTGAAGCATTCACAATCGTTAGTAAAATAATACAATTAAACCGACAAAAGTGAATACCTAGCAATCTTCAGCTACATAAATAAATCAACTGGTTAGAAATAAATCCTAACCTTAATTTATTACGAGTGCGCACTCTAAACTCATAAACGTTTATTAATTTAATATGCATTTTGCGAAATCACCCGCTATGGAATCACCCATGTACACACTAAATTAATAAAACGCCCGAAAAGGACAGGCGTCCCCATCAACTTCTCGTACAAAGAATCCACTTTGTGTATGAGCCCCGGTCATCTAAGTTTACGGAATCCACCGTAAAACCTCACGGAATCCACCATGGCACAGAATCCACCGTGAAATATGCCTCCTGGCATCAAACGCCCGAAAAGGACAGGCGTCCCCATCAACTTCTCGCACAAAGGATCCACTTTGTGTATGAGCCCCGGTCATCTAAGTTTACGGAATCCACCGTGGCACGGAATCCACCGTGAAATATGCATCCTGGCATCATACCCCCGCGGTGGGATAGCAATTGACCTCAATTGCTATTAGCTCAATGTGGAGCTAACAGAGTGGGGAAAGCATTTAAGTCTCTAGCGTGCATCCATTGTGCTTTCTCTACAGGATGGTTCTTAAATTTTACTAGATATCTAAAATTACCTTCGGCCAGTTCTAGTGGTCATAAAGTGAGTGTCTATGATAGCTTCTGGTTCAAGTATTTCAGTCTCTTCCTCTAATAAAGGTGGGTTTTCATAAACAGGGTGGACATGCGTCCCCATCAACTTCTCACACAAAGAATCCACTTTGTGTATGAGCCCCAGTCATCTAAGTTTACGGAATCCACCGTAAAGCCTCGCGGAATCCACCGTGGCACGGAATCCACTGTGAAATATGCCTCCTGGCATCACTGTGGACCCATCTAACCAGGCGGTCCATCATCAATGTCCGCGTGTGTTGAGCTTGTCATCTCAACAATAGTGTGGTCGCACAGACGACATTTTTGCGTAGAGAGTATTGACAAAATGCGCTCCACAATGGACTCTGGTATCATGGCAAGGTTCGAGCAAGAGAGTCAGAAACGAGCAATGGATCCAAACACAGTTATAGATGAGATAGAGTATTTTGGGAACTTACAAAGTATTGTTAAAGTGGATTATCGTAGCTTCTCCATGGTACTATTCAATGTACAGTGGTTCAAAGTGGTACTTGGAGGAGCTGGAGCAACAGTTCGACAAGGTCCATCAGGATTTCTCGAAATAGATTCTGAAAAAAAATGGATGGATTTCCGCGACACCTTTGTGTTGCCAGCCCATTATGAACAGGTGCATGGACTCATTTGTTTGTTAATTGTATTACGACATGGTACATGTCACAATGGTTTAAACTCTCTTATACGTGTTTGTGAACATGTAATCTTCTATTCAAACCCCTGACAACCTCGATGGTGGTATGTTATACCTTCAACTCCTCGAAGTGCGAGAGTATATAATCAAAGCGATGTTCCGAGCATAGATAAAGATAATATGCAAATAGAGGAGTCCATATTGCAAGGGATGGAGGCCACCGAAAGCTTGGAGCCAGCATCGTCTAACAATGATGGAAATACAGGAGTCCAAGAATTCTTTGAGAACGAGGTGGACTCATCCTTTTATGGTGATATGTCTATCGACCTTCCAGTGTATGTGGAGTTTTGTCAGGAGATTGACATGGGACCATAGGATACTTCATACTTGGAGCATCCACTAACTCAATTCGTTGACCAATCACTTATAAGGATACATAAGATATGTATTTTAAGTGAGATTTTTTTTTTGGATTTATATTACTGTGCTTTGTATGATTCAAATTGATTATTCTAACATCATTTTTTATCTGTGCAAGTGACATTTTCAGGATGAGTCGAGGAATGAGCGATGAGGAGTTACAAGATATCTTCACATGCATGTCTCCAGACCAGATCGCAAGATTTAGAGATATAGCAGACCAGGAGCTGTCTCAGTCTTCATCAGGCCGCTCTGCTAGATCTACTTCAACGTGATCAGATGCTTCAGCTTTGAGCAGACGAGCTCAACTCTCCAGACTTGGGCCAGAGGGAGGGAGTGCTTTAGGGTCAGGGGGATGCTGCAGAGATACGGAGGTAGTGAGCCCGTAGTCAACATGAGATACAGGTGCGACTCCTCGCTCTCGTGTGGCAGTTCTAGGCAGCGTCGCTCATGCTCAGGTGGATACTATGGAGGCATGGACGTGGTATCTCCATCTCGTCGTTCAAATGGAGTTGCATCACCTCTAGGATTTGTCACACTTATGGGGATGTCTACTCCAGTTACTTCAGCTTTTGCTCAGCCGTCAGTAGGTGGCAGCTCTATGGGTACCACTCCGACAGATATTACCTCGATCGTACACCGGATGCACAGGGGTCTCCTGGAGATGCCTAGGAACGTGGATGCTGATGGGAGAGGACCCATCTTAGGCATACCCTAGGGGGATATGCATATCTAGTCGATGATAGGTCAGGAGCCATCATCATGAATGATAAGGGGAGGAGGATGATGGCTCACATGAGAGAATTGTGCCAACAAATTTTTCGGCACAACGTCTTAGATCATTGGAAAAACATACCGAAGGGGATCAAAGACTATATAGTAGCATCCTTGCATGAGGAGTTTCCGATTCCAGCCTCAGTAGGTAGATTTTCTACGGGTTGAATGATGGATTGCATGCGTGCATATATGTCACACAGACGATCCGACACATGCAAGGCCATCAAGAGTGGGACTGGAAAGCCCGAGTGGTTAGACGTGAACGACTGGCGCCGACTGAGGGAGGAGGCTACAAATTCTCTAGGATGTTGAAGTTAGCAGCACGAGGCAGCGAGGGCACGACTCGAGGTTGGAGTGGTCCATCATCTTGGGAGTGGTGGCTACAGGACATATTTGGAGGACTTTGTAAGTTTTTCTTTTGTTTTGCTTGTTTATTTCTTTGCAATATCCTTTGTACTGACAATCATGTTTCTAATAGTTAGCATTTTGTTTTCTTTGCATCACTCCATTACAAATCACAATCGGATCGGCCTTGAGACTCGATATGCAGAGAGGCATGGTCTCACTTCATGATCGACCGATTGTATAGATGTGGCGGCCCTATAAGTCACTCATCTTTCTTGTCCATAGTTACCATGTTTAATTAGAATGTATTATTGTATGGTGGACTGATGTGTTGTTGTTTCTTTTTTTGCACAGTCCATTCGATGCTCCTCTGCGACGGGACGAGCTTTCAGAGAGCGAGGATATGTAGCTCGCCCTTGGATCCCTGGAGCTCACACACCTTTATTTTTTGGTCGCCTGATCTGTGTAGACATTTTCTATGTATTAGTGATATCTTGTCATAATTGTACCAATCGCTTATTATGCGATCATGTATTTATTTCATGTATCAGTATTATGATTTCAATATACTTTCTTTTTGTTTGCACGAGCATTGTACACAGTGCAGAAACTATTTTGTATGGCTTAAATAAAGTACACAATGCTATATGTGGCAGGGCAGCTTGTTGCCCTGCCATAATTTTTTTTTTTCCATGTTATCTTCGCTATTAGCATCGTAAATTTACTGCTTGCGTCGTTATTGGCATCATTATTTTCGTCGCAAACCGTCTCTATCAGCGTCGGCCAACACTAATACCGACGCTGATACCAACTGTTCTATGGCGTCGCCAATAACGATGCTTTTTGCGATGATGGGGAAAAATTTTGTTATTTACATTTTCATCGCTTTTAACGTCGGCATAAGGCCTATATCTTGTAGTGATAGACCAATAATATTTGTGTAAATAAAGTAGTAAAAATTACTAGTTTTTTTCTTGGTCCCACTCTCCGTACATGCTGAGGTGTGACATTGTGATTCAACGTGCTCGAAAAAAAAATCCTCTACAACGATCACACATACATTTGATTTTCCATCGTAAATAAGCATCT
Source organism: Lygodium microphyllum (assembly GCF_053477565.2). Taxonomy (NCBI): domain Eukaryota; kingdom Viridiplantae; phylum Streptophyta; class Polypodiopsida; order Schizaeales; family Lygodiaceae; genus Lygodium; species Lygodium microphyllum. Next base: position 42,484,515 of record NC_141161.1, on the reverse strand, counting down.
CTATTGTGAAGACGCAATGTCTCGTCCTCACTAGAGGATATACTGTTTGTTGAATCAGCATGTCCTATACTAGTAGAATATGACGACATATTTACACCTGAATCATAAGGACATATATGATTTCATTTGCTATATATGTCATATTTCCTAAATGTTTTGATACTTACAACATGGAGACAAACATTTTGATATTGAAAGACTAAGAAAGTCATGTTGATCCAAAAACCACCATACGCTAGCATTTTAATAAGTTTAATTATAATCGCGTCTATCAACGCGTGTAATATATTTTATATGTGCATATAAACGCACAATTACACGCACTTACAGATGTACCATGTAAATATAAATATTTTTTTAAAAAAATTGTGGCTTTCTTTTCAAACCAGTGTTTTCATGCATTTTTTGCACGTTTTCTGCGACATCACTAATCATGTCTATCTATCACTTCATAAAGACAATGAGGAAAGAAAATAAGAGTAAAAAGAGGAGGAAGGAAGAGCCAGAGAGTAAATAACAAGAGCCAAATAGCAAGGAAGAGAAGAAGAATCAAGCAACCTACCAAGGAAAGGGAGGAGGAGGACAAGGAGCTTGCAACCTAGCCGCCACCCATCGGAACAAGCAAAGAAGGTGAGTTCTTCTTCTCTCTCTCAATTTTCTTTGCTTTCTCTTTGTCTATTTGTCTCTCTCTTTACATGCTTCAAACAATCTATGGAGGTTTTTTGCGCGTTTTTTATAATAGTTTTGGAAAATATTGTCTGACTTTGCCCGCGTCTATAGGCACGTCTAGCTGACAATCTAGATGCATTTTTAGATGCGTATATAGACGCGCTAATAGATGCCGGTATAGACATGGGTATAGACATAGGTGAAGCGGGTAATAATGGATTTTTGCTTGTGTAGATGTGGAATCCCGGATCTTCCAACACTTATCATGATTTGGAATGCATGAACAACACGTTAGCAGAGTTTTCTAGAGGTGTTAGTAGTTTTTTTGGAGGTTTTCTAAACAAGGAGCAATTCATGGGGGAGATGACCAATTATTTTGGTTGCCCTCCCACTGCAGAGGAGGTTTTTAGTGTCATGTCTGGGACACCTATCACATCTTTGCCTAGCACTGCCGCACAAACATCAAACCTTGGAACACCAAACCTTGGTATACCTCTACTAACAAGTACGCCATGCACTATTTATACACACAGATCAGCTGATGCACAGGGATCGGCTAAAGTACATGGATCGGCCGAAGCATGTGCATCTGTAGAAGCACGTGCATCGAGTGAGGTAGAGGGTAGTGCCGTCTAGGAATGAGGGAGAGTCATGCAGAAGGATGAGGAGGTCGAGGGCTTTGTGGGGGTTGCCTAGGAGGTGGGTCTCGATCATCCTCACCAGGAAATTAGAGAGGTGAGCATCCACAAATGTACTACTCTGTTACAGATGTTGGTGGTATCTTGCATAACCCTCAGGGGAAGGAAGTGATAGCCTACTTGAGGAGTGTCGTGCATGCCACATACAAAGATTGTATGATTCCCTTCAAGCATCTTGCATAACCCTTAGGGGAGGGAAGTGATAGCCTACTTGAGGAGTGTTGTGCATGCCACATACAAAGATTGTATGATTCCCTTCAAGCATAAAAAAATTGGTTTGTGGCAAGAGGTGCTAAGGGCAATATATATAAGGTACCCTAATCCCGAGAATTCACGATTCTCAGATGATTGGGGATGGTCAAAGGTGAGAGACGCACTTCATAACAAGAGGTCTAACCTTACGATGCGCGCTAAGGAGTCATTGCGGAGACAAGAGCAGGGGCGCCTTGGATATGGCCAACCACCCAATTGCCACTGCAGAGAGTGGAAAGAGGCCAAGAAGAGAGCAGCAAAGAAAAGGACAAGTCGCCAGCATGCAGAGGCGCGACATATCCAGATGGCAACCATTGGATTGTCGCATTATGAATCGGGTGGCAGGGAGTCATGGGAGGCTGAGTTTATAAGTATTATTTGATTTTTTTAAAAAATTTAAATTTGTAATTTGTTTCAATTCATTATGTAGTGTGTTCTAATACGTTGTATGTTAAAATTATTTTGTAGTATCTTATCATTGGTAGGATGCTTACTCCTAGAGAGGTAGGCTACCATCGAGGTCATAACCGAAAGTCCACTTGGCAGCATTTCTACAAGGAGAGATTGATCAGGAGGAGCAATACAATCATGCCATGAGGATTCCACAGCCATAAGAGGTATGCTTTATTTTTTACATGAAAAATATAGGTAACTCTAATTTATTATTTGTAATGGTATTTATATACATTAATCCTTTGTGTAGGTGAACCCTGATGCAGTCGAGGATAGCGAAGGGGGGACTAATAGTAGTGGTGGCGGCAGCAGCAGTGGCACCGGTAGCGGTGATGGTAGCGACGATGATGCCTCTTTTGAGGAGATGTAGAGGAGCCTCGTGCATGTATGCCTCCCCTTGGCCTTGTAGTTCTCATTTTTGATAAGTATTACTTTCAGCTAGTGCTTGCGACCATGACCATGCTTGAGGTCACAAGCACTAGAACTCGTCATGTAAAAACGTTTCATCTTTATATATGAAATTTCATGTTCTACATTGTTTTGTTTTCAGTACAAAAATCTTCGAAATATGTATAAATGTTTCACCACAGTACGCTCATCATGTGTTATTATCAATATATGGACTTTGGCTCTCCACATTCTTTTACTTTCAGTATAATAACCTTTCTTTGTTTTCCCTAAGCATACAATTTGATGGGGGGAAAAAAGCCAGAGAGCATGTGGCTTGCAAAGCCACATGCTCTCTGGTTTTTTTTTTCATACTCTGTTTTGCGTGTCTATCTGCGCGTCTAAATTGTAGAAAAAATGTGCATCTATAATCGTTAAAAAATTGCAGAGTACACATCTTTTTAGAAGCGCAGTTACATGCCTCTATAGATGCAAAATATGAATATATCTACTTTTTTATAAATATGATTATATATTTACGGAGCGCGTCAATAGGCGCGTCTATATTTGTGTATGTTTTTGCATCTATATACGCATGTAGTTTTCACTATAAGCGCACTTGTAGACGTGAAATTTTAGATGCGGTAGTAGACGTGGTAATAAACGCACCTGATATTTTTAAACACAATTCAAATATTGTGTTTACAAGCGCGTCTATGGATCCTTTTTGTTGTAGTGATACAAGGATTTTGTTTACCTTCACAAATTCTATCAGTACATAATGCTCTTGGGAGAAGTACTTAGGCTTCTCCTACTAAGAAATCATCTAAATTTATTAAGATTTGGATTGTTTGGACTCTTTGTCTTGGATATACAACAAAGTTTACATGTAATACTTACAACTTGAATCATTGAGCTTTGTTTTTATCTTGTATAAAGGCTTTGGTAGACTTGGTAAAAGTTTTATGTATGGATATGTCTTTAAGAGAACTTGATTTCTAGCATTGTTAAGATTCATTTGAATATCCTACCTATCATTTTTCTTCTCTTTTATCTCATATTCTCTACTTTCATCTCTCTATGATCCTTGATGAATATGACCTTTTGACTAAAACCCCTCCCATAATGTATCCATATATTATGGTTTTGCAAATAGGCCTTCCACATTACCTGACAACTATTATGGTGTAGTCTCATACAAACATGATCGTGAATGCCTTAGTCTAGTATAATATGACAACTATTGTGGTGTTGAACTATGAGTACTATCTATAATTCAACAGTGTAGAGTTTCTTAGCATCAAGGTGAACTATGGGTATCTTACCATAGTCATACATGAACTATAAGCACTAATCAACCTTAAAATTATATACCCTATCTCTCACCTATATATAAATTATCCATGTATGTTATTCTACACACTGTCTAGCCTTTTATGAGTATCCCTAATCTCTCTCTCTCTCTCTCTCTCTCTCTCTCTCTCTCTCTCTCTCTCTCTCTGTGCCCACATGATGAAAGATTTCTAATATTGACAATTTTCCAAAGTACATATTTCTCTCAAAGATATAATGTGCTTGTGCTATCAACAACAAAACTTTTGCATGTTTAATAGCTATAGTCATGCCACCTTTTCTGCTTTCTCATCATAGTCTGGCTTATTAGGAGTTTGCATTGCCTTTTGTTTCTTTGATTCTCTAAGTTTATCATTTGCATTTTGTTTGGGTATTAGTTTCATGCATTATCACTAATCTTACTGATCTTTATTGGGCTTCAAACTCTATTAAAGGAATTTTGATATTGTTAGGACCTAAATTATGCTCGATATAGTGGCACTCTCATGCTTAAGTGCATTAGTGGGCCTCAGAAAATCAATCCCCATGGTCCTATAGCTATGACCGATTTGGCCAACACACTCTCTAACACTTTAATACCCATGCCACTTATATCATCCACTTCTCTAATTGTCTATTCTAGAACACCCATCTAGGGGAGAATCCCACACAAAAAGGTATATACCACAACTTACATAGACCTAGGCACCTCTCCCCCATTGACAGAATGTCATGGACTGTTACTTGGATGTTCTTTTCGATTACGGTTAATATTCATTGGGTCCCATTCTTTAAAAATTGTACCACATATAACTCTACTTTGCCTCTACCAAATCCCACATAAGAAACCAAGTACCTATCTTATGGCTCAAGACACCTATCATGCACTCGACTTCTATAGTGTAATATGCATTATGCATTGGTACATGCAAGATGTAACACATAATGCATTCATGAATGATGGATGCTTAACCAACTTTAAAGAAACCGATGTATATGTGTAAAGGCATTCTTTTAATCTTTTAAGATATGCAACTATATGAAAGTGTAGTGCTCAAATACTAAGCTGAGGCATCGAGATCTATTGTTGATGACTTGTATAGAATCACAAAAGAACACACCTAACCATGATAAATAAACAACAAAGGAATCATATTTATACCACTTTGATATTAGTTTCCTATGTGGTTACTTTATTTACTTGATAATTTTTTGCATTTTTCATACTACATGGAAACATGACCAGCCATTGGAACACCATTGATATGCTAAAACACCACTGATGTAGTCCCTCTAGACTTTCTTATTGATGCCAGGAGGCATATTCCACGGTGGATTCCGTGAGGTTTTACGGTGGATTCCGTAAACTTAGATGACCGGGGCTCATACGCAAAGAGGATTCTTTGTGCGAGAAGTTGATGGGGACGCCTGTCCTTTTCGGGCGTTTCATTAATTTAGTGTGTACATGGGTGATTCCATAGCGGGTGATTCCGCAAAATGCATATTAAATTAATAAACGTTTATGATGCCAAGAGGCATATTCCACGGTGGATTCCGTGAGGTTTTACGGTGGATTCCGTAAACTTAGATGACCGGGGCTCATACGCAAAGAGGATTCTTTGTGCGAGAAGTTGATGGGGACGCCTGTCCTTTTCGGGCGTTTCATTAATTTAGTGTGTACATGGGTGATTCCATAGCGGGTGATTCCGCAAAATGCATATTAAATTAATAAACGTTTATGAGTTTAGAGTGCGCACCAGTGGTATTATAGCGGAGCAGAGATCAAGGGCTTCCAATCGCTACCAATCTCAGGCGAAGGTGGAGCTCCAGGAACAAACGGCCTCTACAGTCAATCTCGTCGCGAACCGTCGATACAGGCAGACTTCTGGCGATCAAGAACCCCTGTTTCCACTGTCAGATCGCAAAGGACCAATCTCTGTCGGCGGAGGACCACTCATCTATTCTCTTCATCAAGTCGTTGCAAACAGAGATAAGATCTTTCCTAATCAAGTTTATTAATACCTTAAAGCTTAGTCTTAAGCTTAAGAAGCTTTATAAGCTTCATAATCATCAGTCGACTGGCAAGAGGAGGGCCCCGAAAATCACGCGCGGAAAAAAAACGGACCCCCCCTCCCTCACGATTCAAAAACGGCGGCCTGTTTTCTCCTTCTTAAGCTTATTAAGCTTAAGCTTAATTCATTAAGCTTAAGTCCCTCCATACTCTACAAGTCAGTTAAGCCAAACAAAGTCAGTAACTCTGGGTCCTGCACACCAGAAGACAAGTTCAGTAAGTCACTTGGAATCAAGTCCTGCAAGTTCTGCAAGTCGGTCTAAGTTCAGCAAGTCAACAACCCTGCAAGTCTGTTAAGTCTGCAACTCTGCAAGTCAGACTAAATCAGAACTGACTCGTGCTTAAAACTCATAGAAGACTTGTTCGTTTGCAAAAACTCTGAACTGGAAAGTTGTTCGCAGCAAGCTGTTTTACCTATCTACAAGTTCGTTGAAGTACTTTCAGCAAATGGAGATAGAAATATTTCAGAATTTCTGAAAATTGAAGAAGAAAATACCCAAAAATACATAGCCTTGTAACCCCAAATTTGAGCTACGCTCATCCCGCTAACTGATTTTGAGTGAGAAAGGTTTGTTGAGTTTTACAGGATGACTACCCCACATATGGATGATCCTATGGCTGAAGACGATCTACCCGAGCCTACCATGGAGCAAAAGCTGGATCTTATCATGCTGCAATTGGACGAAGAGCGAAGAGCTAGGCAAGCCTTACAAGCGCAATTGACAAAGCTACAAGGAGCGTCCACTGACAAAGAAGAACCTCAAGCTGAAGATTTGATTCGCCGTACCATCGACGCCACTCTTGAAGCACAATCCATTCGCAAGGAATCCAAGATAAGTAAACGAAGTTTCAAGTTTCGCACTTTCAATGGCATAAGAGAAGGAAAGACTGTTTTATCCTTTATTAGTCAGTTTGATGACTATTTCCATGAGGAAACTTATCCTGAGAAAGATAAAATCAAGTGTGTTACTAATCATCTGATAGATAGAGCATCCCTTTGGTGGACTGTAGTCCGCAAGAGTATAGAATGTCCTGCTACATGGGAAGATTTCAAGAAGAAGTTCATGCAAAATTTTCTACCACCGCAATTTCATGAGAAGGCTATCAAGCAATGGGATTTACTTCAATAGCGCGATCGTGAGCCTATTCCACAGTATACAGAGCGTTTTTGGAATGCACTCCTACAGCTACGCATGCTTGAAGACGTACCAGAGACGACCCATAAGCGGAAGTACATGTCTGGACTTCTTGGACATTACTACACTGAGGTGAATATGTTCAAGCCTGCTACCCTTGAAGATGCTATCTCCTTAGCTCACGACACTGAAGACAAGTTACGTGGAAGAGATCGATGACCACAGCCATTCCAAGCAAACGGTAATTATGGATCTAAACAATTCAATTCAAATTTCAGAAGGTTTAATCCAGGTCGTTTCTCATCACCATCTTTCCGCAAGAATTGGCCTAAACCACCTGCATTACCATCCACTATCAATCCAAATCCTAAGCCTATCCAACAAGCAAATCCAAATATACCCAGACTCCCAGCCATTGCAAATAATGTGACCAAAGCCAAGCCCATCGTATGCTACAAGTGCCACCAGCCAGGCCATCTCGCAGCAAATTGTCATTCAAAGAAGCCATCAGCACATATCAACTACCTTGGAGCCATGGACGAAGACGAGCATGAGGATATGCCGGATTTCACTGAAGAAGAAGATAATCCTACTACTACTTCCGACACTTTACCAGGTATGCCTACTTTACATTCATTGTTGACTATGAAATGTATGGTACATGGAAAAGAAAGAATTATATTGCATGATGACGGTAGTACCCATGACTTTATTTCAGCAAAATTGGTAAAGGAATTGAAATTGCATACTGTACCTACGCACTATCGTATAAAAGCTACATTTTTAGGCACTAGGTACAATGGCACACAAGAAGTTCAAAATTTAGAAATTCAAATTGGTCCATACATTGAAAGAAGAAATTTCTTAGTTGTCCCATTACAGTCTAGCGACATTATTTTAGGAATGCCATGGAGACACCAACATAATCCCAATATAGATTATTCCACACACACAATGTAATATTTCCGCGTATCTGTACCGTAAATATTAACCTTCCGCATACCATGTAAACCTTGTGTAAAAGGTATCTCTTGCATTGAAATTATTGACCGCATAAGGTGTGAGCCGCACGCGGGAAATAGGGTCCTCTGCGAATGGTAAATTGAACCGGGTGTTCAAAACCGCAAGCCGCACGGAAACACCCTCTTGGGAGGGGCAATTTAATTAAATAAATGCAAATTTTTTTATGTTTATCCCTTCCCCCAGCCGATGCATGGCTGGAGGAAAGGGAGTGTGTGGGGGGAGGATGGCAAAGTGGGGGTTTGCATGGGGGAGTTCCCCACGTGGGTGGAGACCCCTTCCCCACCCCCAAGGCTATAAAAACACCCCCCATCAAGGGGGTGTGCTTAGGAGGTAAGAGGAGAGAGGAGGGAAGACTGTGAAGGAGAGGCTCTGTGAGAGAGAGAGAGAGCGTGAGTCGCCGCCGTGTAGAAGACCGCCGCCTCGCTGCCGCTGGGTGCGCCAGTCCGCCGTGCTGCCGCCCAACTCTGCCCCAGTCCGTCTCTGCTGCCGCCCTGGCCGCCAGGCTCCTGTAGCTGCCACCATCCCGTCCGCCACGTTGATCGCCCACGTGCTCCCTGAAGCAAGCTTCTTTGGAAGCTTCTTTAGAAGCTTCCAAAAAGGGGGCCTCAATAACCCTTCTTCACACGGCCCTCTTCCACCATTTGTAAAAAGGAGGCCTCCATAACCCCTTTTCCCACCACCTGGCCCAAAAGGCACTTTTCCACCCATTTCCAAAGGCACTTTCCCACCACTGTCCCGAGATACCCTTCCCACCACAATTTCGAGGAAGGACCATTAACACTTTTTTTTCGGGAATTGAAGAGGGTCTATAAGGATCCCACTAGTCCGACGAAAAGGGTCCCGCGAAGTCTTTTAAGGCCCTTCTCCGCAAGCGACCTACCGTAAAAGGATCTTCCGCCTACGAGGAAAGCAAAGGCCGGAAGGTTGCGTGTCAAAGCAGAACAATCCGTAGGTGACGAAAGCGAGTTCAGAAACCTAACCTACGTGTGCAATGGCTCCAAAAAGATCCCAAGAGGCGACCGCGGGAGGCTCGACTCCGAATGTGCAAGTGGACATCACCCCGACTCCACAAGTCCAGGTTCTTCGTGTTAATTCCGCATAAGGAAATGATTAGGCGCGCTTAGAAAGGGAATTTCATGTTTACGTTTAAATTAAAAGCATATGGAAATTGAAAGAAATGCATCTTTTGAACATTATGAAAGATTGAACGATTAGAGGGTTAGATGCATGTAGTTGGTACCTTATCAAGGTAAGGAATCTAATCCTAAGCAAGGAAACGGAATTTATATGTGCATTATTTGTCATCCTAGATATGGTAGATTAAGCGTATACTGCACATTAGGTAACATACCTCTCGTAATGATTTCATAGGAAAAGGCTAGCACCATAAGGTTTCATTCGGAAAGAATTAATAGGGTACTAAAGTGAACGTATGAATTGCAAATTAGTTATAAGATGGAATAGAATAACACTAGTTTCGCTTGAGTATCATCAACGACTTTGTGGCTAGGAGAATGTTAGGAATTGCGTAGTCATCATGAGAAAAAAGTCAATCATTAAGAGCCGTAATTAGGTGTAAGAGCATAGAATGAAAAAGGGTAAACAACAAGGTTGTGGGTACGACTATTGATGTAAGACCTAGTAGGAGGTCCTAGGAAAAGTTAGTAACCAAATTATCGTGCACCAAGGAAAGATTGTATGATTCGTCAAGGCATAAGTTTCGAGAGCATAGACTACAAAGTAGTAGGCTTGATTAATTAGGAAAGTTAGCGTACATATTAGTAAGTAATTTTACCTCACCAAGGAAACGGCAATCAATCGCATGTTTACGCAGATTCGATTCCGTTAGATTTGGTTTATCACCCTAGAAGGATCATCCTTGTCGCAAACAGGCATAATTGAATTGGCTAAGTAATATAAACCACAAGGAATCGTATAAACATAGGAGTCCTAAGAGATAACTAGGATTTAGTGCAAGGATAATTCGACTTCGCTTAAGACAAAAACTGTGAACCTAAGGATCATGATGGAACTCCGACGGAGTTGCATATTCTAGAACCCTGAGCCAAACCTAATTAGAAATGACTTGAAGGATACCCCAAAATCCTGTTACTCGGCTAGGGTTAAAACCCGTGGTCGGAACACTAAGAAATGGGTAGGAGGATTCCGTAGAATAGATGCAATACTTGCGCACAAGCCGCAACATTGTATAGTCTTGGAATCTGTGCGCAAAGAGTCTTGTCATCTCTCGAAATGAGGTTGACAAGTTATTGAAGGAAGTTAATTTATTGAGGATGAGTAATCATCCTGTTATTCACTTTTCTTGGGAAAAGTTTGCCAAGGAAAAGGAAAGTTAAGTATTTGCCTTGAAGCAAATGACCGACAATAAACTAAAGTGACATGGTCGCTGGATCCTGCCACAGCAAACCTAATGTATTGGAAGGGTATGACCCTAATACAAGAATAATAGGAATCTTGCTAAGTTGCAATTGATTCCGGATCGAATGCGGGTTGCATTCGGAGATAAGGAGTCAATCCTTAACAGTTTGCCAGCTAAACGACCATTGAAATTGATTGTGCTTGTAACAATTTAGAAAGGACTGTTTGCATTGTTTGCTCAATGAACTAAAGGATGAAAATATATCTAAAGCTTCAGGTTGGTGCCTGAGAGGCAGCTTCAGTTACCCCCGACTGCCTGCCTAACCCTAACCAAGGGGGTTGTGAACCGCGCCGGGAACGTGGACCGAACCCGCCGTGAGAGGTCTCTCCGTTGAGTTCTGCTTGGAGCAGGAGGACGCTTGGGTGCCAGGGGGCTCTGGCTGTAAATCCCTCGCCTTCCGGGTCCTGCACAAGAGACTAACGTGACTCGGGATTGGATCTCGAGGCCCGCATACTAGTCTACGGGCGGAAACTTGGGATAGTAATCACAGGAAGGATTATTGGATAGCCTTCGGGCAGATTATGAATACGCCTACGGGCGGGAACTCCTTGTATTCCAAAGATAAAAGGATAAAATGATAATAAAGGAGCTGTTTGGCATTGTTTTCTTTATGTCCTGTGATAAGATTACGTGAAGGAACCAGTGCTTAACAGGGTTAATCAAGGAAGCTGTTTGTATGTGTCAAACTAATGTGGTAGGTAATTACATAACTAAAACAAACCGAGGAAAGTGCGGAGGATGGACCATGGGTCCGTCCTATGGATGGGTGGTCCCAATTAGCCGGGAACTTTTCTCAAGGTCTTCGACGAACAGAAGGATGATCGTCATCACCAAAACAAGCAAGGAGAACAATGACTTGGAAGTACCGATTACCCGATTCAGGCTGTTTTAGGGGAACGGAATGGGACTATGCCTTTGGCAGAGAGGTCGAGCCTTGCATCCCTCTCGTTTCCCATTCTCCTTGAACCAAGTGCAGCATGAATCCGCTTCAGACCGGGCGTTCTGCGTAAAGTAGTTCGATCAGGTCTGACGCTAGTCGCTGTTAGCAAACGACCAAACAATTCCGTTCGATCCTAAGTGGAAAGCGCCCAGGACACTTCCGTTACGGGGCAGACACGGAAAGTCCTAGATTACAAAACCCGCAACATTCCATGGGAGTGCCGGGTGGAGTCTTCTAGACAACCTTTCCGATGGACTGCTAAGACGTGTCCTAGAGGATGTTAGTGGACACGTTACACACAATGAATATTAATTTTCAAGGAAAATCTATTACATTATTTGGTATGCATGCATCTCATATGTTTCCACTGCTTTCGCATACTCAAGCAAAACGTGCACTACGCAAGAATACTAAATCATATCTCATTTGGGTAAATGAATTGCATGCAAAGGAAAATCATATGCACCTTAAGCATAAGGAATTTCTTGCATATTTTAAGGACTGTTTTGCAGAATACCTACCACCAGGTTTACCTCCATCACATCCAGAAGATCATAAGATTGACCTAATACCTGGCACACAACCACGTAAGCTATCTGCGTCCGATCTGCGCACCACTTATGCTCTAACAGGTATCTCTTATAAGGCTCTTTACACATTTCGCATTTGTCTTCAACCCATTCTCTCCCGCTTGAATACAAACTCGTGCTTATAAACAAATGACATAGAAAGAATAAATCTAAGAGGAGAGAGAGACATTGAAAATTCAACCAGATAAATATTTCATAATAATATAAGAAATTGTTATCAATATATAGAGCATAGAGAATAGGCCCGACTTATCTATTCATTTGCTCAAAATAATGAAGAGTACGGAGAAGAAGATCCAAGATAAAGGTGTAACCATGTTGTGTAGTTTTTCAAAATTTTCTTCATGCTTTTGTTATCATGACTTTATGTTTTAATTACATTTTAATGCTTCTATTGATTCATATTGTGCATGTCCCTTCAATTCTTGGCTGAATTGGGCTAGTTTGGTGTCTCCCAACCCTTGTCCTCCTAGATTAAGGTTATTTTGACATAAAGTTATCATCCAAATGCACAACTTTTATGTGAACTTGATGGGTGGACACTCGACCCCTTTGAAACTACGTTGGCTTTATGCTACATCCTCGGGGAGTCCACCTATAAGAAATCATCTATATAACATGCGTTTGAAGGATATTGGCCATTTTATTTTCTACCATGCCCTATGAAGACCAAAGTATGTAGCTATGTGCCAATCTCTCACCCAATAACCCACCATGACCTTATAATGATAGATATAGATTTTTCTTTTGTTTCTTCTTTTTATTGAACCCCATAGCTAGGTCTCATCCCAACGATGAGAGGGCCTTGGTCTCAAGCCTAGGTATCTACCAAGCCCTCATGAGGAAATAGGGATATCCTAGATTTGTATTTTCTTCATATGGGAATTCTAATTTGTCCTCTAGGTAATTTTCTCAAAACCAGCACCTCACAACACGATGTAACTTAATCATGATAATGAATTGGGTAGGAACTCAAAGCTAGACTAGCTATCTTGCATGAGAAAGGCTAATATGTATTGACTCTCAAGGCCACCTAGGATGGCACTCCCGATTGACCTAGAGACACCCTTAGAAAACGGAAAGTAACAAATCATTTCTCCTAGGAGGACGACTTAGCCCAACTAAAATCTTTTCATCATATGCATGGGTCACAATATATAACATCCTTGCCCCTAACATTGAAATATAATACTAAACAAAATAGGGTCAAAGTGATAGAGATACTTGATATCTAAAAAACTATGTCAGAACTCTTAAACATCGCCTCACATACGAAACAAAAATCCTAATGAAACATATCAAAACAACATAGACTTAATGATGATAAAGTGTTGAGAAAAACTCCTTTAGTCCCTAAGAACACTTGTAACTCAAAACACCAAATCAAAGGATGGGTCTTACATCCCTATTCTAAATGTGACATGTTGGGGACCAAACCCCTTGTATAAATAGTAAGGAGCATGTGATGGGTGCAACATTCAATTATCCTATGCATCCAAAATAATTTCACAATAGTTGCCACCTTACTCATTGTCCTCCATAGCAACTATTGGCAACCAAAACTTAAAATTTTAGCCAATAACCTCTAGAGTAATTAATATCTTAGATCATCAAATACTTGTAAAAGATCCTTGAGAGCATAGTTGAAGAAATCATTCTCTATGTAAGGAAAGTTGGCCCAAGAATCTACAAAAAATTTCCACTATGAGGGAATTAACTAGTAAGTTACTAACTCAAATGTTTTGAACTTATCTACTTGTTTCATAATAGTATGTATATAGAATGGGATCACTTACACTATAGATGGCATTGTTGTAAATATCAATGCTCTAACTTATGATTGTTATAATAACCAGTAACACACAGGGTTGAAGTGTATTTGGAGTCGCATACACTACAAGAGAAAGGCCCTATAGGTGCGCGGGGATCATCTTGCACTGCATCATGTATCATCGATCATGGCATCATCATGTACATCATCATTGATTGTTGGATTGTCGTCAACTATCTCTATGTTGGTAGCATTGCCATATATTGGTTTTGAACGATTAGATATGGGGATAACGTGCCACCATCGGTTATTGTTTACCATTGGGTGATACACAATCTACATTTAAAAAACAAAAAGTAAGAAACTTAGATATTTATTGTATTTTGAGAATGTATCAAGAAGTAATATATATGAAAATAAATAGCTTAAAATGTGCCCGCTCGCATTGTTGAGGTAGTACGAATGTGTCATTCTTGCCTTGGTGAAATTTTGTAGAGTCAATCACTACAAAACCACTTGGATGACGTTTAATTATGCAATGCCACCCAAAATTACTACTTCTTTAAACCACTTTACATCTAGTACATATATAAGAAATCGCCTAAAGCTAAGCTTCAAAATATCTTGGATCAAGCCACAATAATCTTCATGGTGCCATTGGTATCCTGGAAGTTTGCAAGGATACCACAATCCTAGGTATTTCTCTTATCATCTATACGTTGAGTTCGAAAATGTTTGCCTTCACACCAAATAGCATTGAACAATGTGCACTAGTAGTACATTCTTGAGATCATATTAATGATTTTGTTAAAGATGAAACATGTAAAATTATTATATCATATATAACTAAATATAATTTAATTATAAGTATGTCTCACCTTTGATAAGCAACCTCGTGCGTATTCCCACTCCTCTTGCAATATATCCATCGCCTCCTCGTTTTCCGTCTTCTCAATTTCTTCATGTAGCCAATCTATATCAATATGACGTGGAAGCGCACTTAAATGTTCTAGATATGAGACATTACATCCATGTCTAGTATGAAATGCTTGCCTTTCGCTTACTCTTCTTGCCCTTGCTTATTTATATAGTGTCACCCATTTGCTCATTACTTCACTGTTAAGCACACAAAATACATTGAACTTACGAAGTTCCTCTTTCATTAGCACTTTGCTCCTTCCTTTTCCTTGAGATATTATAGAGGTCATCCTCAAATCTTCATCATCTTTCCATAGTCGTGGTAAAGCATTAGCACTTTGCTCCTTCCTTTTCCTTGAGGTATTATAGAGGCCATCCTCAAATCTTGATCATCTTTCCATAGTTGTGGTAAAGAGGGGTCCACTTTAGTAAGATATTCAGAGATTTGTACAAGGGATGATTATACTAACCAATCCTCAGCCATGCTTCCCTTGGGCCGTGCATTTTTTCTTACAAAATATTTTGGGTTTTTCATAAAGCACTCTAGAAAAAACATCCACTTTGCATGAACTACCCCACAAATTGCGATCTCATCAATCAGATGTATGAGTAAGTGTACTTGAGTAGTCAAAATGGAGCGACGAAAAGTTTCTTCCACCAAACAAACCACCTCAATGGACAATACTCGAGCCTCTTGCAACGTTTTGAGATCGATTTCCTTCAAACTCAAAAATCTACCAACATGAAATTGAGAATGATGATTAGTTTTGTCTGTAAATTCAAGCGGGTTTACTACATGATGTACATAATATGTAAACTAAAAAATAAGTATAATGTATACATACCTCGCGAGCTCACCCATCTTGTAAATGATATCACGCACATCTTTCAAAACACAATGGGATATGCTAGTAGGAAGGATGAACTGTACGTAAATATTCATACATTGTTAATTAGTCTACATAGTTACTCCACTAATTAATATGTTTATGGCTATGAAAATCCTTACCTGAATCATTTTATGCCAATCGTGAGACTTCAAACCGGATAGTTGCTCCACACCTCTTTTCTTTTCTTTATGAAGGCTCCCCTGAGGCATCTCATATATCATGTGGGAGTTCGAAAGCTACATATCTGTTGCTTCACCATCTTTTCTTTAGACTTCGACAACATCCAAGGTGCACGCAATAGCTCGATCTTTCCTCTAGGTCCAATGCGTGGCCAAGCTCGTCTCATACGTCCAATGCTACGTAAATCCTCCCTTACATTGACAGAATCACGAGCCCCGATTAAATGATCCCATAATGTAGAGGCAACATTCTTGAATATATGCATGGGGTCCAACAGGTGATTGATCTTGATTTCAGTCCAATATGGGAGACAAAAAAATGTAGAGAATTTAAGGCACAAACAATATATTATTTCTCATTCTCATAATGGAGTGTACTTTAAAGACAAAACAAATAAGTAAACTAGTTACCGACTCATGCCGAGTGGAGGATGATCATTGGCGTGTGTCTAAGTGTCCTTCCGATCTTGAATGGTCAAACATTGTGGAGTTCTTCCATTAGTGGGGGTGCATATTTGGGGTGGTCAATAGAAAGAAAATGATAATGATTGTCATAGATAACCTTCTTCAAGCGTGTCAGTCTAGAAGAAACCAGAGAGGGACTGCAAATTGGACATGCATGATATCCTGACGTAGTTAAACCTGTAGAAACAAGTGGATTAATGATGAAATATATTTGATTAAGGGTAAGAATGAATAAAATAGAGTACGCAACTACCTCAACACTCTCCATAGCTTGAAAAGTCATGGATGGTCCACAACAACATACCCTTTGAAGTGAAATCTCTAGAGGACAATGATGCACTCACATCTTGCATCTCAATACCTCTCCATAGTATTTCTAGTTTCTCAATCAAAGGCTCTAAGTAAACGTCCATGTTTTTTACTTTGTGTTTTCCAAGAATCAAAAGAGACAACATTACGTATCCTTTTTTTATTGCCATGGACCAAGGGATATTATAGTTCACCAATACCACTAGCCATACACTATATGAGGTGCTTTTGATGCCAAATGGATTTATTCCATCTAATCCTAGACCAAATCTTAAATTTTTGGGCTCTTCTTTGAAAGTAGACCACAAATTGTCTACGTGTTGCCAAGCTGGTGTGTCTGAAGGAATTTTCCACTTTCCATCACTTGAATGGTGACTAGCATGCCATGACATGAGTCTCGCAATAGACTCACACTTAAACATAAGTTGAATACGTGGAATAATAGGAAAATGTTGCAAAACCTTACGAGGCACATCCATTGATTTCATCTCCTGGTTGTATCTTGGTTCACCACAAATATGACACTGTCGTGTAAATGCATGATCCCCATGAAATAAGATGCAATTATTGACACATGTACGGATTTTAACGTAATCGAGACCTCTAAGAGATGTCAAGAAATGCCTTGCTTGCTCTCTTCTAGTTTGTAATTTATTTCCATTTGGAAGCATTTGTGACAATAACTTGCATATATTATGCAAACAGAGTTAACAAACCGCGAATATTGTCTAGAAGCATTTATGAATTAATATCAAATGATACATACTTCAATAATGTATTCAAGCTAGCATTACTCCATCCATAAATGGTTTTTAAGCTCAATATCTCGAAAGATACACGTAGAACGGAGGATGTGCAACCTTTGTACAATGGAGTTTTTGACGCTATGTGTAGTGGGTCATTTGTCTCTCTAGGAACCTCATGGGAAAATAAATCATGCACCATGTTGTCCAAAATCTATTCCTCCAAAACTTGATGGGGTATTTGAAGAGGGCTGCTATCATCGTCATTAGTCTCTACTCTTCTTGAGGACTCTGCCTCCTCACGTCGACGCTTCGTAGCCTCTCGACACCCTGGAGGGACCATTTCAGGATGTGGTACTGCTTCCTGTTCAATTAAAAAAATGAGGTTTTGTTTAATGGTGAAGATGCAACATACACTACAAGGAAACAAAGCAATAGCGATGCCAATTAGCGACGCAGAATAGCATCGTTGCTATTCGCATCGCTATTAGCATCGCAAATGCGACGCAAATAGCGACGTCCCACAGAGAAAAAAGTGGGCCGAAACCCAAGCGCGTTTCATTTCTTGCATTCGTGAAACTTTTCGAGAGGGAGAGCGAGAGAGAGAGCGACTGTTTTGCACAGAGAGTGAGAGAGAGAGAGGAGGAAGGCTTGTCAACGCTGCCACCGTCATTCGCGAAGGAGAGGAGGAGCTGTCGTCGTGAATAGTAGCTGCCAAACCCTCCTGAAAATCTTTACGATGAGTCCAATCTCTCTCTCTTTTACTTGTGCAGGGTTTAATTTGTGTATATTGAGAGAGACAGAGGAAATGAGAGAGAAAGACAGGGAGAGGGAGAGGAGGGGGAGGAAAGGGAGAGGAAGAGGAAGGGAGAGAATGAAATATGCTTGTTTGCTAAATCAATCTATAATAGTCCAAATCATATCATGATTAGCTTGGGTGTTAGGTAAACCAGTAATAAAATCCATTGAAATATGTTCCCATGGTCATTTAGGAATTGGTAAAGGCATTAACAAACCATATTTCTTACCATGGTGTTGCTGAACTCTTTGGCAAATTAAACACTCGGATACAAAGTTAGAAACATTAGATTCAATCTTGGCCATTAAAAATCTTCAACCAATGTATGTAAAGTAGAAATAATACCTCTATGGCCTTGATATGGGGGACAATGAACTGTGTGCAACACAAATGATCGAAATGAAACAGTTACACATAACATTTTCTCATAAAACATAAATCCATCAATATAAGACAATGAATCTATTGGAAACTAGTTATTTGTAAGTAATTTATTCCAATTAGTGTAGGTCTTATTGTTCAAGATCGCGAGACGTATCTTAATCAGCGTGTCCCATGTCCTTGCTCTCAATGCAAGTTGGCAATTAGACGAAAACGCCGATTGTCTATAGAACACGTATGACAATTTGGCAAGTTTCAATCTGAGATCATTGATTAGGCGATTGCGGATTTTCAGCAAATGGTAATTTGAAGTTAATATTAATCATGCATTGTAATCGCAAGCTAATTGAAAACCATACACAATAAGATTGGGTCTTGTTGGCAAATTTTCTATCCAGGGGGGTGATGTCTCGACCCAAGGGGGAGTGCACCCTTTGCGGCCAATTATAAGAGTTCGTGGAGGTGCGATGGATGGATTTCAAGAGCCAATCCACCACTCGCAAGGCCCATCTATACTGTCAATACCAGAGGAGACAGACAACCTTCCCGACCTACCTACAATCTTGGAGCCTGAGGTGGAGGCAATGATCGATGCATTGATTCCCATGGATGTTGCGACATCTGACCCACTTAGAGAGAAAGCATCCATACCATTATATGATGGGTGCCGAGTATCTTGGTTGAAGACATTACTTGCACTCTTAAGTGTGCAAGCAAAATACGGTTGGAGCGATACGAGTGTGACTGAGTTATTCAGGTACCTTGCACATAGGCTTCATTGATTATTTTTTTTACAGTATTATTGCAAACATTTGTGCTTTTTCAAGGTGTTTTATAAATTTTTTCAGGTTATTGAAATATCATATATTACCACCTGCACATACCATGCTTGAGTCTCGTGATGATGCACGACATGTTTTACGGAAGCTTGGCATGGACTACAATAACGTCCATGCATGTATCAACGACTGCATACTGTTTCAAGATGAATAGGAGACTATGGAGACATGTCCAAAGTGTGTTGCTCACAGGTATCGACAAGATTTGCAAGGGCAAACCATCCCTCAAAAAGTTCTCAGACACTTTCTGCTCATCCCCCGCATAAACCACATGTTTCGCACGTCTGGCATGGCAAGCTTGACAACGTGGCATGTGTAGAATAGGTCCACGGATGGAGTTCAACGAATATCAGTGGATTCGCATGCATGGAGCCACATTGACTCTACCTTCCCAGGATTTGCGCGAGAGCCAAGGAATCTTCGGCTCGGTCTCGCCATGGATGGTGTGAACCCATTCAGTCTGCACTCGACTTCTTACAGTGTGTGGCCTATAGTGCTTGTCAACTACAACATCCCTCCATGGCTTTCTACAGAGAAAGGACATCTCATCCTTAGCTTGCTCGTCCCGGGCCACTACAAAGTAAAAAATATGGACGTGTATCTTCGTCCATTAGTCGATGAGCTTAAGATTTTGTGGGAGGAGGGGGTCACTATGCAAGATATGAGCAGGCGCGATGGTCAGCGGTCAACTAACATTCGAGCCATTCTCATGTGGACGATGCATGACTTTTTGGGATTGAAAGAGTGCTCAGGTGAGCAGACCTCCGTTCTTGCTGGTAATATCTATATTTTATTTCATTCAATCAAGTATTCACTAGGTCGTGGCTCGCCTTACAGGTTTGGTTACCTCAGGTTATCATGCATGTCCATTGTGTGGGCCACAGTTAGACTCCCGAAGGTCACGAACCATGAAGAAGATGGTATATCAAGGACATGTCGCTTTCTTGCCGGAGGATCATGAACTCAGGGAAGGTTTTCTTGGATGACCTCCAACACATATGAATGCTGCAAGCTGGTACAAGCTGAAAATGGTAAACCCGGAATCACATCCAAATGGAATGCAACGCTTCTCAGTTTTCTACGGGTTGCCATATTGGACCCACTTACAGGTCAACCACTTGTTGGATCCCATGCATATTTTCAAGAATGTGGGCAGCTTGCTATGGGACCACATCATAGGAAAGAGAGACACTATAGGGTCACGAATGGATTTGAAGGAGGTAGGTAAGATGGAGGCGCTTTGGCCGCAGTTGAGTGCTGAAGGGGGAGTGCAGCTTCCTCGCGCTCCTTGGGTTTTGTCCACCAAAGAAGAGCACATTGTGAAGCAAGTAATCAAGTTTATCCACACTCCGACGGGTATGATGCGTTCTCTCAGGTCCGCATTTTCTAAAGATGACCAATTGTCGAGGCTAAAATCCCATGATTGGCATAAGATATGTCAGGTTTGTGAACAGAATGGATTGTAATTAGCGTGAGTATTTTGCAATTTGAAAAGTGGCCATTATTCATAATGCTTTCTCATTTGTGGTAGTCTGTCCTACCGATTGCGATCGTAGGATGCCTTACTCCAGAAATTCGCAGGGCCATTTACAAGTTGTCCACTTTGGTGCAATGGATCTCACAGAAAGAGATTAAGACGTCCTCTATTGAATCCGCAAGGCGGGGAGTAGTGGAGACGATCTGTCTCTTTGAGAAATACCTGCCCACTAGCATGCTCACGATATAAGTTCACCTTCTTGTGCATCTTGTGGATGAAGTGGAGATTGCTGGATCTGTCCATAAGCGATGGATATTCTTCCTGGAGCGCTTCATGAAAACCCTGAAAGGCTTTGTGCGACAACGAGCTCGTCTAGAAGGTAGCATGGCGGAAGGTTGGTTGGTGTTAGAGACGTTAGTGCATATCTCACAATGGCTACCAACGGTGGAACCAGACAATGAAATGCTATGGGCGCTGAAGGATGATGATAGACTGACTGGAGATGTGGTGGTTGGAAATGGGGTAGAAAAAAGAATGGATGCCTCAATGGAAGAGAAGGTGAATCGCTTTTGTATGTTGCACCATGCCTCCATGGAGACGTGGCTCGCCAAGTACCAGATTGCAAGGAAAGATCGAGAGGAAGCGCGAGCTGAATTTCGACGCAGTACACGTCATCGACCGATTCGATATCCCGAAGGCATGGAGGAGATGCCGCGGTTTATGTCAACACGATGGTTGCATGGAGCCTTGACTGCAGCATCCAGCGAAGGGACAGAGGTCTCAATGGAGGAGTGGGAGTTCTCGAGGGGATGTAGTCCAAAGGTGATGAGGGGATTAGAATATGTCATATCTAAATTTTATATGTGACATCTAATTTGAGTATTTCAATGTACAGTACAAAATATATAGTGTAGTGTAGTCGCGCGGACGGCATTTTCGCGTGGAGCGTATTGACAAAATGCGCTTCACAATGGACTGTGGTGTCATGGCAAGGTTTGAGCAAGAGAGCCGGCGACGAGCAACGGATCCGAACACGGTTGTGGATGAGATGGAGTATTTTAGGAACTTGCAAAGTATTATTATAGTGGATTACCGTAGCTTCTCCATAATACTATTCGATGTGCAGTGGTTCAAAGCGGTACTTGGAGGAGCTGGAGCAACAGTTCCACGAGGTCCATCTGGATTTCTCGAAATAGATTCTGAAAAAAAATGGTCAGATTTGCGCGACACCTTTGTGTTGCCGGCCCATTGTGAACAGGTGCATAGAGTCATTTGCTTGCTAATTGTAATATGACATGGTTTATGTCACAATGGTTTGAACTCACTTTGTACGTGTTTGTAAACAGGTAATCTTCTATTCAAACCCCCGAAAACCTCGATGGTAGTATGTTATACCTTCAACTCCTCAAAGTGCGAGAGTATATGATCAAAGCGATGTTCCGGGCATAGATGAAGATAATATGCAAATAGAGGGGTCGATATTACAAGGGGTGGAGGCCACCGCAAGCTTGGAGCCCACATCCGCTAACAATGATGGAAATACAGTAGTCCAAGAATTTTTTGAGAACAAGGCAGACTCGTTCTTTTGTGGTGACATGTCGATCAACCTTCCAGTGTATGCAGAGTTGTGTCAGGAGATTAACATGGGACCATAGAATACTTCATTCTTGGAGAATTGTATTACTCAATTCGTTGTTTAGATCTTCCATAAAGGTACATAAGATATGCATTTTAAGAGGGATTTTTCAAAAATTATTTATATTACTGTGCTTTGTATAGTTTAAATTGATTATTCTAACACCATTTTTTATCTGTGCAGGTGACATTGTCAGGATGAGTCGAGGGATGAGCGATGAGCAGTTTCAGGACATGATGGCACGCATGTCTCCAGACCAGCTCACGAGATTCAGAGAGATAGCAGACCAGGAGCTGTCTCGTTCTTCGTTAGGGCGCTCTGCTAGATCTACTTTAGTGCGATCAGATGCTTCAGCTTCAAGCAGACGATCTCGACGCTCACGACTTGGGCCAGAGGGAGGGACTGCATCGGGATCAGGGGGTGCTGCTGTGGAGACACGGATGTGGGGTCTCCGTCTCGTCGTTCAGCTGGAGCTGCGTCACCTCCAGGATTTGTCACACCTGTGGGGACGTCTACTCCAGTTACTCCGGCTTTTACGCAGTCGTCAACAGGTGGCACCCCTTTTGGTGGCACCCCTTTTGGTGGCACCCCCTTTGGTGGCACCCCTTTGACTGCCACTCTGAGAGAGGTTACCCCCATCGGTACACCAAATGTAGAGGGGTCTCCTGGATATGCCCAGGAGCGTGGACGAAGATGGGAGAGGACCCATCTTAGGCAGACTCCTAGGGGTTATGGATACCTGGTTGATAGTAGGTCAGGAGCCATCATCATGAATGATGAGGGGAAGAGGGTGATGGCTCGCACGAGAGAGTTGTGCCAACAAGTTTTTCGGCACAACGTCCTGGATCATTGGAAGAACATACCGGAGGGGAGCAAGGACTACATAGTAGCATCCTTGCACGAGGAGTTTCTGGTGCCAGCCACAGTAGATAGATTCTGTACGGGCTGGATGATGGATTGTATGCGTGCATACATGTCACATAGACGATCCAACGCACACAAGGCAATCAAGAGTGGGGCTGCAAAGCCCGAGTGGTTAGATGCAGACGACTTGCGCTGACTGAGGGAGGAGGCTACAGATTTGCCAGGACGCTGGAGTCAGCAGCGGGAGGCGGCGAGGGCACGACTCGAGGCCGGAGTGGTCCATCATCTTGGGAGTGGTGGCCACAGGACATATTTGGAGGACTTTGTAAGTTTCTCGTTTATTTTGCTTGTTTGTTTTTTTGAAATATTCTTTGTACTGACAATCATGTTTCTAACAGTTAGCATTTTGTTTTCTTTGCAGCACTCCATTAGAAATCGCGATCCGCAAGGCCTTGAGACTCGATATGCAGAGAGGCATGGTCTCAATGCATTGATCGACCAATTGTATAGATGCGGCAGCCTTGTAAGTCACTCATCTTTCTTTTCCGTAGTTACCATGAGATATTTGAATGCATTATTGTATGGTGGATTGATATGTTGTTTCTTTTTTTGCAGAATCCGTTCGATGCTCCTTTGCAGCGGGACGAGCTTTCGGGGGACGGGGATTTATAGCTCGCCCTTGGATCCTTGGAGCTCACACACCTTTAGTTTTTAGTCACCTGATCTATGTAGACATTTTCTATGTATTAGTGATATCCTTTCATGATTGTACCGATCGCATTTTATGCGATCATGTATTTATTTCATGTATCAGTTTTATGATTTCAGTATACATTCTTTTTGTTTGCAAGCGCTTTGTATGCAGTAGTGCAGAAACTATTTTGTATGGCTCTCATACAGCACACAGTGCTACAATTTTTTTTTCCCTGTTACCGTCGCTATTTGCATCGCAAATTTACTGCTCGCGTCGCTATTGGCCTCGCTATGTGCGTCACAAATTTACTGGTTGCGTCGCTCTATGCATCGCTATATATTTGCGACACATATAGCAATGCATATAGCGATGCCAATAGCGACGTTTCTATGGCGTCGTTAATAACGACGCTTTTTACGACGACGGGGGCAAATTTTGTTGTTTGTATTTTCGTCGCTTTAAACGTCAGTATAAGGTCTATATCTTGTAGTGGAGGGAGACGAGGAACGGAGGAAGAGAGAAGTGAAGAGCGACACGAGACACCGAAAGTGGAACCCCAGAAATGTGTCAACTGAGCACACATGATAGGAATATATAGAGGGGACCTGGGGCACTATATATAGACGACACTATATATAGACAGACTATATATAGCTAACATATATATAGACGACGCTATATATAGATAAACTATATATAGCTAGCAGTTTCTAACAGTTGTCTTTTTTTTTCTTTGCAACACTCCATTACAAATCGTGATCCCACCATCCTTGAGACTCGATATGCAAAGAGACATGGTCTCACTGCATTGATCGACCGATTGTATGGACACGGTGGTCCTGTAACTCACTCATCTTTCTAGTCCATAGTTACCATGTCTAATTAGAATGCATTATTGTATAATGGACTGATGTGTAGTTGTTTCTTTTTTTATAGAGTCCATTCAATGCTCCTTTGCGGCGGGACGAGGTTTCGCATGGCGAGGATCTACAGCTCGCCCTTGGATCCCTAGAGCTCATATACCCTTCTTTTTTGGTCACCTAATTTGTATAGACATTTTCTATGTAGTAGTAGTATCTTGCCATGATTGTACCGGTCACTTTCATTATGCAATCATGTATTTATTTCATGTATCAGTGTTATGATTTAAGTACACTTTGTCTTTATTTACACGAGCATTGTACACATTATTGAAACTATTTTTTCATGTTACCGTCGCTATTAGCATCGCAAATTTACTGCACGCGTGGCTATTAGCATCGCAAAGCATCATTATCAGCACCGTTATTTGCATTGGTATCATGCGACATTGATACCAACGCAAATAGCGATGTTGATAATAACACTGATACCGACTATTCTATGGAATCACCAATAACAACACTTTTTGAAACGATGGGGGAAAATTTGTTTATGAACATTTCATTGCTTTTAACGTTGGTATAAGGCCTATATCTTGTAGTGTTAATGCATCCAAGCAATTTTAGAACAACAAATAACTATAAGGTAAAAAATACAAAGTTCAAAACAGATTAAAGAAATTTGTAGCTCAAGGTGCACAAAAATTCACCCTCGTGGACCTTTTTAAGAAGCACAAGAAGAAAAGGTTATGCTTTAAGTGTGAGAAGAAATATTTAGTTGATCATGCTTCAAAATGAGTCTACAGCAATGTCAAGGAAAACAACTACAACATGATTACTCTAAAGGATTTGGAAAAAGATATCGAAGATCCAAATGTTATGATACATACTAAAAATGGAGACTATGATGAGGATTTTGTTCAAGAGGATTCTTATGATCCTTTGGATGAATTTTCTTTTGATCTAAGTGAACATGTATCCTTTCATGGTGGTGGAATTAATTCTTTCAATGTCATTCTACTTTGTTCTATCTCTCTTGATGCATTGATATATTTTAGGAGCCCAAATACATGATAGGTAGTGATAGCACTCACAACATTATAAATAAATCATCTATTACTTAATTGACATGAATTTCCATTGAATTACAATAGTCCATTAATGTCGCGGCCAAAAACAGGCCCAACATTGGCTCTAGGGCTCTAGTCGAGGCCTCTATGTTCAATCAAAACACTCCACGGCCTCGTGGCCAGGAGCATCCTCGGAGGCTTCTCACACAAATCTAGCTTATACATGCATTTGTACCATTTATAGTCCAAAAAATCTCTTCCCAACTCCTCATAGGGAGTACCCAAACATAGTGGTGCTTAGCACCTCATCACACATATACAGAGAGCATCCCTTGACTGACTACTGCAGCCCACTTCGGCTCTCCTATACCTTGGGAATTGGCCCCAAGATGCGGCATTCAAACATATAACACATATGATATACAATTGTCTCCTATCATTGATCATTCTAGGAGATATTTTGAATCCTAACTGAATAAGTCCCCCAAAGGAAACATATCACTAACCCTACACCTTGGGATTCCTCACCCTCAACGTGGGTCAATGTTCATAAAATGAGGTAGTGTGTATCCATGATATACATTTCCAATACCATGTAATGAATGCAATGCAAGAGTGGATGATCTGCCATGCTCTACCATTTTATTTATTCAAAACAACATTGTGGTAGTGCACAAATAGTTTCCTTCATACTTTTCATACTAACACATTTGCTTCATTGCATAAGGAACAACACCGAGTATACTCGTGCTACTGAATCCTTTAACATTCAAAACAAAGGTGTCCTATGTATAAAGTGAATTATTAAAAAATCAACCTTTAGCCTATATTGAGTACTTATGACCCCTCCCCTCCCTACCATTTAGTATTATGCTTGTGGTGTAGGTGTAGAGAATGTTTTCATGTCATATTCTTGTTCCAAAAGCAATAAATCACACACTATAACATGAAAATGGAGCTAAGCTGAGGCTAAAACTCATTCCATAGACCCACCATACATCCACAAACACATTTGTAATTTTTTGTAATTTTCTAGCGCATAAAATCTATTTTTAATATATATAAAATACATAAAAATGCTTTCTAAATCTAGCAAATGCACAACCTTAAGCGGTAGGGAGAAGGGGGTGTTAAATTCTAATAATATGCTGAATTCTAAATTTTTTCTGATGCATGACATATAGGACACATGGATTTTTAAAGTTAAGAGAGTCTAATTGACATGAGCATGCTCAGTGCTCACATTATGCAACATAGCAATCTCGTTTAGAGTAAATATATAAAAAGAAATATTTTTAAAGCTTCACAATGTGGATTGTTGATGGAAAAAATGTTCGAGCACTATGAAGCATACACAATTTCATTGCATGCAAAACATGGTACTATCTTGCATGCACAAGAATTATTTTCATGAAACAATGACTTATGTTGAGGAAGTGAGGTACCCTAAGCTATAGGATTAGTGGTTCATTTCCTTTGGGAGATATTCAATGAGGAATATACTACATCTCTTGAAATGACTAATTGAATGAGTGAAGAAGGTATCAAATGTGTTCTATATATGAGTGGCGCATCTTGGGTCCAATCCCCCCGAGGTGTAGGAGAGTCGTAGTGGGACCACCGCAATCAGTTGAGGGGTGCTCCCTTTATATGTGCTTACATGGCGTATAACATCGGTATGTACAAGGACTCTCTTTGAGGAGTGTAGAAAGGGTTATCCATTGGATTACAAGCCATACAACTACGAAGTTCTACATTAGAGGTTAGGGTAGTATATCCCTTGAATGCTCCCATGAGGCTGTGTGGGATGGTTTACCATAGATCTAGTGTCATGCATGTTTTAGGTCTTGACATTGCCATTAAATGCCAAATAATTTTACTCACGATCTCGATTATCGCATTGGGATTGCAAATCTTGGCACAATAGGACTGCACTTCCCACCATAGAGATAAATTTAAAAACCAAGTAACAAAACATGTAGCAAGCATGTAAGTTACCACTTGAGACACCCATCTATTAACACAACTTTCACTACAAGGGTAAGGATAGAAAAGTCAAGTAATTGACATTTACACTAGTTGTCTAGTTTGTCCGCATGTGGGGACATGTCTGTGGCAATGCATTTTCACACACTATCACTACAATGAAATAGGCAAATAGTGATGGTCATTTTCGACAAAGAACATTGGCGTCGCTAACAACATTGCAAATAGCGATGCTATTAGCTAGCGATGTTGTTTTGAGAAAAAAAAGCACTGAAAATTCGAGCGTAGCATTTTGTGGCAAACAGTTTCGAGAGAAAGCTAAAGAGAGAGCAAGAGAGATCGTGGCTTTAGGATTCTTAGAAAGTTTTTAGACACTTTTCACTTATATTACATATACGTCACATGTTTTGTATGTCGAGCATGGCGAGCTTGACAATGTGGCATGTGTAGAATAGATCCACAGATGGAGTCCAATGAATATCACCACATTCATGTCAATGGAGCCACATTTGCTCTACCTTTTTAGGATTCGCACCAGAGCCAAGGAATCTTCGGCTTGGTCTTACTATAGATGGCGTGAACCCATTTGGTCTCTGCTCAACTTCTTATAGTGTGTGGCATGTAGTCCTTGTTAACTCTACAACATCCTACCATGGCTTTCTATGAAGAAAGGACACCTAATCCTTAGCTTGCTCATTCTTGGGCACTACAAGTTAAGAATATGGATATCTATCTCTATCCATTAGTTAATTATAAGCTTACGATTTTGTGAAAGGAGGGGGTTGTTGTGGAAGATGTGAGCAAGCACGATGGTCGATGGTCCACCAATATACGAGCCATTCTCATGTGAGCCATGCATGAATTTTCGAGACTCGGGGAGTGCTCGAGTAAGTAGGCTTCCATTCTCGTTGGTGATATCTAACATAATTCATTCAAGTTTGTTTTGACTAAACATAAGTGTTGGGATAGGTCTAGTTACCTCAAGTTATCATGCATGTCCATTGTGTATGGTGGGCCACAATTAGACTCCCAAAGCTCACGAACCATGAAGAACATAATATTAGTGAGTTTGGAAATCTCCCAATTCCCATTTTTTGAATACTAGAAAGGTGGCACACGGATAACATGCATATAAGTTTCTCAAAACCATATGACGTGACCTATCATTCGAAAGCGCTTGAAAAATGCAATCTACTCAGCTATAGAGTGCTCCATTTGGAGTTGTACTGTTCAAGTTATGACAAATCCAACAATTTGACTAAGTGTCCCAAACTTATGGGAAATTCCCTTATTCCCCAGTACGGTATTGAAGAAGATTGTATATCAAGGACACACTACTTTCTTGCTAGAGGATCATGAAATGAGAAAAGGTTCTCTTGGATGATATCTAGCTCGAATGAATGCACAAAATTGGTACGAGTTAAAAATGGTGTACACGGAGTCACATCCAAATGGAATGTGGCAATTCTCAATTTTCTATGAGTTGCCATATTGGATCCACTTACAGATCAACCATTTATTAGATCCCATGCATATTTTCAAGAATGTGGGTAGCTTATTATGGTACCACATCATAGGAAAGAGAGACATTATAGGGACACAAATGGATTTAAAGGCTATAGGCAAGATGGGGCACTTTGACCACAATCAAGCATTGATGGTTTCTTGCAACTACCTTGCACTCCTTGGGTTCTATCCACTTAAGAAGAGCCCATTGTAAAGCAAATTATGAGGTCTATCCACACATCGACGATGGATATGATGCGCTTCCTTAGTTCCGCTTTCTCTAAAGACGACCAAATACCGGGGCTAAAATCCTATGATTAGCATAAGATATGTTAGGTTTGTATTGGCCTCTCAATTCTAAGTAGCCTATGTATTTTTCTATTTAGTGTCTAGTCTCTGTGTTTGTAGCAGTTTGTACTACTGATCACGATTGCAGGATGACTCACTCCAAAAATACACAAGGCGATTTACAGGTTGTCACATTTAGTGTAATGGATCTCACAGAAGGAGATCAAGTCATCCTCTATTGAATACGCAAGGCGGGGAACGGTGGAGCCATTTGTCTCTTTGAGAAGAAGTGTTTACCCACTACCATGCTCATGATAAAAACTCACTTCCTGGTGTATCATCTAGATGAAGTGGATATTGTGGAGCCTTTCCATACGTGACAGATGTTCTTCTTGGTGTGCTTCATGAAAACCCTAAAAGGCTTTGTGCGACATTGAGCTTGGCCAGAAGATAGAATGGCTGAAGCTTGGCTGGTGTCGGAGGCGTTAGTGCATATTTCACAGTGGCTACCAATGGTGGATTTAGACAATAGTATGCTATGGTCACTGAAGGACAATGATAGATTGACCAGAGATATGGTGGTTGGAAATGGGGTAGAAAAAAGGATGGATGCTACAATGGAGGAGAAAGTGGATCATTTTTGTATGTTGCATCGTGCACCCATGGAGACGTGGATCGCTAGATACAAGTAGGCTAGGAAAGAAGAGAGATCAAAATTTTGGCACGGTATGCGCCATCGATTGATTGATATCTAAGGGCATGGAGGAGATCTCGTGATTTATCTCTATGTCATGGTTACATAGAGCTTTAATCAGAGCTTATTGCAAAGGAGTGGAGGTCTCTAACTACTAATGAGGAGTAAGATTTCTTACGGGGATGTAGTTTGAAGAAGGTAAACACATGTTTTATAAGCTATCGTATCTAGAATTTATATGCAATAACTAATCTAACTTTTCAATGTATAATATAGAATCTATAATGTGACGTGGTGGCATGGGTGATATTTCCACGTTGAAGGCATCAACAAAATGCGCTCCACAATGGATTGTGGTGTCATGGCAAGGTTTGAGCAACAAAGCCAATGGCATGCCACAGATCCAAACATTATTATAGATGAGAATGAGTATTTTAGGAACTTGCAAAGTGTTATGTCAGATGATTACCATAGCTTTTAATGATTGTATTTGATGTACAGTGGTTTAAAGTGGTAACGGAGGAGGCAGACACGGGTAACGATGACAGAATGACAGGAGGCTAGGAATTCTTTCAGAACAAAGTGGACTTATTCTTCTATGGTAACCTATCTACGGGACCATAGGCTAGGTCATACGTTCTGCATTTGCCTACTCCAATCGTTGATGAATTGATTTTCAGGATACTATAGAATATGGATTTTATGTAGCATCATTTTTTTAAAAGTTATATTATCGTACTTTACTTAAATTTTTATTTTGATTATGGTAAAATCATTTTCTGTCTATGCAGGTTACCTTTGACAATATTTGGAGAGCAAGATGAGTCGAGGGATGAGCGACGAGGAGTTGCAAGAGATATTCATAAGTATGTCTTCAGATATCAGATGGCTTGATTCAGAAATATAGTAGACTAGGAGCTGTCTCACACACCATTGAGCCGTTCTATGAGATCTACTTTGGCATGCTCTGATGCTTTAGTTTCCACCAGTAGATGAGGTTGACACTCTAGACTGGGCTTGGACAAAGGAACTGGTTTTGGGGGTGCTATGGAGATGTGGATGTTGTGAGCCTATAGTTGGCTCCATATCGGGATGCTACTCCTCGCTTTCGTATAGGTTCTAGAGAGGGTGGTTTAGGTGGGTCTTGTGGAGGCACCGATCTAGTGTCTTCATCTCGTCATTTTGATGGATATATGTCACCTCCAAGATTTGTCGCACCTGTGGGGACATCAACTCGAGTGACTCTAGCTTTTGCTTAGCCATCCGCATAGGTGGCATCCCTATGAGTGCTACTCCGAGAAATACTACCCTCGTGGGTACACCAGATCTACACAGGGGTCTCTTGGTTATTCCTAGGAGCGCAAACATAAGTAGGAGAGGACACACCTTAGACGTATCCCAAAGGGGTATGGATACATCGTAGATTAGAGCACTGGTGATGTGATATTGAATGATGAGGGGAGAAGGGTGATGTCTCACATGAGAGAGTTGTGCCAACAAGCTTTTAGGCACAACGACGTGGACCATTAAAAGAATATACCCAAGGGGAGTAAGGACTATATAGTGGCATCCTCACATGAGGAGTTTTCGGTACCTATCGTGGTAGAGAGGTTTTCCACTAGGCCGATGATGGAGTGTATGTGTGCATATATGTCACATAGACGATCAAACGCATGCAAGGCACTTATTAGTGGCACCTCAAAGCCTGAGTGGCTAGACACAAATGATTGGCGAAGACTCAAGGAGGAGGCTATAGATTCTCTGGGACATTAGTGACATCAATGGGAGGCAGTGAGAGGGAATGATTGAAGGCAGGGGTCATGCACCGTCTGGAAAGTGGCCACCATAAGACTTATCTAGAGGACTTTCAAATTTTTAATTTCGTTATTCTCCCTTTCTTATTTGCAATATCACCTGTACTAACAATCATGTTTCTAACAGTTATATTCTATTTTCTTTGTAGCACTCCATCACAAACCGCAATCCCACCGGCTTGGAAACTCGATATGCAGAGAGACACGGTCTCAATACATTGATCAATAGACTCCATTCATGTGGTTGCCCTAGTTAGTCACTCATCTTTCTTGTCCATAGTCACTTTTTTAAAAAAATACATTATGTATTGGACTGATGTACACTTGTTCATTTTGTAGAGTCTGTTGGATGCTCCTTTATGGCGGAATGAGCATTCTTATGGCAAGGATCTACAACTCATGCTTCGATTCATGGAGCACACACCCTCTTCCTTTCTAGTCCTATGATCTATACAGGCGTCTTCCATGTACTATTCCTTAGAGGTAATTATCATCCTTTGTATAATTAAAATTGTATCTTGCCATAATTACACATATAATTTCATGTTAGTTTTGGCTCTCGTCTCTCTCCATGGTTCCATGTAATGTCATGAGTTTTCATAAGCAATCTTGTACATATTCTATGTATTACTTTTGTGGGTTCAATTACATTTTGCGCTCGTCTTGAGGACCATTGCATAACCAACATGTAATTCATTTATAGAATATTACACAACACATGGGGCTATATCTTCCCTACCAAAATTTTTGTTTTCTATGTAACTGTCGCTATTAGCATCACTAATTTATTTTCATGCATCGCTATTGCCGTTGCAATTTACATCGCAAATCGTCATTATTTGCATCACAAAAACGACTCAAATAGTGATGTAAATAGCGACGGTTTATGAAAGGATTTTGTAGAGACACTTATGCCGATGCTTTTAGCGACTACATGGGCAAATTTTTTAATGAACATTTGCATTGCTTTGAACATTAATATGACGCCAGTATCTTGTAGTGTACGAGTAGGCAACCTCTTGGTTTGGAAATAAGTGTGCAAAAATATTTATTTAAAAATAAAAACCACATTTGATAAAGAAGATTAGGGGGTTTAGTATATGTATATCCTCTATATACTCCCCTATACCAAGCGGCAAACATGCCATTAAACACCTAAAAATTTCACTCCAAATCTCGATTATCGCATTGGGGGACTGCAAATCTTGGTAGTAGGATTGCACTTCTTGCAACAATGACAAATTTAAAAGTTGACTAAAAAAATACGTGGCAAGAATGCAAGTTACCACTTGAGAATCCCATCTCCATCAACACAACTTTCCCTCTACAGGTAAGCATTGAAAAGTCAAGAAAATGATATTTACAATACTTGTCCAATTTGTCTACACGTGATGACGTGTTCAAGATTATGCATTTTCACACACTATGATTAGTCCACCTCTTAGTTTGGAACACAGTGTGAACAAACCTCTATTTAAAAATTGAAAGCACATCTGACAAAGATCAAGGGGGATCACTATATGTATATCCTCTACATCACCTGCATTCACAAGGCCTATTTATAAATATGAAATTTCATTGAATAAAACTTAACCCTTCTCTATTCAATTTATAAATAATCTCTTTATATTAAACCCTTTTGTGTATAAAAATATATAAAAATGGTATTTCAAAATATGTTATCTTGAATTCACATGTTGCACACATATATTCATGAGTGACATCTATGACAAAGCCATGCTTTGACTTTCAAAATCTTGTCAATTAGGACACCTAGGCACAAAACGGCTCATAAATTTTACTTAGTAACTCAAATTGCCAAGCTTTTTGAAGGATAGTTGTAGCTCTAGTTCCAAACTACAATTTGTTAGAAGACATTAGCATCAAACTCCAAATATTTCAGCCCCAAAAAATCTCTCCACAACTTGCAATTCTCCATTTCTACATGTAGTCTACTACATACATCAAATTTCCAAAGCACATATCTTCCCTAAAATTGTTTGGTTAGCTACCAAACTTGATGGGGATCCTCGTTAGAAATGAAAATATCAGTTGAGTAGCCTTTCTATATTTTAAAACCCCTCTAATTAACACGAGATTGTAGAATATCAAAACTGTCCAAAATTGCTAACCATAACAATTTGCTCTATGACTTGTATATACACTACTTACAAAATCCGTATTTGCATTATTCTACATATGTATTTCTTCAAATGGAATCCATTGAATCTACTTTTATGTACCATATTGTCTAGATCCTGCAACATACAAGTATCATTTTCAAACTTTTACCTGATATAAAGGGTCCTTTCTAGTTGACTCGAATTTTAGTTTAGAAAATAAAATCTAATTTACTATCATATCTCTCAGATAAGTTACTCATGAATACATCTGTGCATCAAGTGGGTTCAAAATATGGTATTTTTGAAATACCTTTTTTAAAAATATTTTTTACATATAGAAGGGTGTAATATAAAGGGGTTATTTACAAATTGAATAGAATAAGGTTATGTTTTATTTTTGAAAAATTCATAGATAAGGACACGTGATGTAGAGGATATACACATAGTAACTTCCCTTAGTACTATCTCATGACTAATATCCCTTATCAAGGTCCTTTCTCCTCAATTGTGTGTTGAACCATTCCCTCATTTTCCAAATTTGTTTTACACAACAATCCATTGCCTATCTAGTTGAAATTTATCCAATATTAGAACTTTGTGTCAACTTTCAACCCCAGTAATCTCAATTGCTATATTGACATTCAAATTCTTGCTTTCTCATTTTCTAGTAAGAAAACAACATTGTTGATTTCTTATACTTTCTTGAAAATGTGAAAATTTGAGTAACTTTAAAAAACCATCTTACAAACAAAGAATCCAAATAATTTATGATAAAAGAAACCATAGCATAATTTATGATAAAGAATCCAAATAATTTATGATAAAAGAAACCATAACATACTTGTTCTATTGGGAGGTAACTTATCTATAATCATCATTGTCATGCTCAAAAAGTAATCATCATGAATAACATCAACCACTCTTGATGCCAGGAGGCATATTTCATGGTGGATTATGTGACTATATTTATTTGCCAGGGCTCGTACACAAGGTGGATTCCTTGTGCGAGAAGTTTACAGAGATGCCTATTCTTTTCAAACATTAGATTAATTTAATGCACGCCTAGGTGATTCCACAACGGGTGATTCTGTAAAATATATATCAAATTAATAGACATTTACGAGTTTTGAGTGTGCAGTTGAATGAAATTAAGGTCAGGACGGAGTTCTAGCCTATTTAATTATTTTGTAGCTAAAGATTGCTACGTATTCACTTTTATTTGATTTTATTTAATTGTTTTTAAACAATTGTGAATGCTTCAATTGATGTGTAGAGCATGTGGCAATGGCGTTGGGTAGCATCGGTTGATGACATGAATCCAAATGCCTAGAAGAATTACTATTTTTGATGGGCCTACACCTTATCACTAAAGGCATGGCACCAATATTTATTTAAGCATGCTTATTTATTAAAGTGCTCACAGATTATTTATTACCTTGTATGTGCAAAGGCACTCAGTTAAATATTTCATTATTTGATATTTGTATTTGGGCATAGCTCGACTTTCGGATGCCCAAATGCCTTACTCTATAATTGAGAAAATGCATACGCAAAAGCAAAAGCATGCTATTTGTAAAGTGGGGTATTTTTGGGCATGAAGATAAATAAATCTATAAATACATGCCTTGTGAAGCACTCACACAAGGCATGTATTTATAGATTTATTTATATTTCATGCCCAAAAATACCCCACTTTACAAATAGCATGCTTTTGCTTTTGGTATCCATTTTCTCAATTATAGAGTAAGGCATTTGGGCATCCGAAGGTCGAGCTATGCCCAAATACAAATATCAAATGACTAGTGGTATCAAAGTGAAGCTGAGATATCAAAAGCTTCCAATCACTTACCATCTCGTGCAAAGGCAAAGCTCCTGTAATGAACGGGCTCTATAGGCTGTCTCGTGATGAACTGACAACACTAACATGTTCCTGGTGGTGAAGAACCCCATGTTGTATCCTTTGATCACGATGGACCTCTCACAGCAGGCAGAGGACCTCTCAAGAAACTCCTTTTTCAAGTTGTTTTTTCTGATAGAGAGAGAAATTCATGATTAATGCAATGCTAAGCTCATTGTTTAAGCTTAAAGAGAGCTTCAACTCTAATGTCTCAAATGTAATTGGGCATGAACTTGTCGCCGTCGATTCTATAAAAAACATGCCCTCGTCCTACGCCTAATTCATTAAATTCATTAAGCTTTTTAAAAACTTAAAGTTATTAAGTTTAATCTAAGGCTTAAAGTTTCAATTATCAATCTCTTCCATAGCAAGTGTTTATACCATGGTACTCTCAAACTGATTTTGAAGCTTTAGTAAGCCCCTATTCCCACCTGCAACTTGACTGAATGGATTTATAGCTACTAGCTTGTTACATGCAATCTATGCAAAGACTATTTTGCTTGGAAGAATATCATTTTCAATTGTCGTACTTGGTGCGCAAATCGGATGCTAGATGCATACGTAGCAAGCGCCGGAAGGTCCGCAAGAACAAAGAACTCTACTTTAAGATAAAAAATCAAGAAGATAGACTTACACGACATGAGGTAAAAAGACCAATTGGGTACAATCTCCCCCCATGCCTTGTGTGAGCGCTTCACAAGACATGTATTTATAAATTTATTCATTTCAAAGCTCAAAAATAGCCCAAATTTTACAATAAGCATGATTTAGCTTTTGTGTTTGCTTTTGTCCAAATTTAAAAAAAAGCAATTGGACAGCCCAATAGTCGGGATGTGCCTAAATAAAATGTACAATAATAAAATATTTAAATCGTGCATCCATGCGCACACAAAATAAGAAATATTTGTCAAGTGCTTCAATAAATAAGCGTGCCTAAATAAATATTAGTGCCATGCCTTAAATGATAAGGCAAGCGTCCATCAAAAATGATAATTTCTTTTAGGTAATTTGAATACACGCTATCGCCCAGTCCTTCCCAATGCCACTGTCGCTTGCTCTACACATTGACTGAAACATTCACAATTGTTAGAAAATAATAAAATTAACTTGATAAAAGTGAATAGTTAGCAGTCTTCAGCTACAAAACAAATAAATAGGTTGAAACTTTGTCCTAATCTTAATTTAATATGAGTGCACTCTAAACTCATAATTGTCCATTAATTTAAATATGTATTTCGTGGAATCACCCACTGTGGAGTCACCCACGTGCATATTAGATTAACATGATGCCCGAAAAGGACAGGTGTCCACGTTAATTTCTTACACAAGGAATCCACCTTATGCATGAGCCCCGCCAAATTAATATAGTTTTACAGAATCCACCATGGAATAAAAACTGATCGAATCCACCTTGGTCTCACAGAATCCACCGTGGAATATACCTCCTAGCGTCATACCCCCGGGGTGGGATAGCAATTATCCTCAATTTCTATTAGCTCAATGTGGAGTGAGCAGTGAGGGGTAAGCACTTAGGTCACAAGCGTGCATCCATTGGTCTCTTCAATAGGAGGATTTTTAAACTTAACCAAATATCTAGAATATCTACAACCAGTTCTAGTGATCATAAAGTTAGTGTCTAGAATAGTTTCAAGTTCAAGGATTTTAGTTTTTTCTTCTAGCAAAGGACGATTTTCATAGACAGGGTGAACAGGTAATTAGCCTATGAAAGGTCATAAAAAACGGAAATGAAAAGTATTGTGGATTTTGCAGTGTTGGGATAATTCTAATTTAAATGCATTGTCATATATTTTGTGAATGATCTTAAAAGGTCCATAAAATCTAGGGGCTAACTTAACAACATGATATTTCTCAACACTTTTTAATCTTCTCTTTTCAATGCGTAATCAAACATAATCATCAACTTTGAAACTCATTGGTTTTCTTTTCTTGTTAGCTTGTATAGTGTATGATTTTGGGGCTTTAGCAATCATGTCTTTGACTTTAGCAAAAATAGTAGCATGCATATTGGCAATATTATTGGCAGCTTTAAGTTTGTTTGAAAATAACTAATTCATCTAGTACATCTTCCCTAACAGTGGGAACAATAGGTGTAACCATAGGGTTAGCCATAGAAGTGGCTGGCTTATTAGATACATCAACTATTTTGCCTTTAATAGTGGGCAAGCTAGATACATGAAAATTTTCTATCCTTCTATGTTTTTTCACCAATGCAATAATAGCTTCCTTAACATGCCTCCACTCTATTTTAAGCCATGTCTTTGTAGAGCTCATACCTAATGCTCATTGATATTGTATAGGATACTCCATTGATATAGTGTTACTTTGATTGTTATGTATATCTTGTGATATACTATGCCATGCTTTTGAGCTGAGATTTGAATTCCATTACATTTATCTTGACTATGGTTACATGCCTTGGTTACTTTAGTGGCTTGGGTAGTAGGGAGCTTAAAGAATCTATTCGATTTTATACTCTTGGCTTATGCTTCATGTATCTTAGATACTTGGATATCATGCACTTGATGTTTTGAGCTTGCATTGCTCATTTGGCATTTTATTTTGTTCCAATGGAAGTTTCCTCTCCTACTCTCGATAGTATATATTAGACCTTTGGATTTATGCAACTAAGCTTGAGCTTACTTTCATCGAGACCACGAGACACTTACTCCATTTATATGTCTCTTGATATATTATGGTTGTAGTTATCCTATAATGGGCTGATTCAATCACTTACTTTAGACCTGGAACTTATATTTGTCAATGTCTTGCTAGTGATGTTTACATGCTATTGTATCTTAGATACTTGGATATCATGCACTTGATGTTTTGAGCTTGCATTGCTCATTTGGCATTTTATTTTGTTCCAATGGAAGTTTCCTCTCCTACTCTCGATAGTATATATTAGACCTTTGGATTTATGCAACTAAGCTTGAGCTTACTTTCATCAAGACCATGAGACACTTACTCCACATATATGCTCTCTTGATATGTTTTGGTTGTAGTTATCCTATAGTGGGCTGATTCAATCACTTAATTTAGACCTAGCACTTGTATTTGTCAGTGTCTTGCTAGTGATATTTACATGCTGGGAGGTTATATATTGTGCTTTTCTCAATGGATTATACATTTGGTAGTTCTCTTCTCATTACCCTGAGATCTTCTATGTGCATGATGTCTATGTCTACTACATGTATGTTTATTAACACACTGCAATTGTGATAGCTTTCAGTGATGGTTGTTCCTAGTCTTTCTTTCTTGGTTGCTTCTAGTTACTTATTAGCATACTACAGTAGTTTATTATAGCAACCTATCATTTCAATTTTGTGCATTCTATCTTAGGGCAGTCACTTGAATTTGATATTTACCTGATTAGATTTTATGCAAAGCTCACCATGTTAGTAGTTTCTCTTACTTAGCCCTTGATTTGGCTATGATTTTGGGATAGATTTATTGTCATTTACAATAGCCTATTTATCTTGGATTGTGCTTGCATCTCTAGCATTATCGCTAGTAGGCCAAATTAAAGTGTTATTTTTTACATTAAGAAGTTGGATGGCACAAATTATAGCTATTAAAAAGCACAAATCTAGTAGGTTCTAGTGTAGAATTTGAAGATTAAGCCATTGAAATATGAGGGTGTAAAGCTCGAGCACTTTAATACAGAGGACTAAGCTAATCTAGATGAGTTATGTAAATCTAGAATCATTTT
The DNA here is from genome assembly GCF_053477565.2 of Lygodium microphyllum. Taxonomy (NCBI): domain Eukaryota; kingdom Viridiplantae; phylum Streptophyta; class Polypodiopsida; order Schizaeales; family Lygodiaceae; genus Lygodium; species Lygodium microphyllum. The sequence goes on along the minus strand of NC_141161.1, from coordinate 42,444,591 downwards.
CTCACTCTCTAAGCAAATCTACAATAATATTGTTTCTAATGAGTAGATTGTATGGAAGTTATGGGACAAGATTTGCAATATCTATGATAAGTAGAGCTTTCTATCTCAAGTGCATTGGCTAAAATAATTTATGGACCTACATGTAAAGGAGGGGACTTTTATATCCGACCACTTAAATGAATTTCATTCTAGTTTCAGCCACTTGTCTTCATAGAGAATTGAATTTAAGGACAATTTTTCTCCCTTGTTCTTACTAGTTATTTTATCTGAGTTATGGGACACATTCTGTACTACTATGTTTAGATATATACTGGTTAATGGGATGAAATTACATGATGTAGAGGGTGCCCTCTTAAAAATGAAGAGGTTAATAGAAATGATATCGATGCTTCTCACACCACTCATGCTTTGACAATCAAAGATAATAATGGTAGAAGTAGTAATTATCACTATGGAAGAGACTCTCAAAAGTCTCATTTTTAGTCTTGTAGTAAGTCGCATGACCATAAGTTTGAATTGACTTGTCACTATTATGTGAAGCAGGGTCATAATCGACAACATTGCCATAAAATACATGATGACAAGCCTGAAGAAAAGGAAAAGGATAAGGTGTAGAAAAATAATGATGATCACAATATTTTCCCTAGCAAGTCTCGTATCAAGATTAAAGAGATTAATGTCATGGAGACTAATTTTGATGATGACTACATACTTGCAACCTCTTCTCTTAATGCTTCGAAATTAAATGATGCCTCCCCTACTTATGCTTAGTATTGCTTCTTGATTTAAAGGCTTCATTCCATGTCATCCCTCATCAAGAGTGGTTTCACTCTTATCAAAACATAATAGGATCTCTTAGAATGGGAGCCCTTAGATATTGTTGGTATTGGAGATGTCTAGTTGTAGTTTTCTTCAGGTAATATGTTTACTTTGCATGATCTCTGCCATGCTTTAGCTTTGACCAAAAGCTTGCTTTCGAGTTGACAATTGAATGATGCAGGTTTTGTTATGTGTTTTGGTGATTCTTCATGAAAATGTATGTGTGGGGAACCTTATCTTGACATGAGATACCAAGTCTAACACTCTTTATCCCTTACTTGTATTTGGGTCTATAGATCATGTTTTGATAATGGCTATCATAACATATACATCGTTATGGCACTAGAACCTTGAGTACATATCATTAAAGCAAATGCAAATTCTTATCCATTTGCAGTATGTTCTGCCCCTTGACTATAAGTGTTTTGATTCTTGTTATCATTGTCTTTATTATAGGAAAACTCATAACTCACATAAAAAGTCTCGCATTATGTGCATGGGTTAGTCTTTGACTCTTGTTTATCCTCATATTTGGACCTATGCTCTACAAATCATTAGTGGTGAAAAGTATTTCACTACTTTGATTAATGATTACTCGCATAAGGTCTCTGCATATATCATATAGTAAAAACTAGAACTCTTGGCTACCTTTTAGAATTGGCTTGCTTTTTTTGAGAACTAGTCTAGGTATAAAATCTCAATCCCTATGATTTGACAATGGGGGTTGAGTATGTATCTAAATCCTTTAAGAAATTTTGTGGTGAGAGGGGTATTAAGCATCAGTTGACCATCCCATTCACCCCATCCCAAAATGGCATACTTGAGTGCATGAATAGGACAATTTAATAGCAAGTTTGTAGTATGGTTAGCCAAGAAGGCTTACCACAACACTTTTCGATTGAGGTGATTACTATTTTTATACATTTGACTAATTAGCTCCCATGCATGGCTCTTGAATATCAAGTTGTAGAGAAGGTATGGTTTGAAAACCTCCATCATGTGCTCATTTTTGTATCTTCAATTGTTGGACTTTCTACCATGTTCCCAAGGACAAGTGCAATAAGATGGGTTCTAAGTTTGTGAAATGCATATTTCTTGGTTATGGGGATGCAAATGAGATGAGCAATCGCCTATGGGATCTGCAAGCTGAGAATGTCATCCACAGTCATAATGTTATTTTTCATAAATTGTAAATACATAAGCAGTCCGAGCAAGTCATTGAGCTATGGAGGATGATATTTTAGGAGGAGCCTCCTATTATTGTATAGCCATCTAGACAATAATTGACGCTCTAATGGCCCAGGATCCTGGCAATGTCGCATGGAATACCCATGAGAGTTTGCGAAAGTTGCCCATCATCACACACAGGGACCATTTTGCGAGATGGGAGCAAAGGATGATGAAGAGTAGTCAATTCAATCAAGGAAGAAGAAGCTAGAACAAGATGTATGTGGAAGCAAGCTCATTGATTAAAGGTTTGGTTGAGGAACATGTGCAAAAGACTCATGGACAAGGGAAGGTAAAGTGGAGTTAGCACTCATAGCATAAGAGTTTAGGATTGGGATTACACTTGCAATCTGATGATTTTGCTTCTATGGCTTGACACAATGATTCTCTCAATGATGGTACGTCAAGAGGTTAGTTACAAGGGGAATCATGGATAGCATCCCATAAAGGACAAAGCACATGGTAAAAACTTGCCGAGTGAGAAGAAAAAGAGTTGGCACAAGGAATATCCATGGAGGTGATGATGACTTCAATACTTCTTTGTTGTGTCAACACAACTAGGTGCAAGGTAGCATCAATGTTCAAAATCTTGGTGTGACTAAGGTTGAGGCCCTCGTGCCATAGTATTAATCTGCCATCTTCTCACCATCTTTCCCGATTCTTTAGACCAGTCGACAAACAACAACCACCTTGATTGTTACAATGTGTGGCAGTATCTCCTGGGTTAATATCATATGCACGATTTTGCAAAGCCAGCTAGTCTGATTCCAAATTTTGTATACTTCCATGCTGTATAAGAAACAACATCTATAGCAAGCCATGGTTCCTTGATCCAATTCAGGCTACTCTCTCCTCAATCTTTAGCAGATGCCACCCTCCAATTTTTGAAGCTTCCTCTAGAGAAAAAGAAGCTGATCATGAAAGGAGGTGACGGTCTTCTTCTTGCTATAGTTAGCCCTACTTTTCAAGCTCTGACCCACGACTCTCTCATGCTATGATCAACACACAGCACCTAGGATGTAGTGTCTCCTTCTCTTTACATAGCACATTCCTTCCATAATCAGGTTGCCTTTGATCAGAGTCCTACGTCACCCTTCAAGCACATGGCCCCCTAGGATAGGGGTAGCAATGGCTCTCCTCTTGATTCCGATAGTCCCCCCTAAATTTTCAACTTCTGTCAGCATTCCCTAATCACAACCACCTTGCTTGACTGCCGAGCGGATTGGCCTAACATGCCATGATGATGAAAATCAATGAGGATGATCCTGTGTGAAATAGCTTAGGGAACTCTTATATATTTGATCATGACCACCTACTCAATTACATGTAGATTAACAAAGAAAAACATGGATTCCACAAAAATCCTCTTTCTCATTGTCAACATCATTACTTTTTTGAAAAAAATATGCTATTATCATGTGTTTGTTAAACGACCTCATTCGGTGCATCAACTTCGATTTCCACCATGTCATCCCTTAGCCTCAACACAAGGAAATTTTAATCATTTCCTATATAGGAAAAAAAAGAGCATTCCCTATCAATTCCCTGGTTAAAAATTGTAACGTGTCCACCTGTTATCTTCAAGACACGTCTTAGCACTCCCATGGAATGTCACGGGGTTTGCAGTCTAGGACTTTCCACATCTGCCACGTAGCGGAAGTATTTTGGCCATTCCCACTTAGGACCGACTTGAATCAAGGTTTTCCATAATGGTCATTTCCTAAATGGCAACTAGCGTCGAACCCCAAACGAACTACTTTACGCAGAAATGCCACGGCCGAAGTGGATTCACGTTGCACTTGGTTCAAGGAGAATGGAAAACGAGAGGGATGCAAAGCTCAACCTCTCTGCCATAAGGCATAGCCCCATTCCGTTCCCCTAAAATAGCGTAAATCGGAATTATTATAACTTAGACTCTAGGTCAGCACCCTTGCTATTCATTTCCTTTGAAACGATCTTCTTGCTATCCATCATGATTGAGAAAAGTTTCCGGCCAACCGGGACCACCCATCCATAAACCCATGGCCACAACAACCACACTTTCCTCAAGTTGTTTTAGTTATCTAATTACCTACCACATTTAGTTGGACATGCATCAAACAACTTCCTTAATTAGTCTGTTAGGCACTGGTTCTGTCACATAATCATAGCACTTGACATAGAAAAACAGTGTCAAACAAGTTCCTTTTCAATAGGTTATCATATTTATCTTTGAAATACATTTAAAAAGTCCAGCCTGTAGGCTTATCCATAATCCGCCCGAAGGCTATCCAGCAATCCATAGGGATTACTAATCCAAGATTCTGCTCGTAGACTAGTATGGGGGCCTTGAGATCCAATCCCCAGTCACGTTGGCCTCTTTTGTAGGGCCCCGAAGGCGAGGGATTTACGGCCAGAGCCCCCCTTGGCACCCAAGCGTCCTCCTGCTCCAAGTAGCGCTCAATGGAGAGACCTCTCGCGGCGTGTTCGGTTCACCTTCCCAGTGCGGTTAACAACCCCCTTGGTTAGGGTCAGGCAGGCAATCAGGGGTAACTGAGGCTGCCTCTCCCTTTAGGCCTTTAACTTGAAGCATTAGATATCTTTTCATCCTTTAATTCTTTGAGCAAACAAAGCAAATAGTGCTCTCTAAATTGTTACAAGCACAATCATTTCCAGTGGTTGTTATTTTTGGCCAACTGCTAAGGAGTGAATCCTTGTTTCCGAATGCATTCAGCATTCGATCCGGGATCAACTGTGACTTGGCAAGATCCCCAAGGGTTTGTTTGTTAACCCATATGTCCTTGGGTTAGGGCCCCTATTAACCCAACTTAACCAATACCTTAAGTTCTATTAGCAGTAAATATGTTATTCCAATTTACTGATTGGTCATTTGCTTCCAAAAATTATCTAATCCCCTTATCTTGGTTCTTTTTCCAAGAAAGGTGCTATGTCAGGATGACTACTCATCCTCTTGCAAGATAAACTTGCGCAAGAATCTGCCAATCTCAATCCGAGGAATTTGGCCATTCCCTTGTGATCAAATCACAAGATCATGCGACTCTGCAACTTGTTGCACAAGTATCACATCAAAACCCATCAAACTATGTCTTCTAATCACAGAATCATGATTAGATAGGAAACATGGTTAGGGTTTCTTTATATCCAATCCGTTCTTGATTGCACTAGGCCGACATTGTCGGTCCTAGAAATCAAACACAAACCATGTTTTTTTATCTTTTTAGCGAGCGATCCTTAGGGTAGAAACCCTAGATCGTTTCTCGCAAGTATGTCCTATTTTCCCTACATTCCGTGAATGTGGGCAAGTCTTTAGGGTATAAGAGTTTCAGCTTTGGCAATAAGAGCAATTAGGTCACGTTCTCAACGTGCTAAACCCTAGTTAGCTCTTTGGGATATGTTTCATTGATTTAACCCTTCCTAAGCGATTCGTTCGCGGTTTTAGGTGTTTAGGTTTAAACCAATTTACTTGTCTATTCTTGAAGATATTTACAATACCATTTTCGTAACCACATGATTCATTGCCTATGTATGAGTAGATTTACAATCCCTAACTTTTCTGGTTAAGATCAAAGCGTGAGTTAAGTTATGGCATAATTCCTATTTATCCTTCTATAACATGCAATCAAGATTTATGCTACTAAGCTTTAGGGTTTTATGTTTGAACCATGCAGCCTTTTCCTAATTTCATTTCTAAATGAATTATTCATATGCTGAAATTACACAACCTTTCGTAATTACTTATGTAGTTGATTGAGATTTATGTCAATTTCCTAGAGATTAATCTACTTCATGCAGCTCTAAAATCATTTCCATGCCTTGAAAATTCCTACGGTTACTAGCAACTTTCTTTAGCGAATCATTGCAAAGAAAAGATGTCTAATAATGCGACATGCGATTTATTCTTTCCATGCATAATTGAAGTGTACAATAATAATTTCGGCTTTATAAAGATGATCTTTAGTTGATCTAAATTCGTTACTTTGTAATGCATAAAAACCACTTGCTAGGAATGCATAGAGATCTTATGCTCTTTTTTCATTCGTTTATTTGAAAAATACAAATGACCGATTCTTTGATCGTAAGTTATTTCCTTTAATTTAACCAAAGTATTTCAATTGAAAAAGCACATCCTAATTCCATAAATGATCCATCCACAATTGTAATATTACGATGTAAATCAAAATTTAGGAAGAAAACCCGGACTTGTGGTGAAATATCCACATGGATGTTAGGAGATGATCCTCCTGCGGTTGCGCCTTGTGCCTTTTAGGAGCCATCGCGTATTCAACTTTCTTGCCTTGGCCGTAGACTTATGACCTTGGCCCGTCTCCTTCGCACGCGAAACTCCCTTTGAGAGTCGGCTTCCTTGACCAATTTCATCGTCTTTCGGAATCGGGCTTTAGAAGGCCTTAAAATGGGAAAGGGTTTAAAAACCGGCTAATATGGTTTTTTTTAAAGCTTATGTGGGAAGGGTTTTTTAAAAAAGGAAACCCGAGTTTAAAACCTTATGGATATATTATGAAAAAAGTGCTTAAAAACCCGAGGGTAATAAAACTCGCTTGATAAGGCCTATGAAAGCCCAAGGAAGGGAATTTTAAATGGGCTTTGTTAAATGCAAAAAGGGAGAAAAGGGAACTTAAATATTGCTTGGGAAGGGACTATGAAAAACCACGGAAGGGGGGGTTTAAATGGACCACGGGAAAGGAACTTAAATGGACCACGAGAATGGGTTTGTGGAAATGCTAAAGGAAGGGTTTTGAAAAACCCGGCTATTGTGTCTAAGGGGGAAAACAGATGCTTAAAACCTAACTAGGGTGGCTTATGGGGAATGCAAGGAGAAAAGTCTAATTCTCGGGGATATAAGAGACTGCTTGGGATGGGTGATTGAAATGAAGTTTTAAAGGAACCCAAGGTTAAAATGAGCTCTAAGAAGCTTCTTGGAAGCTTCTATGAGCTGTCAGAAACCACGTGAAGGAAAGAGGAGATGATTTTGACGAATTGATGGCAGCCAGAAGCTGACGATGGCAGCGTGGTAGCAGTTGGCGGCTCTCTGCAGACTTCCTCTCTCCTCACGGTGCACTCGGAGGTGATATTTCTCTCCTCTCTCACTCAGCCTGGCGACATCCGACCTCAGCTCCCTCTCTCCTTCTCAGCTGCAGTGTTACGCTCCTCTCTTCCTTCCCTACTCCCCCCCACAAGGTTTTTATGGGCTAGGGAGAGGGACCTCCCCTCCCCCCACGCGGCCTAATGCATGGCCTATCCCCCCCCCACGTCGCATACTTAGTCATCAGCGCCATACCCCTCTCCTCCAGCACGACCTTCGGCTGGAGGAAGAAGGGATAATAAGAAATTTTTTTGCCATAAATTAATCCTTATCCTCTTGACCTCCTCCCAAGAGGAGGTTCATATGAGGATATTCGGTTTCTTTTTCTTTGGTCTGTTTATGCCAATGGAGACTGTACAATTGCACAGTCCGTATTTTCAATGCCAACATTGTCATTGCATGAGACTCACGCGGCTCATAATATTTTCAGCAGAAATATTACATAAATACACATTAGTAGGGAAAGTAAATAATAGGGAAAATGAAACATTCCCTAGTTAGAAAAACTAGGGAATTGCATAGGAAAGTTCCTACATAGGGAAATATTCCTACCTAAGAATTTCCCTAGTTCGAGAAACTGGGGAATCGCATAGGAAATTTCCTACATAGAGAAATTTCCCTACGTACAATTCCCTAGTTTCTCCAAAGTCTAGGGAATGTTCCATTTTTCCTATTATTTACTTTCCCTACTTATATATATTTTTAACTAGGGAACTGATAAGGAATGCCATGGATCAAGAGGGCAATCTATCTATAACTACTATAAAAGACCTACTATAGTACTCTTAACACCTCCAAACTTGCATTTCTGGACCAACAAGACAAATCTAAAGCTTCATTCACTAAATAAAATGATAATTTGTCACCAATCGAAGCATGATAAGCATAACAATACTTAGATATAAACCTACTGAGCACCAACAATTTTGAGATGTTGCAATCACACTAAAGCTTTCAACATTCGCATACATAAGAGCATTCACCACTAGCAACATGAGATACCTACTTGTAACTAGAACCTTTTAAAATTGTAGACCTCTGAGCAAGTACTAAATGATGTATTGATTCTAGTGAGCTCCAAGAAAGAGCATAATAATTTGACTATTAGTACTAACAAGCAAGACCAATATCACCATTTAAAGAGTGATATAACATACATTAGAAGGTTCATCTCTAGCAACATGAGACATCTACTTGTAGCCAAGCACTATTCAAATTGTAGACATAAAAGTAAGTACTAAATGATGTATTTATTCTAGTGAAATCAGATAAAGAGCATAAGAATTTGACTATTAGTATTGGCGAAGAGTTCCAATATCTCCTTCTAAAGCACATGATATACATAACTGTGAGATTGATAGAATTTGAGATGAATGAGACCTATTAGACAAACTTGCAACAATTGTATTTATACTTATAATTATAGATTCAGATCCTCATGCTTTGAGATGAATATGGAACATCCTAATCATAATAAACATGTAATCTCGAGTTCTAATTTGTAATTATCAAAAGCTAGGACTAGTTTATAGTTTTAGTCATACTTATATGCATCGTACATCTCCATGAAAACATCAAATATCTAATTGTAACCATCCACTCTTAGAAATGTAGGCCCCACAAGTCTATGTACACTATGACTTGTATCTATTCATAGTACTACTCATGTAGGAATATGTTTTCCTAGACTTCTAAACTACTTCTAAGTGCTACAACTAGCTTTAAAGTCACCACTAATATCCAAAGTGGATGCAAGGCAATTTGCAAACCAAGTCAATGGAAGCACAACTTTCTCAATAGGAGGCTTGCATGCTTTGACTTTGCATCAGCACCATCAGGATTTGAACCATAGTTGTAGGCATCTCACATGAAACAGAGACTTTAAATTGTTTATGCATGCACTAATGACTTTAGATCATGCAAATAATAAGTGATACAGAGTGCAATGCCTGATGCACTAGAAACTAGTCATTACTAAAGGCATTGCACACACAAACTATTTTTGTTGCAACCAATAGGATCTTATCTATTTTTCATCTATAAGGATAAAGATGTCCATAATAATAAGAAAGTCAGAAGCAAGACAAAGAAAATCAACAATAAGCTCTAGAGACATGTTTGATACAAATAGATATGGGCATATACCTATTCAACGTCTTTTGATATACATTCCTCCCCTTATTTGTGAGTATGTCCTTCAAGGCTCATTTGAATGTGGAAAGGCTACAAGAAAATTCAATAGGCTAAACCTTGTTTAAATGAAAACCCTACAATAGGACTTCCATTCAAAATCTTTAGCCATAACCTATACAAAAAGAAGGTTAAGCTCTGTTAATAGTCCCAGTTAGGAAATTTGCTTCAAATTCCCAACAAATACAACATAAAATGATATATAAGCAAGGGGAGTACAAAATGCAAACACTCCATTAATATATTGTTACTAGTACTCCTTAGTATATCCCAATCTCTTATTATCTAGGTATACTTTCTTGAAATGTATTTTCTTGTAAGGCTTACAAAATTTTCCCCTACAAGTGCCTCACTACCACCTCAACCATCAATGATAGAGTAGATTTTTTATTGTGCATAATCCTAGTTGCTCCATTAAATTGAATGATGAAATCCACTCAAAAGAACTCCTCTAGAGGTGCAAGAAAAGCTCTGAGCAGGTTGAAGGATATGAATGCTATTGAATCAACACAGAACTAGTTGTATCCAATTTGAAGAACGAAGATGGGTGATTTACAGAGCACTCTAAACTCGTACCATCAGTGCCTCCAGAGCTAGATGCTTCAAGCGTGAGCCCTCTTAATAATGAACAACACTCAGTCACTCTTCTACTTCCTACCAAGAGGAGTATCCAGCATGCAGACTATCAAGCTTTGGTTCACAAGAGTATCCATGTGCAAGCACTGGTTGTCTCCATTGGGTGATCTGATAATGAAACTATACCTAAATCAAAAATTCTGCTACCTAGACATGTTGCAACCTCGTCAAGGTATGTTGCTGTAAGGTTATAGAGTAGCATGGCCATGGCAATGTGAGATGAAATTTCATTTTTGTGGGGCTTCAACATCTCAGTTGCCATATTAAGCTGACTTTGATGACTCCAATCAAACTTCTGCACATGTTTTGTCCTTGAAACAAAAGAGTGGTGGAGTCCAATTCTCTAAATGTGGTGATAAGGTAGAGCAAGTGTCAAACCTCAGGTCAAGCTCCTGCTCCTAAGAAGACAAGGAAGAGTCTAGAGGAGCAAAAGATGAAAGTGTTACCTCCTCTGCAAGACAGCTTGACCAAGAGTTTCCATGATTTTTCTTCAATAGATTGTCCAATACTTTCTCTTTGTCAATACCCTTTAGGTGAAACCTCAAAAGAGGGTACCACAATGGTGGACTTCCTTCTTTTGCCAAAGAAAAACTACTAAGAGGGAAACTTTCTTCATCCTCTTTATCAGAACTTACGGGTGACAACGCAGAGTCTTCCATCATCATAGTAATATTGCTATCAACATTACATCTAAAACTTAATGGTGGTTCAATTTTTCCTACAATAGTCCTCGCTATATCCTCATTGAACACAATGGATTTGCCTGGGATGGGCTAGACTAGAGCAGATCCTTTCATATCTTCATCTATTTTCATAACTATAGTAGGCATGCCGCCTTACTGTTTGCCTAGCTACTATACCATCTTTGATTGTTGATGTCATCCAGTTTGGCTTCATATCACTGTACCAACATGTATAAGCATTCTGAAATCAACATGATTATGAAAAACTGAGGTGTCAAACCTTGAAGGGCAGATTCTTGTAAGTATCATTAAGCTCTTTCATGTATCTCCTACATATATTCTCTCTTGTGAATACAACATTTCAACAATTAAAGTTAACTTTAACAACACCAACATACTCAAGTACCCACATTTCAAGAAAGTAGTCCTACTCTACATGGATGCGTCAAATACAAGGCTAGGGGCAGTCTTGATATTGCAAAGAACAACCAAACCAATGGCAACCAATTTGCTTTATCAGTTGGAGCATGAAAAATTCTGAAGCCAATTATTCCATGACCAAAAAGAAGGTTCTTAGATTTTTCTCAAGGTCTTATTGACTAAGAGGCTGAAATAGTAGCACAAAGACCTAGCAATGCATTCTTTGTCAATCACAAAAGAGACTCATGATCAAACCGAGCTTTCACCTCGTCTATTTATGCTTTTGCCTAAAAATCCAAACGTGCATTTTTTAGTCGATTAGAGTCTCGAAAGACATCTTACTTTACCTTGAGCAAGTCTACAAGTGCTACAGAGCTTTGAGTACTATGGAGCAAGTATGGACTCCTCGTATATGTCCAAATCCTGTAGAAGCGGAGGGAAACTCAATGTCATCAATGAAATTGCACCCTGAATTGCTACTCAACTCTTTTAACTCTATGACTGCCAAAGAATTTTACGCAGACTTAATTGTCCCATCTAGCATTTCGTGAACCAAAGGATACCTCAGGTGTTACCCATAGGACCAGCCTTGCATATCAGAGGTCAACTAATATTCCATTAAATTTAAACTTCAACAAAGGGACATGTGCATCTAGAACATGGTGAAGCTCTATTACTTCAAGAAAATCCATCAGCATGTCATGTACACTACAAGATATAGACCTTATACCGACATTTAAAGCGACGAAAATACAAACAACAAAATTTGCCCCCGTCGTCGCAAAAAGCGTCGTTATTGATGACGCCATAGAATCGTCGCTATATGCGTCGCTATCTGCGTCGCAAATCGCTATTTGCGTCGCAAATAGCGACACAAATAGCGACGCAACCAGTAAAGTTGCGATGCTCATAGCGATGCCAATAGCGACGCGAGCAGTAAATTTGCGATGCAAATAGCGACGGTAACAGGAAAAAAAAAATTTGTGGCAGGGCAGCAAGCTGCCCTGCCACATATAGCACTGTGTGCTGTATGAGAGCCATACAAAATAGTTTCTGCACTGCTGCATACAAAGCACTTGCAAACAAAAAGAATGTATACTGAAATCATAAAACTGATACATGAAATAAATACATGATCGCATAAAATGCGATTGGTACAATCACGAAAGGATATCACTAATACATAGAAATTGTCTACATAGATCAGGCGACTAAAAACTAAAGGTGTGTGAGCTCTAAGGATCCAAGGGCGAGCTAGAAATCCTCGTCCCGCGAAAGCTTGTCTCGCCGCAAAGGAGCATCAAACGGATTCTGCAGAAAAAGAAATAACATATCAATCTACCATACAATAATGCATTCAAATATCTCATGGTAACTACAGACAAGAAAGATGAGTGACTTACAGGGCCGCCACATCTATACAATCGATCATTCAATGCCCTGAGACCGTGCCTCTTTGCATATCGAGTCTCAAGGCCTTGCGGATCGCGATTTGTAATGGAGTGTTGCAAAGAAAACAAAATGCTAACTGTTAGAAACACAATTGTCAGTACAAAGAATATTTCAAAAAAACAAATAAGCAAAACAAAAGAGAAACTTACAAAGTCCTCCAAATATGTCCTGTGGCCGCCACTCCCAAGATGATGCACCGCTCCGGCCTCGATTCGTGCCCTCGCCGCCTCCCGCTGCTGCTAACTCCAACGTCTTGGCGAATCTGTAGCCTCCTCCTTCAGTCGGCGTCAGTCATCTGCATCTAACCACTTAGGCTTTGGAGCCCCACTCTTGATTGCCTTGTGTGCGTCGGATCATCTATGTGACATGTATGCACACATGCAATCCATCATCCAGTCCGTAGAGCATCTATCTACTGCGGCTGGCACCAAAAACTCCTCGTGCAAGGATGCTACTATGTAGTCCTTGCTCCCCTCCGGTATGTTCCTCCAATGATCAAGGACGTTGTGCCGAAAAACTTGTTGGCATAACTCCCTCATGCGAGCCATCACCCTCCTCCCCTCATCTTTCATGATGATGGCTCCTGACCTACTATTCACTAGGTATCCATAACCCCTAGGAGTCTGCCTAAGATGGGCCCTCTCCCATCTCCGTCCACGCTCCTAGGCATATCCAGGAGACCCCCGTACATCGAGTGTACCGACGGGGTACCCTCTCCCGGAGTGCCACTCAAAGGGGTGCCACCAAAGGGGGTGACACCAAAAGGCGTGCCACCTGCTGATGGCTGCACAAAAGCTGGAGTAACTAGAGTAGATGTCCCCATAGGTGTGACAAATCCCGGAGGTGACACAGCTCTAGCTGAACGACGAGACGGAGACACCACATCCATATCTCCACAGCAGCACCCCCATGATCCTCCTGCAGTCCCTCCCTCTGACCCAAGTCGTGAGCATCGAAATCGTCTGCTCGAAGTTGAAGCATCTGATCGCACTGAAGTAGATCTAGCAGAGCGCCTTGACGAAGAACGAGACAGCTCCTGGTCTGCCATCTCTCTAAATCTCACGAGCTGATCTGGAGACATGAGTGCCATCATGTCCTGAAACTCCTCATCGCTCATCCCTCGACTCATCCTGAAAATGTCACCTGCATAGATAAAAAATGATGTTAGAATAATCAATTTAAACTATACAAAGCACAGTAATATAAATCATTTTTGAAAAATCCCTCTTAAAATGCATATCTTATGTACCTTTATGGAAGATCTAAACAACGAATTGAGTAATACAATTCTCCAAGAATGAAGTATTCTATGGTCCCATATTAATCTCCTAACACAACTCTGCATACAATGGAAGGTCGATAGACATGTGACCACAAAAGAACGAGTTTGCCTCGTTCTCAAAAAATTCTAGGACTTCTATATTTCCATCATTGTTAGCCAATCCGGGCTCCAAGCTTGCGGTAGCCTCCACCCCTTGTAATATCGACCCCTCTATTTGCATATTTTCTTCATCTATGCCTGGAACATCGCTTTAATTATATACTCTCGCACCTCGAGGAGTTGAAGGTATAACATACCACCATCGAGGTTGTCAGGGGTTTGGATAGAAGATTACCTATTCACAAACACTTACAAAGCGAGTTCAAACCATTCTGACATAAACCATGTCGTATTACAATTAGCAAGCAAATGACTATTTGCACCTGTTCACAATGGGCCGGCTACACAAAGGTGTCACGCAAATCCGTCTATTTTTTTTCGGAATCTATTTCGAGAAATCCAGATGGACCTCGTCGAACTGTTGCTTCAGCTCCTCCAAGTACCACTTTGAACCACTGCATATCGAATAGTATCATGGAGAAGCTACGGTAATCCACCATAATAATACTTTGCAAGTTTCCAAAATACTCCATCTCATCCACAACCGTGTTCGGACCGTTGCTCGTCGCTGGCTCTCTTGCTCAAACCTTGCCATGACACCACAGTCCATTGTGGAGTGCATTTTGTCAATACGCTCCACCCGAAAATGCCGTCCGCACGACCACGCTGCACTATATATTTTGTATTGTACATTGAAACACTCAAATTAGATGTAGCAAGCAAATTTAGATACGACACATTCTAAACCCCTCATTACCTTTGGACTACATCCCCTCGAGAACTCCCACTCCTCCATTGAGACCTCTGTCCCTTCGCTAGATGTTGCGGTCAAGGCTCCATGCAACCATCGTGTTGACATAAACCGCGGCATCTCCTCCATGCCTTCGGGATATCGAATCGGTTGGTGACGCGTACTGCGTCGGAATTCAACTCGCGCTTCCTCACAATCTTGCCTTGCAATCTGGTACTTGGCGAGCCACGTCTCCATGGAGACATGGTGCAACATACAAAAGTGATTCACCTTCTCTTCCATTGAGGCATCCATTCTTTTTTCTACCCCATTTCCAACCACCACATCTCCAATCAGCCTATCATTCTCCTTCAGCGTCCATAGCATTTCATTGTCTGGTTCCACCATTGGTAGCCATTCTGAGATATGTACTAACGCCTCTGACGCCAACCAACCTTCCGCCATGCTACCTTCTAGACGAGCTCGTTGTCGCACAAAGCCTTTCAGGGTTTTCATGAAGCGCTCCAGGAAGAACATCCATCGCGTATGGACATGTCCAGCAATCTCCACAAGATGCACAAGAAGGTGAACTTATATCGTGAGCATGCTAGTGGGCAGGTATTTTTCAAAGAGACAGACCATCTCAACTGCTCCCCGCCTTGTGGATTCAATAGAGGACGTCTTAATCTCTTTCTATGAGATCCATTGCACAAAAGTCGACAACTTGTAAATGGCCCAGCGAATTTCTGGAGTAAGGCATCCTGCGATCGCGATCGGTAGGACAAACTGCCACAAATGAGAAAGCATTATGAATAATGGCCACTTTTCAAATTGCAAAATGTCCATGCTAATTAAAATCCATACTGTTCACAAACCTGACATATCTTATGCCAATCATAGGATTTTAGCCCAAACATTTGGTCATCTTTAGAAAATGCAGACCTGAGAGAACGCATCATACCCGTCGGAGTGCAGATAGACTTGATTACTTGCTTCACAATGCGCTCTTCTTTGGTAGACAAAACCCAGGGAGCGCGAGAAAGCTGCACTCCCCCTTCAGCACTCGACTGCGAGGCCAAAGCACCTCCATCTTACCTACCTCCTTTAAATCCATTCGTGACCCTATAGTGTCTCTCTTTCCTGTGATGTGGTCCCATAGCAAGCTGCCCACATTCTTGAAAATATGCATGGGATCCAACAAGTGGTTGACCTGTAAGTGGGTCCAATATGGCAACTCGTAGAAAATTGAGAACCGTTGTATTCCATTTGGATGTGATTCCGGGTTTACCATTTTCAGCTCATACCAGCTTGCAGCGTTCATACGTGCTGGAGGTCGTTTAAGAAAACCTTACCTGAGTTCATGATCCTCCGACAAGAAAGTGACGGGTCAGGACATTACTTTTCATGCTGATTGGAATAAATTAGTTGGAAATAGCTGGATTCCGATTGATTCACTGTCTTACAATGATGGATTCATGTTTTATGAAAAGAGATTATGTGTTACAGTTCCATTTAGATCTTTTGTTTTAAATGAGATTCATTGTCCTCCATATCAAGGTCATAGAGGTATCATATCTACTTTACGTACATTGACTGAAGATTTTTATTGGCCACATATGGACACTGATGTATCTAACTTTGTTTCTGAATGTTTGGTTTGTTAAAGAGTTAAGAGACATCATGGTAAACAGTATGGTTTACTTATGCCTTTATCTATTCCATCAAGACCATGGGAACAGATTTCTATGGATTTTATTACTAGTTTACCTAATACTAAAGCTAACCATGATATGATTTGAACTATTATAGACAGGTTTAGTAAACAAGCATATTTCATTCCATGCAAGAGAACTTTAACAGCATCTCAGACAGCACAATTGTTCTTGAAAACTGTTTTCAGTAATCATGGATTACCGAAATTTATTATTTCTGATCGTGATTCTAGATTTGGTAATAATTTTTGGATTACTTTGTTTGCTAACCTAGGAACAAAGATTGATTTCTCATCTGCATTTCATCCTGAAACTAATGGCCAAACAGAAGCCACTAACAGTACTATTTTAGATCTTTTACGTGGTTACACTATTTCTAAACCACAGACATAGGACACACATTTGCATTTACTACAGTTTGCATATAATAATACACCACACACAGCTACAAAGAAAGCACCGTTTGAAGTGATTTATGGTTATAGATTGTCTATACCTGTTGCATCTTTATCAAATAGAATTCAGAGTGCTGATGATATTGCTAACATGCACGCTACTATTTTTGATGAGGTTAAAGACATGATTGCCAAAGCCCAGTAATCATATACAAAATAAGACAATAAGAAAAGACACGCCATGAATTTCAAAGTTGATGACTATGTTTGGTTGAGAATAGAAAAACATAGATTACAAAGTGTAGATAAACACCCAGTTGTCAAATTAGCACCTAGATTCTATGGACCATTTAAGATCATTCACAAAATCAATGACAATGCATTCAAGTTAGAACTACCACCTCACTAGAAAATTCACAACACTTTTCACATTAGTTTATTACGACCCTTTAGAGGCCAATTACCTGTACACCCTGTTTATGAAAACCCACATTTGTTAGATGAAGATACTAAAATACTTGAGCCTGAAGCTATCATAGATACTAACTTTATGACCACTAGAACTGGCTGTAGATACTCTAGATATTTGGTCAAGTTTAAAAACCATCCTGTTGAAGAGGCCTAATGGATGCACCCTAGAGACTTAAATGCTTTCCCCACTCTGTTAGCTCCACATTGAGCTAATAGCAATTGAGGACAATTGCTATCCCACCCCGGGGGTATCATGCCAGGAGGCATATTTCACGGTGGATTCTGTGCCACGGTGGATTCCGTGAGGTTTTACAGTGGATTCCATAAACTTTGTGACCAGGGCTCATATGCAAAGTGGATTCTTTGTGCGAGAAGTTGATGGGGATGCCTATCCTTTTCGGGCATTTCATTAATTTAGTGTATACATGGGTGATTCCATAGCGGGTGATTCCGCAAAATACATCTTAAATTAATAAACGTTTATGAGTTTAGAGTGCGCACTTGTGATAAATTAAGGTTAGGATTGATTTCTAACCAGTTGATTTATTTATATAGTTGAAGACTACTAGGTATTCACTTTTGTCGGTTTAATTATATTATTTTACTAATGATTGTGAATTCTTCAGTTGATGTGTAGAGACAGTAGCAGTGGCGGAGGAAAGCATTGGAGGATAGTGTGTATTCGAGTTATAACTTATATTTTGATGGGCGCATACCTTAGGTATGGCGCCTATATTTTGTCCCGCCTATTTATTAAGGCATTGGATATTTATTTATTATTTTGTATGCGCATGGGCGCACGATTATGATATTTGTATTTGGACATTGTATTGAGTATGCCTGACTCTTTGGGCGGCCACCCATTAGCTTTATTTCTATTTTGTGCTAAAGCAAACTCAAAAGACAAAAGTGTGCTATTTTGTAATTTGGGCTATTATTTGAGCTTGAAGATGATTAATACAAAAAAATACATGCTTTGTGGAGCGCTCACACAAGGTATGGGGGGAGATTGCACCCAATTGGTCTCTTGTTCATGTTGTGCATGCTTTCTACCTTGAGTACTGTGCAAAAATTAGAGTTCTTTTGTTCTTGGGGACCTTCCCGAATTCACTACGCGAGCATACAACATCCAATCTGCTCACCAAGAACAACCCACACATATAAAAGGATGGGGAACACTCATCCTAGGCACTATAAATAGAGCCCTTGGGAGAAAAAATAGCCTTCTCTGTAGAGAAACCCTAACATGACTTGCCTTTAAGTGAGCACAAGCCCAAAACCTAATATGACTTGCCTAAAAGGAAGCACAAGCCCAATATGATCTACTATGGTCAAATGAGAGTGTTTAGAGAGGAAACATGCTTGCTGGGGAACTTGTTGAGAGAGAGAGAGAGTACGAGAGAGATACACAAGACATGCTCCCAAAGAATGATTCATATTGATGTAGAGTTAGTATATATAGGTGAGACCCAAGTCAAGTGAGAGATGATATATATAGTTGTAACATCCGCACTCAAACAAAGGTCTCTGGCTACGAGTGAAAAAACCATTGGGGAGAACAAGGGAAAATCCCGAGCCCCTACACATACCTACGATACAAAAATGATTTACTATAAAGTTTTCTTGAATACAATGATACATGCCTCAATCAGTGAGACAAGAACTTTGAACAATACCAAGTGCATGTCTTAATGAGCTAAAGCAAGCTTCACTAAGAGCTTTTGTGAAGATGTCTGCAACCATTTGATCACTGGGACAATGCTCCACCATAATGGAACTTTTCTTGACTTCATGTCGAACATAATGATAATGAATAGCAATATGCTTTGATTTACTATGTTGTATATAGTCTTTGGTAAGACTAATAGCACTTTGGTTATCGCATCGAAGAGGTGTACTAGATGATGAAGGATGTCCCAAATCTGCAAGTAGTTGTCGAAGCCAAACTAGCTCGCGAGCTGCTAATGATGCAGCAACATATTCGGCTTCAGTTATAGAAACCGCAACACATCATTGTTTCTTGCTGGACCAAAAACCAAACATCCATTTACAAAGAAACAATTCCCACTTCTAGATCGCATGGATAAGTGTGAACTTGCCCAATTAGCGTCTGTATATCCAATAAGGTCAAGAGAAGTTGAAGAAGTTACAGAAGAATCCTCTTGACGACGATAAATAAGACCAAATTCCTTAGTATCCTTGAGGTACTTAAGAATACGTTTTGCAGCACTCCAATGAATAGTGGAAGGGGCAGAAAGATATTGTCCCAAAAAATTAGCTGCAAATTAAATATCTAGTCTTGTTTTTAAACCAATAAATTGAAGACAACCAACAAGATTAGCAAAAGGTTGATGAATGGCTCATTCTTCATTGCATGTTGTAGATGTACCCTTGGTAGAGCTTGACTGAAGGGGAGTGTTGGTAGAGTGCGCATTTGTCAACCCAAACTTCTTAACAATATCATTAATAAACTTTGTATGGCAAAGAAGAAGAATGCCTTGTTGTCGGTGTCATTGAACTTGAATACCCAAACAAGAATGTATCTCACCAAGATCCACCATTTCAAATGCAGTCGATAAAAGCTTCTTCATAGCATCCAAAAAAGCAATATTATTTGACACAAGAATAGTATCATCAACATATAGAGCAAGAATAATAATATATTTGTCCTCCCTTTTGATGTAAAGATTTGGGTCAGCAAAACATGCAACAAAACCTTTAGATGTGAGGAATTGATCAATCTTAATATACCAAGCACGAGAGGCTTGCTTCAATCCATATAATGCACGATGAAGCTGGCATACAAGATGCTCCTTTCTTGCAATCATAAAACCTTCAGGTTGCTCCATATAGATTTCTTCTTCAAGATCTCCATTGAGAAAAGCCGTTTTAACATCCATTTGGTAAATTTCTAGATCAAATAGTGTTGCAAAAGCCAAAATCATACGAACAGTTGTGGAGCGCACAACGGGAGAAAATGTTTCTTGATAATCTACTCCTGCAACCTGTGAGTAACCTTTTGCAACAAGTCGTGCTTTGAACTTATCAAACGAGCCATCAGCTTTGGTCTTGGTTTTATAAACCCATTTACATTTGATAGGAACACGATTTGGGGGGAGTTCAGTAAGAATCCATGTACCTTTGGAGATTAAAGAATCGTACTCAGCTTGCATTGCTTCTTGCCATTGATCCCTTTGAGACGAATTGATAGCTTCCATATACGATATTGGATCCTCTTGGATAGACATAGCATCATCAAAGACATCATATTCAATAGAATAGAATCCATGCTCTATCTCAATAGGAAGATCGACATAGATCTCCAAATTTTCATCAATCTTCTTTGGAGGTGAATGAGGTTTATGATCATCAAAATTAGTAGAATCACAAAGCAAGTAAGGAAATGCACTAAGCAAAGACTGTGTATCATCTGAAACATCTGACGACCATGTGCCACCCATAGTCTTCTCATCAAATATAGCATCACGACTAATGATAACCTTTTGAGAAGAAGGATCATAAAATTTGTAACCTTTGGAATGATCTGAATAACCAAGAAAAATAACCTTCAAACCTGGAGGATCCAACTTATGTCGAGTGTCCTTGGGCACATGAATATAAGCAATGCAGCCAAATGTGCGAAAGTGAGAGACTGAAGGTGTCTTCCCTGTCCAAATTGTTATAGGAATTTTACCAGCAGGTGCAGTAGTTGGAAGATGATTTTGAATAAAAACAGCTGTTAGAAGTGCTTCAGTCCAAAACTTTCGAGACAAACCAGAGTGTATAAGCATGCAACGTATAGCATTAAGAATCGTGCGATTTTTGCGCTTAGCAACACAATTTTGCTGAGGAGAATAAGGAACTCTAAACTCATGATGAATACCTTGATCCTTACAGAAGTCATCAAATAGATTGGATACATATTCACCGCCATTGTCACTGCGAAGCATCTTTATAGAGAATCCAGTTTGAAGCTCCACACTTATCTTGTATTGTTTAAATATAGGTAAAGCCTCAGACTTATGTTGAAGAAGATAGACATGTGTATACCGTGAGAAATCATCAATGAAAGTTATAAAATATCAATATTGAGACTTTGAGGCACGAAAAGGAGTGCAAATATCGGTATGAACCAAATCCAAGAGAGCACAGGAATGTGATGAAGTAGAAGTGTGGAAAGGCGAACGATGGTGTTTTCCAAGTGCACAATACTCACATATTCCCATATGTGGATGAGATTTAAGATCCATACCTTGCACAAGACCATGACGATGAAGATCAAGAATTTTGGCAAAATCGGAGTGTGCAAATCGTTAATGCCATAATTTGCGATCTGCATCTCCAGGGGCTGTAACAACATTTCTCATCATTTCTCATCTCTTGACTCATCCTGAAAATATCACTTGTATAGATAAAAAATGATGTTAGAATAATCAATTTAAATAATACAAAGCACAGTAATATAAATCCTAAAAAATATATCACACTTAAAATGCATATCTTATGTACCCTTATAAGTGATTGGTCAACGAATTGAGTAAGTGGATACTCCAAGTATGAAGTATCCTATGGCCCCATTTCAATCTCCTGACACAACTCCGCATACACTAGAAGTGCAAGGATGCTACTATGTAATCTTTGCTCCCCGCCGGTATGTTCTTCCAATGATCTAAGACGTTGTGTCGAAAAACTTGTTGGCACAACTCTCTCATGCGAGCCATCACCCTGCTCCCCTCATCATTCATGATGATGGCTCCTGACCTATCATCGACTAGATATACATATCCCCCAGGGGTATGCCTAAGATGGATCCTCTTCCATCTGCATCCACTCTCCTAGGCATATCCAGGAGACCCCTGTGCATCCGGTGTACCGATCGAGGTAATATCTGTCGGCAGGTGTGACAAATCCTGGAGGTGATGCAACTCCAGCTGAATGACGAGACGAAGATACTGCATTCGTGCCTCCACAGTATCCACGTGAGCCTGAGCGACGCTCCCTGGAACCGCCACGAGAGCGAGGAGTCGCACGTGTATCCCGTGTCGACTGCAGGCTCACTGCCTCCGTATCTCTGCAGCATCCCCCTGACCCTAAAGCACTCCCTCCCTCTGGCCCAAGTTTGGAGCGTTGAGCTCGTCTACTTGAAGCTAAAGCATCCGATCGCGTTGAAGTAGATCTAGCAAAGCACCCTAACGAGGACCGAGACAGCTCCTGGTATTCCATATCTCTAAATCTCGCGATCTGGTCTGAAGACATGCGTGTGAAGATATCCTGTAACTCCTCATTTCTCATCCCTTGACTCATCCTAAAATAATCACCTGTACAGATAAAAAATGATGTTAGAATAATCAATTTAAATAATACAAAGCACAGTAATATAAATCCTTTAAAAAATATCACACTTAAAATGCATATCTTATGTACCCTTATAATTGATTGGTCAACGAATTGAGTAAGTGGATGCTCCAAGTATGAAGTATCATCTCCTGACACAACTCCGCATACACTAGAAGGTCGATACACATGTCACCATAAAAGAATGATTTCACCTCGTTCTCAAAGAATTCTTGGACTCCTATATTTCCATCATTGTTAGCCGATGCTGGCTCCAAGCTTTCGGTAGCCTCCATCCCTTGCAATATAGACTCTTCTATTTGCATATTGTCTTTATCTATGCTCGGAACATCGCTTTAATCATATACTCTCGCACTTCGGGGAGTTGAATGTATAACATACCACCATCGAGGTTGTCGGGGGTTTGGATATGTAATATTCCCACTCGTGAATATTGATTTCCCGCACACTGCGTAAACCTCGTGCAAAGGTTATCTTTCATATTGGAATTACCGGCAGTGTAATCTGTAACCTGCACGCGAGAAATCGAGACCTCCGCATTGGCAAAGCAAGCCCGAGGGTTCAAATCCGCAATTCACACGTAAACACCCTCTTGGGAGGGGCAAAATGGATATTATTAAAGAATTTTTTTTAAATATTTATCCCTTTCCCCCAGCCGAAGCACGGCTGGAGGAGAGGGAGTGTGGGGGGATGGACTTAGTGGAGTCGTGGGCTGCATGAGGAGGGGGGAAGCCATGCAGTGGCCACGTGGTGGAGCTCTTCTCTTCCCCCTTGTCCTATAAATACACCCTTTAAGGTGTTGAAGGAGGGGGGAAAAAAAAACGGCTGTTGCCATCGCTGTGCTGAGGAGGAGGAGAAGGCTGCGTGAAGGAAGAGGGGCCTGAGAAGTTGCCGTGCCTCACGATTGTGAAGGGGGGAAAGAGGGCAGAGGCTGCGTGGAGAGAGGAAGGGGAGTTGCTGTCGACGCTGGGAGAGAAGGAGGCCGCCGCTGTACTCACTGCCAAGCCGCCGACTATCGCCGCCGGTCTAGCTCGCCAACTCCACTGTGTTGGGCCGCCATAGGCCGTCAAGCCGCCGCCATTACCCTGACGACCCAGTCATAAGTTTTTTTTTAATTTTATTTTTTTCCCCCCACGTTAATCTCCAAATTTCCTCCCTCTTCCACATCGATTCTGACTTTAATCAAAAACTTCTTAGAAGCTTCTCTAACAAGCTTCTTGAGAATAGGGCTTGGCCTTGTTCCTATGCACTTCCCTGGGTTTTTAAACCGGGCTCATAGAAGCTCCAAATCCCACAAGCTTGCTCGTAAAACCCCCAATTCCCGCATGCCCTCGCAAAGCTTCATTCTCGCAAGTTCCCGTAAAGCCCCAAATCCCATAAGTTTTTTTTCCACAAGGCCTTCCATAAGCCCAAATCCCGCAAGCCCGGTATTCTCAAGGATCCGCACTTTGGAAGGGATCTCCTGCGTACGAGGGAAAAGGGGAAATATCTTGAAGCTACTTACAACGGTTGGAGAAGACTCATCGATCGCGTAAGGGTAAAGGCAAACCGGAAGTCCGTAAACACGCTAACGATGGCTCCCAAGAAGTCGCAAGGCACACCTGCGGGAGGTTCCTCCCCGAGCCCACAAGTCCAGGTTTTTTCGAGTTTATTCTCACATAAAGAAATGTTTTAGGCACGCTTAATTCCATAAGGGAAAATGCATTTTACGCTTATTTTTAATGCATGTGGCAGCGATAAAAATACATTTGATAAATTATCTCTTTAAATATTAGACAAGGGTGATGCATGTCATGAAATTGGAACGGTTGCATTCCCAGAGTTGTCCGCCTTAGAAGACTAGCTGCATGTTGCTATTTTGGTGCATTTTCAAAGTAATGAGTCTAAACATATACTATTTAGGGCAAAGAAATGAAATTGATAAGTGCATTTTTTTAAGACATGGTAGGAATAAGCGTGTGTCGCATTTTAGGCAACATCTTCCTTGTAATGATTCATGAGGAAAAGTTAACACCCATAAGATGTTATCCGAAAAGAAATAGAAGAGCACGAAAATGATCTTATGGACTTGCAAGTGGCATGTAAAATGGAATAAGTTAACACTAGCTTTAGTTTTGTATGAACTTCATTGACTACATTGTAGCTAGGAGAAAGTTGCGTATTGCATAGTTGTCATGCAAAAATTTCACTCATCAGGAGCCGCATTTAGGAAAGGCTGCATGGTTTATCAAAGCATGAGATTCTAAAGTGTAGACAACAAGGTTGTAGGCATGATTATTTGATGTAAGTCCTAGTAGGACCTAGGAAAGTTAGTATCCAGATTATCATGCATTTTTACTTTACCAAGGAAAGATAGGGTTATTGTGAACCATGTGATGCGTAGAAGTAATGAATCGCATGTTTACATGTATTGGTGTAGTTGTAACTATTTTTCCTCCTTTAGATCTAGTTTATTATCTCTAGGAAAGGCTCATCCTTGTCGCAAGACAAGTATATTGAATTGTCTAAATCACCTAACCCACAAGGGATTCATATAGGCATGGTTCAGTCGATATGATAAATATCCCAAGTGCTAACTAGGGTTTAGCACGATAAGGATTCGACCTAGTTTTACACTTGTTGCCAAGTCAAAACCCTCAAACCCAAAGATCATACCCACATTCACGAAATGTTGAGTCAATTGGATGCTCATGCATAAAACGATCTAAGGTTTCTACCCTAAGGATCATTCGACCTAATGCTAGAACTTGGATTGAGTTGGAATCCCTAGGACCAATCGTTGTCGAACTAGTGTAATTAGGAATGGGTTGGGTAAAAAGACACCCTAAACCCTGCTTCTCGTCTAAAGATAGTTCCGATACCAGAAAACGCCGTTCAATGGGTGAAATGATCCCATGGAATAGATGCGACACTTGTGCAATAAGTTGCAACGTTGCATAGACTTGTTGATTGTCACAAGAGAGTTTTGCCATTTCTTGAAATAAGGTTGGTAAGTTCTTGCGCAAGTTTAACTTGCAAGAGAATGAGTAGTCATCCTGTTACATCACCTGTCTTGGGGAAAGATTGCCAAGTAAAGGGAAGTTAGGTAATTTCTTGAAAGCAAATGATCAATCAATAAATTAAAGCGACATGGTCGCCAGGATTTACTGTTAATAAAACTTAAGGTATTGGTTAAGTTGGGTTAACAGGGTATGGCCCTAACCCAAGGACAAAAGAGTGAACAAATAAACCCTTGGGGATCTTGCCAAGTCGCAATTAATCCCGGATCGAACGTTGGATGCATTCGGAAAGAAGGATTCACTCCTTGACAGTTGGCCAAATAAATGACCACTGGAATTGATTGTGCCTGTAACAGTTTAGAAAGCACTGTTTGCATTGTTGCTCAAAGAACTAAAGGATGAAATGGTATCTAATGCTTCAGGTTGAAGGCCTGAAGGGAGAGGCAACTTCAGTTACCCCCAACTGCCTGCCTGACCCTAACCAAGGGGGTTGTTGACCGCGCCGGGAACGTGGACTGAACCCGCCGCGAGAGGTCTTTCCATTGAGCTCTACTTGGAGCAGGAGGACGCTTGGGTGCCAGGGGGGGCTCTGGCTGTAAATCCCTCACCTTCCGGGTCCTGCACAAGAGGCTAACGTGACTCGGGATTGGATCTCGAGGCCTGCATACTAGTCTACGGGCAGAAGCTTGGAATAGTGATCCCTGGCGGATTACTGGATAGCCTTCGAGCGGATTATGGACAAGCCTACGGGTGGAACTCCTTGTATTTCAAAGATAAAATGATGAAATGATAATAAAGAAGTTGTTTGATATTGTTTTTCTATGTCACGTGATAAGATTACATGAAGGAACCAGTGCTTAACAGGGATAATTAAAGAAGCTGATTGTTATATGTCAAATTAATGTGTTAGATAATTACATAACTAAAACAAACTGAGGAAAGTGCGGAGGATGGACCATGGGTCCGTCCTACGGATGGGTGGTCCCGGTTAGCCGGGAACTTTTCTCAAAAATCTCGAAGAACAGCGGAATGATCATCATTATCAAAACGAATAACGAGAACGATGACCTAGAGTTACATCTTACCCAATTTACGTTGTTTTAGGGGAATGGAATGGGACTATGCCTTATGGCAGAGAGGTTGAGCCTTGCATCCCTCTCGTTTCCCATTCTCCTGGAACCAAGTGCAGCGTGAATCCGCTTCGAACCTGGCGTTTCTGCGTAAAGTAGTTCGCTTGGGTTTGACGCTAGTTGCTGTTAGCTAATGACCAAACAGGAAAACCCAAATTCCGGTCGATCCTAAGTGGGAAACGGCCAGGATACTTCCGCTACGTGGCAGACACGGGAAGTCCTAGATTGCAAAACCCGTAACATTCCATGGGAGTGCCGGGCAGAGTTTTCTAGACTTCCTTTCCGATGGACTGCTAAGACGTGTCCTGGATGATTCTAGTGGACACGTTACAGTTGGTATCAGAGCCGACCAACAACGGAATTGTTTTTATGAGATCTCAATAAAATGAAGTAAATAAATTGTTGCTGTCCAAACATTTCCTCATCTTCAATACTGTCTTGCAGAACTATGAAGCGTGGAACAAGTTTTTGGTGTTCCGGATCATGTTTATGACTGCAATGCATTCTCCGCATTATAGACAAAGAGTTGAAATGATGAACATCCTGGAGCAGATTTATAATCCATCACCTTTATATATAGAACGAAGATGGACTGGGTCTTCAGGAATCTACTACATAGCTGCCCACCAGTTCGCTTATCTACAGACCAACCTGAAGAGGATCAAGTGGTTGGAAGACTTGAAAGTCGTGAAGCTGTTCATTTTTGTGGAAGCTCACGTAAATTCGACTTTGCATATTCAAGGTCGGAGGGTTGAATTGAACTCATATGTATATGAGGAAGTAACCCGTGTAATCCCAGCCGAGAGGATTAAGGTGTTGGGCCGCCATGAGAAGTATGGATTCCAGCGGAAAGGATATCCTGAACTTCCAATGAATTATCGATTTCTAAAGATCCATGACCCAAAACCCTACTATTACACAGTTCCTGTAGACAAATGTAATACAACGTTGTTCTCCCCAAACTGAATGTAATGATTGGATTATCATCACATGAGATGTTATATAAGGCTACGCCCATGTAAATATAAATAAGGACTTCATTTATCAATATCCGACTGTGCACCAGAGTTGTTAAAAAAGTTAAGTAGCTTCATGATTTACAAGATAGCTGATCTAAAGATAAGCTAACGTCAATTATCAGGTAATAACGTTAAGAAAACTTTTACCTAGGCACAACCCCAGGTACAGGTTCCAAATTCGCCCCCTACATCAAGTACTGCTGTGATCCAGGAGAAGAAGTTCCTCCTCAAGCAGATAAAGCCACCCGAGTTTGACGGGAGAGGCAGATTCGTCCAGTCTAATGCTGAAATTTGGATTGAATCTATGGAGGACTACTTTGAAGCAGCTGGTACCGCGCCTACCAATCAGGCCATGCTTGCCAAATTAAAACTCACCGGCAAAGCTAGACTATGGTGGAAACAATGGTGAAGGGATCAAGGGACTTCAGAGGGGTCCGTCACCTGGGAGAAGTTAAAGAAAGCCGTGCAGGGGAGATATTTGCCACCTGCATATCGTACACAAAAAATGAATGAATTCTACGAGCTAAAACAGCTAGGGCTCACCCTTGACGCATACTACTCTAAATTTGTCTCACTCTTAAAGTATGCACCACAGATGGACATGACGCAGCAGGTGTCCAAATTTTGCGCAGGCTTAAATCCACCCGTAAATACCCGTCTCGAATCTATGCGTCCGTCAGATCTTCAGGATGCACTCATTCGAGCGGCACCTATAATTCAGGAAGTGCAAGCTAGACCAAGGGGTAACAAAAATTGGTCTTATAGCGACCCGAACAGAGGAGCATGCAGACCCCAAGTGAAGAGAGTTCAAGGTCACAATTAGGGACAAAGGAAGAAAGCAAGGACAAATAACGTCAACAACTTTGTTCCTACTCACAGTAATGGCCGAAACCTCCGATGTTTCCACTGCAACGAACTCGGTCACTTCAAAAGGCAATGTCCCAAGCTCAGCGAGGGACATCGTCAAGGTGCAGGCCGCGGTCAAGGAGCCGCCACCCGTGGAAGAGGAAGAACTGCCTGCATTACCAATAGGCAAAGATGTGAAGCAGAAGAAGAGGAAGATCCGACTATGGAAGCAGAATTTGAAAGAGCGACAGTCCATGCCGCTTTACACAAGAAGGGGCCGAATCGCCAGTTCTCGGTGATTCAAACACCGTCGGACTATCAAGGTAAAGGTTTCAAAACCTTGATTGATTGTGGCAGTACACATTCCTTTATCTCACCAGCGTGTGCTAAAAGATTAGGAATAGCCACAGTAGAAGCACTTACCCTACTTGTGGAATTGGCAAACGGTCGTGAGGTAACTTGTACTAGACAAACTGCTAAGGAAGAATTCTTTCTGGGAGGAAAGAAAACCTCAGTCAAATTCAGAGTCATGAATTTAGGTATCCATGAGTGTCTACTCGGGATGGATTGGCTTAAGCCTAATGACGCCCACATCCACTGTGGAAAGGGTCAAGTTTCCTTTCGAAACTCTGAAAAGGAGGTTGTCACAACTCAAGGTGAGGCAGGAGTGCCAAGAATCCAGTTAGCCAAAGTATCGCGGATCATAAAAGGAGTTAGAAAGGGATTACCTGTTTACTTGATCAAACTCAACAAGTTAGATCAAAAGCAAGAGTCTCATGAGGGACCCTCTTGGCTAAAGGAATACGCTGACGTATTCCCTGAGGAATTGACTGAACTTCCGCCTCCAAGAGAAGTTGATCATGAAATAAGGCTAGTGTCTGGAGCTGCACCAATTGCAAAGAGACCTTATAGAATGTCCATACCGGAAGCTATTGAGTTGAAGGAACAACTCAAGCAACTGTTAGATCAGGGTTACATTAGGCCTAGCAACTCACCATGGGGAGCTCCAGTACTATTCCAGAAAAAGAAAGATGGGACACTTCGACTATGTATTGATTACCGTGGTTTGAATCAATCTACAGTCAAGAACAAGTATCCTATTCCTAGAATAGAAGAACTTCTGGATCGCCTTCAAGGTGCAAAGATCTTCTCCAAAATTGATCTCAGATCAGGTTACTATCAAATAAGGATCAAGGAAGAAGATATTCCAAAGACGGCCTTCAATACAAGATATGGGCACTTTGAGTTCTTGGTTATGTCATTCGGTCTTACAAATGCACCTGCCACCTTCAATAGATTAATGCAGGATATTTTTAGACCATATCTTGATGATTTCGTGCTTGTCTTCTTCGATGACACTTTAGTCTATTCTAAACAGGAAGAAGATCATGAACCTCAACTACGGATTGTTCTTGAGACAATGAGGTCTCATAAGCTGTATGCTAAAATGAAGAAGTGTGCATTCTTCAAGCGTCAGATTGAATATCTAGGATTCATAGTATCATCAAAAGGAATATCAGTAGACCTAGCCAAAGTCAGGGATGTGCTTGAATGGCCAATACCAATATCCATTAAAGAAATAGGTAGCTTTCTTGGCTTGACAGGATGGTATAGGGTCTTTATCAAAAACTATGCTTTGATTGCAGCACCTCTTACCGACTTACTAAAGAAGCAGACTTCTATTACATGGTCAACTCCCGAACAAAATAGCTTCGACCAATTGAAGCAATGTTTGGTATCAGCACCTATTCTAAAACTTCCTGACCTCAATAAGGAGTTCGAGGTAGTAACTGATGCCAGCATTCTTGCCTTGGGGTGTGTACTTATGCAGGAAGGTCATCCAGTAGCATATTCTTCAAGGAAATTGAAGAGTCATGAAAAGAATTATGCCACGCATGATCTGGAATTATTAGCTATCATCCATGCTTTAAAGCTTTGGAGACACTACCTGTTGGGTAACAAGTTTACTCTAGTAACCGATCATAAGAGTCTCAAATGGATTTTTACCCAGAACGAGCTCAACATGAGGCAACGGCGGTGGATTGAAGTATTGGAGGAGTATGATTTTGAAATCAAGTACCGACCAGGGAAAGAGAATGTAGTTGCCGATGCACTCAGTCGCAAGGCATTCCTAAATTCCCTAATCTTGCAGAATCCATCAACGGCCAGATCTCTGGCTACAAAGGTATCTATGCCAAGCAACCCTATACTCGAACTAGCTAGAGAGGAAGCATGCCATGATTTGGCCTACCAAACAATGATTAAAGAAATATCTACCAAGGATCAGAATCTGAAGTTACAGGCCAAGTATCAGGAATTTTCCATTGATAATGGACTTGTCTACTACAGAACAAGGCTATGTATACCAACAAGCCAGTCACTTAAGCAGAAGATATTATGGGAAGCTCATGATTCCCCTTTCGCAGGACATCCTGGCTATGCAAAAACTCTTAATGCAGTTAGGAAAAGCTACCATTGGGAGAGGCTCAAAGGTGACGTTCTTAAATATGTCACTGAATGTTTATCTTGCCAACGTATCAAGGCTGAACATGTCATGATGCCAGGAAAATTGCAACCACTTGACATTCCCCAAATGAAATGGGAATTCATCAGTATGGATTTTGTTGTGGGCTTACCCCAAGTCCAAGGAGGATACAATTCCATTATGGTTGTGGTTGACATGCTTACCAAGGTTGCACACCTGATTCCAGTAAAGACAAACTATAAAGCCTCTGACATTGCAAGATTGTTTATCAAGGAAATATTCAAGCTACATGGGTTACCTAAAAGAATCATTAGTGATCGAGATTCTCTCTTCACATCACACTTCTGGAGAGCTATCTTTGAAGCTATTGGGACTCAACTCTGTTTTAGCACTGCCTACCATCCCCAAACGGATGGACAAACAGAGCGAGTGAATCAAATCATTGAGGATATGCTTAGGGCATACTGCTGTCGAGAGCCGAAGAGGTGGATTCAATACTTGCCATTAGTAGAATTTGCCTACAATGCTTCTTACCAGCAGAGCATTCAAATGACCCCTTTCCAGGCATTGTATGGTCATGATTGTCGAAGTCCCCTAAACTTTTCTGATCCAACCCTAAGAGTTGAAGCTTCAAGAAAAATGTTGGAGGACATGGATGACCAAATAAGGTCAATAAGGCAAGACATACAAGCAGCCAAGGATAGACAAAAGGCATATGCAGATTTGAAACGTCAAGAGAGGATCTTCGGAGAAGGAGACATGGTCTTCATTCGTGTACGCCCTAAAAGGAGTTCTCTATCTCTAGGAGAATGCAAGAAGCTAAGTCCAAGGTATTGTGGGCCGTACAAAATCCTCAAATGCCTGGGACCCAATGCTTATAAATTGCAACTTCCTGATAACCTAAAAGTTCACAATGTATTCCATATTAGTCTCTTTAAAAAATATGTACCCAACCCTAATCATGTACTTGATGACCAACAAATTGTAATGCCTAGTCAAGGAGTCCTTGAACTAAGACCGGATAAGATTTTAGATGTTAGGGAGAGACAGTTAAGATCTAGAACCTTGAAAGAATGCCTCGTCCAGTGGAAAGATTATCCCAAAGAGGATGCTACCTGGATGGATGAAAGCTCTCTCAACCTTCAATATCCCCAGTTTATCTCGAGATGAGGACATCTCGATTCTTCTAAGGGGGAGAGAATGTAATATTCCCACTCGTGAATATTGATTTCCCGCACACTGCGTAAACCTCGTGCAAAGGTTATCTTTCATATTGGAATTACTGGCAGTGTAATTTGTAACCTGCACACGAGAAATCGAGACCTCCGCATTGGCAAAGCAAGCACAAGGGTTCAAATCCGCAATTCACACGTAAACACCCTCTTGGGAGGGGCAAAATGGATATTATTAAAGCAATTTTTTTTTATATTTATCCCTTTCCCCCAGCCGAAGCACGGCTGGAGGAGAGGGAGTGTGGGGGGATGGACTTAGTGGAGTCGTGGGCTGCATGAGGAGGGGGGAAGCCATGCAGTGGCCACATGGTGGAGCTCTTCTCTTCCCCCTTGTCCTATAAATACACCCTTTAAGGTGTTGAAGGAGGGGGGAAAAAAAAACGGCTGTTGCCATCGCCGTGCTGAGGAGGAGGAGAAGGCTGCGTGAAGGAAGAGGGGCCTGAGAAGCTGCCGTGCCTCACGATTGTGAAGGGGGGAAAGAGGGCAGAGGCTGCGTGGAGAGAGGAAGGGGAGTTGCTGTCGACGCTGGGAGAGAAGGAGGCCACCGCTGTACTCGCTGCCAAGCCGCCGACTATCGCCGCCGGTCTAGCCCGCCAACTCCACTGTGTTGGGCCGCCATAGGCCGTCAAGCCGCCGCCATTACCCTGACGACCCAGTCATAAGTTTTTTTTTTTAATTCTTTTCCCCCCCACGTTAATCTCCAAATTTCCTCCCTCTTCCACATCGATTCTGACTTTAATCAAAAACTTCTTAGAAGCTTCTCTAACAAGCTTCTTGAGAATAGGGCTTGGCCTTGTTCCTATGCACTTCCCTGGGTTTTTAAACCGGGCTCATAGAAGCTCCAAATCCCACAAGCTTGCTCGTAAAACCCCCAATTCCCGCATGCCCTCGCAATGCTTCATTCTCGCAAGTTCCCGTAAAGCCCCAAATCCCATAAGTTTTTTTTCCACAAGGCCTTCCATAAGCCCAAATTCCGCAAGCCCGGTATTCTCAAGGATCCGCACTTTGGAAGGGATCTCCTGCGTACAAGGGAAAAGGGGAAAGATCTTGAAGCTGCTTACAACGGTTGGAGAAGACTCATTGATCGCGTAAGGGTAAAGGCAAACCGGAAGTCCATAAACACGCTAACGATGGCTCCCAAGAAGTCGCAAGGCACACCTGCGAGAGGTTCCTCCCCGAGCCCACAAGTCCAGGTTTTTTCGAGTTTATTCTCACATAAAGAAATGTTTTAGGCACGCTTAATTCCATAAGGGAAAATTCATTTTACGCTTATTTTTAATGCATGTGGCAGCAATAAAAATACATTTGATAAATTATCTCTTTAAACATTAGACAAGGGTGATGCATGTCATGAAATTGGAACGGTTGCATTCCCAGAGTTGTCCGCCTTAGAAGACTAGCTGCATGTTGCTATTTTGGTGCATTTTCAAAGTAATGAGTCTAAACATATACTACTTAGGGCAAAGAAATGAAATTGATAAGTGCATTTTTTTAAGACATGGTAGGAATAAGCGTGTGTCTCATTTTAGGCAACATCTTCCTTGTAATGATTCATGAGGAAAAGTTAACACCCATAAGATGTTATCCGAAAAGAAATAGAAGAGCACGAAAATGATCTTATGGACTTGCAAGTGGCATGTAAAATGGAATAAGTTAACACTAGCTTTAGTTTTGTATGAACTTCATTGACTACATTGTAGCTAGGAGAAAGTTGCGTATTGCATAGTCGTCATGCAAAAATTTCATTCATCAGGAGCCGCATTTAGGAAAGGTTGCATGGTTTATCAAAGCATGAGATTCTAAAGTGTAGACAACAAGGTTGTAGGCATGATTATTTGATGTAAGTCCTAGTAGGACCTAGGAAAGTTAGTATCCAGATTATCATGCATTTTTACTTTACCAAGGAAAGATAGGGTTATTGTGAACCATGTGATGCGTAGAAGCAATGAATCGCATGTTTACATGTATTGGTGTAGTTGTAACTATTTTTCCTCCTTTAGATCTAGTTTATTATCTCTAGGAAAGGCTCATCCTTGTCGCAAGACAAGTATATTGAATTGTCTAAATCACCTAACCCACAAGGGATTCATATAGGCATGGTTCAGTCGATATGATAAATATCCCAAGTGCTAACTAGGGTTTAGCGCGATAAGGATTCGACCTAGTTTTACACTTGTTGCCAAGTCAAAACCCTCAAACCCAAAGATCATACCCACATTCATGAAATGTTGAGTCAATTGGATGCTCATGCATAAAACGATCTAAGGTTTCTACCCTAAGGATCATTCGACCTAATGCTAGAACTTGGATTGAGTTGGAATCCCTAGGACCAATCGTTGTCGAACTAGTGTAATTAGGAATGGGTTGGGTAAAAAGACACCCTAAACCCTGCTTCTCGTCTAAAGATAATTCCGATACCAGAAAACGCCGTTCAATGGGTGAAATGATCCCATGGAATAGATGCGACACTTGTGCAATAAGTTGCAACGTTGCATAGACTTGTTGATTGTCACAAGAGAGTTTTGCCATTTCTTGAAATAAGGTTGGTAAGTTCTTGCGCAAGTTTAACTTGCAAGAGAATGAGTAGTCATCCTGTTACATCACCTGTCTTGGGGAAAGATTGCCAAGTAAAGGGAAGTTAGTTAATTTCTTGAAAGCAAATGATCAATCAATAAATTAAAGCGACATGGTCGCCAGGATTTACTGTTAATAAAACTTAAGGTATTGGTTAAGTTGGGTTAACAGGGTATGGCCCTAACCCAAGGACAAAAGAGTGAACAAATAAACCCTTGGGGATCTTTCCAAGTCGCAATTAATCCCGGATCGAATGTTGGATGCATTCGGAAAGAAGGATTCACTCCTTGACAGTTGGCCAAATAAACGACCACTGGAATTGATTGTGCTTGTAACAGTTTAGAAAGCACTGTTTGCATTGTTGCTCAAAGAACTAAAGGATGAAATGGTATCTAATGCTTCAGGTTGAAGGCCTGAAGGGAGAGGCAGCTTCAGTTACCCCCGACTGCCTGCCTGACCCTAACCAAGGGGGTTGTTGACCGCGCCTGGAACGTGGACCGAACTCGCCGCGAGAGGTCTTTCCGTTGAGCTCTACTTGGAGCAGGAGGACGCTTGGGTGCCAGGGGGGGCTCTGGCTGTAAATCCCTCGCCTTCCGGGTCCTGCACAAGAGGCTAACGTGACTCGGGATTGGATCTCGAGGCCCACATACTAGTCTACGGGCAGAAGCTTGGAATAGTGATCCCTGGCGGATTATGGACAAGCCTACGGGCGGAACTCCTTGTATTTCAAAGATAAAATGATGAAATGATAATAAAGAAGTTGTTTGATATTGTTTTTCTATGTCACGTGATAAGATTACGTGAAGGAACCAATGCTTAACAGGGATAATTAAAGAAGCTGATTGTTATATGTCAAATTAATGTGTTAGATAATTATATAACTAAAACAAACTGAGGAAAGTGCGGAGGATGGACCATGGGTCCGTCCTACGGATGGGTGGTCCCGGTTAGCCGGGAACTTTTCTCAAAAATCTCGAAGAACAGTAGAATGATCATCATTATCAAAACGAATAACGAGAACGATGACCTAGAGTTAAATCTTACTCAATTTACGTTGTTTTAGGGAAACGGAATGGGACTATGCCTTATGGCAGAGAGGTTGAGCCTTGCATCCCTCTCGTTTCCCATTCTCCTTGAACCTAGTGCAGCGTGAATCCGCTTCGGACGTGGCGTTTCTGCGTAAAGTAGTTCGCTTGGGTCTGACGCTAGTTGCTGTTAGCTAATGACCAAACAGGAAAACCCAAATTCCGGTCGATCCTAAGTGGGAAACGGCCAGGATACTTCCGCTACGTGGCAGACACGGGAAGACCTAGATTGCAAAACCCGTAACATTCCATGGGAGTGCCGGGCGGAGTTTTCTAGACATCCTTTCCGATGGACTGCTAAGACGTGTCCTGGATGATTCTAGTGGACACGTTATAGGATAGAAGATAACATGTTCATAAACACGTACAAGAGAGTTAAACCATTATGATATGCACCATGTTGTAATACAATTAACAAACAAATGAGTCTATGCACCTATTCACAATGGACCGGCAACACAAAGGTGTTGCGCAAATCCATCCATTTTTTTTCAGAATCTATTTCGAGAAATCCAGATGGACCTCATTGAACTGTTGCTCCAGCTCCTCCAAGTACCACTTTGAACCAATGCACATCGAATAGTATCATGGAGAAGCTATGGTAATCCAACGTAACAATACTTTGCAAGCTCCCAAAATACTCTGACTCATCTACAACCGTGTTTGGATCCATTGCTCATTGTCGTCTCTCTTGCTCGAACCTTGCCATGATACCACAGTCCATTGTGGAGCGCATTTTGTCAATACGCTCCAAGCGAAAATACCATCCCCGCCACCACGCTACACTATATATTTTGTACTATACATGAAAACACTCAAATTAGATGTCACATATAAAATATAGATACAATAAATCCTAAATACCTCATCACCTTTGGACTACATCCCCTCGAGAATTCCCACTCCTCCATTGAGACCTCCGTCCCTTCTCGCGAGACGCTGTGGTCAAAGCTCCATGCAACCATCACGTTGACATGAACCGCAATATCTCCTCCATGCCCTCACGATATTGAATTAGTTGATGATGCATACTATGCCAGAATTCAGATCGCGCTTCCTCTTGATCTTGCCTAGCGATCTGGTACTTGGCAAGCCACGTCTCCATATAGGCATTATGCAACATACAAAAGCGATTCACGTTCTCCTCCATTGAGGCATCCATTCTTTTTTCTACCCCATTTTTTACCACCACATCTCCAATCAGTCTATCATCATCCTTCAGCAACCATAGCATTTTGTTGTCTGGATCCACTATTGGTAGCCATTGTGAAATATGCACTAGCGCCTCAAACACCAGACAACCTTCAGCCATACTACCTTTTGGCTGAGCTCATTGTCGCACAAAGCCTTTCAGGGTTTTAATGAAGCGATCTAAGAAGAACATCCATCGCGTATGGATAGGTCCACCAATCTCCGCTTCATCTATAAGATGCATAAAAAGGTGGATTTATATCGTGAGCATGCTGGTAGAGAGGTATTTCTCAAAGAGATAGACCATCTCCATTGCTCCCTGCCTCGCGGATTCAATAGAGGATGTCTTAATCTCCTTCTGTAAGATCCATTGCACTAAAGTCGACAACTTATAAATGGCCCCATGTATTTCTAGAGTAAGACATCCTGCGATCGCGATCGGTAGTACAAACTGCCACAAATGAGAAAGCATTATGAATAATGGCTACACTCAAAATAGCAAAATGTGCACGCCAATTACAATCCATTCGTCGTACAAACCTGACATATCTTATGCCAGTCATGGTATTTTAGCCCTGATAATTAGTCATCTTTAGAAAATGCAGACCTGAGAGAACGCATCATACCCATCGGAGTGCGGATAGACTTGACTACTTCTTCACAATGCGCTCTTCTTTAGTGGACAAAACCCAAGGGAGCACGAGGTAGCTGCACGCGACCATCAGCACTCGGCTGTGGCCAAAGCGCCTCCATCTTACCTAACTCCTTCAAATCCATTCGTGCCCCTACAGTGTCTCTCTTTCCTATGATGTGGTCCCATAGCAAGCTGCCCACATTCTTGAAAATATGCATGGGATCCAATAAGTGATTGACCTGTAAGTGGGTCCAATATGGCAACTCGTAGAAAACTAAGAACCATTTTCAGCTTGTACCAGCTTGCGACATTCATATGTATTGGAGGTCATCTAAGAAAACCTTCCCTAAGTTTATGATCCTCTGGCAAGAACGCGGTGTGTCCTTGATATACCATCTTCTTCATGGTTCCTGACCTTCAGGTGTCCAATTGTGGCCCGCATAATCTTAAGCTCATCGCCTAATGGACGAAGATACACGTTCATATTTTTGACTTTGTAGCGGCTAGGGATGAGTAAGCTAAGGATGAGATGTCCTTTCTTCGTAGAAAGCCATGGAGGGATATTGTAGTTAACAAGGACTATAGGCCACACACTGTAAGAAGTTGAGCGCAGACCGAATGGGTTCACGCCATCACGCCTGCTCATATCTTGTATGATGACCCCCTCCTCCCACAAATACTTAAGCTCATCGACTAATGGACGAAGATACACGTCCATATTTTTGACTTTATAGCGGCCAGGGATGATTAAGCTAAGGATGAGATGTCATCTCTTCGTAGAAAGCCATGGAGGGATATTGTAGTTGACAAGGACTATAGCCCACACACTGTAAGAAGTTGAGCGCAGACTGAATGGATTCAGGCCATCCATTGCAAGACCAAGCCGAAGATTCCTTGGCTCTTGGGCAAAGCCTGGGAATATAGAGTCAAGGTGGCTCCATGCGCGTGAATCCACTGATATTAGTTGAACTCCATTCGTGGACCTATTCTACGTATGCCACATTGTCAAGCTCACCATGCTGGACGTATGAAATATGTGGTTTATGCGGGGGATAAGAAAAAAGTATCTAAGAAATTTTTGAGGGATGTTTTTCCCTTATAAGTCCTGTCGATACCTGTGAGCACCACACTTTGGACATGTCTCAATAGTATCATATTCTCCTCGAAAGAGTATGCAATCGTTGATACATGCATGGATGTTGTTGTAGTCCATGCCAAGCTTTCGTAAAACATGCCGTGTATCATCACAAGACTTAGGCATAGTATTTACAAGTAGTAATATATGATATTTCAATAGCCTGAAAAAAATCATAAACACCTTTAAGAAGCACAAATATTTTTAATAATTGTGCCGAATAAAAAATCAACGAAGCGTATGTACAAGGTACGTAAACAACTCAGTCACACTCGCATCGCTCCACCCGTATTTTGCTTGCACACTTAAGAGTGCAAGTAGTGTCTTCAGGTGAGATACTCGGCACCCATCATATAATGGTATGGATGCTTCCTCTCTAAGCGGATTAGAAGTTTCGACATCCATGGGGATCAATGCATCGATCATTGCCTCCATCTCAGGCTCCAAGATTGTAGGTAGGTCTGGAAGGTTGCATGTCTCCTCTAGCATTGACGGTATAGATTGGCCTTGCAAGTGGTGGATTGGCTCATGCACTCCAGCCATCGCACGCCCACGAACTCTTCTAATTGGCCGCAAAGGGTGCACTCTTCCTTGGGATAAGACATCACCTCCCTAGATAGAAAATTTGCCAGCCATACCCAATCTTATTGTATATGATATTCAATTAGCTTGTGAGTACAATGCATGATTGATATTAACTTTTCTTACCGTTTGCTGAAAATCCGCAAGCGCTTGATCAATGATCTCAGATTGAATCTCGCCAAAGCATCATATGTGTTCTATAGACAATCGACATTTTCGTCTAATTGCGAGCTTGCATTGAGAGCAAGGACATGGGACACTCTGATTAAGATACGTCTCGCGATCTTGAACAATAGGACCTTCATCATTTTCCATTTTGTCTACGTTACAACAAACAATTTGTTTTTGTTATCATTTCTTTTTTTTCTTAAATTGTTATCCTCTCCTTCCATCTCTCTCTTTTTTTTTTCTTTCTTAAATTGTTATCCTCTCCTTCCATCTCTCTCTCTTTTTCTACGTTACAACTACAACTACGACCACGACCATGACCACGACCATGACCACAACCACGACCACGATGACCATGACGATGACTATGACCACGACTATGACTACGACCACGACCACGACGACTATGGCCATGACCACGGCTATGACTACAACGACGACGATGATGACCACCACCACCACTACCACCACCATGACTACGACTATGACCATGACCACGACTACGACTATGACCACGGCCACGACCATGACCACGACTACGACTACGACAACCACAACCATGACCTATGACCATGACCACGACTACGACAACCACGACCACGACTACGACCATGACCATGACCACGTCCATGACCACGACCATGATCACGACCACGACCACGACCACGACCATGACTATGACCATGACCATGACCACGACTACGACTACGACGACCACGACCATGACTACGACTACGACCACGACCATGACCACGACGACCATGACTATGTGTAGGTTGCACTCACTAAGAATAGGATTGGTGATTCACCTCATCTTCTCTCCATCATCAATAGAATTCTCCGTTACCATTTACAAATCACCCATCTTCTCTCCACACTATTGCACACTACAATCTCTATGAGGGTATGAGATTGGGATCTCCACAGATACCAAAGCATGATCTCTTGCTTGATGGTTGCATATATACTACTACTACTCATGGAATAAACCTTAGAATAGTTATTATGCTCAAATATATGCTTGTTAGAGCAGAAATTTGTTCCTAAGAATATTCTAAGGAAGAAAGAGGGTTAATGATAAAAGAGTGTCATTCCTTGCAAGTGATTTTATATTATATTTATTAATTAAAATTGATAGTTGAAGATGAGTTTTCTAAGAGATATTGTGGTGATGCTGTTTTAGTTTTGCAAAACATATGAATGATGCTATTTTAGTTTTCTGTATTTGTAGATTTTGCAAAAAGTTTTGTACTTTGTTTGTGAATTTAGGTACAAAGATTGATTTCTCATCTGCATTTCATCCAGAAACAAATGGACAAATAGAAGCTACTAACAATACAATTTTAGAACTTTTGCGTACATACACAATTTCAAAACCACAAACATGGGATACACGCTTGCATTTACTTCAATTTGCATACAATAATACACCACATACAGCTACACAGAAAGCACCTTTTAAAATCATTTATGGACATAGATTGCCAACACCTGTTACATCATTGTCAAGAAAAGTTCAAGCTACTGATGACATTGCCAATATGCATGCTACTATTTTTTGTGAAGTCAAAGACATACAAAGTTGATGATTATGTTTGATTACGCATTGAAAAGGGAAGATTACAAAGTGTTAATAAATATCATGTTGTTAAGTTAGCCCCTAGATTTTATGAACCTTTCAAGATCATTCACAAAATCAATGACAATGCATTTAAATTAGAATTACCCCAACACTGGAAAATCCACAATACTTTTCATATCCGTTTGTTACAACCTTTCAAAGGCCGATTACTTGTGCACATTGTCTATGAAAACCTCCTTTATAAGAAGAAGAATCTGAAATCCTTGAACTATTCTAGACACTAACTTTATGACCACTAGAATTGGTCGTAGATATTCTAGATATTTGGTTAAGTTAAAAAATCATCTTGTTGAAGAGGCCTAATGGATGCACGCATGTGACCTAAGTGTATACCCCTCACTGCTCGCTCCACATTGAGCTAATAGCAATTGAGGATAATTGCTATCCCACCCCGAGGGTATGATGCCAGAAGGCATATTCCATGGTGGATTCCATGATTTTTTATTCCACGATGGATTCTGTGAGGTTTTGCAAAAAACTATATTTATTTTCCGGGCCTCGTACACAAGGTGGATTCCTTGTGCGAGAAGTTGACGGGGACACCTGTCCTTTTCGGGCATCATGTTAATTTCATCTGCACGTGGGTGACTCCACAGTGGGTGATTTCACAAAATATATATTTATATTAATGAACGTTCATGAGTTTAGAGTGCACTCATATTAAATTAAGATTAGAACAAAGTTTCAACCTATTTATTTATTTTTTAGCTGAAGACTGCTAGGTATTCACTTTTGTCGAGTTAATTTTATTATTTTCTAACAATTGTGAATGCTTCAGTTGATGTGTAGAGCAGGCGATGGTGGCATTGGGAAGCACTGGGCGATAGCATGTATTCAAAATACCTAAAAGAAATTATCATTTTTTATGGGTACGTGCCTTATTATTAAAGGTGTGGTGCTAATACTTATTTAGGAACGCTTATTTATTGAAATGCTTGATAAATATTTATTATTTTGTATGTGCATGGACGCACGATTTAAATATTTTATTATTGGACATTGTATTTGGGCACATCTCGACTCTTGGACTATCCAACCGCTTTATTTTTTATTTGGACAAGAGCAAACACAAAAGCTAAAGCATGCTTATAATTATAAAATTTGGGCTATTTTTGAGCTTTGAGATGAATAAATTTATAAATACATGCCTTGTGAAGCGCTCAGATAAGGCATGGGGGGAATTGTACTCAATTGGTCTTTTTGCCTCTTGTCATGCAAGTCTATCTTCTTGA
Organism: Lygodium microphyllum; assembly: GCF_053477565.2. Taxonomy (NCBI): domain Eukaryota; kingdom Viridiplantae; phylum Streptophyta; class Polypodiopsida; order Schizaeales; family Lygodiaceae; genus Lygodium; species Lygodium microphyllum. The sequence continues at coordinate 42,402,065 of NC_141161.1, read as the reverse complement.
TTTTTGAGCTTAAAGTAGAGTTATTTGTTCTTGTGGACCTTCTGACACTCGCTACATACGCATCCATCATCCGATTTGTGCACTAGGTACGACAATTGAAAACGATCTTTTTCCAAAGCAAAATAGTCTTTCGCATAGACTACATGTGACAACCTACTTGATGTAAATTCGTTCAGCCAAGTTGTAGGTGGGAACAAGGGCTTATTAAAGCTTCAAAACCGGTTCAAGAGTACCATGGTATAAACACTTGCTATGGAAGAGATTGATAATTGAAACTTTAAGCCTTAGATTAAGCTTGATAACTTTATGCCTTTAAAAGGCTTAATGAATTTAACGAATTTGGCGCAGGACGACAGTATGTTTTTTTACAGAATCGACGGCGACAAGTTCATGCCAAATTAGTGATTTGAGACATTAGAGTTGAAGCTCTCTTTAAGCTTAAACAATGAGCTTAGCACTGTATTAATCATGAATTGCTCTCTCTATGAGAAAAAACGACTTGACAAAGGAGCATCTCGAGTTGTCCTCCGCCTGCTGTGAGAGGTCCTTCGCGATCAGAGGATACAACATGGGGTTCTTCCCCACCAGGAGCATGTTTGTGTTGTCAGTTCATCGCGAGACACCTATAGAGCCAGTTCGTTCCAGGATCTTCGCCTTCGCACGAGATGGTAAGTGATTGAAAGCTCTTGATATCTCAGCTTTGCTTTGATACCACTGGTGCATAGATCAGATGTTGTATGCGTGCATAATGAATGCTGGAAGGTCTCCAAGAACAAAGAGTTCTACAATCCTTCATAATTTCAAGTATAAAGCAAAAGGAAATCTACACGACATGAGACAAAAAACCAATTCGATGCAATCTATCCCCATGCCTTGTGTGAGCACTTCACAAGGCATGTATTTATAGATTTATTTATCTTCAAGCCCAAAAATAGCCCACTTTACAAATAGCATGCTTTTGCTTTTGTGTATGCGTTTGCTCAATTTTAGAGTAAGGTGTTTGGGCATATAAAAGTCGGGCTGTGCCCAAATACAAATATCAAATAATGAAATATTTAACTAAATGCATTTGCACATACAAGATAATAAATATTTTGTAAAGAACTTTAATAAATAAACATGCTTAAATAAATATTGGTGCCATGCCTTTAGTGATAAGGCATAAGCCAATAAAAAATAGTGATTCTTCTAGGCATTTCGATTCACGTCATCAACCGATGCTACCCAACGCCACCGCCACCTGCTCTACACATCAACTAAAGCATTCACAATTGTTAGAAAATAATTAAATAAAATCCAACAAAAGTGAATACGTGCAATCTTCAGCTACAAAATAATTAAATAGGCTAGAACTCCGTCTTGACCTTAATTTAATTTGAGTACACACTCAAAACTTGTAAATCTCTATTAATTTGATATATATTTTACAGAATCACCCGTTGTGGAATCACCCATATGCACATTAAATTAATCTGATGCCCGAAAAGAATAGGCATCTCGGTCAACTTCTCGCACAAGGAATCCACCTTGTGTACAAGCCCTGGCAAATAAATATAGTCACGAAATCCACCGTGAAATATGCCTCCTGGCATCAAGATTAGTTGATGTTATTCATGATAATTACTTTTTGAGCATGCCAATGATGATTATAGATAAGCTACCTCCCATCAGAACAAGCATTCTATGGTTTCTTTTATCACAAATTATTTGGATTCTTTGTTTGTAAGATGATTATTCAAAGTTGCTAAAATTTTCACATTTTCAAGAAAGTATAAGAAATGAACAATGTTGTTTTCTTGCTAGAAAATGAGAAAGCAAGAGTTTGAATGTCAATATAGCTATTCAAATTACCGAGAATTGGAAGTTGACACAAAGGACTAACATTGGTTACACTTCAACTAGATAGGCAATGGATTGTTATGTAGAACAAATTTGGAGAATGAGGGAATGGTTCAACACACAATTGAGGAGAAAGGACCTTGATAAGTGATGTTAGTCATGAGATAGGACTCAAGGAAGTTACTATGTGAATATCCTCTACATCATGTGTCCTTATCTGTGAATTGTTTTTAAATAAAACATAACCTTTTTATATTCAATTTGTAAATAACCTCTTTATATTACACCCTTCTATATGTAAAAAATGTTTTTAAAAATTTAAATTACCTTATTTTGAACCCACGTGATGCACAGATATATTCATGAGTAACTTATCCAAGAGATAGGATAGTAAATTAGATTTTATTTTCCAAACTAAATTTTGGGTCAACTAGAAAGGACCCTTTATATCAAGTAAAAGTTCGAAAATGATACTTGTATGTTGCACGATCTAGACAAGATGGTACATAAAAGTAGAATCAATGGATTCCATATGAAGCAATAAATATGTAGAATCATAAAAATACGGATTTTGTAAGTAGTGTATTTACAAGTCATAGAGCAAATTGTTGTGGTTAGCAATTTTGGACAGTTTTGATATTCTACAATCTCATGTTAATTAGAGGGGTTTTAAAATATAGAAAGGCTACTCAAATGATATTTTCATTTCTAACGAGGATCCCTATCAAGTTTGGTAGCTAACCAAGCAATTTTAGAAAAGATATGTGCTTTGGAAGTTTGATGTCTGTAGTAGACTACATGTAGAAATGGAGAATTGCAAGTTGTGGGGAGATTTTCTGGGGCTGAAATCTTTGGAGTTTGACTCTAATGTCTTCTAAAAAATTGTAGTTTGGAACTAGAGCTACAACTTTCCTTCAAAAAGCTTGGAAATTTGACCTACAAAGTAAAATTTATGAGCCATTTTGTACCCAGGTGTCCTAATTGACAAGATTTTGAAAGTCAAAGCATGTCTTTGTCACAGAGGTCACTCATGAATATATATGTGCAACATGTGAATTCAAGATAATGTATTTTTAAATGCCATTTTTATGTATTTTTATACACAAAAGGGTTTAATATAATGAGGTTATTTATAAATTGAATAAAAAAGGGTTAGGTTTTATTCAAGGAAATTTCATAGATAAGGATATTTATAAATAGGCCTTCTGAATGCAGGTGATATAGAGGATATACATAAGTGATCCCCCTTGATCTTTGTCAGATGTGCTTTGAATTTTTATATAAAGATTTGTTCACACTTTGCGTTCCAAACTAAGAGGTGGACTAATCATAGTGCGTGAAAATGCATAATCTTGAACATGTCATCACATGTAGACAAATTGGACAAGTAGTGTAAATATCATTTTCTTGACTTTTCAATGCTTACTTGTAGTGAAAGTTGTGTTGATGGAGATGGGAGTCTCAAGTGGTAACTTGCATCCTTGCCACGTGTTTTTTTAGCCAGCTTTTAAATTTGTCATTGTTGCAAGAAGTGCAATCCTACTACCAAGATTTACATCTCCCAATGCGAAAATCGAGAGTTAGAGTGAATTTTTTAGGTGTTTAATGGCATGTTTGCCACTTGGTATAGAGGAGGATGTAGAGGATATACATATACTAAACCCCCTAATCTTCTTTATCAGATGTGGTTTATATTTTGAAATAAATATTTGTTCACACTTTTGTTCCAATCCAACAGGTTGCTTGCTCATACACTACAAGATAGAGGCATCATATTGACGTTCAAAGCCAAGTAAATGTTCATTTAAAAAATTGCCCATGTAGTTACTAAAAGCATCGGTACAAGTGTCTCTACAAAATTGTCACATAAATCATCGCTATTTACATCATTATTTGAGTCGCTTTTGTCACGAATAAAGCGACAAATATAGTGACAATTTGCGATGTAAATTGCAATGGCAATAGCGACGCGTGTAGATAAATTAGTGATGCTAATAGCAACGGTTACAGAGAAAACAAAAATTTTGGCAGGGAAGATATAACACCATGTGTTATATAATATTCTACAAATGAATTACATGTTGGTTACGCAATGCTCCTCAAGACGAGCGCAAAATGTACTTGAACCCGCAAAAGTAATACATAGAATAAGTATAAGATTGCTTATGAAAACTCATGAAATTACATGGAACCATGGAGAGAGAGGAGGGCCAAAACTAACATGAAATTATACAAAGGATATAAGTACATCTAAGGAATAGTACATGAAAGACCCCTGTACAGATCATAGGACCAAAAAAGAAGAGGGTGTATGTTCCACAAATCGAAGCGGGAGCTGCAGATCCTTGCCATCAGAATGCTCATCCCGCCATAAAGGAGCATTGAACAAACTTTGCAAAATGAACAAGTGTACATTAGTTCAATACATAATGCATTTTTAAAAAAAAGTGACTATGGACAAGAAAGATGATTGACTTGTTGGGCCACCACATGAATGGAGTCTATTGATCATTGTGCTGAGACCGTGTCTCTCTGCATATCGAGTTTCCAAGCCGATGGGATTGCGATTTGTGATGGAGTGCTACAAAGAAAATAGAATAGAACAGTTAGAAACATGATTGTTAGTACAAGTGATATTGTAAATGAGAAAGGGACAAGAACAAAATAAAAACTTAAAAAGTCCTCTAAATAAGTCTTATGGTGGCCACTTTCCAGACGATGCACAACCCCTGCCTCCAATCATTCCCTCTCGCTGCCTCCCACTGATGTCACCAATATCTTAGAGAATCTATAGCCTCCTACATGAGTCTTCACCAATCATTTGTGTCTAGCCAATTGGGCTTTGAGGCACCACTCATGAGTGCCTTGCCTACATTTGATCGTCTATGTGACATGTATGCACACATACACTCGATCATCCACCTAGAGGAAAACCTCTCCTCATCTATATAGTCCTTACTCCCCTCGGGTATATTATTTTAATGGTCCAAGTCATTGTGCCTAAAATATTGTTGGCACAACTCTCTCATGTGAGACATCACCCTCCTTCCCTCATCATTCATTATCACATCACTAGTGCTCTAATCTACAAGGTATCCATACCCTTTTGGGATACGTCTAAGGTGTGTCCTCTCCCACTTATGTTTGCCCTCCTGGGCATAACCAAGTGACCCCTATGTAGATCTGGTGTACCCATGGGGGTAGTATTTCTCGCAATAGCACCCATAGGGATGCCACCTCTACGGATGGCTGAGCAAAAGCTAGAGTCACTGGAGTAAATGTCCCTCATAGGTGTGACAAATCTTGGAGGCCATATATATCCATCAAAACAACGAGACAGAGACACTACATCGGTGCCTCCACAAGACCCACATGGAGCACCCTCTCTGGAACCTATATGAAAGTAAGGATTAGCATCCCGATCTGGAGCCAACTACAAGCTCACAATATCCACATCTCGATAGCACCCCTAGAACCACTCCCTTTGTCCAGGCCCAGTCTAGATGTCAGTCTCATCTACTCGTGGAAACCGAAGCATCAGAGTGTGCCAAAGTAGATCTCATGGAACAACTCAATGGTGTCCAAGACAGCTCCTGATCTACTACATTTCTGAATCAAGCCATCTGATATCTGAAGAAATACTTGTGAATATCTCTTGTAATTGCTCGTCACTCATCCCTCAACTCATCTTGCTCTCCAAATATCATCAAAGGTAACCTACATAGACAGAAAATGATTTTAGCATAATCAAAATAAAAAATTAAGTAAAGCATGGTAATATAACTCTGAAAAAAATGATGCTACATAAAATTCATATTCTAAAAGTATCCTTAAAATCAATTCATCAATGATTAGAGTAGGCAAATGTAGCAAGTATGACCTAGCATATGGTCCCATAGAGAGGTTACCATAGAATAAGAAGTCCACTTCATTCTCAAAGAATTTCTAGCCTCCTGCCATTCTGTATCGTTACCTGTGGCTGCCTCCTCTACACACTCCAAGATCTCTTTAACCTCCACCATCTGCAATATCGACCCCTCTACTTGCATACGCTCCTCATCTATGCTGGGAACATTGCTTTTATCATACACTCTCGTACTCTGAGGAGGTGATGACACAACATACCACCATTGAGATTGTCATAGCTTTGGATAGAAATTTACATATAAGAGTGATTCAACATTTGTTATTGTTTTGTGTCGTGATTTTCTTAAAAACAAATAGGTTACCACTTTGAACCACTATACATGGAATATAATCATGGAAAGCTACAGTAATCCAATGAGATAACACTTTGCAAGTTCCCAAAATACTCCATCTCATCTATAATAATGTTTGGATCCATGGCTTGCTATCGGCTTTGTTGCCCGAACTTTGCCATGACACCACAATCCATTGTGGAGCGCATTTTGTTGATATCTTCAACGTGGAAATATCACCCGTGCCACCACGTCACACTATAGATTTTGTACTGCACATTGAACCAGTTAGATTAGTTATTGCATATAAAATCTAGATACAATAGCTTATAATACATGCGTTCACCTTCTTTAGACAACATCCCCTCAAGAATTCCCACTCCTCATCAGTAGTTAGAGACCTCCACTCCTTTGCGATAAGCTGCAATTAAAGCTCCATGTAACCATGACATAGAAAAAAATCACAAGATCTCCTCCATGCCCTTAGGATATCGAATAAGTCGATGGTGCATACCGTGTCACAATTTTGATCGTGCTTCTTTCCTAGCCTGCTTGTATTTAGCAATCCATGTCTCCATGGGTGCATGATGCAACATAAAAAAAAGATTCACTTCCTCCTCCATTTTAGCATCCATCCTTTTTTCTATCCCATTTCCAACCACGATATCTTTGGTCAATCTATCATCCTCCTTCAGTGACCATAGCATACTATTGTCTAAATCCACCATTGGTAGCCACTGTGATATATACACTAACGCCTCCAACACCAACCAAGCTTTAGCCATGCTATATTCTGGCCAAGCTCATTGTCGCACAAATCCTGTTAGCATTTTCATGAAGCATTCCAAGAAGAACATCCGTCGCGTATGGACAGGTTCCACAATCTTCACTTCATCTACAAGATACACCAAGATGTGATTTTTTATCATGAGCATGCTAGTGGGCAAGTACTTCTGAAAGAGACAAATGGCTCCACCACTCCCCACCTTGCGTATTCGATAGAGGATGACTTGATCTCCTTCTATGAGATCCATTACACTAAATGTGACAACCTGTAAGTCACCCCGTGTATTTGGAGTGAGCATTCTGCAATTGCGATCGGTAGTACAAACCTAACATATCGTATGCCAATCATGGGATTTTAGCCTTGGTATTTGGTCGTCTTTAGAGAAAGCAAATATGAGGAAATGCATTATATCCATCATTGATGTGCGGATAGACCTAATAATTTGCTTCACAATGGGCTCTTATTTAGTGGATAGAACCCAATGAGTGCGAGGTAGTTGCAAGAGACCAACAATGCTTGACTGTGGGGCCAAAGTGCCTCCGTCTTGCCTGCTATCTTTAAATCCATTTGTGTTCTTACAATGTCTCTCTTTCCTATGATGTGGTCCCATAATAAGCTATGCACATTCTTGAAAATATGCATGGGATCTAGTAAATGGTTGATCTGTAATAAGTGGATTCAATATGGAAACTTGTAGAAAATTGAGAATTGCTGCATTTCATTTGGATGTGACTCCGTGTAGACCATTTTCAACTCGTACCAATTTTGGGCGTTCATTCGAGCTAGATGTCATCCAATAAAACCTTTTCTTATTTCATGACCCCCAGCAAGAAATCAGTTTGTCCTTGATATACAATCTTCTTCATGGTTTGTGACCTTCAAGAGTCTACTTGTGGCCCACCACACACAATGGACATGCATGATAACTTTAGGTAACTCGCCCTATCCCAACACTTCTATTTAGTCAACACAAACTTGAATGAGCTATGTTAGGTATCACCAACGAGAATGGAAGCCTACTTAATTGAGCACTCCCCAAGTCCCGAAAATTCATGCATGGTTCATATGAGAATGGCTCGTATATTGGTGGACCATCGACCATCATGCTTGCTCACATCTTCCACCACAACCCCCTCCTTCCACAAAATCTTAAGCTTATAATTAACTAATGGATAAAGATGGACATTCATATTCTTGACTTTGTAGCACCCAAGAATGAGAAAGCTAAGGATCAGGTGTCCTTTCTTCATAGAAAGCCATGGCAGAATGTTGTAGAATTAACAAGGACTACATACCATACACTATAAAAAGTTGAGTAGAGACCAAATGGATTCACGCCATCTATAGTAAGACCAAGTCGAAGATTCCTTGGTTGTAATGTAAATCCTCAAAAGGTAGAGCAAATGTGGCTCCATTGACATGAATGCATTGATATTTGTTGGACTCCGTCTGTGGATCTATTCTACACATGCCACATTGTCAAGCTCGCCATGCCCGACATACAAAACATGTGACGTATATGCGATATAAGTGAAAAGTATCTAAGAAATTTCTAAGAATCCTAAAGCAACAATCTCTCTTGCTCTCTCTTTCACTCTCTCTCAAAACTGTTTACGGCAAAATGCTATGCTCCAATTTTTTGTGCCTTTTTTTCTCAAAACAGCATCGCTAGCTAATAGCATCGATATTTGGAATGTTGTTAGCGACGCCACTATTCTCTGTCGAAAATGACCATCACTATTTGCCTATTTCCTTGTAGTGATAGTATGTGAAAATGCATAGCCATGGACATGTCCCCGCGTGCGGACAATCTAGACAACCAGTGTAAATGTCAATTACTTGACTTTTCTATCCTTACCCCTGTAGTGAAAGTTGTGTTAATAGATGGGTAGCTCAAGTGATAACCTACATGCTTGCTATTTGTTTTGTTACTTGGTTTTTAAATTATCTCTATGGTGGGAAGTGCAGTCCTATTATGCCAAGATTTGCAGTCCCAATGCGATAATCGAGATAGTGAGCAAAATTATTAGGCATTTAATGGCAATGTCAAGACCAAAAACATGCCCGACACTAGATCTATGGTACTAGTTAGGCCTCCACTACACATCCAAACCATCCCACACGGTCTCATGGAGAGCGTCTAAGGGGTATACTACCCTAAACTATTATGTAGAACTTTGCAGTTGTATGGGTTGTAATACACCACGTAAGCACATATAAAGGGAGCACCCCTTAGTTGATGGCCATGGCCCCACTACGGCTCTCCTACACCTCAAGGGGATTGGCCCCAAGATGCACCACTCATATATAGAACACATTTGATACATGCTTCACTCTTTCAATTAGTCATTTCAAGAGATGTAATATATTCCTCACTGAATATCTCCCAAAGGAAATGAACCACTAATCCTATAGCTTAGGGTACCTCACTTCCTCAACGTAAGTCATTGTTTCATGAAAATAATTGTTGTGCATGCAAGATTGTACCATGTATTGCATGCGATGCAATTGTGTATGCTTCATAGTGCTCAAACATTTTTTCCATCAACAATCCACATTGTGAAGCTTTAAAAATATTTCTTTTCATATATTTACTCTAAACAAGATTACTGTGTTGCATAATGTGAGCACCGAGCATGCTCGTACCAATTAGACTCTCTTAACTTTAAAAATCCATGTGTCCTATATGCCATGCATCATAAAAAAGTTAAAATTCAGCATATTATTAGACCTTAACACCCCCTTGTCCCTACCACTTAAGGTTGTGCATTTGCTAGGTTTTGAAAGCATTCTTATGTATTTTTAATGTATTAAAAAATAGATTTTATGCGCTAGAAAATTACAAAAAATTACAAATGTGTTTGTGGATGTATGGCAGGTCTAAGGAATGAGTTTTAGACTAATCTTAGCCCCATTTTCATGTTATAGTCTGTCATTTATTGCTTTTGGAACAAGAATATGACATGAAAACATTCTCTACACCTACCACCTCAAGCATAATACTAAATGGTAGGGAGGGGAGGGGCCATAAGTATTGAATATAGGCTAAAGGTTGATTTTTTAATAATTCACTTTATATATAGGGCACCTTTGTTTTGAATGTTAAAGGATTCAGTAGTATGAGTATACTCGGTGTTGTTCCTTATGCAATGAAGCAAATGCGTTAGTATGAAAAGCATGAAGGAAACTATTTGTGCACTACCACAATGTTGTTTTGAATAAATAAAATGGTTGAGCATGGCAATTCATCCACTCTTGCATTGCATTCATTACATGGTATTGGAAATATATATCTTGGATACACACTCTCTCATTTTATGAACATTGACCCAAGTTGAGGGTGAGGAATCCCAAGCTGTAGGATTAGTGATTCGGTTCCTTTGGGGGACTTATTCAGTGAGGATTAAAATTATCTCCAAGTATTATTGATTATAAGAGACGATTATATATCATATGTGTTATATGTTTGAATGGCACATCTTGGGTCCAATTCCCAAGGTATAGGAGAGTCGAAGTGGGCTACAACAGTCAGTCAAGGGATGCTCCCTGTGTATGTGCTATGAGGTGCTAAGCACCACTATTTTTGGGTACTCCCTATGAGGAGTTGGGAGAAGATTTATTGGACTATAAATGGTACAAATGCATGTATAAGCTAGATCTGTGTGAACAACCTTCGAGGACGCCCCTGGCCATGAGGCCATGGAGTGTTTTGATTGAGCATAGAGGCCCCAACTAGAGCCCTAGAGCCAATGTCGGGCCCCTTTTTGGCCGTGACATTAATGGACTATTGTAATTCAATGGATATTCATGTAAATTGAGTAATAGATGATTTATTTAAAATGTTGTGAGTGTTATCACTACCTACTATGCATTTGGGCTCCTAAAATCTTCTATAAATGCATCTAGAGAGATAGAACAAAGTAGAATGACATTGAAAGAATTCCACTACCACAAAAAGATACATGTTCACTTGGATCAAAATAAAATTCATCTAAAGGATCACAAGACTCCTCTTGAACAAAATCCTCATCATAGTATCCATTTTTAGTATGTATCATAACATTTGGATCTTCTATATCTTTTTCCAAATCCTTTACAGTAATCATGTTGTAGTTGTTTGCCTTGACATTGTTGTAGACTCATTTTGAAGCATGATCAACTAAATATTTTTTCTCACACTTAAAGCATAACCCTTTCTTCTTGTGCTTCTTAAAAAGGCCCATGAGGGTGAATTTTTGCGCACCTTGAGCTAGAAATTTCTTTAATCTGTTTTGAACTTTGTATTTTTTACCTTATAGTTATTTGTTGTCCTAAAATTGCCTTGATGCATTAAGTAATAGGTAAGTGGGAACTCTTGGACTATTATTGGAAACATTACTTTCATCATAAGCCCTCTAAATTTTCCTTGGCTCATAATAATCATCAGCTATCCATAAGATGACTTAAATGATAGCTCTCTCTAGTACTCTATTATTTAGATTATTATTGAATGATGGAAAAACGAAAGTCTCTTGCATCTTATACCTAGCTAGTGTGGCTAGGTTATCTTTCCAAAATTATTATTCTACTCATATCTCTCTTATTCCTCATCATAATGCAAACTCAATACCTCCCAATTTAAGAGCTCTCCTCGTTTTTTTTTAAGTACTCCCCTTAGGGCCCCATGCAACCTCCTCCTTCATCATCAAAGTTGCTTTTCTCTATTTTTAGCCTCATTCCCTAAAGCCATCCATACCACCACAAAAAGGCTTCTTATCTTCTTTTCCTCTTAAAGGTTTATCTTTTGTGTTAATAGTCCGCAATGCAACACAAGATACCCAACTTGGTTAAGTTGCTAACATGATTCAATGATAATTAGATTTGTGTCATTGGCCTTGTGTGTATCAAATGAATGCATTGTTTTAGTATCTTTCATCATCATTACCCCTAAGGTCCCCTTTACTTGTTTGCAAGCTACTCCATGTTGCTAATTTTTTGAGTTTATACTATCATTGTCACATTATTCCCAATAAGCTTTGCTCCTCTATTCACTCTACAGTTAGTATATTTAAGCACTAACACCAAGAGCATTGAGATCAACAATGATGATCTAATAAGGCTTCAAATAGAGTTGAGCACATACAGAAAGTTCAATCCCCACACAATGTGAAATAGATATGAAAGGAGGTAAGATAAAGCTTCTGAAGCATTTGATGTATAGTTATGATATTCCTTCATTTTTTATTAGTTTCCTCTCTTCTACTTGATGCACTATATTTTCCATTTATGGAAAGATTTCCAAACACATGCTACATCTAAAGAGTTTACATGAAGGTCAATAATTAGCACAACAATGTCTATACTCATACCTCATCTCCACAGCCTTCTTAACTAGCTAGATACTTACAAATACTTTAGCTCACTCAACCTCACATCAGGTTATTAGCAAATCCTATTGGATTCTCATGATGTAGACAAAATAGCTTTTCAGATGCCTCGAGGTCTTTAGAAGTTCACAGGAATGCCCTTTGGATTATCTCATTCAAGGAGTATTCAAGTTCTTAGATTTTTGAAGCAAAGTTGTAGCTCTAGTTCAAAACTATAATTTGTTAGAAGACATTAGAGTGAGTCTCCAAACATTTTAGCCCCAAAAAATCTCTCCATAATTTGCAATTCTCCATTTCTACATGTAGTCTACTACAGACATCAGACTTCTAAAGCACATATCTTTCCATAAACTTGCTTGGTTAGCTACCAAACTTGATAGGGATCCTCATTTGAAATGCAAATATCCATTGAGTAGGCTTTCTATATTTTAGAACCCCTCTAATTAACACCAGATTTAAGAATATCAAAATTCTCTAAAATTTCTAACCATAACAATTTGCTCTATGACATTTATATACACTACTTACAACATATGTACTTACATGATTCTACAAATGTGTTTGTTCAAATGGAATCCATTGATTCTACTTTTATGTACCCTCTCATATAGATCTTGCAACATACAAGTATCATTTTCAAACTTTTACTTGATCATAAAGGGTCCTTTCTATTTGACTCAAAATTTATTTTAGAAAATAAAATCCAATTTACTATTTTATCTCATGACTAAAATCCCCTTATCAAGGTTCTTTCTCTTCAATTGGGTATTGAACCATTACCTCATTTTCAAAATTTGTTTCACATAACAATCCATTGCCTATCTAGCTAGAGTGTATCCAATGTTAGTCCTTTGTCAACTTCCAACCCTTTGTAATTTCAATTTCTATAATGATATTCAAACTCTTGCTTGCTCATTTTCTAGCAAGAAAACAACATTATTGATTTCTTATACTTTCTTTAAAATGTGAATTTCTCAGCAACTTTGAAAAATCATATTATAAACAAACAATCCAAATAATTTGTGATAAAGAAGCCATAGTATACTTTTTCTAGTGGGAGGTAGCTTATCTATAATCATCATTCTCATGCTCAAAAAGTGATTATCATGAACAACATCAACCACTCTTGTTGTGACATCAACTACATAAATATCTAGTGTAATTATTTGCATCATTTAATTTGTTTCAACTTCATTGATAAATTGATCAAATTCCTTGAAAACTTTAAAACTATAAATCTAAATTAAAACATAAAAATGTTGACCATTCAACACATACAAATCCTCAAGAAAAACATCCTGACTTGGAACATATGTAAACGCCAACTAAATATGCAAAATAGCAATTATATGATCCTTTAGCAAGAAAAACTTCTTCAAGAGCATTAATAGCTACCCCAAAAATAAACTTGGAAATCCATCACATTCCTAACTTGAGAAACTTCTTGTTATAGTAGTGGGCTTTCTCTCCTTGAAGCCAATTTATGGTAGATAAAGCTTTAGTTGTTGCAATTTCTGTTGTGTTTCCAAGTTCAAAAGATAACCATTGAATTATCTAAAGTAATGATTTATTAAGAGAACAATTCACATCTAAATCTTTAGAAAAACCACACAGTTAGAATAAATCTTGTGCTTTTTTACTTTTAGCCAGCTTCTATAAATTTGAACATTGCTAAAAACTAATCATTTTTTGTTCAAAAATATATTGTTTTGAAAACTCCTCATGTGGGTGATCAACTTGAAATAGAACGTTACAAAACTGCTTAATTTTTTCAATTTCAATAGTGTAATCATCTGAAATAGTATCTTACGTGCTCAAAACATGGGTATTCTAGACAAATACATCCAAAGATGATACATTTTGCACTATAAGTAGCCGCACTTCAAGTACCTCCAAAACCTGCGCACCTAAATCTAACATATTAATTGCATTAGCTTCCTTAGAATCATCAACAAAACCAAAAATCCACCATAACCTCTATTTTGGCATAAATATGATCTATCAATGTACCATCAATACATACATCATCATTTTGAACACGTAACGCATATTCTTGATCCCCAAACTAATCAACTTCCTTGATGATTCCTTCTTAATAGTTTTCTTATTGATTAGATTTGATTGGGAAATGATTATCCTAATTTGCAAGATATAAAACTATAGCAAATACTATCAAGTTATGGATACGACTATCTTGCTACTGTGTTCTCCCATTGGTAAGCACTATTATTGATATTAGGGAACTTGAGAATCCTTAGCTACTTTGGGTCTTGTCCTCTTCCATTCCCTTTTCCTCAATCTTTGGGAAGGCCATGGGTGGAAGGAACCATTCATCATCATCACTTGAACTTGAATACAAATTTGAATCCAAAACACTATAATACTTATCCTCCAACTTTTCACTTACACTAAGCAATCTCCAAATGTGCTTAATACTTGAGGAGGCTCTGACTCTCTTGCCTTCATGGTCATCATGCCACTCGAAAACTTCCTAAAATCCTAAAGAGGATCCAACTTTTCCCATGCTTTATCCATATTTGAGCTTGAATCTTTCTTTACAACTAAAGAAAAATTCTTATGGATTACATTGAAATCCTTGCATATATTAAACATATAAAAATGCATGAAAGATTTTCATTCTTCACAAGACTCAAAAACATAAGGACAATGTTTTGAAGTGTGTACATGCTCAAAACAAACATTACAAACCTTATTCTTCTTCTTCTTTCCAATAATCAAGAAATCGCGTCAAAGGTGTTTGATGCATTGTTTCTATGAGAACTATTTAAAATACAAGGTGTTGTCTAAACTATTTAAAGGGTAAAGGAGCCAATAGAGTGTCATCTAAGAATCCTCAAGTATAACCTTTTTTGCCAAGTGAGCTACATGAATGTTTTTGAATAGTCCAACCATATATATCATATGGATCTTAAAAAGAAACTTTGGGATATTTTGATATTAATAGTCCTAGTTATAAGTAAAGGGTTCATTAAAGAATGACAATGAGGAGCTAAGAGAGTGATAATCAATTGGTTTAAGACCTTGTAAGGTTAAAAACATAACAAATTTTTACATGGTTCAATTGTTTAGCTCACATTCAACTTATATCTAATATGAAAAAAACAGTATCATAATCTTGGGGAAGTTACTATATGTATGTTCTCTACATCACGTGTGTTCAAGGCCTATTTATAAATATCCTTATCTTTGAATTTTTCCAAAATCAAATTTAATTCTTTTCTATTCAATCTGTAAATAACCCCTTTATATAGGTTTTCTTGGATGACGTCTAGCTCGAATGAACACCCAAAATTGGTACGAGTTGAAAATGGTCTACACGGAATCACATCCAAATGGAATGCGGAAATTCTCGATTTTCTACGAGTTGCCATATTGGATCCACTTACAGATCAAACATTTATTGGATCCCATGCATATTTTCAAGAATGTGGATAGCTTATTATGGGACCACAGCATAGGGAAGAGAGACATTGTAAGGACACAAATGGATTTAAAGGCAATAGGCAAGATGGAGGCACTTTGGCCCCACAGTCAAGCATTGATGGTCTCTTGCAACTACCTTGCACTCCTTTGGTTCTATCCACTAAAGAAGAGCCCATTGGGAAGCAAATTATCATGTCTATCCGCACACCAATCATGGGTATGATGGTTTCCTCAAATCTGCTTTCTTTAAACACGACCAAGAACCAAGGCTAAAATCCCATGATTGACATAAGATATGTTATGTTTGTACTGGCCTCTCAAATCTAAGTAGCCTGTGTATTTTTCTATTTAGTGTCTAGTCGGTGTTTGTAGTAGTTTGTACTACTGATCGCAATTACAGGATGCCTCACTCCAAAAATACATGGGGCAATTTACAGGTTGTCATATTTAGTGTAATGAATCTCACAAAAGGAGATCAAGTCATTCTCTACTGAATACGCAAGGCAGGGAGCGGTGGAGCCATTTGTCTCATTGAGAAGTACCTACCCACTAGCATGCTCTTGATAAAAATTCACCTCCTGGTGCATCTTATAGATGAAGTGGAGATTGTGGAACCTATCCTTACGTAATGAATGTTCTTCTTGGAGTGCTTCATGAAAACCCTGAAAGGCTTTGTGCGACAATGAACTTGGCCAGAAGATAGCACGGCTGAATCTTGGTTGGTATCGGAGGCGTTAGTGCATATTTCATAGTGGCTACCAATGGTGGATTTAGACAATAGTATGCTATGGTCATTGAAGGACAATGATAGATTGACCAGAGATATGGTGGTTGAAAATGGGGTAGAAAAAAGGATGGATACTACAATGGAGGAGAAAGTGAATCATTTTTGTATCTTGCATCATGCACCCATGGAGATGTGGATGGCTAGATAAAAGCAGGTTAGGAAAGAAGCGCGATCAAAGTATTGACACGGTATGCGCTATTGATCGATTCGATATCCTAAGGGCATGGAGGAGATCCAGTGATTTATTTCTATGTGATGGTTACATGGAGCTTTAATCACAACTTATCGCAAAGAAGTTGAGGTCTCTAACTACTGATGAAGAGTGGTAATTCCCGAGGGGATATAGTCTAAAGACGGTGAATGCATGTTTTATAAGCTATCGTATCTAGATTTTATATGCAATAACTAATCTAACCGTTTCAATGTACATTATAAAATCTATAGTGTGACGTGGTGGCACGGGTGATATTTCCATGTTGAAGGCATCAACAAAATGCGCTCCACAATGAATTGTGGTGTCATGGCAAAGTTTGAGCAACAAAGCCGTGGCGAGCCATGGATCCAAACATTATTATAGATGAGATGGAGTATTTTGGGAATGTGCAAAGTGTTAACTTAGTGGATTACCATAGCTTTCCATGATTGTATTCGATGTACAGTGGTTCAAAGTGGTAACTTTTTTTTTTTTAATTTCACGATACGGAACAATAACAAATGTTGAATCACTCTAATATTTAATTTTATATCCAAACCTGTGATAATCTCAATGGTGGTATGTTGTGTCGTCACCTCCTCAAAGTACGAGATTGTATGATAAAAGCAATGTTCCTAGCATAGATGAGGAGAGTATGCAGGTAGATGGGTCGATATTGTAGATGGTGGAGGTTAAAGAGATCTTGGAGTGTGTAGAGGAGGTAGACACGAGTAATGAAGATAACAAAATGGCAAGAGGCTAGGAATTCTTTGAGAATGAAGTGGACTTCTTCTTCTATGGTAATCTATCTATGGGACCATAGGCTAGGCCATACTTGCTGCATTCGCCTACTCCAATCGTTGATGAATTGATTTTACGAATACTTTAGAATATGAATTTTGTGTAGCATCATTTTTTTAGGGTTATATTATTTTGCTTTACTTAAAATTTTATTTCGATTATGCTAAAATCATTTTTTGTCTATGTAGATTACCTTTGATGATATTTAGAGAGCAACATGAGTCGAGGGATGAGCGACGAGTATTTGGAGAGCAACATGAGTTGAGGGATGAGCAACAAGGAGTTGCAAGAGATATTCACAGATATGTCTTCATATATCAGATGGCTTGATTCAAAAATGTAGTAGACCAGGAGTTGTCTCAGACACCATTGAGTTGTTCCATGAGATCTAATTTGGCACACTCTGATGCTTCGATTTCCACAAGTATGGAGAGATGTGGATGTTGTGAGCCCGTAGTTGGCTCTAGATCGGGATGCTACTCCTCGCTTTCGTATAGGTTCCAGACAAGGTGGTTCAGGTGGGTCTAATGGAGGCATCGATACAGTGTCTCCACCTTGTTTATTTTATGGATATATGTCGCCTCCAAGATTTGTCACACCTGTGGGGACATCTATTCGATTGACTCTAGCTTTTGCTCAGCCATCCGTAAAGGTGGCATCCCTATAGGTGCTACTCCGAGAAATACTACTCCCATGGGTACACCAGATCTACACATGGGTCTCTTGGTTATGCCCAGGAGCGCTGACATAAGTGGGAGAGGACACACCTTAGACATACCCCAAAGGGGTATAGATAGCTCGTAGATTAGAGCACTCCTGATGTGATAATGAATGATGAGGACAAGAGGGTGATGTCTCACATGAGAGAGTTGTGCCAACAAGATTTTAGGCACAACGACTTGGACCATTGAAAGAATATACCCGAGGGGAGTAAGGACTATATAGTGGCATCCTTACATGAGGAGTTTCTAGTACCTATCATGGTAGAGAGGTTTTCCACTAGGTGGATGATGGAGTGTATGTGTGCATACATGTCACATAGACGATCAAACGCACACAAGGCACTCATGAGTGCTGCCTCAAAGCCCAAGTGGCTAGACACAAATGATTGGCGAAGACTCATGGAGGAGGCTATAGATTCTCTAGGACATTGGTGACATTAGTGGGAGGCACCGAGAGGGAATGATTGGAGGCAGGGGTCATGCATCGTCTGGAAAGTGGCCACCATAAGACTTATCTAGAGGACTTTTTAAGTGTTTTTTTTGTTCTTGTCCCTTTCTTATTTGCAATATCACTTGTAATAACAATCATGTTTCTAACAATTCTATTCTGTTTTCTTTGTAACACTCCGTCACAAACCGCAATCCCATCGGCTTGGAAACTCGATTTGCAGAGAGACACGATCTCAGTACATTGATCAATAGACTCCATTCATGTGGTGGCCTAGTAAGTCAATCATCTTTCTTGTCCATAGTCACTTTTCGAAAAAAATGTATTATGTATGGACTGATGTACACTTGTTCATTTTGCAGAGTCTGTTCGATGCTCCTTTATAGCAGGATGAGCATTCTCATGGCAAGGATCTGCAGCTCGTGCTTCGATTCATGGAGCACACACCCTCTTCTTTTTTGGTCCTATGATGTGTGTAGGCGTCTTCCATGTACTATTTCTTAGATATACTTATCATCCTTTGTATAATTAAAATTGTATCTTGTGATAATTACACATAGAATTTCATGTTAGTTTTGGCTCTCCTCTCTCTCCATGGTTCCATGTAATTTCATGAGTTTTCATAAGCAATCTTGTACTTATTCTATGTATTACTTTTGTGGGTTCAAGTACATTTTGCGCTCGTCTTGAGGACCATTGCATAACCAACATGTAATTTATTTGTAGAATATTATACAACACATGGTGCTATATCTTCCCTGCCAAAATTTTTGTTTTCTCTGTAACCGTCACTATTAGAATCACTAATTTATCTACATGCATTGTTATTGCCGTTGCAATTTACATCACAAATCATCGCCATATCTGTCGCTATTTGCGTCACAAAAGTGACTCAAATAGTAATGTAAATAGCGACCATTTATGCGATGGTTTTGTAGAGACACTTATACCATCGCTTTTAACAACTACATGGGCAATTTTTTTAATGAGCATTTGAGTTGCTTTGAACGTGGATATGAGGCCTGTATCTTGTAGTGTATGAGTAGCAACCTCCTAGTTTGGAACAAAAGTGCAAACAAATGTTTATTTAAAAATATAAACCACATTTGATAAAAAAGATTAGGAGGTTTAGTATATGTCTATCCTCTACATCCTTCCCTATAGCAAGTGACAAACATGCCATTAAACACCTATGAAATTCACTCACAATCTCGATTATCGCTTTGGGAGACTGAAAATCTTGGTAGTAGGATTGCCCTTCTTGCAACAATGACAAATTTAAAAGCTGACTAAAAAAATATGTGGCAAGAATGCAAGTTACCACTTGAGACTCCCATCTCCATCAACACAACTTCCACTACGGGTAAGCATTGAAAAGTGAAGAAATTTATATTTACACTACTTGTCCAATTTGTTTACACATGATGACATGTTCAAGATTATGCATTTTCATGCACTATGATTAGTCCACCTCTTAGTTTGGAACACAAAGTGTGAACAAACCTTTATTTAAAAATTCAAAGCACATTTGACAAAGATCAAGGGGGATCACTATATGTATATCCTCTACATCATCTGCATTCAGAATGGCTATTTATAAATATCCTTATCTATGAAATTTCCCTAAATAAAACTTAACCCTTTTCTATTCAATTTATAAATAACCACTTTATATTAAACCCTTTTGTGTATAAAAATATATAAAAATGGTTTTTAAAAATATGTTATCTTGAATTCACATTCTGCACATATATATTCATGAGTGACCTTTGTGACAAAGACATACTTTGACTTTCAAAATCTTGTCAATTAGGACACCTAGGCACAAAATGGCTCATAAATTTTGCTTTGTAACTCAAATTGCCAAGCTTTTTGAAGGAAATTTGTAGCTCTAGTTCAAATCTACAATTTGTTAGAAGACATTAGAGTCAAACTCCAAAGATTTCAGCCCCAAAAAATCTCTCCACAACTTGCAATTCTCCATTTCTACATGTAGTCTACTATAGACATCAAACTTCCAAAGCACATATCTTCCCTAAAATTGCTTGGTTAGCTACCAAACTTGATAGGGATCCTCGTTAGAAATGAAAATATCCGTTGAGTAGCCTTTCTAAATTTTAAAACCCCTCTAATATATAGGAGATTGTAGAATATCAAAACTGTCCAAAATTGCTAACCATAACAATTTTCTATATGACTTGTATATACACTACTTACAAAATCCGTACTTACATGAATCTACATATGTATTTCTTCATATGGAATCCATTGATTCTACTTTTATGTACCATCTTGTCTAGATCCTGCAACATACAAGTATCATTTTAAAACTTTTATCTGATATAAAGGGTCCTTTCTAGTTGACTCAAAATTTAGTTTAGAAAATAAAATCTAATTTAGTATCCTATCTCTCGGATAAGTTACTCATGAATATATATTTGTATCACGTGGGTTCAAAATGAGGTATTTTTAAAATACATTTTCTTTACATTTTTCACATATAGAAGGGTGTAATATAAAGGGGTTATTTACAAATTGAATAGACTAAGGTTATGTTTTATTTTTAAAAAATTCACAGATAAGGACATGTGATGTAGAGGATATACACATAGTAACTTCTCTGAGTTATATCTCATGACTAACATCCCTTATCAAGGTTCTTTCTCCTCAATTGTGTGTTGAACCATTCCCTCATTTTCCAAATTTGTTTTACATAACAATCGATTGCCTATCTAGTTGAAGTGTAAACAATGTTAGTCCTTTGTGTCAACTTCCAACCCTTGGTAATCTCAATTGCTATATTGACATTCAAACTCTTGCTTTCTCATTTTCTAGCAAGAAAACAACATTGTTGATTTCTTATACTTTCTTGAAAATGTGAAAATTTCAACAACTTTGAAAAATAATCTTACAAACAAAGAATCCAAATAATTTGTGATAAAAGAAACCATAGCATACTTGTTTTATTGGGAGTAACTTATCTATAATCACCATTATCAAAAAGTAATTATCATGAATAATATCAACCACTCTTGATGCTAGGAGGCATATTTCACGGTGGATTCCGTGACTATATTTATTTGTCGCGGCCCGTACACAAAATGGATTCCTTGTGCGAGAAGTTGACAAAGACGCCTATTCTTTTCGGGCATTAGATTAATTTAATGCACACGTGGGTGATTCCACAACAGGTGGTTCCATAAAATATATATCAAATTAATAGATGTTTATGAGTTTTGAGTGTGCACTCAAATTAAAATAAGGTCAGGACGGAGTTCTAGCCTATTTAATTAATCTGTAGCTAAAAATTGCTATGTATTCACTTTTTTGGATTTTATTTAATTATTTTATAACAATTGTGAATGCTTCAGTTGATGTATAGAGCAGGTGATGATGTGAATCCAAATGCCTAGAAGAATCACTATTTTTTATGGGCTTGCGTCTTATCACTGAAGACATGGCACCAATATTTATTTAAGCATGCTTATTTATTAAAGTGCTTTACAAAATATTTATTATCTTGTATATGCAAAGGCATTAAATTAAATATTTTATTCTTTGATATTTGTATTTGGGCACAGCCCGACTTTTAGATGCCCAAATGCCTTACTCTATAATTGAGCAAACGCATATGCAAAAGCAAAAGCATGTTATTTGTAAAGTGGCCTATTTTTGGGCTTGAAGATAAATAAATCTATAAATACATGTCTTGTGAAGTGCTCACACAAGGCATGGGAATAGATTGTACCGAATTGGTTTTTGGTCTCATGTCGCGTAAATTTCCTTTTGCTTTGTACTTGAAATTATGAACGATTATAGAACTCTTTGTTCTTGGGGACCTTCCAGCATTTATTATGCACACATACAGCATCCGATCTGCACACCAGTGGTATCAAAGCGAAGCTAAGATATCAAGAGCTTTCAATCACTTACCATCTCGTGCGAAGGTGAAGCTCCTGGAACGAACGGGCTCTATAGGCTGTCTCGCAATGAACTAACAACACAAACATGTTCCTAGTGGTGAAGAACCCCATGTTGTATCCTGTGATCACGAAGGACCTCTCACAACAGGCGGAGGACCACTCGAGATGCTCCTTTGTCAAGTCGTCTTTTCTTACAGAGAGAGGATTTCATGATTAATGCAATTCTAAGCTCATTGTTTAAGCTTAAAGAGAGCTTCAACTCTAATGTCTCAAATCAGCATGAAGTTGTCGCCATTCTATAAAAAACATGCTCTCGTCGTGTGCCAAATTTGTTAAATTCATTAAGCTTTTTAAAAGCTTAAAGTTATTAAGCTTAATCTAAGGCTTAAAGTTTCAATTATCAATCTCTTCAATAGCAGGTGTTTATACCATGGTACTTCCGAACCGGTTTTGAAGCTTTAGTAAGCCCCTTTTCCCACCTGCAACTTAACTGAACGGATTTATAGCAAGTAGGTTGTCACATGCAGTCTATGCGAAAGACTATCTTGCTTGGAAAAAGATCGTTTTGAATTGTCGTACCTGGTACACAAATTGGATGTTGGATGCGTACATAGCGAGCGCCGGAAGGTCTGCAAGAACAAAAAACTCTACTTTAACCTCAAAAATCAAGAAGATAGACTTGCACGACATTAGGCAAAAAGACCAATTGGGTACAATCTCCCCCCATGCCTTGTGTGAGCATTTCATAAGGCATGTATTTATAAATTTATTCATCTCAAAGCTCAAAAATAGCCCAAATTTTACAGTAAGCATGCTTTAGCTTTTGTGTTTGTTTTTGTCCAAATAAAAAATAAAGCGGTTGGATAGCCCAAGAGTTGAGATGTGCCAAAATACAATGTCCAATAATAAAATATTTAAACCATGCCTCCATGCGCATACAAAATAATAAATATTTATCAAGCACTTTAATAAATAAGTGTACCTAAATAAATATTAGCGCCATGTCTTTAATGATAAGACACGCGCCCATAAAAAATAATAATTTCTTTTAGATAATTTGAATATACGCTATCGCCCAGTGCTTCCCAACGCCACCATCCCCTGCTCTATACATCAATTGAAGCATTCGCAATTGTTAGAAAATATTACAATTAACTCGACAAAAGTGAATACCTAGCAATCTTCGGCTACAAAATAAATAAATAGGTTGAAACTCTATCCTAATCTTAATTTAATACGAGTGCACTCTAAACTCATAAACATCCATTAATTCAAATATGTATTTTGCAAAATCACCCACTGTGGAGTCACCCACGTACACATTAAATTGACATGATGCCCAAAAAGGATAGGTGTCCCCATCAACTTCTCGCACAAGGAATCCACCTTATGTATGAGCCCCGAAAAATAAATATAGTTTTACAGAATCCACCGCAAAACCTCATGGAATCCACCGTTAAATAAAAACTTATGGAATCCACCGTGGTCTCATGGAATTCATCGTGGAATATGTCTCATGGCATCATACACCCGGGGTGGGATAGCAATTTTTCTCAATTGCTATTAGCTCAATGTGGAGTGAGCAGTGAGGGGTAATCACTTAGATCACGGGTCTGCATCCATTGGGCCTCTTCAACAAAATGATTTTTTTAACTTAACCAAATATCTAGAATATCTACGACCAGTTCTAGCAGTCATAAAGTTAGTGTCTAGAATAGTTTCAGGTTCAAGGATTTCAGTTTCTTCTTCTAATAAAGGAGGGTTTTCACAGACAGGGTGAATAGGTAATTGGCCTCTGAAAGGTCATAACAAACGGATATGAAAAGTATTGTGGATTTTCCAGTGTTGGGGTGATTCTAATTTAAACGCATTGTCATTGATTTTGTGAATGATCTTGAAAGGTCCATAAAATCTAGGAGCTAACTTAACAACATGATATTTCTTAACACTTTGTAATTTTCTCTTTTCAATGCATAACCAAATATAATCATCAACTTTGAAACTCATAGCTTTTCTTTTCTTGTTAGCTTATTTAGTATATGATTGCTCAGCTTTAGCAATCATGTCTTTGACTTCAACAAAAATAGTAATATGCATATTGGCAATATCATCAGTAGCTTTAACTTCGTTTGACAATGATGTAACATGTGTAGGCAATCTATATCCGTAAATGATTTCAAAAGGTGCTTTCTATGTAGCTATATGTGGTGTATTATTATATGCAAACTGAAGTAAATGCAAGTGTGTATCCCATGTTTGTGGTTTTGAAATTGTGTATGTACGCAAAAGTTCTAAAATTGTATTGTTAGTAGCTTTTGTTTGTCCATTTGTTTCACGATGAAATGCAGATGAGAAATCAATCTTTGTACCTAAATTAACAAACAAAGCAGTCCAAAAATTATTGCAGAATCTAGAATCAGGTAAAAAATAATAACTTTTGGCAAACCATGGTTAGTGAAAACAGTTTTTAAAAACAATTGAGCACCTTGATATGCAGTTAATGTTTTCTTACATGAAATGAAACATGCTTGTTTGCTAAATTGATCTACAATAGTCCAAATCATATCATGATTAGCTTGGGTATTAGGCAAACCAGTAATAGAATCCATTGAAATATGTTCCCATGGTCGTTTAGGAATTGGTAAAGGCATTAATAAACCATATTGCTTACCATGGTGTCGCTTAACTCTTTGGAAAATTAAACACTCAGATACGAAGTTAGAAACATCAGATTCCATCTGTGACGAGTAAAAATCTTCAACCAATGTACGTAAAGTAGAAATAATACCTCTATGGCCTTGATATGGGGGACAATGAATTTTTTGCAACACAAATGATCGAAATGGACACAACCTTTTCTTATAAAACAAAAATCCATTAGTATAAGACAATGAATCTATTGGAATCCAATTATTTGTAAGTAATTTATTCCAATCAGTGTAAAAACTGGGGTCTTGGTCATAGGTATCTTTCATAGGGATAAGGGAATCAAAAGATATCACAGAGATATTTTGGATAGTTGTTCTTCTACTCAAGGCATCAAGAACAAGATTCTCTTTTTCGGGTTGATATTGGATAAGTGGATAAAAACTTTGAATAAAAGCAGCCCATTTAATATGACCGTCAGAAATTTGTGGCTGACTAAGGATATGTTTGATACTTTGTTGGTCAATTTTAATCATGAATTCAAATCCCATTAAATAGTGTTTCCATTGACATAAAGCTTGTACTACAACTAGCAATTCCTTATCGTAGGTAGAATACTTGAGTTCAAATGGTTTAAGTTTGCAAGTAGAGTAGGCTAGGGGATGTGAATCTTACATAAGGATGGCTCCTATTCCAGATCCACTAGCATCAGTGACTACTAGGAAGAATGGTCTATTAAAGTCAGGTAGTTCCAATACAGGAGCATGTGTTAAGAATACCATATTGGGGAATATGGGAATTTTCCATAAGTTTGGGACACATGGTCAAATCTTTGGATTCGTCATAACTTAAATAATATAACTCCAAATAGAGTGCTTTATAACTCAATAGATTCCATTTGTCAAGCGCTTTCCAATGATAGGTCATATCATATGGTTTTGAGAAACTTATGGGCATGTTATCCGTGTGCCACCTTTTTAGTATTCAAAACATGGGAATTGGGAGATTTCCAAACTCACTAATATTGTGTTTAAGGCATGTTTCATTAATTCAAAATACTTTTGTTGATTATCAAACCAACGATATATAATACCTTTCTTTAATAATTTTGTCAAAGACAATGCAAGCAATGAAAAATTTCTCACAAATTTTCTGTAAAAGCTAGCAAGTCCTAAGAAAGAACGCAATTCATGCACATTTTTAGGTATCGGCCAATTCAAAACTGCTTCTATCTTTTTAGGATCAACTTTAATACCATCATATGAAACAATATATCCTAAGTATTCGATGTGGGTTTAGAAAAATTCACTCTTTTCAGGATTATCATATAATTCATTCTCTTTCAATAATTTAAAAACCAAATATAGATGTTTATAATTAACCATGTGCACATTAAATTAATTCGTTCTCTTTCAATAATTTGAAAACCAAAGATAGATATTCCTTTTCAGGCATCATGTTAATTTGATGTGCACATGGATTTTGGATCTATATTCAAACACCTTATATAAACAAACATATAGCACCCTTAGGAATAGTAGCCTCCTATATAGACAAACAACTAGGCTTTCAAATAAAAATTTAGACTAATGATCCTATACGGAGATAGACATCCATATTCTTGACTTCGTAGTGGCTAGGAATGAGCAAGCTAAGGATCAGGTGTCATTTCTTTCGTAGAAAGCCATGGTGGGATATTGTAGTTAACAAGAACTACATGCCACACATTATAAGAAGTCGAATGGGTTCAGACCATCCATAGCAAGACTAAGCCAAAGATTCCTTAGCTCTTGTGCAAAGCTTGCGAAGATAGAGTGGATGTGGCTCCATATGCATGAATCCACTGATATTCGTTGGACTCCATCTGTGGGTCTATTCTGCGCATGCCACGTTGTCAAGCTCGCCAAGCCCGACATGTGAAACATGTGATGTATATGGGGGATAAGTGGAAAGTGTCTAAGAAATTTTGAGGGATGGTTTGCCCTTGCCAGTCTTGTCGATACCTATGAGCACCACACTTTTAACATGTCTTCATCGTCTTGTACTCTCCTCGAAACAACATGCAATCGTTGTATCGTTGACACATGCATGGATGTTGTTGTAGTCCATGCCAAGCTTTTGTAAAACATGTCGCGCATCATCACAAGACTCAGGCATGATATTTTCAAGTGGTAATATACGATACTCTAGCAACCTTTTAAAAAATCATAAAACACCTTGAAAAAGCACAATTATTTTTCATAATGGTGCCAGAAATAAATCAATCAAGCGTACGTAGAAGATACCTGAACAAATCAGTCAGAGTTGCATCACTCTACCCATATTTTTATTGCACACTTAGGAATGCAAGCAGTGTCTTCAGGTGACATACTCGGCACCCATCATATAATGGTATAGATTCTTCCAGCAAATCAAATGTCTCAGCATCCATGGGCATCAATGCATCAATCATTGCCTCCATCTTAGGCTCCCAGATTGTAGAAAAGTCATAAAGGCTTCATGACTCCTCTAGTATTGATGGTATAGACTGAGTAGTGCCTTCCAAGTGGTGGATTGGCTCAGGCACTCTATCCATTACACACCCAGAAACTCTTCTAACTGGTTGCAATAGGTACACTCCTCCTTGGGATGAGACATCACCTCCCTGCATAAATTTTACATGGAGTAAGTGAGCTTACTTTAATCAAGAGCATGGAATACTTACTCCAAGTATATCCTCTCTTTCTATGTTTTGGTTGGAGTTATCCTATAGTGGACTAATTCAATCACTTACTTTTGATGCCAGAAGGCATATTCCATGGTGGATTCTGTGAGGTTTTGCGGTGGATTCTGTAAAATTTTATTACCGGGGCTCATACACAAGGTGGATTCTTTGTGCGAAAAGTCGATGGGGACGCCTATCCTTTTCAAGTGTGTTGTTAATTTAATGTGTAAGTGGGTGATTCCATAGCGGGTGATTCTGCAAAATACATATTTAAATTAATAAACATTTATGAGTTTAGAGTGCGCACTCGTAATAAATTAAGGTTAGGATTGAGTTCTAACCAATTTATTTTTATAGCTGAAGACTGCTAGGTATTCACTTTTGTTGGTTTAATTGTATTATTTTTCTAACAATTGTGAATGCTTCAATTGATGTATAGAGCAAGCAGCGGTGGCATTGGGAAGCCTTGGAGGATAGCCTGTATTCAAATTATCATCAATTTTTTATGGGCACGTATCTTAGGCATGGTGCCTATATTTTGCCGCGCTTATTTACTAAAGCGCTTGATATTTATTTATTATTTTTGTATGCGTATGGACGCACAATTTAAATATTTGTATTGGACATTGTATTTGGGTACCACTTGACTTCTTGGGCTTCCAATAGCTTTAATTCTTTAGTGGCACAAAAGCAAACACAAAAGCTAAAGTGTGTAATTGTAAATTGGTGTTGAGATATCGAGCTCCACTCATGATATGCCAGGGTGACCGTTGTGCATTTATGTCACCGACTTGCAGATGCAGTTGGTACACTGCCCATGAATAATAGCTAGATGACAGCTATCCTTATCTACTCTAGTTCGTGGCTCAGTTAGTATACCACCTTAGTTAGTTGAGTTTGGTTTGAGACCCATATATAGGGTTCTTCTATTTCTATGTAGAGTTCTTTTTGGCTTACACAATTAAGAAAAGGAAAACAGTTTTTAGCCTCCACCTTTGTGTGTATTCCCCCATTGTGCAAGCAAGAAAGCTACAAGTGAGACTCCTTCCTTCTCTCCCACAATCTTGACATGGTATCAAAGCCTTGTTCGTGATAAGGAGCTCAAGAAAGCAAACCAAGTTTGCGGTGTTCTGGTAAGAGGACCAGTGTTGCTTTCATTTTTCTGTTTTGGGAGCAAGTCTCTGCAGGTAGCACAGCCAGAAAGTGCAAGAGTGCATTGTCTCAGATTGAGACGCCCTTTGCGGTGTAGCAAGAGGGCAGTATATGCTACGGGAATGAGGGCTTTGGCCCTCGGTGCTCTGTTTTTTTAATTTGAGGCCATTTCGGGGCCTGTTTTGGAGGCGTAAGTTTTCTGCACGCACTTAAGAAAAGGCCCTGTTTTATGTTGTGTGACCACTGTTCTACAGGTCGGTGAAAAGTTATTGTAGAAATTGCATCGTACGCTTGTACGTAGAGACGTTGGGAGTTACAGAATCATCCTTGTTGCATATTGATGCAAAATCGTCACTAGGAAGTGACTGTGTGGTCAAATACCACTTTCATTAGTTTTGAAGATTTGCCCTTGTGAGGCTGAAGCTGTGTTCTTTGCAGTGACAGAATTTTTTGCAATGTTCTGTAATGGCGTCTGATTCTCTTTCACAAATTGTCACTGAAAAGCTTGACAAGAACAAGTTCCAAGCATGGAAGTTTAGAATGACGAATTTCCTTATGGGAAAAGGATATTGGGAATTCGTTGCAGGAAATGAAGAAGAACCAGTTCTTCCTGATGTTCCCAATCAACAGCAAATGCAGGCATTTAAAGCATGGCATGAGAGAGCCAGGAAATTTATGTACTGGCTGTCTATCAGCATTTCAAAATCTATGATTGTGCATATTCAAGATGCAAGTACACCAAAGGAGGTATGGGATACTTTGTCAAAAATATATAGCACAAATATGCAAGCCAAGAAAATGCAACTCAAGCAAGAGTTGCACAATGTGCAAAGAGAAAGTATGAGCATCAATGACTACCACATGAAGGTGAAGAAGATTGCAGATACACTTGCTTCCATTGGGTCGCCAGTGGAAGATGATGATTTAGTTTCTGTGACTTTGAATGGTCTATGAAAGGATTATGCACAGTTCCGAACATCCATTTCCGTCCGTGAAAGATTTCCTGATTTTGAGGAGTTGATTGCTCTTCTAATTTCTGAGGAGCAAAGAAATGGTGGTGCATCTTCTTCAGGAGGAACTTCAAAAGAAGCTGTCTTCTACTCAAATGCTGGAAGAGGTAGAGGCAGAGGTAGAGGAGGCCGATCTGGAGGCCGTGGTAGAAATCAGAATATGCAGTAAACTCAAGAAAACCAGTCCTATGGAGAAGGACATGGTAACTCTAGAGGCAGGGGGAGCCAAAGAGGTCGTGGTGGATGGCAAAGAGGCCAAAATGCAAACAGCAATGTTGAATGCTACTACTGTGGTAAAATGGGTCATATGGCTAAAGACTGCTATAAAAAGCAGAATGACATCATGAATGGAAAATTGCAACAAGGAAATTATGCATCTTCTAGTAGACAAGGTGATGACAGAAATGAGCATTTGTTTATGGTGCAGCACATGACCAATTCTGTGACAAGTGCAGAAGAAAGCAACGATGTGTGGTATGTTGACTTAGGTGTATCAAACCACATGACAGATCATGCAGAATGGATGCAGGATGTAAGGAAAATGGAAAAACCAGGATTTGTGGAGATTGGTGATGATACTGCACATCCTATTGTGCAGATTGAAAAAATTCATTTGTCTATGCAGGATGGAAAAAAGAAATACCTATCGGATGTATTTCATGTCCCGAATATCACCAAGAATCTAGTTTCTGTTGGTCAAATGGTTGAGCAAGGCTTGCAGGTCAGATTTAATTCTCATGGATGTTTTGTTGAGAATATGAAAAATAAAGGTCGCTTCATAACAAAAGGAAATAAAAAGGGCAGAATGTTTACGTTGGATACAGACATGCCTGAGTTGAGTGCAGCAATGTTTGCACATGGGACCGGTGTAGTTGCAGATATTGATATCTGGCATAAACGCATTGGTCATGTTAATGTACAGTGACTCAAGTATGTGAAGTCCACATTGCAGTATGGACTACTTTATGAGACTGGGGTTCAGATACAGTTGTATGGATACACTAATGCTGATTGGGCTGGTAGTATTTTTGATAGACTATCTACCAGTGGATATGTGTTCTCTTTTGGGAGTGATGCAGTCACTTGGAGCAGCAAGAAATAGCCTATAGTTGCCTTGTCGAGCACAGAGGCTGAGTACAGGGATGCAGCAATGGCTGCATGTGAGGTAGCTTGGTTGCATAAACTACTTTATGATATGCATCAGTCTAGAGATGGGCCAGTTGTCATTTATTGTGACAACATGAGTAGTATATACTTGGCAAATAACCTAGTCTATCATGCTAGAACAAAGCACATTGAGGTGCATTATCACTATGTGCGGGAGAGGGTTTTACTAGGTCTTATTGATCTAGTTTATGTCAGCATAGAGGATCAGGTAGCTGACATATTCATGAAGGCATTGGGCGCAGAGAAGTTGCACAAGTTCAAAGACCTGCTTGGTGTGCCGGAATTGGGATTGAGCTTGAGGGGGAGTGTTGAGATATCGAGCTCCACTCGTGATATGCCAGGGTGACCGTTGTGCATTTATGTCACCGACTTGTCAGTTGCAGATACAATTGGTACACCGCCCATGAATAATAGCTAGATGACAGCTATCCTTATCTACTCTAGTTCGTGGCTCAGTTAGTATGCCACCTTCGTTAGTTGAGTTTGGTTTGAGACCCATATATAGGGTTCTTCTATTTCTATGTACTTGAGTTCTTTTTGGCTTACACAACTAAGAAGAGGAAAACTGTTTTCAACCTCCACCTTTGTGTGTATTCCCCCATTGTACAAGCAAGAAAGCTACAAGTGAGACTCATTCCTTCTCTCCCACAATCTTGACAATTGTGCTATTTTTTTTTAGCTTGAAGATGAATAATATATAAAATACATGCTTTGTGGAGCACTCACACAAGTCATGGGGGGAGATTACACCCAATTAGTCTCTTGTTCATGTCGTGCAAGCTTCCCTCATTGTTTTTTGTGCAAAAAGTGGAGTTCTTTTGTTCTTGGGGACCTTCTGACGCTCACTACGCGCGTATACAACGTCCGATCTGTGCACAAGTGGTATCAGAGCAAGGATGAGATTAAGAGCTTCCAATCACTTACCATCTCGCGCGAAGGCAGAGTTCGTGGAACGATCGAGCTCTACAGTTAGTCTCGTGGCAAATAGTCGATACCAGCGTGTTCCTGGCAGTCAAGAACCCCCTGCTGTACACTCAGATCACGAGGGACTGGCCTCTGCAGGCGGAGGACCACGCGGGAAGATCCCTTAAGAAGTCGTTGGTTCTTTCTTCTCAGATAAGAAATTCTCCTCCATAGCTTTCAAAGCTTTAACGATAGGCTATAAGGCTTTAAAAAGAAGCTTATTAAAAGCTTCACAATCCGTTTTTATCTGTCTGTGGCGGCAGCACGAACTGCCCATCGTCGAATTGGGCGAGGACATACTCAAGTCCTCAAAATCCAAGCTAATTCATAAAAGCTTTAAGCTCCAAGTTCTCCAAGTTACTCCAAGTCACTAAGTCCTATAAGTCATCTTCAACAACTACTATAGCAGCAGTTCGTATTCAGCAACACACGACTCACTTTACTACCCTCTGGAAGCCCCTGTTTACACCTGTGAACTGATAGAAGTAGATTATAGCAAACAACCATCAACATGCAGACTATACGCAGTCTATACGCAAAATTATTTTCTTGGACGACGATTGTGACATCAAATTTCGCAATCGTAAAGGAGAAATATTACAAAAGCCAAAATTTAAAAAAATATACAAGCCTTATAAACCCGCCTTTGAGCTACGCTCATCTCGCTAACAAGGTTTCGAGTGTGTGAGGTCTTTTGGAATTTTGTAGGATGACTAATCAAAACATGGACGATCTTATGGCTGAAGGTGATCTACCCGAATCAACAATGGAGCAAAAGTTGGATTTGATTATGATGCAGCTTCAAGAGGAACGAAGAGCACAACAAGCTTTGCAAGTTCAATTGGCCAATCTGCAACGATCTACCACCGACCAAGATGGATCACAACCTGAAGATCTTATATGACGTACCATCGATGTAACACTTGAAGCCCAATCTATTCGTAAAGAAACAAAGATAAGTAAAAGAAACTTCAAATTTCCTACTTTCAATGGATCATGCGATGGAAAGACTGTTCTTGATTTTATCAGTCTATTTGATGATTATTTCCATGAAGAAACATATGCTGAGAAAGACAAAATTAAATGTGTCACTAACCATTTAGTTTACCAAGCATCCTTATGGTGGACTGTGGTCCGCAAAAGCATTGATTGTCCCACTACTTGGGAGACTTTCCAAAATAAATTTTTGCAGAATTTCCTTCCTCCCCAATTCCACGAAAAAGCAATCAAGCAATGGGATCTTCTACAACAAAGGGATCGTGAACCTATTTCACAATATACTGAACACTTTTGGAATGCTCTATTGCAACTACGAATGCTCGAAGATGTACCTAAAGCAACTCATAAACGCAAGTTTATGTCTGGCCTACTTGGACATTTTTATGCGGAAGTCAATATGTTCAAGCCAACAACCCTTGAAGATGCAATTTCCTTGGCCCATGACATTGAAGACAAAATTCGTGGACGAGACAAGCGACCACAACAATTCCCAACTAATGGTAACATTGGTTCCAAACAATTCAATTCAAATTTTCAAAGATTCATTCAAAGTCATTTTCTTCCATCTTGATTCTGTAAATCTTGGACACGACCACCTGCCTTGCCATCAAACACAAATCCAAATCCTAAGCCATCTCTACAGTCAAATCCCAACATTCCTAAACTTCTTGCCATTACCAATAATGTATCTAAAGCAAAACCCATAGTTTGTTACAAATGTCATCAACCTGGACATCTAGTAGCCAATTGTCAATCCAAAAAGCCATTCGTCCATATCAACTATCTGGGAGCAACAGAAGATGAAGAACGTGAGGAAATGCCGGACTGTATAGAAGAAGATGATGACATTGGTACTACATCTGATACTTTGCCAGGTATGCCAACTCCCCATTCCTTATTAACAATGAAATGTTTTGTGCATGGTAAAGAAAAGACTATTTTACGTGATGATGGGAGCACACATGACATCATTTCTGCAAAATTGGTTAAAGAATTGAAATTACAAATTGTTTCTACACATTATCGCATCAAGGCTACATTCCTAGGTAGGAGATATAATGGAACACAAGAGGTGCATAATTTATAAATTAAAATTGGTGATTATATTGAACGAAGAAATTTCTTAATTGTACCTTTGCAGTCTAGTGACATTATCTTAAGAATGCCTTGGCGTCATCAATACAATCCTGATATAGATTATTCTACGCATTCAATTAAAATTTATTTTCAAAGAAAACAAATCACACTGCATGGTATGCACGCTTTCAATAATTTTCCAATGCTTACTCATACTCAGGCAAAACATGCATTACGTAAAAGTAGCAAATCCTATTTAATATGGGTGAATGAAATTCAAGCTAAAGAAAAACAGATGCATCCTAGGCATACACAATTTCTTTCTCAATTCCAAGATTGTTTTGCTCTGCTAATTTACCACCTAGATTACCACATTCACGTCCTAAAGATCATAAGATAGATTTAATTCCTGGAACACAACCACCATGTAAAGCACCATATAGACATAACCAAATTGAACAAAAAGAAATTCAAAACCAAATAGAAGAATTGCTTAATAGAGGATTAATTAGACCTAGTAGTTCTCCATTTGGTGCACCTGTTTTATTAGTGAAGAATAAAAATAATACTTATCGCATGTGCATTGATTATCGTGCCCTAAATAAAATTACTGTTAAGAATAGATACCCGATTCCTAGGGTAGATGATCTTATGGATAAGCTACAAGGATCTGCCACATTCAGTAAGATAGATCTTAAATATGGATATCATCAAGTAAGATTGGACAAATCTGATATATTCAAAATTGCATTTAGAACGCAATTTGGACACTATGAATTTCTTGTTATGCCTTTCGGTTTAACTAATGCACCAGCCACATTCAGTAGTATGATGAATCGCATATTTCTGAAACATCAGCATTGTGTCATTGTTTTCTTTGATGACATATTAGTTTTCAATAAAAATGAGAATTAGCATTATGAACATTTGTCTTTAGTTTTTAAGTTATTAAAAGACAATCAATTATATGCTAATCCAGAAAAGAGTGAATTCTTCCAAACTGAAATTGAATATTTAGGACATATTATTTCATCAGAATGTATTAAAGTCGACCCTAAAAAGATAGAAGCAATTTTAAATTGGTCGATACCCAAAAATGTGCATGAATTACGTTCTTTTCTAGATCTTGCTAGCTTTTACAAAAAATTTGTGAGGAATTTCTCATTACTTGCATTACCTTTGACAAAACTCTTAAAGAAGAGTATCGTGTATAATTGGTCTGACAATCAACAAAAGTCCTTTGATTTGCTGAAACATGCTTTAACTCATGCTCCTGTATTACAATTACCTGACTTCAATAGACCATTCTTTTTAGTAGTTACTGATGCTAGTGGATCTGGAATAGGAGCAGTCCTTATGCAAGATTCTCATCGCATAGCCTACTCTAGCTGCAAACTCAAACCATTTGAACTTAAATATTCTGCCTATGACAAGGAATTGTTAGCCATAGTACAAGCTTTACGTCAATGGAAACATTATTTAATGGCATCTGAATTCATGATCAAAACTGACCAATAAAGCATTAGACATCTCCTTAGTCAACCACAAATATCTGACCGACACATTAAATGGGCTGCTTTTATTCAAATTTTTCATCCCATTATACAATATCAACCTCGAAAAGAGAGTGTTGTTGCTGATGCTTTGAGTAGAAGACCGTCAATTCAAAATATTTCTGTGATATCATATGAATTCTCTTATTCCTATGAAAGATACCTATCATCAGGATCCTACTTTTCAAGCTGATTGGAATAAACTAGTTGCAAATAATTAGATTCCTATTGCATGAAATTCATTGTCCCCCGTATCAAGGTCATAGAGGAATTATATCTACTTTGCGTATATTGATTGAAGATTTTTATTGGCCACATATGGACACTGATATATCTAATTTTGTATCTGAATACCTAATTTGTCAACGAGTAAAAAGACACCATGGTAAACAATATGGTTTATTAATGCCATTATCCATTCCATCACGACCATGGGAACAGATTTCAATGGATTTTATCACTGGTCTACCTAACACTAAAGCTAATCATGATCTGATTTGGACTGTTGTAGACAGGTTCAGCAAACAAGCATATTTTATTCCATGTAAGAAAACTTTAACTGCAACTCAAGCTACTCAATTGTTTTTGAAAATTGTTTTCACTAACCATGGTTTACCAAAAGTCATTATTTCTGATCGTGGTTCTAGATTCTGCAATAATTTTTGGATTACTTTGTTTGCTAACTTAGGAACAAATACAGATTTTTCATCTGTATTTCATCCTGAAACAAATGGTCAAATAGAAGCTACTAACAGTACTATTTTAGATATTTTGCGTGCTTACACCATTTCAAAACCACATACATGGGATACGTATCTACATTTACTTCAGTTTGCATATAATAACACACCACATACAACTACAAAGAAAGCACCATTTGAAATTATTTATGGATATCGATTGACTACACCTGTTACATCATTATCAAACAAAATTCAAACTGCTGATGATATTGCTAATATGCATGCTACTATTTTTTATGAAGTTAAAGATATAATTTCCAAAGCCCAGCAATCATACACAAAACAAGCAAACAAGAAAAGAAAAGCTATGAATTTTAAAGTTGATGATTATGTTTGGTTACGAATTAAAAAACGCAGATTACAAAGTGTAGATAAACATCCCGTTGTCAAATTAGCACCTAGATTTTATGGACCATTCAAGATCATACACAAAATCAATGATAATGCATTTAAACTAGAATTACCACAACATTGAAAAATTCACAACACCTTCCATATCAGTTTATTACGACCCTTTAGAGGACAACTACCTGTACACCATGTCTATGAAAACCCTCCTTTGCTAGATGATGAAACTGAAATCCTTGAGCCTGAAACTATTATAGATACTGACTTTATGACCACTAGAACTAGCCGTAGATATTCTAGATATTTGGTCAAGTTTAAAAATCATCCTGTTGAAGAAGCCCAATGGATGCACGCTAGAGATCTAAGTGCTTTTTCCACACTGTTAGCTCCACATTGAGCTAATAGCAATTGAGGACAATTGCTATCCCACCCCGGGGGTATGATGCCAGGAGGCATATTCCATGGTGGATTCTGTGAGGTTTTGCGGTGGATTCCGTAAAATTTTATTACCGGGGCTCATACACAAGGTGGATTCTTTGTGCGAAAATTTGATGGGGACGCCTATCCTTTTTGGGAGTGTTGTTAATTTAATGTATAAGTGGGTGATTCCATAGCAGGTGATTCCACAAAATACATATTTAAATTAATAAATGCTTATGGGTTTAGAGTGCGTACTCGTAATAAATTAAGGTTAGGATTGAGTTCTAACCAATTTATTTTTGTAGCTGAAGACTGCTAGGTATTCACTTTTGTCGGTTTAATTGTATTATTTTTCTAACAATTGTGAATGCTTCAGTTGATGTGTAGAGCAAGCAGCGGTGGCATTGGGAAGCATTGGAGGATAGCATGTATTCAAATTATCATCAATTTTTTATGGCCGCGTATCTTAGACATGGCGCCTATATTTTGTCCCGCTTATTTACTAAAGCGCTTGATATTTATTTATTATTTTTGTATGCGCATGGGCGCACGATTTAAATATTTGTATTGGACATTGTATTTGGGTACCACTTGACTTCTTGGGCGTCCAATAGCTTTAATTCTTTGGTGGCGAAAAAGCAAACACAAAAGCTAAAGTGTGCTAATTGTAAATTGGGCTATTTTTTTTAGCTTGAAGATGAATAATATATAAAATACATGCTTTGTGGAGCACTCACACAAGGCATGGGGGGAGATTGCACCCAATTAGTCTCTTGTTCATGTCGTGCAAGCTTTCTTCATTATTTTTTTGTGCAAAAAGTAGAGTTCTTTTGTTCTTGGGGACCTTCTGACACTCACTACGCACGCATACGGCATCCGATCTGTGCACCAACTTTGGACCTAGCACTTGTATTTGTCAATGTCTTACTAGTGATATTTACATACTTCTAGGTTATATATTGAGCTTTTCTTAGTG
Organism: Lygodium microphyllum; assembly: GCF_053477565.2. Classification (NCBI taxonomy): domain Eukaryota; kingdom Viridiplantae; phylum Streptophyta; class Polypodiopsida; order Schizaeales; family Lygodiaceae; genus Lygodium; species Lygodium microphyllum. The sequence goes on along the minus strand of NC_141161.1, from coordinate 42,363,798 downwards.
GATTATACATTTGGTAGTCCTCTTATGTTTACTTTGAGATCTTCTATGTGTATGATGTTTATATCCACCACATGTATGTTCATTAACACACTGCAGTTGTGATAACTTTTAGTGCTGATTGTTGCTACTCTTTCTTTCTTGGTTGCTCACTATTAGTTGTTGGCATCCTATTGTAGTTTATTATAGAAATATATCATTTCAATTTTGTGCATTCTATCTTAGGAGAGACACTTGAATTTGATATTTATCTCATTACAATTTGGGCAAAGCTCACCATGTTAGTAGCTTCTCTTGCTTAGCCCTTGATTTGACTATGATTTTGGGACAAATTTATTGTCATTTACAGTAGCCTATTTATCTTGGATTGTGCTTTCATCTCTTGCATTATGGTTGGTGGATCCAATGGATTACAACCCATACAAACATGAAGTTCTACATTAGAGGTTAGGGTAGTATACCCCTTAGATGCTCCTAGCCATGGGGCCGTGTGGGGTGGTTTGGGTGTATAGTAGAGGCTCAGTTAGTGCCATAGAGCCAGTGTGTCAAGCCCGTTTTAGGTCCCAATACAATGCCATTAAACACCTAAAAAATTTACATGCGATCTCCATTATTGCATTGTGACTGCAACTCTTGGCACAATAGGACTACACTTGCCACCACACATGGATATATTTAAAAAGTAAGTAACAAAAAACATGGCAAGCATGTTAGTTACCACTTGAGACTCCCATCCATTAACACAACTTTCACTATAGGTAAGGATTGAAAAGTCAAGTAAATGACATTTACGCTAGTTGTCTTTTTGTCCACATGCATTGACATGCCCATGGCTATGCATTTTCACACACTATGAGTGGGCCACCTCTTGGTTTGGAACATAAAGTGTGAACTAATTTTTATTCAAAATTACAAACCACATTTGACAAAGCTGACGCATTTGATTCCTCTAAAGTGGCAACCTTAGCTTCTAACCCCTTAATCATGGCCTACTGGAAATCCATCAAAGTCGCTACTACAATCATTTGGTTATGGATATCACTCAAATAAGTCTTTTCCAAAGCTAAATCTACAAGAGCTTTACTAAGCTGACTAGTCAAAGAATCCACCTTGTCTTGCAATGAAGCATACACTCCCATATAAATAGTCTGAAGACATGAAGTCATGGAAGTCTCCAAAGCATTTATTATTTCGAAATTAGATGTGACAGCATAGATCTAGACAATATTCTTTGTAAGGAAGGAGGAATCTATGGATCCAATTGTCCTTCCCTTTGTGCGGCAAAAAGATTGGTACAAGACAAGAACGAAGGAAGAGAGATACCATACACCTCAGGGATCGGAATCTATACCATAGGGGTTGGAACATGTAGAGGATTAGAAGGGCTCTAAAAATAAAATCATAAGTACTACCATCATCATGCAAAATAATCTTTTCCTTTCCATGCACTAAACATTTCATTGTCAATAAAGAATGTGGAGTTTGCATACCTGGTAAAGTATCCGAAGGAGTAGTAATGTCGTCTTCATCTTCCGTGAAATCAAGCATTTCTTCATGTTTGTCATCTTCCATTGCTCCAAGGTAATTGATATGGATAGGTGGCTTCTTCGAATGGAAATTTGCTGCTAGATGTCCAAGTTGGTGGCATTTATAACACACTATAGGTTTGGCTTTGGTTACATTGTTTGCAATGGCAGGAAGTCTAGGGATATTAGGATTTGGCTGTGGAATGGGCTTAGGGTTTTGGTTGGTATTGGATGGTAAAGCAAGTGGTTTTGCCCAAGATTTACAGAAAGATGAAGAAAAACGACCTTGATTAAATCTTCTAAAATTTGAGTTGAATTGCTTAGATCCATAGTTACCATTGGCTTGGAATTGCTATGGACACTTGTCTCTTCCTCGCAGCTTGTCTTTAGTGTCATGAGCTAATGAAATTGCATCTTCAAGAGTTGCAGGCTTGAACATATTAACTTCAGCGTAGTAATGCCCAAGTAGTCCAGACATATACTTGCGCTCGTGGTTGCTTCAGGTACGTCTTCAAGCATGCGTAACTGGAGTAATGCATTCCAAAAACGTTCGGTGTACTGAGAAATAGGCTGACGATCTCGTTGCTGAAGAAGGTCCCATTGCTTTATGGCTTTTTCATGGAATTGTGGAGGAAGGAAATTCTGCATAAACTTCTTCTTGAAATTCTCCCAGGTAGTGGGACAATCTATACTCTTACGAACCACGGTCCACCAAAGAGATGCTCTATCCACTAAATGATTAGTGACACACTTGATTTTACCTTTTTCTGCATATGTTTCCTCATGAAAGTAGTCATCAAACTGACTGATGAATGCAAGAACATTTTTTCCTCTCGAGTGCCATTGAAAGTACGGAATTTGAAATTTCTTTTACTTATCTTTGTTTCTTTGCGGATGGATTGAGCTTCGAGAGTCGCGTCGATGGTACGTCGAATAAGGTCTTCAGATTGAGGTTCCTCTTTGTCGGAAGTCGATCTTTGTAAATTAGTCAATTGAACTTGCAATGCTTGCCTAGCTCGTCATTCTTCATCCAACTGCATCATAATTAAGTCCAGCTTTTGCTCCATCGTAGGTTCAGGTAGATCGCCTTCAGCCATTAAATCATCCATATGTGATTCCGTCATCCTGCAAAACTCAAAAGACTTCACATTCTCAAAATCCAATTAGCGGGATGAGCGTAGCTCAAGATTGGGTGTACAAGGCTTATATATTTTTGTGTATGGCTTTCACAATCTTCGTCTTTGGCTATTGCGGGATTTGTAATCTTTGAAAAATCTGTGTTTTAATCTTCTGCATGTGCTGAAAGGGATTCAGCAAGCCTGCGTATGCAAAGAGTACCTTCCAATGAACAACTTTGCAGTTCAGAGTTTTTGCGCAGAAACAACCCTTATATGAGTTTTGAACAGAAGTCAGTTTTGACTTCAGGTGACTTGTCTGACTTGCAGAGTTGCAGACTTATGTGACTTGTAGAGTACCAAGACTTGCAGAACTTGGTTGATTTAGCAGACTTGCAGAATTTAGACTTGGAATACTTGCATAACTTGGGAGCTTTTGTGTGACTTGTGGCTTAAGTGATTAAGCTTATAGCTTAACCTGATCAAAACGACGAATTTTAGGGAGGGGGGGCGTTTTTTCAGCCGTCGAAAATTCCGCGGACATATTCTGAGGTGCCGAATTGAAATTTTTTTGAAGCTTAAAGCTTCTTTAAGCTTTGTAAGCTTTAGTTTTTAAGCTTTTAAGTCTATGGAAATTGAGACTTATCTCTGTAACTCCACGACTTGTATGAGAGGATGTAGGAGTGGTCCTCCGCTGTTGCAAGCCAGTCCTTCGCGATCTGAGGATGGAAACAGAGGTTCTTGATCGCCAGGAATCCACCCGTATCGACCGTTCGCGATGAGATTGACCGTAGAGCTCGATCTCATTCGAGAAGCTCCGCCTTCGCACAAGATGGGTTGCGATTGGAAGCTCTCGATCTCAGCTTCGCTCTGATACCACTGATGCGCAGATCGGATGCTATACGCTCGCATAGTGAATGCCGAAGGTCCCTAAGAACAAAAGAACTCTACTTTTTGCACAAAACTCAAGGTAAAAAGCATGCACGACATGAACAAGGGACCAATTGGGTGCAATCTCCCCCCATGCCTTGTGTGAGCGCTCCACAAAGCATGTATTTTATGTATTAATCATCTTCAAGCTCAAATAATAGCCCAAATTACAAAATAGCAAGCTTTTGGCTTTTGAGTTTTCTTTAGCACAAAATAGAAATAAAGCTAATGGGCGGTGCCCAAATAGTCAAACATACCCAATACAATGTCCAAGTACAAATAACATAATCGTGCGTCCATGCGCATACAAAATAATAAACAAATATCCAACGCCTCAATAAATAGGCGCGACAAAATATAGGCGCCATGCCTAAGGTATGCGCCCATCAAAATATAAATGATAATTCGAATACTCGCTATCCTCCAATGCTTTCCTCCGCCCTGCTATCTCTACACATCAATTGAAGCATTCACAATCGTTAGTAAAATAATACAATTAAACCGACAAAAGTGAATACCTAGCAGTCTTAAAAAATCAACTGGTTAGAAATCAATCCTAACCTTAATTTATTACGAGTGCACACTCTAAACTCATAAACGTTTATTAATTTAATATGCATTTTGCAGAATCACCCGCTATGGAATCACCCATGTACACACTAAATTAATGAAACACCCGAAAAGGATAGGCGTCCCCATCAACTTCTCGCACAAAGAATCCACTTTGTGTATGAGCCCCGGTCATCAAAGTTTACGAAATCCACCGTAAAACCTCACGGAATCCACCGTGAAATATGCCTCCTAGCATCACATATGCAACCAACAAGATGACTAAATAGCAGTCGGCCTCTTGGAAGTTACGAAAAACCAAATAATAAATTAAAAAAGAATGGGGACACAAAGGGTTTGGTACTTGGGTATTTATGTGTTGAGCTTGTGTTTCGTTTGTGTTCTCTTTTTCAATGTGTTGGTTTTTTTTCATAGATTTGTGTGTATGTGTTTTAAGTTGCATTTACTTTTGGTTTTTTTTCTTAATAAGTATGTGAAAGCTTCTGGTTGTCTTTCAATTTGCTTTCGTTTTTAGGTTAATCAATTTAGGGTCTTTGCTTTTGGTTTTTTTTTATTTTTTTTCTTAATCAGTTTTGATATAGATATGTGATTAATATTTTTCTCTTTTATTCATTAAGCAATGTAGATTGAAAGCTAAGAAAAAAAATCTAGGTGATTTTTTAAAATTTTGTAAAATTTTTGTATCTATTTTTCAGAGTTAAAAAAGAAATTTTCAAGAATTTGCACGTTTAATAAGGGTTTATTATTCAATTAATTGATTTCCAATTAATTTAGATATCCTAAAAATATTTTAATAATCAAAAAATATAAATATTTTAATAATCCCAATTAATTTTTATAAAATGAAAGGTTGTTAATTGTTTTCCAATTTTCTATTGGTATTCTCAACTGAGAAAAAAATTGAAACTTATTAGAAAATGTAAAATTGTTTCAATATAAATTTCAATATTTTTTTTCATATTTTTTAATGATTTTTATGGGTTTTTGTAATTTTGAATGTGTTTCTTAGTGTTTTGCAATTTTGAAAGATTAAAAAAATTCAAATAAATATACTCGAAAAGGGTTAACATGTTAGATGCGTGTGAACAACAGCTAGTGCATCACCCCTTGGAAAAAACCACACACTCATCCTCTCGCATGAACGATCAAAATCATGAATACGCACAACTAGGCCCAAAACCCCGCACGTGAACAAGACCTTTTCAAGGCAATACACACGAAAGACACGAAAAAAAGGAGTGGGCACGTGCAAAGAGATGAGAGGAGGGGTTGCCAAAAAAAAAAAAAAGGAGAGAAGGTGAAAGTTGTGTGTTTGTGTTAGTGGTTTGTTGATTTGTTGTGGTTTTGTTTATGGTGTGTTTTTTTTTAAAAGAAAAAGGGGGTGGGGTGGGGTGCAATGTGTTGTGTTTATGTTTGGTTTTGCTCTGTCTTTTTTTTTTTGTGGTGGTTTGTGGGTTGGGGGTTTTTTGTGGTTGTGTGTGTGTGTGTTTTTTTTTTGTAAATAGAAAGGTATTAAATTTGTGTATGTGTGTGTGTGTGTGCTTATGTTGTTTATTTTTTTGTTTTATTATGTGTGTGTGTGTGTGGGGTTTAAATACTTATGTTGTGGAAAGATATACAAGTAAGTTTGTTTTTTAAAAATCATTTTTCTTTTAAAAAAATAAAAAGAAAGGGAATGTGGAGTTTTTTTTTAAAAAAGAGAAAATAAAAGGGTGGGGCACCTCTGAATGGGCGGGGGAGGGGCCTTTTGGATGGGGTCACTAGGTTGAGGCGGGGTGGATGATGCTCTGGGGGGGTGCGGGGGTCACAGGGTGGGCTGAGGGTTGATGGAGCACGTGGGCAGGGGGAAGAGGAGGTAGCGTGGGCGTCTGTGAGATGAGGCGACAAGGACGAGCTCCAGTCGCCGCGACTGCCTGTGGGCGACGAGCAGCGCGTTCACGAAGCGATCAGGCGGCGTCACCAAAGGCGGCGCGCGCAGGCGTGGGAGGCAGCCAAAGCGCAGCTGGCACTTGGGAGACAGTAGGCGCGGGGGGAGGCAGTCGGGAGGCAGGAGACGGGAGGCGGTCGAGGCAGGCGGGAAGCGGCCAAGGCGCGAGAGGGCAGACAGGCTACCAGCAATCCGACGGCAGCAGCAAACAATCCGGCGCGCGGTGGCGCTGAGAGTACCGGTGGTTCCTGTGGGAGGGAATAGGGGTGGGGGTTCACGGGAAGGGGGGGAAGGCCACGTGGGAGGGCGGGGGGCACATGGGGGGGACATTAGGGGGGTGGGCACCTTACGTAAGAGGGGGGGCCATTAGCGAGGGGAAACCTAGGGGGGGCCCATTGGGGGGGTTGTATTGGGTGTTTGTTTGGTTTAATTTTTGTGTTTTTTTAACTTTGAGTATTGCTTGTGTTTAAACAAACCATAAGGACCCCCTTGTCCCGTGCACATGCGTGGGTGGGGTTAAAAAAATTTGCGATGGTAGAGTTGACATGACGGACGGGGTGGACATATAGGGGAAGGACAACGTCCCGAACGTGGCAACACATGGAAGAGTGTGAAAATGCGGGCGTTCTTGCAGAAACACGGGAAATGTTAAAACACAAATTACAGAAAAATTAATAATATGTAAAGCAAGCATCGGATGGACAAACAACAAAAAGGAAAAATATGTCGTAGGACGAGAGGAGGGCATATTAATGGAACGGGATGCCCAAGGAAAAACACAGTTCCGATAGGGAGAAGCCCCATTCACATGGGAAAAACGGACAAAACGCACTCTCAAAAAAAATAAAAATTAATGCAAAAAAATATGGAGGTCTAAATAAAGCAAAATAAAAATTTAAAAAATTCCACAAGAAAGTGATGGATAGGATGGGTAAGGTAGAACGTGGGTGCAGGGGCAGGAGGGCACATTTGCATGGAGAAAATGGTAAAAATGCCAACAAAAACAAAGTCAAAAATTAATACGAGAAAATCTGTGTATCCGATTGGAGGGCAACAAAAAGAAAAAATATCAGAGCAAACTTGTGAGATAGGGCTATCAGGTCAAACCGTAGTTTTGATGGTACTAGGGGGCATTCACATGGGAAAAAATGAAAAATGAAATAAAATAAAATTCGTGGGCTAGAACAAGATGGAGGAGAAAGGAAAATTATGTAGGGGAGTAAGCCAGACATGGCTATCAAATTAGAATTGAATTCCAAGTAATTAAGACATGTGCACATGGAAAAAGAGTCAACAACGTACACGAGAATACCGAAAATTATGACAATTTTAATAACTGACAAACCATACATCCAAATGATGGGTAGTAAAATTGAAAAATGTTAAGGGAAAGGTATAGGTTGGCGAGGGATCATCAAATGCGGTTCCTAAGTGAAAAGGGCATGTTCGTGTGGCAACATGTAAAATTGGTAAAAATTTCATTAAAAACTAATAACTCATGATCCGTGGCTCGGAACTGAGGGTTGTAAAAAGGAAAACTAGCCAATTCGAAGGGACAAACAAGGTTGTAAGGTCAGATTGTAATTTTGGTGAATGAAGAGCCCATGGAAACACGGCAAAATAAAGGATAATGCCACACGGACAAGAAACGACCTCAAGTGTGGACAAGGAGCAACCTCAAGATGAGTTGAAAAGAGGACCAATGGGTGGGTAAGGGACCCCATTAGGGCAAGACCAAGACTGGGTATGCTTAAATTGGCTGATAGGAATGTGACCATGAAGATATGCAAAGCGAACGCGCAGGGATGCTTCCCCATACTTAAGACCTTAATAGATCGGATTGACTACATGACAGAGGCCTAACACTTGATCATAACCCATACTCGTATATCCAACACTTAAAACATGACCTAATCTTGCAATCAAAAGGGCTAGGGTTTGAAAAAATTGCCAATTTGCATATGGTTGAGCTGAACCGTTGTGAATGCGTGCATAGTTGTAGTTGTCAGCAGGAGGTACCATGACTCGCCACATCATACTCCTCATGGAAGGGACCATGTACTAGCACCCAGGGACATAGCTTTATTGATGAAAAGTTGGTTACATTATCGGTGGCGAAGTATACATCAATCGCTCTCGACCATCACTCATGTTGGAATGGTAGATCGATTGCTCGTCCCATGACTCACATCACTTGAAAAATAATAATTGAAATCCATATCTCACACCCGGTTGAGAAATCAACAAGGGGGATGATTCAGAGGGGGTATGCAAGTGTGCACGGTGGATGATGCAACAGTGCGTCCCAACCCATTGGGCATAGGTGCAAGAAGAAAGGCCAGGGAGCCTCATCATACTGTGCACACAAACTACCATGAACTCTATTACATGAACATCGGGGTCTTCATTGTATTCTCCCTTAAAGATGGGCAATGGGACTACATTTATTGGCTTATCATCAATATTTCCAGGATGGATTTGACTAGGAAGGGGACCTTGAGTCACCATGGGAACTTCTATAAAGAGTGTTGCTAGGGTGTCAAAGGAGGCTTCTATAGCTAGCTCATTCTCGACTTTTATTTTTTCCTTCTCTCTTCTCACATATCTCTGGACTCATTCTAGTTCTTGCCTCTTGATTGTGTCCTTCATCAGGGAGTTAGCTCCACCCAGTTTGTCTGTACTCCACAGAAGCAAATCGTAGGGGGGGCTCCACTCTCTAGAGAACTCTCTTGCCAACATCTCCTCTACTTCCTTCTTTTCAACGTCTCTGAATTCAGCTTTCAGTCCACTTCAGAGGGGATGATATTCCATTTTGAATGTATCAAAACTCATTCTTTTGAGGATCATTGTGGTGCCATCATCATACTAATCCTAACTTCTAATGATTTCAATAGTGTATATTGTGAAGAACACTCTGTCACCAACTTCTAGTGGGTTGTTAATTGAACAAATAGGAGATTATCAATGCACCATGCATTCCACGTATCCTACTATTGAGCATCCATGAACAAATTCCAACTCTTTTCTTTCTTATTTTCGTGAACCTCCACTGACCACCACTCCCGAAGCTTCTTCACGATCTCCCACTTGATGATGCTTGAAAACTTCTCAATGAATGCTAAATCTTCCATAGATGCCCTTTTTCTCTGAGCTTTTTCAAAACTAATTTTACATGGTGCTCATGCTCCTTTGAATATTTTGAGAATACCAAGATATCATCCAAGTATATAACTACAAAATCATCTAGATGCTCCCACAAGACATCATTCATTATATATTGAAACACTGCAAGAGCATTGGTGAGACTGAATGTCATAACAATATACTCAAAGTGACCATACCTTCTATGGAAGGTTTTCTTCCATTTGTCTCCTTCTCAAATCCATACAAGATTATAAGCCCCTCGTAGGTCTTTGTGAAGATCTTGCCTTTTCCAATGCATTCCAAAAACTCTAGTATCAATGGCAAAGGGTATCAATTCTTGACTATTGTCTTGTTGAGTCCTCAAAAATACATACACATTCGAAGTGACCCATCTTTTTTCTTCATGAACACAATTTAGACTCCAACATGAGACTTTGCATACGTAATGAACCCCTTGGCTAAGTTCTCATCCATATTCTTGTGTAGTTTAGCTAGTTCATTAGGGGATAGCCTGTAAATGAGTCCAAAAGGTGGTCGAGTCCCCCTCATGGAGTTCTATAGCACAATCATATGGTATGTGTTCATGCAAGAGATTTGCATCTTTTTTCAAAGACATTTTAGAATTCTTGATACTGGCTTGGCTAACTCATCCTTACTAGATTCTTGAGCTAGTATATGATATATCATGTACGTCGATTCCTAACTTGTTGCGTGCATAAAGGATTTTACTCCTAGATACATCGACTTTTGTTGACATTTTCATGACGTGTAATCTTTTACTTAACCCAATAAATTACTGGGTTGTGTTTTTTTAGCCAAGGCATCCCAAGGATGATTGGATTTATGGGACACTAGATATGACATTTATGTGCACACTAGATTTTTAATCACTAAGAGGTACCATTAGTGGCCGGGTTTCCTTGATAATATCTCCAGATACCATAGGTCTTCTATCAAAGACTTCAGGTGATGTAGGATTTGTCATTTGGAGTAGTGAAATCTAGTACTATTCACAAAACCATTATCAAAATGAAACATCAAAGGCCCTGTAGTCAACCAGGGCCTTGAGAGAAAGGATCTTTCATAGAAAGATCATCTGCACTGTGACAAGGAAAGTATCAATGGGTGTGGCTGGGATCAAGAGGCCCTTTCTTATATCAAGGTCTAGTTGCACAATCTCATTTACAATCTGACATCCTTGTTTTCCTACTCAAGGATGGTTGCAACAAATCTTGGGGTTCTTACCCTCTTATTTGGGTAATTTAGGGTGATGTGTCCAAGGTTTCCACAATATAAACATAGATGATTCTCTCTTCATCTTTGCTTTTATTGTGGGGTCAAGGGCTAGAATTTGGTATTATCTATTTGCACTGATTTGGGCTTGGTTTCTTCTCTGATTGGGGCTAGGTTCCACTAGCAAGGTCTTTATTCTTCTTGCTTTTTTTGCTTCCTCTCAAACAATCTACTGTCACATTGGATGGCTTGCATGATATAATCATTGACTATTTTTGCCTCAAGCATGGTGAGCATGAGGTCCTCCTTGATGCCATCTCAAAGAACCGATTTGAATTGGCTAATAAAATACTCCTCATGCTAGGTGAGGTCATAGATTAATTGTCTAAAATCCAAAAGCATAAGTAGAGGTAGGGTGGTTACCTTGTCATAACTTTGAAAGTTTTATTTCTGCTATAATCTTTCCAAGATTGGGGGATACCATGATAAAGCTTGACACCATAAATAAAAGTCCCAATGAATCCCACCTTCATAGCATCATCTAGATACCTATCCAATTGCATACAGATATAGAGATTTACTTATTTCATGAATCCCCTGAAATTCAAATGGTCACCATTGAACTTCTCTCACATGCTGATCTTGGGTTCTCTTGTTGGGGGTCAAAAAACATGTAGAATGATTGGATCACTTCCTTTGTTGCTGCAAAACAAGTCTTCAATCTAGTCTTGCATCTCTTAAAGCATGGCCTAGATGCATAGGGTGTTCTATTTGAAGTTGCGCTTGTCGTTCATTCAAGTCTTGACTTTGTTGTTGGAGGTTTTGAAGGAAGGTCATGATTCTTTCAAGGGTCGCCTTCATGGTGGTCAGGAAGGCTAGAAAGTAGTTTTGCCAAATTGTAATGGAAGCACTAAATTGTGCTCGAGGGACTAGACTAGATGCAATATTTGTTACACGAACACTAATTACAAGATAATCCCACGTAGGGGCACAAGGTACAATAATAACTTAACAAGATACGAAAAATCCAACATTGTCTTTCAATTGCGAATGGTAATTCCACGTAGCGGCACAAGTACAATGATAACTTAAGGGAGAGATTGCATGGGGTGTGGATTCATATGCAAGCTTATATCAACTATATTTCATTAGCACGACTTTTTAGATGACTTTAGAATAGAGTGTGAGGATGTGGTCCAGTATGTATCACCCTTTATTTATTTTGGGGGAAAGGGGAGGGGTAGAAAGTTGGTAAGCTAGAGGGAAAGAGCATGAGTAACTGCTTAAGCCTATATAGACGCTCTCCACTTTTATGCATCTTGGAGTTCTCTTTAAGTTAGGGCTTTAGAGGGTTCATATAGGCTTGAGCATCCTCTCATTCTAGGTGAGGAAGCCGACTTCCCCTATCCTTTCATTGAGACCATGGCGAGGCTGTTTCTCCTCCCCCATTGAGATGTCTATGAGGCAAATCTTGAGTATGTGCTCAAGCTTGCATTAACACTCTCTATTGGATATGAAGTTTTTATATTTATTTTAGACAGAGCTTGAAGACATGCTCAAGCTTGTCTCAACCCTCTCTTTCTTTGGGAGGGGGAATTTGGCAAGATAGAATCATAGCCTCGTCTCTATCTATGAGGTTCTTTGAGACACATCTTTAGCACATGCTCAAGCATACATAAACCCTCTCAAATTTTAATATGAGTTTTAGGTATCATAGGGAGATAGGGTGCTCAAGCTTATATCAACTATCTCTTTTTTGCAAGACATTTCATATAGCCTTCGCAAAGTGATTGAGAATGTGCTCATCAAGCGTGTCTTGGCCCTCTCTTTCTAGTGAGCAAAGCACTCGGGGAAGTTACTATATGTATATCCTCTACATCACGTGTGTTCAAGGCCTATTTATAAATATCCTTATCTGTGAGTTTTTCCTGAATAAAATATAACCCTTTTCTATTCAATATGTAAATAATCCGTTTATATTACACCCTTCTATATGTAAAAATTGTATAAAAATGGTATTTTAAAATTACTTATTTTAAACCCATGTGATGCACACATATATTATTGAGTAACTTACCCGAGGCAAAGCGACATGATTGTTTCCACTCTCCCTTCATTGAAACCATCGTAAGATAGTTTCTCCTCTCGCATTAAGACATCTATGAGAGAGAGCTTGAGCACATGCTCATTCTCTATTTTATATGAATTTTGGAAATGTCTTTTAGATAGAGCTTGAGAATGTACTCAATCTTGTCTCAACCCTATCTTCCTTGGGGAGGATATTGCCATGATAGATTCACAGCTGAGTCTTCAGTATGTGTGTTGTGCCTTGAGATAGAGCTTGGGCATGTGCACTTGTCTTATCCCTCTCTTTCTAGGTAAGTAAAGTGGCATGACTCTTTCCCCTCTCCTTGCATTGAGACCATGGCAACATTGTATCAACTATCATGATCAATAATTTCCCACAAGTTTAGGACTCATCATCAAAACTTTCTCTCCATTATATATATATACAAGCTTGTATCACTTATTACTTTTTGGAAAGACTTTTGAGGTGAATTTGAAAAAGATCTTGAGCATGTGGCCCCATCTATATGTCCCCCTGTTTCTTTTGGGGGAAAGTGGGAGAGGGAGCCAACTTTCCAAACTAGAGGGACACATCATAAGCACATGCCAAATCCTATGTAGATACTCTTCACTTTTGGGCATTTTTTAGTTCTCTTTGGGGCATGCCTTTAGAGGGTTCATGTAGGCTTGAGTGCTGCCTCTTTCAAGGAAAGGATTCTAGCATGATTTTTTCCTCTCTCCCTTTATTGGCACAATTTCTAGGTAGTTTCTCCTCCCCTTATAAGAAGCCCATGAGACAAAGCTTGAGCATATGCTCAAGCTAGCATTAACACTCTCTATTGGATATGAAGTTTTTAAATGTCATTTAGATAGAGCTTAAGAGCATGCTCAAGCTTGTCCCAACCTCTCTTTCTTGGGGGGATCATGGCATGGTAGATTTCTAACCTCTTCTCTATCTTTAAGGTGCTTTGAGATAGAGCTTCAGCACATGCTCATGCATATATCAACCCTCTCATATTCTAATATAAGTCTCAGGTGACTTAGGGACATAGCATGCTCAAGATTGTGTTGACTATCTCTTCTTAATAAGAAATTTAAGATAGTGCTCACAAAGATCTTGAGAATGTGCTCAAGCATGTCTCATCCCTCTCTTTTTAGGTTTCAAGTGATTTAGGGACAAAGCATGCTCAAGCTTGTATTGACTATGTCCTCTTGACAATACATTTGAGAGAACCCTCAAAAAGAGCTTGAGCATGTGCTCAAGCCTGTCTCATCCCTCTGTTTTTAGATGAGCAAAGCAGCATGGTTATTTTTGCTCTTGCTTCATTAAGGCCATGGCAAGATAGTTTCCCCTCCCCCACTAAGATATGTCTAACATAGAGCTTGAGCACATGCTCAAGCTTGCATTAACACTCTTTGTTTGATATGAATTTTTGAAATGTTCTTAAACTTATCTCAACCCTCTCTTTCTTGGAGAGGATATTGGCATGACAGATTTACAACCTATTTTCTATCTCTAAGTTTCCTCGAGATAGATCTTGAGCATGTCCTTAAGTGTGTATAAATCCTCTCATATTTGATATGTGTCATGTGTCTTAGGGATAGAGTGTGCTTAAACTTGTATCAACTATCTCTTTTTTGGCAAGATATTGGAGATAGCTCACAAAAAGAGCTCGAGTCAAGCCTATCTCACCCCTCTCTTTCAAGGGAAGACTCAGTGGCATTCTTGGTTCCCCTCTCCCTTCATGGAGACCATGGCAAGTTAGTTTCTCCTTCACCATTGAGGAAACTATTAGATAGAGCTTATTGCATTGACACTCTCTATTTGGTATTAAGTTTTGAAATATCTTTTAAATAGAGCTTGGGAGTATGCTCAAGCATGTCTCAAACCTTGCATTAACACTCTCCATTTAATATGAATTTTTGAAATTTCTTTTAGATAGAGCTTGAGAACATGTTGAAGCTTGTCTCAATCCTCACTTTCTTTGGAGGATCTTGGGATTATAGATTCACATCCTATTTGCTATCTTTGATATTCTTTTAGATTGAGTTTGAGCACGTTCTTAGGTGTGTATAAACCCTCTCATATTTTGACATGAGTTTCAAGTGTCACAAGGCTAGAGTGTGCTCAAACTTGTATAAACTATCTCTTTTTGGCAAAACTTTTGAGATAGCTCCCAAAAAGAGCTTGAGCATGTGCTCAAGCCTGTCTCACCACTCTCTTTCTAGGGAAGGAAGGTTGCATTATTGTTTGCTCTCTCCCTTCATTGAGACAATGGCAAGGTACTTTCTCCTCCCCCATGGAGACATATATGAGGTAGAGCTTGAACACATATTACCATTAACACTCTCTGTTTGATACGAAATTTTGAGTTGCCTTATACATATAGCTTGAGAGCATGCTCAAACTTGTCTCAACCCTCTTTTTCTTGGGGAGGATCTTTGTATGATAGATTGACTATCTACCTCTAAGGTGCTTTGAGATAGAGCTTGATCACATGCTCTACTATGTATCAAGCTTGTATTAAGTCTCTCTTCAAAGAAAGGAGCTTCGTAATATAGATTCATCCTTTCTCCATTGTCTTTTACTTGTCTTTGAGACAAAGCTTAAGCATATATGCAAGTATGTATCAACTATATATTTTTAGCAAGACTTTTGAGATGAATTTGGAAAAGAGCTCAAGCATGTGGTCTAGTTTGTATCACCCCTCTCTTTCTTTTAAGGGAAAGGGGGAGGGGCAAGAAACTTGGCAAGCTAGAAAAATAAAGTGTGAGTAGATTCTCAATCCTATAAAGACCCTCTCCACTTGTATGTGTCTTTGAGTTCTCTTCGAGACATGGCTTTAGAGGTTTCATATAGCCTTGAGAATCCTCTAGATCACTTTGCCTTGGTGGTAATGCTACTCTAAATATGGATGCTCAAGATAAATGATAACTTTTTCCATCCAATAGTCTTTGTATCCTCTGCAAGTTTAAAGTGAATATTGGAAGACCTACAAAGCCACCAAGTCTGATGTTAGCCCTTGTACATAATAGGGCTTTAGTTTATTGAAGTTTACTTTAATTCTAAAGTCTACCCTTTGCAAATCCACTAAAAGAGCTGTAGAGCCATTCTTTTCTATAGAAACAATCTTATAAGGGCCATCCCACTTGGTTCTAACTTGCTCACGAATAGATCATGATGGACATCATAATATAAGACTAATTGACCCTTGGAAAAATTATACTTTCTAGCACGAAGATCATGAGGAATTTTCATCTGCTTCTTTCCTACTAACTGATGTAACAAGGCTTGTAATCTAATCTCATCAAGATGTTAAGGGAAGTGAAGCTTTAATGCAATGCTTTCTCTTCACCCAAGGAATGGTTTAGAGTGAATCTTATTGTAGGTAGCTCAATCTCTAGAGGCAAAACACACTCTTTCCCATGTACTAATTTGAAAGGGGTGTGGCCTCTATAGCTCTCTAAAATATTGTATTATAAGTCCAAATAGCTACATATAACTTTTAACACTATATTAGGGAATTTGGAAATTTCCATGCACCTTTGGAACCCCCATATCTTTATTATTTTCCATATGATCAAATCTTGTTGTCTTACTTAAAGGTGGAGTCTATTCTAAATGCTATATAAGCTACCTTCCCAAATCCCACTTTCAAATATGGATCAAGATTTAGCCACGTGGTCAAATATTTATCACTTATTTTAAATTAAAACTTGAATTTTTAAAAAATTCTCTAAAATGGTGTTTTTAAATCTCAATTATGCTCACTTCAGATACCATCTTATATAAAATCCCCACAAGCTGCTTATTGGTACTCTCTATTTGGCCATTTTCTAGGGGTTTATAAGGCACACTCTTATTATGTTTAATCTTTAAAGCTTCCATTAAATCCTCAATCACTTTATTCAGAAAATGTGTCCCATAATTAGACACAAGCTCTTTACGTAGACCAAAAGGGCAAACAATGCGCTCCAAAATTAAATTTGATGTCTCCTTGGTATTATCGTTTATCGTAGTGCAAGCTTCAGATCACTTTGTAAAGTAATCTATTGCCATAATGATAGAGTGCTTTTGTGTACTAGACAAAGGACACAAAGGTCCAACAAAATTAGTGCTTCACTTCTCAAAGGGCAAGGTGACCAAAATTGGATCTAGCAGCCTCTTATAATTTTTCCTAGCATTGTGTCTCTAACAGATATTACAATGCTTAAAACAAAGTAGAGGCATATAAAGGATATTGTTGGTGCACCGATGAAAAAGCATAGAAGAAGAGAAAGATTTCATGTATCTAGCTTGCCCACTATTATGAGTAAAACAGTTGATATATCTAGTAAGCCACCTGCTTTTGTGGCTAACCTTATGGCTGTACTTTTGATAATTCCATTGCTAAGGAATAGGTAAGTATTAGATGAATTGGTTATAGGCATGCGGGATCTTTAGTTGAAAGTCACAAAATTAGATGAGAAATGACAAGAGGAAAGGGGTCAAGTAGCAGTCCCTAAACCAAGCTACAATATGGACACATGCTTTACATGTAGTTGAAAAGAGGAAAGCTACTAATAGTGAAATGTCTCATACATGGCAAGACATTTGTGACATGATTGGTTGAGAATCACCGATAGAGATGCATATTCAATATATAAATATTTAGTAAAGTTCAAAATATGGATGTACATGTGGAAGAGAAATGAAGATAATGCATGGACATCTAAGAGAGTAATGAGAAGAAGTATGGATTAGCCTAAATCTGCAAATCAGCCATCTCTTGAGCATATTATGGAAGAGGTGGAGCAAGAGAAAAAAGAGGATAGCAAGGAAGAGGATGAAAAGAAGGGCAAGCAGTTGGGATACAAGCTGCAATTTGATATTAAGAAAGCCATGGATCTCAAGAAGGTTCTTAAAGAACATATTTTAAACAATCGAGTGGAATTCACCTTGGGAAGGAGAGGTGCTTGGCATCGCCAAGCGGGAATTTTATGACAAAATCATTAACATAATTAAGAGGAAGTTTCAATTTTTTGGAGATACCACTAGTGCATTAGTGCAATTTGAAAGAGAAACTAGTTTATTGAGAATTCGGGCTGAATATGAGCATGAAATAAGTGCTCATTTATCAATGGAGGATGCTGTTATAATCAGTGGATAGCATGTGAAAAAGATAAGAAAGTGACTAAAAATGCATTGTCTTGTAGCAATATGCATGGTGGAGTAAGGAGATACAACAATGTAGAGAAGAGACTCCAAGATTTATTCCTCAGAGTCATTACATAAAAAATTTCTAGTAAAAATAGGGAGCATGAAACTCCTTGTATTGCTTTGTGTGACCATGGGTCTGAGATTAATGTCATTGAGTATGGATTGTATGAAAATGGTTTATGGTCTAAAGACACGGATCATGGTTGGCATATGAGAGCTACAAATAAATATTTGAGGGAGCCTTGTGCTTTATGTCCTAATGTAAAAGTGACAATTGGTGATGTACAAGAAAAGAAGACTTCTTTGTCCAAGATAGTTCCTCATATGTTCATGTAATTTTTAGATAGCTCTATATTACAAGAGCGCATATGGAAACAAAGGTGCTCGATAATGGTTTTACTTATGCAAGATTAGAAGCAAGGATGGGAGGAAAGCATCCCAATTTCTTACCATTTGTATTAATCATCCTAGGAATCGGAATACACTTTCAGAGTCTACTTTGCCTCCAATGCAAGAAAATTCAAAGAACTATATTTTCATTGAGCATTGCATTAATGTGGGGCTATAGTAGTGCTAACTAGAGGATGTACTTGCCTCTTGATGGAATGAAGTATATATTTACTACTAGTTATTCTCAGTTTATAGCAAACATTTCATGTATTAAAAAATTGGAAAGGAAGTCATAAGTCATAGAGGTAGCAATTGGAAAGTTAAGGGCAACAAGGATACAGAACAAGAAATAGTTTGATAAAAGACATAGATTGAGGCCAAAACCCATACAAGATGGGGATTGGGTGTTGATTTATGACAGTAAATTGGAAAACTAGAATAGTGCCATGTGCAAAGTCTCCAAATGATGGTTTCGATCCTACGTGGTAAGACAGATGTTTGAAAATGCTACTTGTGCATTAAATGAGCTCGATGGAATAGCCATAATAATTTTGGTAGTAGAAAAAGGAATCAAATTATTCAAGATATGGGAATATACTACCTACGAGTTGCCAAAACAGGATGAAAATAGTGGCCATGATATAAGGGCTAATAGCCAAGAAGATATGAAAGATGAAGAAGCAAAGGATATGGTTGTAGAGGCTGAGGACTCTGAATCTTGTGACAACTAGGACTATGGCACATACCAAAGGATGTGCAAGTTTAGAGGAGGTGGATGTCATGGTGCTACACAACATAGTGTGAAAGACCCATGATTACATCATCATCTAACTTTCATATTAATCTAGAGAGTCAATATCATATTAGTCATTAGTGTTAGTGTCCATATTAGTATGAATGGTTCAAAAATATAGGACTTTTGGATAATTTAAGCTTATTTTTATATTATGGATATTAACTTTTGTAAATATCTTAAAAAGTGTAGAAAACTTCTATAATAGGGTGACATAAAGAAAGTAAGTTGTTTTTAGCTAGTTTTGGAAAATCTTATGAAAAAAAAGGCCTCAAATTCACGCGATGCACGATCACAGTTTTTCAATACCAAAAAACACTCTAGAGACGGGAGGAGAAGGGAGAAGGAGAAATTAGAGAGAATTCTAAATAGGTGCCCGCATGATCTTGTGTAAAGGCTTTTGAAGCTAATGGAATTATCAAATTTTTTGTTTGAGCAACAAAGTAGAAGGTAATGTTTAGTGCATGATTTTGGGTATAAGAGGGAGCTCCAGAAGATCTAATGCTTGGAGATTGCTTCCAAGTAGTAGTAGACATTGTCTAGATAATCTAAGAACCATTTTTCTTGGAGTTTAGCTGTCAAATGATTAGTTTATGACCATTGTAATAACCAGGAACACACACGGTTGAGGTGTATTTGGAGTTGCATATATAAGGATTTTGTTTACCTTCTCAAGTTCTATCAATACATAATGCTCCAAGGAGAAGTATTGGGCTTCTTCTACCAAGAAATCATCTAAACTTATTGACATTTGGGTTGTTTGGACTCTTTGTATTGGATGTATAACAAATTTTACATGTAATACATGCAATCTGAATCATTGAGCTTTGTTTTGATCTTGTGTAAAGGCTTTGGTAGACTTGGCAGAAGTTTTTATGATTGATTCATAATGTATGGATATGTCTTGAAGAGAACTTGATTTCCAGCATTTTTGAGATTCATTTGAATCTCATGCCTATCCTTTGTCTTCTCTTTTATCTTCTATTCTATACTTTATTCTCTCTCTCATCCTTGGTAGATATGACCTTTTGGCTAAAAACCCTCCAATAACATATCCATATATTATGGGTTCATGAATAGGCCTTCCACATAACATGACAACTATTATGGTGTAGTCTCATATAAATATGATCATGAATGCCTTAGTCTAGTATAATATCAGAACTATTGTGGTGTTGAACTATGAGTACTAATCCACAATTCAACACTGTAGAGTTTCTTAGCATCAAGGTGAGCTACGGGTATCTTACCATAGTCATACATGAACTATAACTCTAACCGACCGTAAAATTATATACCCTAGCTCTCACCTATATATAAATTATCTATGTATGTTATTCTACACACTCTCTAGCTTATTATGAGTATCTCTAACCTCCCCCCCTTCTCGCGCTCTCTCTGTCTCTCTCTCTCTCTCTCTCTCTCTTTGTGCCCGCATGATGAAATATTTCTAATATTGACAATTTTCCAAAGGGCATATTTCTCTCAAAGATATGATGTGCATGTGCTATCAACAACAAAACTTCTACATGTTTAATGGCTACAATCATGCCACCTTTTCTTATTTCTCATCGTAGTATGGCTTTTTAGGAGATTGGATTGCCTCTTATTTATTTGATTCTCCAAATTTATCATTTGCATTTTTTTGGGTATTATTTTTATGCATTATCACTAATATTAGCGATCTTTATTGGGCTTCAAACTCTATTCAAGGAATTTTGATATTCTAAGGACCTAAAATGTGCTAGATAGTGGCTCTCACACACTCAAGTGAATCAATCTGTATGGACCTATAGCTATGACTGATTTGGCCAACACACTAGACACACTCTCTAACACTAATACACGTGGCACTTATATCATCCACTTCTCTAATTGTCTATTCAGGCCAAACTCCCATCTAGGGGGCATCCCACACAAAAAGGTTGTATAGACCACACCTTACATAGATCTAGGCACCTCCCCCCCATTGACTCAATGTCATGGCCTCTTACTTGGATGTTCTTTTTGCTTAGGGTTACTATTCATCGGGTCGCATTATTTATAAATTTTACCACATATAATTCCTCTTTTCCTCTACCAAATTCCACATAAGAAATCGAATACCTATCTTATGGCTCAACTCACCTCTCATACACTCGACTTCTATAGTAAAATATGCATTATGCATTGATACATGCAAGATGTAACACATAATGCATTCATGAATGAAGGATGATCAACCAACTTTAAAGAAACTAGTGTAAATGTGCGAATGCATTCTTTAATCCTTTTAAGGTATGCAACTATATGAAAGTGTAGTGTTCAAATACTAAGCTGAGGCATCAAGATCTATTGTCCATGACTTATATAGAATCACAAAAGAACACACCTAACCATGATAAATAAATAACAAAGGAATCGTATTTATATCATTTTAATATTGGTTTGTTTATGTGGTTCCTTTCTTTGTTACCAAGGCAATCATCGTGCTACCTAATCATCACACACACACATAATTATGTGCTACCTACCCATCACAAATTGATATTTTTAAATCAAATGAAGTGATTTTATGATGAAGAATTATTTGACCATTCTTGTACTAATTTTTAATAAATTATCATTTCAATTCATACATTTTGAGTGATTTTTAATGCATTTTTCTCAAATTTGATGTATTTTAAATGAGAAAAGTCAATATTTTCCAGCATAGAAATAGATTCATACATGCAAACTGGCAAGAAAAACATAATTTAGCCCATTTAAATACTCAAGATCCATATATTTTGAAACAATGTCAAGAAATTGATTGATTATGTGCTTATTTGATAATTTTTTGCATTTTCATATTACATGGGAACATGAGCAGCCATTGGAACACCATTGAGATGCTAAAATGCCACTGATGCAATCCCTCTAGACTTTCTTACACTCTAATAGGTATCTCTTCTAAGTATCTTCTACCATGCCCTAAGGGGACCAAAGTATCTAGCTCTCAGCCAATCTCTCACCTAATAACCTACCATGACCTTGTAAGGATAGATATAGATTTTTCTTTTGTTTCTTCTTTTTATTTAGCCCAATAGCTAGGTCTCATCCCAAGGACAAGAGGGCCTTGATCTCAGGCCTAGGTATCTACCAAGCCCTTATGAGGCAATATGTGGTGCCTCTACTAGAAAAAATGCCTTGAAAATAAAAGTATGCTCAAACATTCATGTTTTTTCTTGTAACATAAATTTTGGAAATAATGTTATGCATGTTAAAGACCTAATGTATGTATAAATTCATGAATACATTGAAAATGTGTGTCTAACCTACTTAAGTACACATGCCCTATGCAATATGCAAGCTAAATTTTTTATTAAAGGTGGTCTATTTACTTTGATTCTTGCCTCTTGATTAAAGAAGAAGGTTATTTCTCTTGTTCCCCCCCATCTCAAGCTCAAAATTCTCTTAAGAAAAAGTTGGTTATGTGATGTAGACCATGGCAAAAATCCTTGCTTGTAATTGTTGATACCTCCACATCCTTGGTTCTCACCTTATTCCTATACCTACTTAGCATGGAATTCCTATTTCAGTGTTAGATATTCATGTGTGCATGTGCAAAAATGTATGTGAAATTTGAAGCTAGTTTATCTTTATGCACGCGTAGCTAATTTTATTGTATATAGTTGCAGTATGCTCCATGACGTGCAAAGCATACTGATGGTGCAAAATTATGTACACCCTCCTTTTGGCATGGAAGTTATAAATTTTTAAAGGGCCTAGGATATTCCAACCAATTCACTTTGCCAACACATGACAGTGAAATACGAGTTCTATGTCATGAGATAACCAAAAGGAGGATATGATTCTCCTTTGAGAAAAATAGAAAAATCTAAAATTCCTAAGAAAAATACTCACCTTGTTGACTCACGTACTTTCCAAGGAAGAGTTGTGATTCCAAGGTTCAAAGTCAATTCCACAATTAGGACTAACTATTTTTCCCCTATTTTTCAACCTATAAAAGTCTAGAAAAATAGTCAAGACTCATAATAAGGTTAGGCGACCAACCTTGAACAAGGGTTACAAGCAAGATTGCAAACAAAGACTAATGATAACCAAGAAAAGATCCAATGAAGAAAAACCAATCGAAATTTAGAACTTGAAAAGGGGACTTAGAAAAAAAATCTAAATGAAAATTAGGAGAAATCCAAGAAGCTAGGAAGAGGATCAAGTTGAAAAGAAATGCCACTAAGTTAAGGTCTTATTATGGTTGCCTCTGGTGCATAGATCGGTCGCCGTGCGCGCGCGTAGTGAGCGTCAAAAGATCCCCAAGAACAAAAGAACTCTACTTTTTGCACAAAAACCAATGGAGAAAGCTTACACAACATGAACGAGAGACCAATTGGGTACAATCTCCCCCCACGCCTTGTGTGAGCGCTCCACAAAGCATGTATTTTATATATTATTTATCTTCAAGCTCAAGAAATAGCCCAATTTACAAAATAGCACGCTATAGCTTTTGTGTTTGCTTTTGTGCCATTAAAGAATTAAAGCTATTGGGCGCCCAAGAAGTCAAGCGATACCCAAATACAATGTCCAATACAAATATTTAAATCGTGCGCCCATGCGCATACAAAATCATAAATAATATCAAGCGCTTTAATAAATAAGCGTTGTTACGCGAGCGGTGATCGAGAACTAGCCTCACTCACAACTCGATAACAAGATGTAAAGGAGTGGTGGTTAAAGTATTTGACCTTGTCGAATGCACAACTCAACTTGGAAAATTTAAATATTCTACGAAACTCACAACCACACAAGACAACTCACAAAGATAATATCCAAAATTTTGACAACAACCAAATAAATTATATTCTCATACCTTAATAGCCTCGATCTGAAGCTTGGCAACACAAAGTCTAACTTCTTCCTTTCCACAATAGCACGTCCAAAGATCTCTCCCATGCGACCCTCCTCTCACATCTCTCACAAGATGACAAGAAGATACAAGGGAAGGGGGCCCCTAACTCTCCACTCTCCTCTCCTTTTATAGTTTTTTCATCCTCCCTTACATTGAAGAAGTGTTTTCTTTTCCAAAAAAGCCTTAAGCTTTTTACAAGGTGAAACATTAACACGCTAAGGCACACTATTTTTTAAACTTCAAAAGTTTAAGCTTTATAAAATAGCCTTAAAAGCTATTAAAAACTCCATGCTTTTCTTGACGCGTTTTTTTGACTCATGAGATGGTTCATTTCTTTGGAAATTGAAACTCTGACTGACAAGGTGTCCTCCACTACGGCTTCTGTCAAAACAACTTTGCTACCTTTTCCCCCTTTCTCTCTGTCTCAATTTCTAACGTCCATGGCCATTCACAAATACTTATCTATGCAAATTCCAGAATGAGGCAGAGAGCTCGTCATGTCTCCGACGGTGCTTTCTCTAATGTTCAGTATCCTGCTTTCCAGAAGACCGAGTCATCTCTCCCAAAATTATGTGCGCTGCTAAGGTTTTCTTAACTTTGATCTTTATTAGTTCCTGTCCATGTTTTCGATCCGCCTCTCTGAGAAGAATGCAGCAGGTTTGCCCTGATACTCAATACTGATCAGGAACTATCTGCTGTGTGGTCTAGGGTTTCTTTGAGGCAGGAATCCTTTCTCTTTCTTTGGTGCATCTGTCGTAATGGAGACACAGTTGCACTTGTTCGTTCGCTCGCTCGCTCGCTCTCTCTCTCTCTCTCTCTCTCTCTCTGGGAGCTATTGTCTATTGGCGCCAAAGAGAGATTACGTAAAATCTTTCTCCTCCTTCATTATTTTATTTTATTTGATCCTCTTCGATTCGGTTTTTTTCCATTGTTTCTTGTTAGAGGGATACACATTCTTGGCCCGGAAGAAGCAACGATCAAGAAACCTCTCGCTCTCGGTGCGTCTGCGTCCTCCACTTTGTAGACGCTCATCATTAGTTTCATGACGTCCATCTCGCGGCGCTTGCTGGGAGAAGACATGGCGAGGGACAGCGGAAGAAGTGCCTCTCTTTCTTCCCTGAGATCAGTCACGTCTGTCAACACTGATCCACTCAGCACAGTAGCACCGATATTGCTTGAATGCAACTTCAGTAGCCTTCTTGCAAACATGATTTTTGCTATCTCACTCCATTTCTCCTTGAAACTAATAGGGAAATCTGTGGCTGCAAGGATCAGGACTTTTTAATGACAGTCCATATGTTTGCTCCTGATTTTTGCAAAATAAGACCTCCATTGGTCCATGATCTCGAACTTCGTCCTATGGCAGTGCATGTATCAGTCCAAGGTGGGGCGATTTTCTTAATTTCTAAGCTCAACCATAAAATGTTTCCGACAAGAGAATCATGTGGTCTTGATGGCCCTTAAAATACCAGAGGAAGCGATTGTTATACAGTGAAAGATATCGTAGAGACTCATCCCAGTCCTTCTTAGATGCATAGAGAACCATTTTTACAAGCGTTACATTTGCTGTATCATATAGACAGATGGATTCATCATCACTAGCCACCACTAACAAATCCTTTGTGCGGTGGAAATCCATTGAATTAATCATGCCCATCTTTTTGACACTGTATGCATCCAACACATAAACATGGCTACTTGTAGTCGATAAGTGCATCAGTTTTCTATCATTACTAAACTTCATTCCCGACACTTCTACAGTGTCACCACCAATGAGGAACATGTCAAATGGTCCCTTCTCATATGACCTAGCATTAGAAAACTTAATGGCTCCTCTCTCCATGGCTACAGCAAATACAAGACCCTGCTGATCATAGGCTACAGCTGGTTTTCCACGAACTCGAAGTAGACCCTGGCATGCATTGTTGCGCAGAACAATCCTTGTACAGCTCGCATGAGGATCACAAAACATGATCTTAAACCTTTGCACAGTCTTCAATTGGTATTCTTGTTTGTCTTGCCTCTCTTCTTGCTATGCATAATTTAGATCATCATCCTTTTCATCAAAGACAACACTACTAGGAATAACTCCATCCAGCAAAAAGAACACAAAATTGTGACAGCTTTTGCATGGATCTCCATCCAGGCTTCCTCACATATGTGGATAGTTGCTCTTGTTCTGTAAGTCTTATCAACGAGAGATTGATTGAGCTTAGGCTTTGAGTCGCCCTCCAATGTGACAGAACAATTCTCTAGAGCTATCCTAGTGAGCCGGTCCCTTTGAATCTCTGAGAGGGTAATGATTCTACCCTTGCCCAAAATTCGTGCTTCAATTTGAGCAGCTGCATCTTTCTGAATGCTAGGAGTGAAACCATTCTTGGAATTTTATTTTATGCAATGAGCCCTAGCAAAAATATGATTTGGAAGGAACTTTGTGCTCAACCATACATGATTTGATAAAAAAATGCAATTGATCTATGATATGCAATTAATCAATCCATGCTACACACAAAAATAATGTATGCATTGAAGAATCGTGCTTAGCCTATCTAGATGTGATCGTGCGTCATGCAAAATGCAAACAAAATTTCTTATTAATTTAAAATTTCTTATCCTCACCTCTCAACTCTGATAAGAAGATATGATATACTCCGCTCCACCCACCCATAATCTCACATCACTCTAGAAAATGGTGGTCCTCAAGATGTTGACCAGATATGAACAACCCTTCTAAAAATTGATGGCGTCCTTCACGACCCTCGAACTCTCCCAACCACCTTACCCTCTCAACCAGAGGTTCCTAACTTTGTGATGAACATCCAAAATGGTGCGTGCGAGAAACGTGCGTGCTCAATGACAGGTGCTCTCTCATGTGCGCGTGCATCTAAGATTTACTGTATATAGTTGCAGCGGACCTCATGCCGTGCTAGTGCTCAATGATGGTGCAAAATGTGCTTAATCCCAACCCATGGCATGGAAATATTTGATAAGGACAGGAGATGACCCTCGAGTGCAGTGCATCAATAAGTGCAACGTGAAGTGCTCGTGAACCCTTAATCCCTGTGATGTGTAAGAGTCTCAACAAGAATACATATCTAGCTCCTCAATATTCGGTAGCTAATAGCAAACTCCAACTTTGTCCTGTTCAAAAAAATACCAATCTCAACCAAGGCTATCAAGTTTCACACTCAACAAACCAAACAAAATGACAGAAACAAATCCTAAGCTAGACAAACACAATAAATCGAATTACAAAACAACAAAACAAACTGTCACACAACGACTAAACTAGCAAAAATCAAACCTAACTACAATTTGACTAGGGGTTTTCAATTTTCAAGAAAATGCTTGACATATTTAGCCCTCCCCCTAGTCTACAAACATTCATGTGCAGCAGTTACTTTCATATAATGATGCAACAACTATCATCCATTCCGTTTCCTCATTCTTTTGTTGAAATTGTTGTTCTGGCCACTCCTCTATTTGTATTGTCATTAACCTTGATATGTATTTCTTTAATCTATATCCATTTATCCTCTGCTTATGTGCTTTCCCATCCAACTTTTCTAATGCATAAGTTCTGTTTTTAAAAACTTCAGAAACCCTAAATGGTCCTTCCCATTTTGTTTGGAATTTCTTTTGAAAAGTATGATCCAATTTACTATTGTATCTCAAAACTAAATCCCATTTTTTATATTTTTATTTTTATATTTTTTTATTAATCTCATGTAAAAAAATTTCTTGACTTTTTTCATATTGATCACACACTTCATGTCTGTTTAATTGTGCTTCTTGTAATTTTATCAACCTTTCTGTGAAATAAATTTTTTCCTCTCCTTCAGTCAACTTTTCAATCATCCTTAAAGCCAGTATTTCTACCTCTATAGGTAATAAGGCTTCCTTTCCATACACTAGTTTAAAAGGAGAATAGCATGTACTTTCTTTTCTTGCTAAACGATAAGCCCACAATGCACTTGGCAATTCAATATCCCATGTTTGTGGACGATCTTTTGTCATTTTAGACAGCATTCTTATTAACTCCCCGTTAAATCGCTCATTGAGACCATTACATTGAGGATAGTATGGTGAAGCAAATCTTTTTGTTATTTTCATTTTCTCACAAAGTTAGTCTATTAATTCTCCCTTAAAACCTGGTCCTCTATCTGACAAAATCTCTAAAGGTGTTCCAAATTTACAGCATATATCTTCATAAATAAATTTTTCCACATCTATGGCTTTAATGTTTTTTACAGCCTTAGCTTCTGCCCATTGAGAAAGATAATCAACGGCTGTCAAAATATATATTTTTCCTCGTGAAGTATGGGGTAATGGACCAATTGCATCAATTCCCCATTTTAAAAAAATGTCATATGCAAGAATTGTTTTCTTGTTTTAGGTTTCAATATCCTCTTACTCATTCTTTGACATTCATGACAGGATTTGCACCAATGATTAACATCTTTTTGAATGATTGGCCACATATATCCTTCAGTTAAAATCTTTTGTAAATTTATTTTATAAGAATAATGTCCCCCACAAGCCCCCTCATGATTTGTTTCTAAAATGTGATATATTTCTTCTTTCCAGGGTACTCTTCTTAAAATTAAATCCACTCCTTTTGCATAAGGAACATCGTTCACCATTTTATATCTTCCAGCTCTTCTTAAAAACCCATACTTTTTGTTTTTTTGAATACTTGAAGGTATTTTTCCTGTTAACAAAAATTCTTCTTCCAGGTCAAGAGCTTCTCTTCCCCTATAGAGAGGAAGATCTACTTTCATTACAAACACTTGACAAATTGCTAATTGGGTTGCATTGTGAGCTTCCTGATTTTCTTCCTTGGAGATATGTTTCAAACTGTTTTAGATCTCTCCGAAGTCTATTAAAAAACCTCTTCAATTTGGGATTTTTTATCTACCAAACTCCGAGTATTTGCTTTACTAATAGTAAAGCATCACCTCTAATTCTCAACCTTCGAATTCCCATTCTTCGACAAAGCATAATGGCTGCTTGTAAGGTTGCATACTTAGCTTCATTATTACTTGCTTCAAGTTTAACTGTTTCTTTTTTTATTAAATTTCCTTGAGGATCATAAACTACTATTCCTCCTGAAGATGCTTGGTGTGCCTTACGATATGATCCATCAAAATACATCAAAAATGAGTTTTCTATTTCTGGTTTTTCTTCTTCTTTTTCTCCAACTTTTCCTTTAAGTAAAAAAGAACTTCCTCTATAGGTTAAAAGGTCTGCCATTGTAACCCTAGTTGAATCCTCAACCTGGAATTTATATTGAAATTCTTCTAGTTCAACTATCCATTTCATTACTCATCTTGATAAGTTTGAGTTATTCACCAACTGTGGTAATAGTGTATAGCTTGTTAAAATAGTAAAGGATTTTCGTAGTAAATATCTCCTAAACTTTCTACAAGCAAATATTACACTTAACATTACCAGCTCTATTTCTGTATATGTTTTTTCTATTTGCAACTTCACTCGACTTGCAAAATAAATAGGTCTCATATATCTAGAATTCCTTCCTTGTTGCATTAGAATTGCTCCAATAGCATCTTCCCCAACTGAAGGATTCACAAAAAACTCATTTTCCCAATCAGGTGCTTGAACTGATGATGCATGACTCACAATTTCCTTCACTTATTGAAACACTTCTTCAACCTCTTTAGTCCACTCTAAAGGATCCTTCTTGGCTACCATTTGTAATGGATAGAGTAACTGAGATGCCAAAGGAATGAATCTTGATAGATATCTTACCTTATGAATGAATGTCATAAGTTCTTTGGTATCTATAGGTGATACTAAGGTTACTAGGGCTTCTACTTTTTCAGGATCAGGTTCTATTCCATTTTCTGAAACTACATGACCGAGAAGTTTCACTTTTGGTTGAGCTATTTTACATTTTTTTGGATTTAGTTGACAACCGTAACTATCCAATCTTTCAAATACTTTCCCAAGTTTTTCACAATGTTCTAATCTTGTACTATAAACACAGATATCATCAATGAAGTCTCTAACAAACTTTCCTAGGTAAGGTGCTAGTACTCTATTTATCCTCCCTTGATACCAAGCTGGTCCATTACTAAGTCCAAAAGGTAAAACTATATAGCAAAAACAACCCCATGTTTTTATGGAAGTCGTTTTCTTTTGATCTTCTGGAGCAATGGGTAATTGAAAATATCCAGAATATCCATCACAAACACTATACCTTTCAAAACCTGCGACTAAATCTAAGATTTCTTCCACAAATGGCAACGGATAATGATCCCTTTTTGTGATGGCATTTAGAGGCTTATAATTAGCACAAATTTTCCAACCTCCCGTTTTCTTTGATGCTATAACTATTGTGCTTACCCATTCCGAATCTTCTACAAGATAAATAAACCCGGCCTGTAACAATTTATCTACTTCTTCTTTCAAATCTGATATTTGTTCTGAAGTTAGGGGTTTTAACTTTTGACATACTGGCTTGGCATCTTCTTTCAGTTCTATTTTTAGCCCTTCCCCTTTCATTCCTCTGATTTCTAAGTATGAAGTTGCGAAAAGATTGGGATATTTATTTATAAGTGAATGATATTGTTTTATTTCTCCATCCGTCAAATCTTGACTTAACATTTTTTCCAGAATTTCTCTTTTTTCTGTTGAAACTTATGGTGATTCCATTAATTTTCTAATTCCTCTAATTTTCCTTCTTCATCATCTTTAAAAAACCCATTTTTTAAATTTCCTTTGGTTTTAACATTTATGTTTTGGACTTTTTTTGAATATTCTTCTTCTGAAGTTCATTCTTCATCTTTTAAGAGGAACAAGAGTCCTTTTTCTTTAGAAGGAAGATTTAAATTAGGACTTTTTTTGTTTCTTGATACCCTTGTAACTATTGATGGTTCTATAAAAGTTATTGACCTTATTCTGTTTCCTAGAGATATTTCCTTCTTTTTTAAATTATTTTTTTCAATTATTATAGATGAAATTTCTGGATCTGAATCACTTTCTGAACTACCCTCCTCCATTTCATCTTCTTCTTCCGTACTATCACTTTCCTCTTCTTCTTCCTCGCTAGTATCCTCATTCACTAATTCCTTTCTCGAGGCCATATCAAAATTCTTTGCTACTCCTCTACGGTCATAAATTGTTAATATTCCTTTCCCCCAGTCTTGTATTGCTCCTGCTTTCCTAAGCCAGGGTCTACCTAGAATAAGCGGAAACGCTCCCAACCCTGCTGGCATAACTTGACAAGTAATTTTCATGGCAACTCCATAAACCTTGATCTCAAGATTTTGAATTATTCCTATGCATTTCACTTTAGCATGATTTGCAAGCCTAATTCTAAAACCGGATCCTGCCACTATTCGAAGTCCAAACTATTCTACAGACTTGTGCTCCTCCATCTATATATGCCTCTCCTATATTTTGGTTTTTGTACCAAGCATCTACTACAGGACAAATATCCGGTAACTCCTCTACACTTAAAACTCTTACAATACCTTTTTTTCTTTCTCTCCTTTTGGATTTACTAATTTCTTCCATTGTCCTCTCATACTAGGGCACAACTCCATCAACTGAGCAAAAGATATATCAGCTTTTCTACCCATCATATCTTTCTTTAGATCATAGTCACTTTCTCCTTCTCCCAAAGGAATATCAGTAGTATGATAATGTTTTCTAGGTGCTCTCATTCTATTTTCTTATTTTCTCTCTTTCTTTTCTCCTCTCTTTGTTTTTCTCCCTCTTTCCTCACCAGCCTTACTAGTTTCAGGTTCATCTCTCTCGACATCTCTTCTTCTTTTAACTGCAGGCATAACATCAATAGTTTTCTTTTCTTCTTTTTTTTTTGATTTTCTAAAAGAATACAATTTATGGCTTTCTCTTCCTCCTTTAACTTAGATTCTTGAGAAGTAGAATCATTTTTTATTTCTATCCCGAAATCATTCTGTCTGTTCGGAAAATTTTGAGGTAAAGGATACATATCCCCCCTTGCCCTAGGTGGATATGGACAGTTTGTACTTATATGACCTATCTCTCCACATGAATAACAAGTTACCATTGGTCTACGAAAATATCCTGTACCATTTCCTCCTCTTCTCCCTCTCAAATTTTCTTGATCTGGTTGTCCTATTAGTCCTCCATTACCTCTTTCTAAGGGTTGACCTCTCAATGCTTCTAGCCTCATGTTTTGCATTTGTCTAGATAATTGATCTTCAACTTCTAGTGCTAGTTGAGTATTTTTTCTAGCTAAAACTTGATAATTCTGTTCCTTCCTTTGCCAAGTTTGGTCTCTATTTTCTATAGGTGCTCTAAATGACTCTCTTTTTTTAATTTTCTCAAATTTTCTCTCTTTTTCTATAGCAATCATTACAGCTTCATCAAAGTGCTAGGTTCTTTAATTTCCAATTTTGTCCTCACATCTCCTTGTAAATTTTCAATGAAATTTTTAATTTTTAACATTTTCGGGGCTCTCTCTCCTGGGCCTAAAGATACATTCCAACGATCCCAAAGTCTAGCATACTCTATGGCAAAAAATTCTATGGTCTGGTCTTCTCTCTTTTGGCATGTTTCTATTTTTCTCCAAAGGTCATGTGAAGTCTTAGTTTCTTTAAAACGGTCAAGAAACGCTTGTTCAGTTGCTTCATATTCCATAGGAACAGGAGGATTTCTTAGTCTAAGGGTCTTTTCATAATCTTCAAACTAGTTAAGACATTCATCTAAAAATTGAAATTTCAAAATTTGAAGTTTCAATGCTGAGTCATTTATTCGTTGGATAATACATCCAAGCTCTAATTTCTCGAGGAATCGTTGAGGATCCTCTCCTTTTTTACCATAAAATTCAGGAAAAGAACTAGCCATTTAAAAATGATTAAAACCAAGCAAACAATCCACAAATCTCGAACAAAGTCAGAATTTCGGCACTCCTCAGTGGGGGCACCAAAAAAGAGATGTTACGCGAGCGATGATCGAGAACTAGCCTCACTCACAACCCGATAACAAGATGTAAAGGAGTGCCGGTTAAAGTATTTGACCTTGTCGAATGCACAACTCAACTTGGAAAATTTAAATATTCTACGAAACTCACAACCACACAAGACAACTCACAAAGAAAATATCCAAAATTTTGACAACAACCAAATAAATTATATTCTCATACCTTAATAGACTTGATCTGAAGCTTGGCACCACAAAGTCTAACTTCTTCCTTTTCCACAATAGCACGTCCAAAGATCTCTCCCACGCGACCCTCCTCTCACATCTCTCACAAGATGACAAGAAGATACAAGGGAAGGGGGCCCCTAACTCTCCACTCTCCTCTCCTTTTATAGTTTTTTCATCCTCCCTTACATTGAAGAAGTGTTTGCTTTTCCAAAAAAGCCTTAGGATTTTTACAAGGTGAAACGTTAACACGCTAAGGCACACTATTTTTTAAACTTCAAAAGTTTAAGCTTTATAAAATAGCCTTAAAAGCTATTAAAAACTCCATGCTTTTCTTGACGCGTTTTTTCGACTTGTGAGATGGTTCATTTCTTTGGAAACTGAAACTCTGACAGACAAGGTGTCCTCCACTACGGCTTCTGTCAAAACAACTTTGCTACCTTTCCCCCCCTTCTCTTTGTCTCAATTTCTAACGTCCATGGCCATTCACAAATACTTATCTATGCAAATTCCAGAATCAGGCAGAGAGCTCGTCATGTTTCCGACGGTGCTTTCTCTAACGTTACGTATCCTGCTTTCTAGAACACCGAGTCATCTCTCCCGAAATTATGTGCGCTGCTAAGCTTTTCTTAACTTTGATCTTTATTAGTTCCTGTCCATGTTTTTGATCCGCCTCTCTGAGAAGAATACAGCAGGTTTGCCCTGATACTCAATGCTGATCAAGAACTGTCTGTTGTGTGGTCTAGGGTTTCTTTGAGGCAGGAATCCTTTCTCTTTCTTTGGTGCACCTGTCGTAATGGAGACACAGTTGCACTCGTTCGTTCGCTCGCTCGCTCTCTCTCTCTCTCTCTCTCTCTCTCTCTGGGAGCTATTGTCTATTGGCGCCAAAGAGAGATTACGTAAAATCTTTCTCCTACTTCATTATTTTATTTTATTTGATCCTCTTCGATTCGGTTTTTTTCCATTGTTTCTTGTTAGAGGGATACACATTCTTGGCCCGGAAGAAGCAACGATCAAGAAACCTCTCGCTCTCGGTGCGTCTGCGTCCTCCACTTTGTAGACGCTCATCATTAGTTTCATGACGTCCATCTCGCGGCGCTTGCTGGGAGAAGACATGGCGAGGGACAGCGGAAGAAGTGCCTCTCTTTCTTCCCTGAGATCAGTCACGTCCGTCAACACTGATCCACTCAGCACAATAGCACCGATATTGCTTGAATGCAACTTCAGTAGCCTTCTTGCAAACATGATTTTTGCTATCTCACTCCATTTCTCCTTGAAACTAATAGGGAAATCTGTGGCTGCAAGGATCAGGACTTTTTAATGACAGTCCATATGTTTGCTCCTGATTTTTGCAAAATAAGACCTCCATTGGTCCATGATCTCGAACTTCGTCCTATGGCAGTGCATGTATCAGTCCAAGGTGGGGCGATTTTCTTAATTTCTAAGCTCAACCATAAAATGTTTCCGACAAGAGAATCATGTGGTCTTGATGGCCCTTAAAATACCAGAGGAAGCGATTGTTATACAGTGAAAGA
This sequence comes from Lygodium microphyllum, assembly GCF_053477565.2. Classification (NCBI taxonomy): domain Eukaryota; kingdom Viridiplantae; phylum Streptophyta; class Polypodiopsida; order Schizaeales; family Lygodiaceae; genus Lygodium; species Lygodium microphyllum. The sequence goes on along the minus strand of NC_141161.1, from coordinate 42,329,327 downwards.
TATCGTAGAGAATCATCCCAGTCCTTCTTAGATGCATAGAGAACCATTTTTACAAGCGTTACATTTGCTGTATCATATAGACAGATGGATTCATCATCACTAGCCACCACTAACAAATCCTTTGTGCGGTGGAAATCCATTGAATTAATCATGCCCTTTTTTTTTTGCCACTGTATGCATCCAACACATAAACATGGCTGCTTGTAGTCGATAAGCGCATCATTTTTCTATCATTACTAAACTTCATTCCCGACACTTCTGCAGTGTCACCACCAATGAGGAACATGTCAAATGGTCCCTTCTCATATGACCTAGCATTAGAAAACTTAATGGCTCCTCTCTCCATGGCTACAACAAATACAAGACCCTGCTGATCATAGGCTACAGCTGGTCTTCCACGAACTCGAAGCAGACCCTGGCATGCATTGTTGCACAGAACAATCCTTGTATAGCTCGCATGAGGATCACAAAACATGATCTTAAACCTTTGCACAGTCTTCAATTGGTATTCTTGTTTGTCTTGCCTCTCTTCTTGCTATGCATAATTTAGATCATCATCCTTTTCATCAAAGACAGCACTACTAGGAATAACTCCATCCAGCAAAAAGAACACAAAATTGTGACAGCTTTTGCATGGATCTCCATCCAGGCTTCCTCACATATGTGGATAGTTGCTCTTGTTCTGTAAGTCTTATCAACGAGAGATTGATTGAGCTTAGGCTTTGAGTCGCCCTCCAATGTGACAGAACAATTCTCTAGAGCTATCCTAGTGAGCCGGTCCCTTTGAATCTCTGAGAGGGTAATGATTCTACCCTTGCCCAAAATTCGTGCTTCAATTTGAGCAGCTGCATCTTTCTGAATGCTAGGAGTGAAACCATTCTTGGAATTTTATTTTATGCAATGAGCCCTAGCAGAAATATGATTTGGAAGGAACTTTGTGCTCAACCATACATGATTTGATAAAAAAATGCAATTGATCTATGATATGCAATTAATCAATCCATGCTACACACAAAAATAATGTATGCATTGAAGAATCGTGCTTAGCCTATCTAGATGTGATCGTGCGTCATGCAAAATGCAAACAAAATTTCTTATTAATTTAAAATTTCTTATCCTCACCTCTCAACTCTGATAAGAAGATATGATATACTCCGCTCCACCCACCCATAATCTCACATCACTCTAGAAAATGGTGGTCCTCAAGATGTTGACCAGATATGAACAACCCTTCTAAAAATTGATGGCGTCCTTCACGACCCTCGAACTCTCCCAACCACCTTACCCTCTCAACCAGAGGTTCCTAACTTTGTGATGAACATCCAAAATGGTGCGTGCGAGAAACGTGCGTGCTCAATGACAGGTGCTCTCTCATGTGCGCGTGCATCTAAGATTTACTGTATATAGTTGCAGCGGACCTCATGCCGTGCTAGTGCTCAATGATGGTGCAAAATGTGCTTAATCCTAACCCATGGCATGGAAATATTTGATAAGGACAGGAGATGACCCCCGAGTGCAGTGCATCAATAAGTGCAATGTGAAGTGCTCGTGAACCCTTAATCCCTGTGATGTGCAAGAGTCTCAACAAGAATACATATCTAGCTCCTCAATATTCGGTAGCTAATAGCAAACTCCAACTTTGTCTTGTTCAAAAAAATACCAAGCTCAACCAAGGCTATCAAGTTTCACACTCAACAAACCAAACAAAATGACAGAAACAAATCCTAAGCTAGACAAACACAATAAATCGAATTACAAAACAACAAAACAAACTATCACACAACAACTAAACTAGCAAAATTCAAACCTAACTACAATTTGACTAGGGGTTTTCAATTTTCAGAAAAATGCTTGACAGCGCGACAAAATATAGGCGTCATGTCTAAGATATGCGCCCATAAAAAATTGATGATAATTTGAATACACGCTATCCTCCAATGCTTCCCACAGCCTCTGTTGCTTGCTCTACACATCAACTGAATCATTCACAATTGTTAGAAAAATAATACAATTAGACCGACAAAAGTGAATACTTAGCAGTCTTCAACTACAAAAATAAATTGGTTAGAAATCAATCCTAACCTTAATTTATTAGGAGTGCGCACTCTAAACTCATAAACGTTTATTAATTTAAATATGTATTTTACGGAATCACCCGCTATGGAATCACCCACTTACACATTAAATTAACAAAACTCCCAAAAAGTATAGACGTCCCCATCAACTTTTCGCACAAAGAATCCACTTTGTGTATGAGCCCCGGTAATAATAAAATTTTACGGAATCCACCGTGGAATATGCCTCCTGGCATCAGCCTCCCTATTTGTGTAGAAATAGTACTTGAGGAAGAATTGCTTGTGCTTATAACAGTGCATACAAGTTTACCTTGATGCACTTAGGATGTTGATTGAATTTAATCAAAATCCTAATGTACTAAGTTTGCAACATGATAAAAAGAAAAGTGTACTAGACCTCCCCCAAGGCTAATTGGGGGTCCCTTTTCCAAGGGGGGGATTAGCTGCCACCTCTCTCAAATCGACTCCAATGGCAAGAGGTTGCTTCATAGGGGATCCTTGGATAGGAAGAGTTGAGGTTGCCAAAGGGCTTTCGTCGATAAACTCTTAGACTCGTAGGAATTTTTCAAACCCCTACGCAACTCAAGATAGATTTCCTAAGCCCCCAATATTAGTTAGTGATGCCAGGAGGCATATTCCACGGTGGATTCCGTGAGGTTTTACGGTGGATTCCGTAAACTTAGATGACCGGGGCTCATACGCAAAGAGGATTCTTTGTGCGAGAAGTTGATGGGGACCTTCCGGGATTCACCACGTGAGCTAATGGACGGTGCCCATAGTGTCTGGCACGCCCAATCTCAATGTCCAAATAGAAATAACATATCCAGGCGCATAAGCGCATACAAAATAATAATAAATAATGGATGTCTCAATAGACATAACAAAATATAGATGTAGCGCTTTGCGTATGAGCCCCGGTCATCTAAGTTTACAGAATCCACCGTAAAACCTCACGGAATCCACCGTGGAATATGCCTCCTGGCATCAGTTAGGGGCAAAGATCTTGGAAAAATAAAGGCCTTCACGAAGTTCTTCCATATGGATGAAAGGTGAACACTTGTATAAGAATCTCTATTAAATCAAGAAGCTATTTTTTCCAATGGATTATTTGTATTGTTTGTGTATTGTGATTAAATTACGTGAACAAACATTATGATCAAAGGGATTAATTAAGAAAGTTGATTTTATGTGTACAACATAAATGTGGTAGGTAAGTAGATAACTAAACTGACCAATTGAGGGGAGCAAAAGGGCGTGATTATTGAGATGAATCCACCGTAAGGTAGGGTGGTCTCGGTAAGCCAAGAGCTTCTTTTTAAATTCCATGTATTAGAGTGTAGAAAATATTGATTAAAATCAATTAGAACTTTGACTCTATATTGTTTTAGGGAGACAAAGTAAGGCTTTGCCTTACCAAGGCAAAGGGGTCAATGTACTCATACTCTCCCTCATTTCTCACTGTCCTTGAACAAGAGACAAAGTAAGGCTTTTCCTTACCAAGGCAAAGGGGTCGATGTACTCATACTCTCCCTCATTTCTCACTCTCCTTGAACCTAGTGTGATATGAGTCGATAATCTAGCACAAGCTATTGCTCAAAGACGGATGCTAGTTAACCCAAATAGGAGACCTTAGTTTACGTAGAAACCAAAAATTCAAGCCAATTCTCATGGGAATAGCCAAGACATTCATTATGAAGTGGGCTTGAGAGAGTCTAGTTAGCAAACCTCATGTCATTCAAAAGAGTATTGAGTGGTGTTATCTAGAAAATCATCTCAATAGACTACTAAATCGTGCCACTAAGGATGACATCTCAAGTGAGGATGTCATAATTTGGACTTGTATGGGAGTAAGCATCATGCATTCTTTCCAAAATTAGCATATCTATATTATTATCTATCATAAGTCATACACATCTGTTGAGTGTGGAAATAATTTGTTTTTTGAGCTGATTTTTTGTTGTTTTTGTTGCTGAATGGTTAATTTTGGTGATTGACTTTTTAAATTTGACGATGTTTTGAAGTGTTTGGAATGGTTTGAGTATGTTTGAAGGGTTTATGTTGGTTTTTGATGAGGATATATTGTTCTAAAGGGTTTTGTGATTCTCTCTATTTAGTCCTGTAAGATCTTTTTTTCTGTTTTGTTTCTGTTTTGGTAGTTGAGATGGTTGAATGGATATTTTGAGAGATAGTTGAGGTTATGTTAAAAGGTTTATGGAAGATTGAGTTGATTTTGGTTTGTTTTTTGTGGTTTTTGTAGAAACCCCTTTTCCTTGGTGTCTCTTTTGGAGCTCCATATTTTGGGTGCGTAGTAGGGGAAAACTACCATCAACAGGCACAAACAGAGGCTGAAAATGGAAGAAGTGGCACTGTTGAAGAGAAAGAAAACCAATGGAGAGTAAAGTTTATGTCACTATTGAAGAATTAGAAGTTTTCCTTGACAAGGACACATCATTCTACAAAAGATTCATCCCTCAATGGAGAAAGCTGCCAAAACTTTTGAAGCTGCCTTTTGAAGCTGCCAAAACTTGCATCACAGTAGCAAAGTTCCTTTCACAAAACTGATGAGTAAAATAGAGAGAATGACAATCCATGGAAGATTTGGCATTCATTGAGAAGTTTCCAAAAATCATCAAGTGGGAGATCATGAGAAGAAGCTTCAAGAGTCATGGTCAGTCGAGGTTCATGAAAACAAGAAAGAGAGAAGTTGGAATTTGTTCATATATGCTCAACATCAGGACATGTGGGATGTCTGATGCACATAAAACCTCATGTTTGTTCAATTAGCAATCCACTAGAAGTTGGTAAACCATTAGAAGCTGGCATTATTATGATGATGGCACAACAACGATTCTCAGAAGAATGAGTTTTTATATCTTTAAAACAGAATATCTCCCCTTCTGTAGTGGTTTGAAGGCTGAATTTAGAGACGTAGAAAAGAAGTAGAAGAGATGTTGGCTAGAGAGTCCTCCACAAACCAAAGCCCCCTTTGATTCTATTCTGTTGAGTACAGATCAAGTGGTTGGAGCCAAAATCCCCTGACGAATGACGCAATCAAGAGACAAGCACTAGAACGAGTCCAGAGGTACATGAGAAGAGAGAAGGCAAAAATAAAGGCCAAGAATGAGCTTGCAGTAGAAGCCTCCTTTGATGCCCTAAAAGCACTCTTTATAGAAGTCCCTATGGCGACTCAAGGTCCCCTTCCTAGTTAGATTCATCCTAGAAATATTGATGACATGCTAGCAAATGTAGTCCCATTTCCAATTTTTAAGGGAGAGTACAGTGAAGATCCTGATCTCCATGTAGCAGAGTTTATGGTAGCATGTGTGGCTAATAGTGCCAGAACCACCGAGCATTGCTTAGCAATATTCCATGCCACTTTCAAGGGCACAGTGTTTCAATGGTATGAAAGACAAGTAGTAGGAACATTTGGCACATGGGACAACTTGAAGTTGGCCTTCCTCGATAAATTCAGGCGTGAAGGTTTTGAAGAGCAGATGCAAGACGAGTTCATGAACCTAAATCAATCCTCTGAAGAAAGAGTAGAAGCTTATTTCTCGCAAATGGAATCCATCCTAAAGAGATGGACCAATCATCATTTGGATGAAGACATGTAGAAAGGAGTATTCCTTAGAGGCCTATAACTAGAAGTTCGTGGAATTGACAAGACCATTCAATTTGCAAGCTGTAGTGGAAGGTGCTAGACTGTACGATGAAGTAGAGGCAAGATTGTCAATGACCCCAAGAAAAGGAGTTCTACCTCAAAAATCTGCTACCAACGTGGCAAGAGGTGAAATCTTGAAGGAATACTTATCTAATTCAGTTGCAAATATCAAGAAGGAACTCATGGATGTCTTGACAGAGCAGTTGCAGACTCTAAAGGTAAACACTGCCAGTGTGTCTAATCCCACAGGAGTGGCGCGAGACACCCGCATATCCAATACATAGTGTGGAAAATTCCATCAACTAGGACATTTATCCACTAAATGTACCCACAAACCTACTATCCCATGAGCTTTCTATTCATATTGCTTAAGGAAGAACCATATGGAAGATATCTGCTCTCTAAAAGAGATGCATGATAGATAGAAGAGAGATGAAGATGCAAGGTTCAATGTACTGGAGTCAAAGATGACAACCCAAGATATCGGGCCAAAGCCCATGGAGTTTGGATCTAATTTTGGAACGAGGAGGTTTCTATCCTAGAGCTACAGAGAAAGACAGTCTGGTGGTGGCCAGAGATCAGAAGTTGAATGCTATAGATGCAGAGAAAAGGGGCACATTTTGCCAAATTGTCCAAACCCTAGAAGGTCAATGGACTATAAACCTCTCTATAGAATATGTAAAGGAGAATGCCACATTGCAAAGAACTATCCCAGTCCAGCCCCTGTCAAGGCCAATGCCACTGATAGCCAGCAGAAGGCACATGAGCCTACCTCTAATCTGGTGGAGTTAGAAGTTGTTGCTATTATGCGTGCCAAGAAGAAGGAACCACTTGTCCAAAAAGAGAAAAATCCTCCTACCAAGACTGTGAAGTTCATCCTGCCAATAGAAGGGCAGACTAGTACAGAACAAAACCCTGTAGTATAGAGCACTACAGTGCCATAGAAGGTACCAGAGACCGTTTCAAAAACAGAACCAAAGGTCCAAGAGATAGACAATACAGAAATACCTCGAAAAACAAAAGAAGTGTCGATGTTGCCATCGCTAGAAGAAACAGGAAAGATGAAAATGGGTGTAGCCCCATTTCCTAGCAAGCTCGAGAAGCTCGTGGATCCCATCAAAGAATATGACTTGATAAAAGACTTAGACACTTTTAAACCAAATTTAGCATTCCGAAAGTTGCTAATGATGTCTCCCATCTTCCCAAAGAATTTCAAAAGCATCTTGACTCGAAGATGTGGATTAAGGATTGCTCCTTCAACAACAACCAAGATCAATAAGGCTTCAGAGCCTGTAAAGGAAGTGGATGTAGCCAACGCCTTCCTAGATCCTGGAAATCCAGAGATTGGCATATGGTTTAAAGGGTGCTTTATTGCAGATCCATTGATTGATGGAGGCTCATCAGTGAACATAATGACGGATGTGACAATGAATGATCTAGGATTGCAAGGAATGCAACCTACACAATGGCTTATCAGATTGGCAGACCAGAGTAGAATCAAATAGTTGGGCATTCTCCCATACGTGAAGACAACCCTGGCAGGAAGAGACTATTGGTTGACATATCTGGTGGTGAAACCAAATTCTTATGAGACCTCATACCCTCTGCTATTGGGGAGACCATGGCTTTTTGAAGCAAGAGTGAGGACAGATTGGTTCAAAAAGGAACCCTGACCCTAACAAAGGACCCAACAAAGTGGCGCTAAAGTTGCATGGGTTGCAAAAAGGAAATGGATCCACATCCATTGAAGTCATAACCAACTCCTCTAGTGAAGTAATAGATAGTACATCAGGAGATGAAGAGGCTATCAAATAGATCTTTCCCAAGAAAAACAGAGGCACATTTCCTAACAGTGGGCACTATAAGCCAACTCCCTCAAGATGCAAAGTCCTTGTCAATAGGTGAATACTTTCTTTCTGAACCAGGAATGATAGTGAGATAGAGTCCTGGATGTACTGCTCTCCCTGCTACATGGCCAAAGTAGAGCTAGAGACAGAGGCATAAGATGAAACTAAGAATCTTTTCTTCTCTTACAGAGCTCCTATAGAGACAGAGATAGAGACAGAGTTCAAAGAGGACAAAGATGATACTGAGGAAGACAGTTATGAAAGTGAACTAGAATAATCTATCCCACTTGAAGAGGATACATATGAGGAGGTCGTCCCAGAAGAAGAAGATCTCATACTGTGGGATAGAATGGTGATGGTACCATTTGGTCTAGTAAATGGATCCTCTCATATGCAAAATATTTATAAGAAATGGATTAAAAAGAATAAGCCATCTTTCAGCAATGGCTCTTGCTACCCTCACCCATCCTTTCCAAGAAACGATGATAATGATGCACCTTGCCAATAATCACTAATCCAATAGCCCCAACAGACATCAGATGGTCCCAGTTATAAGACATTCTTGGATGCATCATCAGAAGATGAGTCCTCGAGCCAAGAGATCACTAATTTTGAAACCAAACCCAAAATAGCCCTAATCCCATTTCAACATTCCAAGGAGCAATCCAAAGAAGAAGTCGGTTCTAGTGGAATATTAGATGAGGATACCACTCCCTTGAAGGAGTCAGAGGATATGTATTTAGAAGTACTGTGTGGGACCTTCATCCGTAAAGTAGAATGTGAAAGACAATTGACTTTTGTGGATGTAGATGGCTTTGAACACCACCTAAAGGTGGGTAGCAGCTTGTAGAAGAGGAACTATCAATTCTGCATAACTTATTGAAAGAGAACTTGGACGTATTTGCATGGTCTTATAAAGATCTAAAGGGGATTGATCCCACAATATGTCAGCATCACATTGATCTAGAGCCTAATGCCAAGCCTGCATGGCAACGATAGAGGCGAATAAACCCAAACTACTCTACCTTGGTAAAAGCACAGCTGTTGAAGCCAAGTTCATATATCCAATGGCCAACAGTGAATGGGTTTCACCCATTGGAGGGGAGCTTCAAGCTCTACCCTGAGACCTACGGACCACTTATTGCTCAAATGTTTCGAACCAAGCGGCCATGGCTACCTCTCACATAGCCGATGCACGATGCCTACCTTACGGGTATAGTGAGCTTACCTTAATGCTCGATCGAGTACCCTCCTTTTGCTTGCACACCGGTAGCTCCACGATCCTTGAGGCAAGCTCAAGCAACCTCAATCCCTCTCCCATGAGCTTCATCCTCCATAGCCACACACAAGAGAAGAGAAGAGAAGAGAGGAGGGGAAGATGAAGAGAGAAGATGGAGAGCTTCTTCTCCAAGATCCCTCACTCTCACACAATCACTTCCTCACTCCCTCACACTCTCTCAATCCCTCTCTCAAGCACAAGCAAGAAGGCAAGAACCAAGAGAAGAAGAAGAAGAAGCTTTGGCCACACACAAGAATGAGCTTCCCATTCACATTTCAACTTTATATACATGCCCTACTTTTCATGGGCGGTCATCCCCCTTTTTTACATGGCCGGCCATTAGCCTAGACCCATTTCTCATTTCCCACCGTTCTAGTCTATCCTATCCCCCACTAATGCATACAATTTGCATAGGAGTGAGCCTGGCGCTCTCTTACAAGGTTTCGGAAGTGTTTTCACAATTAATGGTGTGCTTTTATTATTTTACTCTCCTTGGGCGACTCTAAGACTTCTTGAGGGTCGTGCCCGTGCATTTAATTTTTCCCATGGTCTAGTTGCCAGTTAAGGCGCCTTTTCCTTCTTTTCTTTTTTTCCATTTTTGGCTCCTCTGTGCTGCAGTAAACATTACCCCCCTCCTAGCCAAGTGCCAATTCCATGGCACAGTGGTGGGAGGTAGTGGGATAGATGATGCTGTCGCGAGGTGGACTGGGTGAGTAGATGACGCTGATGCTTGTGAATGAGAAGTGATGGGGCTTGATGACGATGACCAGGAGAGATTTCGGCATGCTTTAGGCTCCATGAAGATCCTAGGCATCTTTCACACTGTTGTGGCGCCCCGTTAGGTAGCCGGTTGTCCTTTGAGTATCTGAAATGCTTGATGCAATAAGCAATCCCTTAGGAGGATGGTATTGGAGGGATTTATTCTAGAAAAACCCCCCCAAACACTGTTTGCCTTGAAAATCCGTAGCTGTGGTTGGAGATCCTTGTCTTTGAGTAGAAGTTCTTTAGTTTTGAGTTGAAGGTCTTCAGGCTTGTGGAATCAATAAGCGATCCGTAGATCTTGAGGCATTGAGCAGGGATCGTTGGACGATGAGGTTCCAAGATCTATGCCAATAGCAGATCCATCACTGGGGTTTTCTTCTGCTTGATTTGGTTCAGTCATGGCAGCCATCAGGAGACGGATATTTAGCAACATAAAGTGTGTGGAGCCCTTTAGACCTTTGCAGTGAAGCTTCAAAGTTGTGGGAAGGGAGTCATGTCCGACTGATGGAAAAATTCCTTGTCATTGGAGGATGTAATGGATGATCTTCTTTAGCCAAGTAGCCAGTTTTGGAAACACGAACATAACCTGCAAGAAAAGTTGTACACTTCCTAGGGGGTGTGTCTGTCTCACTGTGTAGTGCATGGTGCCCGTGCTAGTGGAACTGGGAAATGAGTTTAACTGTGGGCAAGCCCTTGGTAATGTCCCACTCTTGAGGACCCAATTCGTGCATCGTTGGAGGTGTGGTGCAAAACTTAGGGTGACAGGTCTAAAAGTCCTGCGCTTGATGTGCCCTAAGTGTGAAGTGGGGGAGGGGCTAGAGAGAACTCTAGATGCAGTGAGTGTGGTGCACAATAACAGTGAAGGAAGACTGTAAGCACATGTGAAGTGTCCTCCTTGTCAACCTGTTTAGTAGTAAATTCATCTTTTAGCTTTGCTGTTTTTGCTCGTCTTTTTTTTTTGAAGAATGAGAGAGAGAGTACATTTGGCAAGGTATATGACACCTATTTAGTCAGGGGCGGTCGCAGACATTGTGATAAGAATGCGTGACTTTGAAGGTATTCTTTAATATCGGCTTTAGCTCTCAGAGGAGTGGTGGACAAGAAGGGGTGATTACTCACTCATATTTTCTAAGAGCTCTAGACAGAAGGAAGGGAGGAGAGTAGCCAGCATCATCAACCTAGTCATAGCTCTACTATCTATTCCTAGGTTAATATCAAAGAAGAGTGGAGGAGATTAGCCCGCATCATCAACCTAGTCATAGCTCTACTATCTATTCCTAGGTTAATATCGACTTTAGCTCTCAAAGGAGTGGTGGACAAGAAGGGGTGATTACACCTTGCAAAGCGGGTGTCACTCATATTTTCTAAGAGCTCTAGACAGAAGGAAGGGAGGAGAATAGCCTGCATCATCAACCTACTCATAGCTCTACTATCTATTCCTAGGTTAATATCAAAGAAGAGTGGGGGTAGATGGGCTTTCTCTGCTGCAGGTTTCTGGAGTAGCAGGAATTTGATAAGTCGGAGGTAATTACAAGTGGTCAAAAATGTTGGATCAGGGCAGGAAGAAAAGTCTACAAGGAAACGGTTTATCGAGGGAAGTATATCCTCTACCCTAAATACTAAGCACTCCTCAGGGCTTCTAGTATTTACATTATATATTTTTGGGAAGTCATAATACCCATGTAAATCTCTATCATAGTCCACTCCATGCCTACGGGGGTAGGGCATGTATATGGGATCATTGCGCTCTTTGGGGAGTGAACTACAAAATGCGGTCCATGCATCAAAATTGGTGTCCCAAATCCGCCTTCGCCATTTCGGCTGTGCCTCGTAGCCTTGGACGGTTTTGGGAACCAGGTTGACCTTATCTTCCCAGTACTCTTGTGGCTCTTTTCACCACCTAGTCATTATCATGCTCCTTTCTTCCATCCATCTGTTTGCAAGTTCGTTAGATAGATCTTTGATCTTGGCTATGACTCCTAGAGGCAGGGCCTAGTCCAGAGAGCATGGAAAAGCAAACAAAAGCTCGACCGGCCTCTTATGTAACTCTTGTTGATGCCAGATGACCAACTCCTTGGGCCAGTCTTCTACAAGATGTGTATCATTCCTCAGTGGCATGGGCTCCTTAGGGAGTTGTCGTGGAAGCGTGCATGCTTGGCGTTGGGCCTCCTCAGCTAACTCTTGTCTCCTTCTCCCTGCTGCAACTATGTGCTCAAGTAGATGGGCATCTGCAGGTTCCTCCTGTGGGATATCAGGTTGAGGCGCACTCGACATCCTTTGTGACTCTTCGTCATCATCTTGCTCGAAATCTGGACCCTCTTCAACATTTCGCTCAACCACAAGTGGGATGACTAGTGGTGGTGGTGGTGGCTGCTCCTGCTCTTGAAAACCTAACTCCTTGAGCTCAGTAGTGGAAAGGCCCGTATAGCGTAGGTAGTAGAATTGTTGCTCTTTAGTGATTCCTGTACTAGTTGGAAGCTCGTGCTCTTGAAGACCGTATCTTAAAGCTCGGGTGGTTAGCTCCAACTTTCTTTTCACATTTTCCACTGGATCATCGCCCTCAGCTTGCGTAACGTGGAGTACCGTGTTGAGGAAGGCCTGCCGTTGGGTTTTAGTGGTTATTTCTGTAGCCTCAACCCTAGCTTCTGCAAGCATTCTTTCGCATTCTGCCACCGCCAGGCGTTCGATTAAGTCCCTCACTTTGTCAAAATTTTTCATTTCCCATTCCATGGCTCTTTCCTCCATCCTTTTTCTTTCTTCCTCCAGTTGGCTCGCCAAGGTGGTTACTACCTATTGTTGCTCATTTGATAAAAACCATAGCTGGTTTCTTTCTCTTAATTTCTGAGCCAACTGCTCTTCAACAATCCCTTTGGCTTGATCAATAATGCTGAGCCTTTGGTGCACCTCGGCCAGCATTTTTGATTTTTCCTACACCAGTTGCTCTTGGCTTTGGATTTTAGCGAGGAATAGCCTTTTTTGATTGAAAGCCATGGCCATGAGGGCTTCTACATCTTCGTGGGAGGTCTCCAGCGCATCTTGTAATCTTTGCACTTCATCTTGTAGCTGTTTTTCTTCAGCTGCTGAGACTCCTGGCCCTTCACTCTTCAAGAACTCAATTTCACATATTAACCTGTTCTGTTCTTCTAGCTCCTGCCACGACTGGGGCTCCGTGGCATGTTCTTATGGAACAGTGGCTTCGCCTTCCTGAACCCCCTGGTAGAGCATTTCCACTTGAGTGACCCTTTGCTATAGATCACTGTATTGCTGCATTAGTAGCTTTAGGCTCCTTTGTTCTACCACCAGGCTCTGCTCCTCGTCTTCCAGCCTTTGTCTAAGGCGGCTTTCATTGTCTTGGGCTTCCTTCATTTTTTCTGCTAGTTGGTCTTGTAGGGCCTTTATTTCTCTCCGTTTGTCGGCTTCTTGCCTTGAGACTTCTAGCCTAAGGGCCGCTGACGTTTCTTTTTCTTTCTCTAGCTCCAGCAAGCCACTTTCTTCTCTTCTTTTGCCTTGTCCAGTTGTGTCAGTAGCTCGGCCACATATGCGTCATAGTCAGTGTCGGCAAGCATGGGAGTATGGGCCGTGGTGGTCGATACCTCCAGCCTTTGTTGTTTAGGGTCTTGCCGTGACTCTGCATCTGCGGCAGTGGGCCTTTTCAATCTGGTTTCTGGCACGATTTCGGCCACTTTTCTCACTAGCATCTGCACCATGGTCATGAGCTGTGCCGTGTCGAGGGGAGGTGTGGATTGTGCGGTGGTTGCAGTTGTGGTTTCAGTCGTTGTCGACACAAAGGAGGAAGGAAGTGGATGTAGTAGGGACTTGCCCTTGCCTACGACCACTGGAGCTACTTCCACACTTGCACTGGCTTCGGCTTTATGGCGAGGCTTACGGGTTCGAGTTCTCCGCCCCCATGGGTCTCTTCCACAGATCTTCGTGTAGCTTCTGCCAATTCGGCCAGTTCCTTCAGTCGCTGCTCTTCGGCTTCTTCTCCCACCCTTCTTTTCCTGTCCTCTTCTGCCTTCTTCGACTCCTCTCTTATCCTTGCAAGCTCCTGCTCCTCTTTTCTCCTCCTTTCTTCCTCAGTCCTCCTAGACTCTCTTTGAGCCATCTTGATGTCAGCCCATTCTTCTTTACTTAATTTCTCTTTCTTCTCCTTCTGTCTCCTGTCGCTTTTGTTTTGTTCTTCGGGTTTACTCGCGCGTGGAGGCGGCACCTCCCGTTCTTCCTTGTCACTTATTATTCTTTCGCTTGATTCCCATCCTTCGTGGTGAAGTGGGTTTTGAAGCAGTGGGCTTTGATGCGCAGCTTGCTCCTCCATGATGCCCGCATCCTTTATTGTTTCATCTATGTTGGCTGTCAGGATACCACCATATCTGATTGTAGCTGCCTTTGACGCAGGTTTCTTCCTTGCGGAGCGCGCAGTTGAGGCAGGGGATTCTCCTCTTGCTGGTGCTTCTGCTGGAGTGAGGAGGGCAGCTGAACTTTGAATGGTTTTCTGCACGAACCCATTCCACTCTACCTCTTCAGGGACTCCTGCTGCGATGCTTTCCAACAGCGGGACCCCGATCATGTTCATCAATGCATTGTACCATTGGCCTGAGAAGAGGGTATGGATCATCTTCACTTGTAATTTCACTGCTGGGTCCGGGATGTTAGCCAAGCTGATTCCATCCACGGTGTGCACCTCTTCTTTCTTTACCCCCAGCATGGCGTAAAAATCCCGTCTCGGCCATCTCTCTTTCTTGGGTATGAGCCCTAGGGCCTTTTCTATGATTGTTGCATTGAGGGGCACTTCGATTCTTCTTTCCTGCTCCCCTGCCCTCACTGTGACAGTGCCATAGTTCCTGCCCTTGTCGAAGTTCCTCAGGAAATCTGCACACATGCTGTAATCCACGGCCTGCCCCACCTTTTCCACACACTTGTGGAGGTGGCATCTGTCCACCAAGTCTTTGATCGCAAGTTCCTCTAGGATGGCCTCATCCAGATTCAGTGTGTGCTTGAAGGTGAATTGACTGAATCCTCATGTCTCGATGCTGATGCCGAATTCGGTCATCTCTTCTTCAGAGAATGGGGGTTTGCCCCCTTTGTCTTGTCCTGCCATGGTGGTGACCTGTCAACACACCATGCCAACATTAATGCCTAACAATTGGCTTATTTCTAATCAAAACTCAGTTTGAGAGAAAAATGTATGTGCCTAAAATTGGTATACTTGCTTAGAGGCTTGAATTTTAGAAATCAACCCACAGCAGCAATAGCTATTGGTTTCCCTTACAGTATTCTTCCATAGAAACTTAATTAATTATAACATTATGCTAGCTAGATAACATAACTCTCATTTTTGCCTTGCTCTTACTCGCATTGCTCCCCCCCCTCCGTCGCGGATCTTTCAAGGAATCCTTCCTAGGATTAGCATAGAAAGGACGAGGTAAACATTGTTTCGCGTGGGTTGACTTACTTGGCCAATAACCAATCATAGAAGCTTGGATTGTATTCGAGTTGGGCAAGACAATCAAGAGCAGATGGTTGGATGGAGACTTGGGAAATGTAGGTCAAGACATCGTGGAAGAGATCTCCAGTATTGAGGCGACTGGCAACATGTAATTCCTCTTCGGTGAGGAATTGGTCAATGTAGGGGTGAGCGAGCACCTGATCGTCTAAATGCTGGTTACGGCCAATGGCCAAAACCCTAAACGATATAGGTGCCACATAAATAGGGTCATATTTGAGGGTTTTAATGGCCCTGTGTTGCTCAGCATTGGTCATTATCCGGCAACCTTTTGTCTCCCATTGGATCCTTAGAGTAAACCACTACTGCAAGAACGTGGAAGGCGAGCTTGCCATCTGCGTGAGCTCTTGCAACTCCTGTTCAGGAGCAGAACAAGGAGGCTTACGATACGAAGTGATGAGTCTTCTGAGGGCAGCTTGTTCCTTTGAGATTTCGTTGTTTGCTATCAGTTCGGCAGCAATTTTGGGGAATTTAGTGGTCATAAGTTCGTATTCTTCCCAAGTGCATGGTAATGCACGAACATCCGAAGCAAGCATTTTGTCAAGAAGAACTAAGTCTAGCCTCTCATAACTTCTAGTGAATGTAGTGAAAGTTTCATGCAACATCATAATGCAGGTTATTAAGTCATCCCCAGAAGTAGCAGCAAGGTCCTTAGCCAAGGAGAGGAAAGGTCGTATCGCATATGAAGGTTTAAGACCCGCTGGTGGGGGTGGTGTGACTGGACTGGATAGTGGTGATTCCCTCATCGGTGTCACAAGTTGGGCTTTGCACTCTGAAGCACTTTGAGGTGCTGTAGGGAGATCTAGGGGCATGGGGGTTGTGCTAGGTTTTGAGTGAGTAGTCATAGGGGTTTTTAAGTTCTTCGGATTAGGTAGGTTTAAGGCCTGTGGTATGTGCTTTGGTCGATAGATGAGCTGAGACTTACTAGCCACAGCTGTCAGTGGCCTGCTGACTATGTCCTGGGCACCTCTTGTGCAAGCCTCCCTCACTAGGGTGAGATTGCATGTAGATGAGCTCTTTAGCTGGCCCTTTTTAGGCACCCAAATCCAGGGATTGCCCTCCTAGTATCCTTGTGATCGCAAAAGATCTTTGGGGATCCAAATGTGGTGTGATTGTGTGTCTACATTGATATCGTTTAGACTGCCTCTTAGGCCATGACGGTTGATGGTTTTGGCGTTTAGGATCATACTTGGGTGGTCTACCCGAATGTGGTTTTTGCCGTTTTGGTACCCATAGAAACTTGGACTCTTTGGCCTTGTGAGCGCTCTTAGTGGGTTTGGGCCTGGGGTCAAGAGCCTGGCACGAGGCTATAGTTTTGTTCCGTTTAGACTCGGGCTGAAGCGTGGTGGTAGGGGTTTCTACCGATGGCTTCATAATGGTGGAGGAATCAAGACAGCCCTTGCTGAAAGTCGTCACTATACGCACATTGCCGATAGCAAGATGTATGGGATTTAGGTTGTAATCCACATTACAGTTTGTTTGCTTCTTGAAAGTGCGACCCAATAGTGACACATTACCGACTCCTTTAGTGTCAAGCAACACATGGAAGAAAGCTGGTAAACTTTCAGACTGGATGGAAACGACCACCTTGGACTTCCCTAGGAGTGAATAAGCAGTATCCCCAAACGGGGTGAGTTTGGTGTTAGTGGGCTGTAGTTTTGGCTGACCAATGCGTGTCCAATGGTCATGCGTCAAGATGTTATAGTCGGCAACATCATCAATCAAGGCCTCAAAAGAATGCGTCAGTCCTACTGTGACTATGATTCACAAGTACGCCGATGCCACTGCTTCTTTGTCCGGATCTTTAAGGTCGGTTATAGTAGCCATGTAGACATTCATTGGGGGTTCTAGCATGGGTGGCTCATGTAATGGATGGGAAGGAGGATAGTACTTCTTCATGCGGCTGCCATTAAAAAAGCCTATTCCGTTGCCTTCAAGTGTCTCCAATTCAACATTCCCTGTCCTACCAATCATGTATACCCTGAAAGGCCCTAGCCCTCGAAACTTCATCTTCTGTTTATGTCCTTTTACAGTGTACAGTAGAACAAGGTCCCCTTGTTCAAAGTCTCGCTGTTTGACACGCTTGTCAAACCACATCTTTCGTCGAGCCTTCTCACAAATCAGAGAGTGAGTGGTGAGGAGTCGGATCTTCGTTAGGCATTCTAGCTCCACTAAGCAGGCCGTCCAAGCCTCTCTTCTCTCCCAACACTCCTGGATTGCTAGTCTTAAGCTAGGGATTAAAAATTCTAAGGGCAGAATGGCTTCAGTTCCATACGTCAGCCTAAAAGGTGTTTATCCTACTGCCGTTTTATAAGCTATGCGATAGGCCCACAAGGCCGCCATTAGCTTGTTGTCCCAGTCACTTCTTGAAGTGGACACGACCTTTGTAAGCACATTGACTAGGATTTTATTTGTGGATTCGGCTTGGCCATTAGCCTGAGGGTAATAGAAAGAGGACTTCTGATGCATTATTAGAAAGGTAGAGAGCAGGTGGGCGATCACTTCATTAATGAAGTGCGTGCCTTGGTCGCTTACAAGTTCGATTGGGCAGCCAAACCGCGAAATGACCTGCTCCCACAAGAACTTTGCAGTGGTCTTAGCATCATTCTTCCTCGTGGCTCATGCCTCTGCCCACTTTGTTAGATAGTCGATTGCCACTATGATGTAGTGAGCTTGGGAATATTGTGCCGCATGACTGATAGGTCGAATAAAATCGATGCCCCATTTTTCAAAGGGTTGTCGGGCTATGACAGGGGTCAACTCCATCTTGTCCTTTTGCACAAGGACTTTGGTCCTTTGGCACTCATCGCAGTGCTTTACGAATTTAGATGCATCGCGGAAGAGGGTGGGCCACCATAGCTGGGATTGTAGCACTTTTTGGGCTGTCGTGTACTCGCTAAAGTGTCCTCCAACGATTCCTCCATGTTCTTTGTTCAATGCATTGTGCATCTTGTGCTCACACACGCACCTGCACAATAAACTGTCTTGTCCCAACCTGTAGAGTTGACCAGCTCTATGAGTTGGTATGACTGAATTTTCAAGATAAGTCTTTTCAGCCTGCCCTTCTCAATGGGTCGCTCAGGTAGTCCATGTTCTAGTACTTGCACTATGTCATCGGCCCAATACGGCATCAGATCAGCTTTAAATAATTCTCTCTCACTGGATAGGTTAAAGAGATGGGCATCCGGCAAATCGTCAGGCACGCCTTGTCCAGCAGCTTCTCCTGTGGGTATGCGGGACATGTGGTCAGCCATGTAGTGCTGCTTTCCTTTACATACAACCACAGAGAAGTCAAACTCCAATAAGAGTAGTAGCCATCTAGCTATGTGCCCCGTAGCGCAAGGCTTGTTCACAAGATACAACAAGGCTTGATGGTCAACAAAGAAGACAAAGGGAGTGGCCAAAAGGTAATGCCTAAATTTCTTTACCGCAAATACCATGGCCAACCCCTCTCTTTCTGTTGTGGAACAGTTCATCTCAGTCTCTATGAGCTGCCTGCTGGCAAAACTCACCGGGTAATCCAAGTTATGTTCACCAGGCTGGCATAGCACGGCTCCAATAGTGAACTTAGAGGCGTCTATGTGTACATGAAACGTTATGTTCCAGTCTGGGGCTCGTAAGATTGGTGCAGTTGTGAGAGCCTTTTTCAACTCCTCATATGCGCGCTGGCATTCCTCGGTCCACTCGAACACTATCAACAGCTTATACAATGGTCTAGCAATTAGTGTGTAATTTAGTACAAAACGTCGATAATATCCAGTGTATCCTAAGAAGCACTGAACCCCCTAGTAGTTATCGGGTGGTGGTAAATCCACAATGACTCAGACTTTAGAAAAGTCAGTGGCAATGCCGTTCTTTGACACTATGTGCCCTAAGATGCATCCGCGTTTTACCTAGAACTGGCACTTTAAGGGGTTCAATGAGAGGTGGTACAGCTTACACCTTTCAAAGACAACTCTCAATTTCTCCAAGTGTTCGGCCCAACTAGAGTGTAAACATAGGTCTTCCACGAACACTTCCAGTTTGCGCCTAAGCATGTCCTTAAAGATAGTGCACCTTAGGCATTGGAAAGTTGCAGGTGCGTTCATTAGCCCAAAATGCATGACAATGTAGGCGAAACGCCCCATTCCGTGGCAAAGGCAGTCTTGTGCTTGTCGTCGGGGTGCACTTGCACTTGATTGTAGCCCGAGAAACCATCCAAAAAACTGTAGGCTTCCTTTCTTGCTACCCTCTCAAGCATGTGCTCGATGTAAGGTAAAGGATAGTTATCCCTCTTCGTAGCGGCATTCACTTTTTTGTAGTTCACGCACACTCGAATTTTTCCATTTTTTTTCATGACAGTCACAATAGGTGATACCTAGTCCGTGTGCTCGATCTCATATATGAAACCTGCCCTCATGAGTTTATCAATCTCCTCTTTTACTGCATGGGCGTGCTTGGGATTCATGGGGTAAGGTCGTTGTTTCGTTGGAACTGCATCTGGGATCATTGGGATATTATGAGTCACGACCCTAGGGTTGACTCCCTTAAGTTTGTCCAATGTCTAGGCAAATACGTCAATGTACTCTTGCAAGAGCGCAACGAGTTTCGTCTCTTCATCCTCCGCCAAGTCATTTGCAACGAACACCGGTCTTGGTTTTTCACCCTCCCCAGCCAAGTTAACCTCTTTGACTTTGGCGGGTCCCTTGATCGGTTCACTGGTCTGACCTTGCCTTTTTGCACCTAACAGAATCACCACTCTGTCACCCTTTTTAAATTTTGTAAACCGTTTGGGTAGATCCTGTGGTTTCTTCTGCCTTTCTGCTTTTGAGTCCCTTGCTTGCTTTCTGGCCTCCTCTTTTAGCCTCCTGCGCCTCAGGTGGACTGGCAAGTCTCCCTTGGTGAGTTTGACCTTAGAGGGTTGCGGTATCTTGGGATCACTCTTAGAGCTAACTTCCGACTCTGAGTTAAACTTGCATCCCTCACTTGAGGAAGGTGTTTCCCCAGGGGGTCGTAGTTCCGTAGGTGCATCTATCTTGAGCACTGGGATTACCCATGGTTGTGCTACTCCGGCTTGCTCGTAATCCACGGCTCCTATGTGTTCTAGCCAGGATCTGTCACACTCCATTCACATGACTCCTTTTTCATTCTGACTGATCCCTTCTTTCCTAGGCCTCGAGTGTGCCCTGATTTGTTCTATCGCTTTTCCCTCCGTGTCATACTCTATTGTGTCTATCTCTTCTTCACTCTCTTCTCCCATAGAGTAACAGTCCTCATACTCCTCATCATCCAGGTCTTGTCCTTATGACTGCTCATCCTCCCCTAAGCTTCCCTCTTTAATCTCCTTGTCATTAGTAACTAAATCCTAGTTATATAACAAGTTCAGGTTGTGGACCTTGGTCCATTTCTATTCTGGTTTAGCTAAAAGGTCACATAGAGGTTTTAGGTTAGCATCCAAATTGCTGTCCAATTTATTGTCAGATACTCTACTATTTCCTGAAGCTCTAATTTGTTGTTGGGGATGTGGGACAAGGCCGGTTTGCCCACGTTGAGTGAGCTTCCTGCCATCATGCAAAGTGGCACAACTGGCTCCTCAGTTGGCATGGTTGCGGCTTTAACAGCCTGCTGATGTGGTTCTTCCTCATCCGAGAATGGTAGGTCAATGGTTGCCAAAATGTGCATCCAATCCCTCTCATCCTCAGGGCAAGGAATATATCTAGCAAGCGATCCATAGGGTTTGGTCGTTTGAGTATTGCCTTTTAGCATAGCCGAGATGGTAGCTAGGTGAACAGGTGTCGTCGTTCAAGTGTCCATTTCTACCCTCACTGCACTAGTTCTATTCCCTAGGAAAATCAACCCATTGCCCCAGTCCTCTATGACATGTGCATTCCTCATCCAAGGTCGGCCTAATAGTATGTCGTAATCCATTCCCTTCATGACAATGAAGTTTACCGAAAACTGCACACCGGCAATCTTTACCGGCCAATTCTTTAAGACCCCAAATGGTCTTACCCTCATTCCGTTTGCTAGCATGACATTAAATCTAGTAGTCTCTAGAGGAGGGTTTCCCCATGCCTCTAGGACTGCATGGTTTAGCACACTAACACCGGTGCCTGTGTCTACAATCCCTTTTTGAGTCATGTCTCCTAAGGCTAGGATGAGCAAAACTGGTGCATTTCAGTGCCTTCCCAAAAAGTATTGATGTGCAAAGACTTAGGATTTGAGTCTAGAGTTAGACTTGGGATCCGTGTAACTGCATCATGATCTTGCGGATCAGCACCCGCAAGTCCTGTGTGTCCCTCGATCAAGTCTTTTAACTCCTGCCACAAGGAATGATTTTGCCTAAGCAGATCCTCCAAGCTTAGAGTTACTGGAGTGGACAACAAGGTTGTGAGGAGGTTATTGGACCCTTGTCTTCCTCTGAGGCTAGCAGTTCTAGGCCATGTGTTCTGTCTGCCCTGGTAAGTTTTCCCCTGGCCTTGCTGCTGAGTCGCTCCCAGTGGTGCAGGTATACTCACATCCTGTGGTTTTGAGGGTGATACTGGTGTGCTCACACTGGACAAGTCGTCCATAGGATCTTCCAATATAGGTTCGGCATCCTCGAGGTGCTTTTGGGCATCCTTGACCCACTCCTTGACCTTGGCTATAGCCTCGAGTTGCTGTTTGGGGTAGGGATATTCCCCTACCTTGGCACTCCCTAGCTCAGTTGTCTTAGGAGCTGAGGTCTCTGCCTATGTGTCTGTGACCTTCTTTCCCGTTACTAGCGTAGTCGTTTCCTCGGTTTTAAGGGTTATCTTTGCATCGGTTCTGTTTTTCCGTCTCCTTCGGCTTTTCTTCCCCATTGAGGTTGCATCAAGGTTACTTGACCCTCGCAAGGAGATGCCTGCTTGTTTCGTTTGAGCTCGCATCATAGCATGTAGTGGGATGGGCGTATCCTCACTACCAAAAGTTTCCACTCCAAAGAGCCCCAAAGGCAAGGATGGCATGTTGGCAGAGCTGGTTGATGGCTTTCCCCTAGGAGAGTCAGGAAACAGATGTGTGATTCCACACTCTGCACATCGGAGATCCGATTTGTCCTTGTAAGCTTGTTCTTGCTCTGGGCAGCGTGATGAAATGTGGCCTGGGTGGCCCCAAGTCTAGCATGTGACTGGATCTTGGCTGGGCCCTCCAAATCCTCTACCTCTTCCTCTTCCTAAAGCCATCACCGGCACTGGCTGATAGTCCATCACGACTGGGTTGCCCTCCTTGTCATAGGATATGTACAGATTGACATATGTCTCTTCCTCATTAGGCTCCTCCACAAAGTGAACAGGAGCATCGCTAGATGGGTGAGTCACAAAAGGCCCTTGTGGCCTGGGTATACCGATTGGGTTCATCTCCAGCCTAGGTGTGGCAGGTCTTGAGTCAGTCAGTGCTGGAAGAGCTAATTGGGCTGCCCTGCCAAAGAAATTAGGTGGCCTATTACCTAAGTATGGAGGGTTGTGCTGCTGCGTGTATGGGAATCTCCTCAGCATTCTGCAATGCATTGCATCATGCCCAAATCTACCACAATATGAGCACGACAGAGATCTAGGATCTTGGCACTCAACTGGGAGGTGATTGCCGCCACAGTACACATATTGTACATGCAATCTCACAGGCTTTCTCATGAGCTCTTGCAACCGTGCAATCTCCATTCTCATCTCTGCCATCCCTTGGTCGTGGTCTACACTCTTTCCCTTATCCTGCACGCTAGCAGTTTCTTTTTCCCCCAAAGTGGTTGATCTCTCAGGGTCCCTCTGGCTCGCACTATCTGGGTTGGTAGTCCTCATGCTACGTTCCCTGAGTTGATCATCTACGCGTATTGCCTCCTCGAAGACTCGAGCTAGCACGTCTCGTTGTAAGGTGGAGTTACTGGCCAAAGCCTTGTAGAGCTCCTCACTCTGAATCCCATTCATGAACATTGTAGACATTGCCCTCTCGGTAGGCCGCTCATTGGCAGGGATTCTCTTGTAGAGGTTGCGCAGCTGAGTGACGTAATCCCTAACGCCCTCCTTCTCCCTTTGACTGATATTCATCAACCTAACAATGAGTTTATTTGAATACCTTGCCTTCAAAAACCTCTTGATGAAGAGGCCCTTAAGGTGAGCAAAGTTTGTACGTTCTGCATCATCCAGACTAGAATACTAGGTCCTCCCCTTGTCACCCAAGCATAGGCCGAAGGCTTGAGCTCGTTGCGCAGGGTCAATAAGACCGTTCGCCTCACATACTTGCTCTAACTGCTCCATGAAGCTGTACGGGTCATTGCTAGGTTCCTATCGAGCTAGTTGTTTTGCTACTATGGGGATTCTAGCCTGCCCTTTAGCCCCTTGCGTGACTCCCAATCCTGACAGTAGCGCGGTGGCTAGGGCAGTAACACTCTGTTCCACAGATGTATTGTCCATGAGTCGCTTTGCCTCTAGTTCACTCAATGTCATGCTAGCCTCTGCCCTCTCTACGTTCGGTCTGGACTTGGCCGCCCCAGCTAGGTCTAGCACGCGTCTAGCCTCGTACATATCTACGTCTTGCTACAGCCTTCTAGCCCTTTGCTCATGGTTGTAGGCAATTATGCCTTCCAGCGCTCTGTTAATAGCTCTTCTCTCTTCTTCCAGGTTAGTTATCACTTCCTCTACAGGTCTGCCTTGGATCACGGTCCTGGTGAGTAGATCGTAGTCGTGGACCAATTCGTGGACCGAGGTTGGAAATTCTCCTAAGTTTAATTGGTCTTTCCCTTGTTCACCCCTTGATCCCAACATTGTTTCTGCTTCTAGCTCCACGAGCTTGTCAATGAATCCAATCAGCTCCAGTAGCTTCCACTCCTCTATCTTGTTGCTTCCTGTGTCTTCGTGTCTTCTCCAGGTACTACTAGTAGGGCAGTCAGGCACCTGTCTAAGTCTTGGGGTCTTCTCCTACTAGTGGGTTCCTTAATGTTATTAGATATCCTGGTGTGTTCCTTGTTATTCGAAAGCAGCTGCGATCCTTATTCACACATTGTGCTTAGTGCTTTCGTGGTGCTTGGTGTGAAAACAAGATTTTCTCTTTTCTTGCTGTGCAGACTTAGTGGGGCACAAGAGTGAAGTGCCGATGCAGAAAGCGTTTAATGCAAACTCCACCTTGTTTCCATCCACATTCCCTGCCTAATTTGAGTTCTCAACTCGGTTCCCAGCTATTCTATGGTCTTCTTGCGGGTCTATGCTGCGTTTTCTATTCTACCCTAATTTCGATTGGTCTCTGAGGTTCTAATGGTCGAACTGGGTCTTGCGGGTGTTCAGGGTTGCGTCCTGGGGTCAGGTCTGTGGCAAGGCCAGCAAAAGGTCCTTATCTTTTCCTTCTGGCACGATGGTTCGATTCTGGGAATCGGACAGAGTTGGTCCGACTCTAGGAGTCGGAAGGTCTGATTCTTGCAATCGGACAGGTCTGGTCGAACTCTAGTAGTCGGATGGGGTTAGTCCGATTCTGAGACTCGTCCGACCCTGGTGGTCCGATTCTAGGAATCGGACCAGGAGGGTGGTCCTATTTTCAAAGTGGTCCGATTATGGACTGGTCCGAGTCTAAATGGAAGAAAACTACGATGGTCCGACTACAATGGTCCGACTCTAATGGGCAGTCCGAGTGCCACGTGGCATGCCGATCGGGGTGTCCGATTTTGGGAATCGAACATGGATGGTCCGACTCTCTCAGTCGGACAGTCCGATTCTGGTAATCGGACCACTGCGAGTTGGTCGGACTGTGTCGGCGGCGGGCGTGATTCCGATGTGCTTGGATCCCTCTTAATGTCTGCTGCACACAATCACTACAGGCTTTCCATATCTGATTAGAGCACTATTGAAAAGCATTAGACTCATCTGGAGCAGCACGAATCGATGGCACCTAGAATCGTGGTAGCGTTTCCTCTTCCTGTGAACCAGAAACTCTCTCTCTCTCTCTCTCTCTCACACAAGGCTAACCAAAGAAATGAGGTTTGTCCTAGCCTCCTAAGACTCTTAAGATCCTTTCCCAGCACTGTAAAACCTTACAGCCAGTTCCCTTTCCCTATTTCACCCAGAAACTTGAATCTGGTCCCCTGTTTCCCTGTTTCCAGCAATGGCCAAAACCTCTGTTTTCTCTTTTCTTACCCTAATCTAACCTTAATCTAGTGCAGCCAACATGCAAAACAGAAATGCAGAATGGTAGTCCTAATCTAATGCTTCCAACAAACCCAAATACTTACTTGTTTCATGGATTAAACCCTCCTAAATCTCCTAGTTATCTCGAGCACGGATTCAGGCTGCAAACCCTACTTCTATGCTCGATTTGATGCGCGCAGCGCTCAAGGCTCGATTCCGTCTGTCCCGGCAATGGAACCAAAATGGAGGGGAGCTTCAAGCTCTACCCTGACACCTACGGACCACTTATTGCTCAAGTGTTTCGAACCGAGCGGCCATGGCTACCTCTCACATAGCCGACGCGCGATGCCTACCTTACAAGTGTAGTGAGCTTACCTTGATGCTCGATCGAGTACCCTCCTCTTTCTTGCACACCGGTAGCTCCAAGATCCTTGAGGCAAGCTCAAGCAATCTCAATCCCTCTCCCATGAGCTTCATCCTCCATAGCCACGCACAAGACAAGAGAAGAGAAGAGAGGAGGGGAAGATGAAGAGAGAAGATGGAGAGCTTCTTCTCCAAGATCCCTCACTCTCACACAATCACTTCCTCACTCCCTCACACCTCTCAATCCCTCTCTCAAGCACAAGCAAGAAGGCAAGAACCAAGAGAAGAAGAAGAAGAAGCTTTGGCCACACATAAGAATGAGCTTCCCATTCACTTTTCAACTTTATATACATGCCCTACTTTTCATGGGCGGTCATCCCCCTTTTTTACATGGCCGGCCATTAGCCTAGGCCCATTTCTCATTTCCCACCATTCTAATCTATCCTATCCCCCCCTAATCCATACAATTTGCACAGAAGTGAGCATGGCTCTCTGTTACAAGGTTTTGGAAGTGTTTTCGCACTTAATGGTGCGTTTTTATTCTTTTACTCTCCTTGGGCGACTCTAAGACTTCTTGAGGGTCGTGCCCGTGCATTTAATTTTTCCTAGGGTCTAGTTGCCAGTTAAGGCGCCTTTTCCTTCTTTTCTTTTTTTTCATTTTCCGATCCTCTGTGCTGCGGTAAATACCCATTGTGGTCGTACCCAAGAAGAATGGAAAATCGCAAATATGTGTGGGTTTTTGCAAGTTGAATTCAAAGATGAAGAAGGATCATTTCCGTATCCCTTTCACTGACCAACTGTTGGATACTGTGGTAGGCCATGAGCTTTACTCCCTCTTGGATGGATTCAATGGTTATAACCAAGTGTAGATAGGAGAAGAATATTAGCCCAAGATAACCTTCACAACAGAGTGGGAGACCTATGCCTATAGAGTGATGTCATTCGGGCTCTGCAATGCTCCTGTTACCTTCCAACAAGTCATGATAGGCACATTTCAAAATAATTTGCACGACTTCATTGAGGTATACTTGGATGATTTCTGTGTTTATAGTTTGATCCTTAAACATTGGGGACATTTAGAGCAATGTTGTGATCGATGCCGGGAGTATGGGATCTCCCTCAACCTCGACAAATGCATATTTGGAGTCTCTTCTGGAGTCATGTTGGCCCACATTGTCCCTGCACAAGGGATATCAACAGACCCTGCAAAGATTGAGAAGATTGCAGTCTTGACAACACCAACTAACCTCAAACAGTTGAGAGAATCTCTAGGCCATGTGGGCTACTACAGAAGGTTCATAGCCCATTTTTCAATGAAGGCATCCCCCTTGCATAAGCTTCTAAGGAAGGATGCAGAGTTCATTTGGATAGAGGATTGTGATCACGCCTTCAACACTCTGAAACAATGCCTAGTTGAGGCACCTATCCTACAACCTCCTAATTGGACGAAGAAGTTCCATGTGCACACTAATGCATCAATTGAAGGCTTAGGCGCAGTCTTGTGCCAGAAAGGCTCCTCGAAGTTGGATCAGTCCATCTACTATGCAAGCCAAAAAGTCACTGATAGAGAGCTTAACTATACAGTGACAGAGCTGGAGTGTTTGACAATGGTGTCTACCTTAGAGAACTTTCGCCACTACCTGCTGTCAACTCACTTCAAATTTTATGTGAATCATGAGGCCCTATCCTTCCTGATGAACAAGTCCGATGTGAAGGGAAGAATGATGAGATGGCTCCTTCTATTCCAGGAGTTTGACTTTGAGGTAATCACCAAACCTGGTCGTTTCCATGTTTTGGGGGGCGGATCATCTATCATGTAGACCACAGAATGCAGAAGAGGACCAAGATGATCCAGACCTCCCAAATGTGTCATTCTTTCTAGTCGACATTGTAACCCCCTGGTATGCAAACATCGCCAACCTACTAGCAACCCAACAGTATCCTCCTGGCATCTCTAGTCGGGACAGGAAGAAGCTTCTGTTAGAATCAGTCCCCTACACCCTGTTAGGCGGCGTAGTGTACAAGAAAGGCAAAGATGAAGTGCTCAGAAGATGTACTATAGGAGACAAGATTGGGATTATTCTGAAGGCTTGCCATGACGAGCCATGTGGAGGCCACTTTGTAGGAGAAGCAATAGCCAGAAAGGCTCTATTAGTAGGATACTAGTGGCCGACCCTCCATAAGGATGCCTATGACTACTACAAGCGATGTGATGCTTGTTAATAGATGGGGAAACCCACCAAGACCAGTGCCATGCCACTAGAACCTATCCTTCCCTTGAAACCATTCGAGAAGTGGGGCATCGACTTTGTGGGTCTAATCGATCCCCCCACTAGACGGAAGCAGAATAGATACATCCTGGTATGTATGGATTATGTCACTAAGTGGTGTGAAGCTAGAGCTCTGAAGCAGAACGATGGTAATAGCATGGCCTTGTTCCTGGACGAGAATATCATCACCCATTTTGGCAGTCCCCTAGAGCTTGCAAGTGATAGAGGTACCCACTTTCTTAATAAAATCATGGAAGAATTGACAAAACTATATAAGATCCGCCATCGCAAGTCCACCCCCTATTACCCTAGAGACAATAGCCAAGTTAAAGTCACCAATCACATCCTCTGCTTGATCCTGACATAGACAATTGCTGCACACCCACGTGATTGGGATGATCGACTTACAAAGGCCCACTAGGTGTAAAGAATCTCCCATAAGGCAGCTACAGGACAAACCCCCTTCCAGTTGGTGTATGGAATAGAAGCCATCTTTCCTATTGAACTCGAGCTACCCTCTCTATGTGTGGCCATCAATGAATGCTTGGGAGATGCCGAGTCCTTGCAACGTCGTCTATTGCACTTGGAGTGTCTTGATGAGATCCGAAGGATGGCCCTATAGTGCATGGAAGCCACACAAGCTAGCAGAAAGGTCTATCATGACAGCTTCATCAAGCAGAAGGAGTTCAAGGAAGGTGACTTAGTTTTTGCTTATGATTCCCGCTTTGGCAAGTTTCTAGGCAAGCTTCATCAAGAATTGAAGAAATATAATATATTTTTCAAAGTGGAAGTCATATGCAAGCCTTGTGTTTACGTTATTTTTTGGTCTTTTGTTCCTTGTGTGCTTGATGTCTTCTTAGTGGGTATTTTGAAGTTCAAGAAATTACAACATTGAAATTCGTCACAAGAATTGTCTTTCTTAGCTACATGGGTATGGAAAGGAGAATTCAGTTTTGAAGCTATACTACTACAAATGACTTTTAGGGTTTCTATATTAGAATTATTGTTCTTCCTTACATGTTTTTTTCTCCATTGAAAGGCTTGTAAAGAGAAAATGAATAAGTCTACACCTCTTTTAAGGTTTGATTTTCATACACATATTGGCTTCTTTAGCTTTGTTATGGAAATTTTATTTAATAAGAATTCATTGCATGAATAGGGCGTTGCTCTAATTGAAAGTAATTTGAAGAATGTTATCATGATCTAAAAACATTCAAACTATGTTTCTCTTGAGTACTAAGCTATGGAAGACAATTTTTTTTAAGTGTACTCTGAATCAATACCCTAAGCTTTTAGAGGTAGCTTTTCTCACAAGACATTTGAGTGTTGATTAACTTATTTAAATTTGATGTTGGTGATAATTTCACTCCATCACTAATGCTTGACTCTCATAGCGATCCTTTCTCCTCTTCTGTCAAGTTGGAGGTTGGTTTTTCCCTTTCATCTCTCACATACGAGCAATACTTTGAATCAATGCCCTAAGCCTTTAGAGGTAGCTTTTCTCACAAGAAATTTGAGTGTTGAGTAACTTATTTAAATCCAATGTTGGTGATAATTTGACTCTACCACTAGTATTTCATTGTACCAATGATCCTCTCCTCTTCTATTAAGTTGGAGGTGGGTTTTTCCCTTTCATCTCTCAGATACAAGCGAGAATTTAATAGAATTGGGATCGCATGTGCTAAAAGGACTCATAAAATATTCAATTGTTTAGATATTGAATCAATGGTTTAGGTGGCTTATGGAGAAAGAGGACAAACCTTCTCAATCCTTGGAGTAATATCCACCAATAAGGTGTTGAAATATTATAATTCATTATAAGTATTGTTGAGGTGTTGAGGCAATGATTCAAGTGGCGTATTTGGAAAGAGGCCAAAGCTTCTCAATCCTTGGAG
The DNA here is from genome assembly GCF_053477565.2 of Lygodium microphyllum. Lineage (NCBI taxonomy): Eukaryota > Viridiplantae > Streptophyta > Polypodiopsida > Schizaeales > Lygodiaceae > Lygodium > Lygodium microphyllum. The sequence continues at coordinate 42,299,569 of NC_141161.1, read as the reverse complement.
AAATACCAAATATAGTGTTGAGATGTTAAATCGGCTACAATTATTACCTAACAGCTCCATGGACAAATGCAAGGGCTCACAATTATATACTCTTGAGATGACTAATGTATCTAGTCAATATCAATGCCATCCACAAGTAAGAGATAAGTGTTTATAGGGAGTTAGTGAGATGTACATACCACTACCCCTTTCCAAATTGTGAAACCCAATGTGGGGGTAGCTACTAAGGTAGCTAAGTATAAGTCTTTAGCATCAAGCCTTAGGAAGAAGTCAAGGATATCATACACACAACACTAACATGATCATAGAAAAATATCTTCAAATTAAAATATATGTGAACTAAAGCATTATCAAAACTTGATGGGAGCTAGAAAGCTTGGGGAGGGAGGCCCCTTAAGACTTAGTTTTATGAGTTGTGTGGAGGGTAACACCTGCTACACAACTATCATGTGAAATGTCATATATATCTCATGGGAGGGGGTAGGGGGGGTGGGTGGGAAAGGGAGCCACTCATAAATATATAAGCATATAATGTTCGTTCAAAAGAAGATATTTTTAAAATACTAGTTTTACACATTTTTTACATACAGAAGGGTCCCATAAAAGGGGTGGTTTGTTGATTGAATAGAAAAGGGGTATGTTTTAGTTTGAGAAAATTTAGAGATAAGAGCATTTTAAAATAGACCTTAAATGCAGGTGACATAAAGGGTCTGTATATGGTCAACTGCCTTAGATATATATATGGGAAGTTAGGATATATCGAAAATACCTACTAGAGTAATATATGTTCAATTTTAGGAAGGGGGTGAACAACTTGGCTAGTAAGTCATTGTAATAATCATGGAAATTGTTGAGTGGATGGCCCTAACTAGATTTTGCAAAGGGGAAAATCCATCCTTATGGAGATACCGAGTGATATGAGTTTAATTGAGACGCTTTGTAAGTTGTCATTAGTGTGTCAAAAAGTGAAAGAATACTTTAACTTGACTCTAGTTAGAGTAAAGCTAACCCTATATGGAGGAGGAACATAAGTCTAATCCTAGCACAAGCAAGACTAACCCTAAGAATATTGCCATTGACAAGAAAGATACTAATGCAAAAACTTAGGTAGATGCTCTTATACATAATGATTAGCGCTAGAGGAACCTCATTCTAGAAACAAGTGCAAAATGAAACCAAAAGAGGATATTAAGACTCTTATGAGGCAGCCAAAGGAATGAATGTATGAAAGAGAAAATGAAGTGCCCTACATGAGCTTAGATTGTAAGAATTATTGCATCAGAAAGTAGGAAATAAATGAATGAAACAAGATTTACATGCCATGAATTGAGAAAGGAGAGTTAGTATCATACTATAATGTGCCAGTGAACTTTTATGTTGAAAATAAGAACCCAAGTAGGTCATGCTAGACAAAATAGTATACAAAGGGGAAAATTGTGTATATCCCTTTTAATAGATATATAAGGGGTAGAGTTTAAGAGTAAAATCAATATTAATAAGCTCAAGCTCTACTATATTAAGGGGACTGATGTAAATCTTACCCAAGGGATACACTTTACAGAACATGTAAGATACCATGCAAGTTGAAAAGAAACGATATTCTATCTAATAAAATTTGCATGATTATATTTATAGAAGGGATTTTTAAATTACAATTTGAAAAAAAATCCATAAGTTTAGTAAATTAAAAGGGGTGGTTTTATGGAATTATAGCATGTAAAGAAAGGGTATTTCTTAATATCCCTTGAACACACATTATATATATGATTTCTTATAAGTATACCCCTGGAGAAATATTGGTTCCTTACAAGTATCCAATGATATATCCAAAACTTATAAAGGATGTGAAGATTGATGAAGGGGCCTGCTAATTCCATATCTAGAGCATTGATATTTACAACAATGCCATCTATAGTGTAAGTGATCCCATTCTATATACATACTATTATGAAACAAGTAGATAAGTTCAAAACATTTGAGTTAGTAACTTACTAGTTAATTCCCTCATAGTGGAATTTTTTTATAGATTCTTGGGCCAACTTTGCTTACATAGAGAATGATTTCTTCAACTATGCTCTCAAGGATCTTTTACAAGTATTTGATGATCTAAGATATTAATTACTCTAGAGGTTATTGTCTAAAATTTTAAGTTTTGGTTGCCAATAGTTGCTACAAAGGACAATGAGTAAGGTGGCAACTATTGTGAACTTATTTTGGATGCATAGGATAATTGAATGTTGCACCCATCATAGGCTCCTTACTATTTATACAAGGGGTTTGGTCCCCAACATGTCACATTTAGAATAGGGATGTAAGACCCATCCTTTGATCTGGTGTTTGGAATTACAAGTGTTCTTAGGGACTAAAGGAGTCTTTCTCAACACTTTATCATTGAGTCTATGTTGTTTTGATATGTTTCATTAGGATTTTTGTTTCTTATATGAGGAGGTGTTTAAGAGTTCGGACATAGTTTTTTAGATATCAAGTATCTCTATCACTTTGACCTTATTTTGTTTAGTATTATATTTCAATGTTAGGGACAAGGATGTTATATATTGTGACCCATGCATATGATGAAAAGATTTTAGTTGGGCTAAGTCGTCCTCCTAGGAGAAATGATTTGTTACTTTCTATTTTCTAAGGGTGTCTCTAGGTCAATCGGGAGTGCCATCCTAGGTGGCCTTGAGAGTCAATACATATTAGTCTTTCTCATGCAAGATAGCTAGTCTAGCTTTGAGTTCCTAACCAATTCATTATCATGATTAAGTTACATCATGTTGTGAGGTGCTGGTTTTGAGAAAATTACCTAGAGGACAAATTAGAATTCCCATATGAAGGAAATACAAATCTAGGATATCCCTATTTCCTTATGAGGGCTTGGTAGATACCTAGGCTTGAGAGCAAGGCCCTCTCATCGTTGGGATGAGACCTAGCTATGGGGTTCAATAAAAAGAAAAATCTATATCTATCATTACAAGGTCATGCTGGGTTATTGGGTGAGAGATTGGCACATAGCTACATACTTTGGTCTTCATAGGGCATGGTAGAAAATAAAATGGCCAATAAGCCATCCCCACCAAATAGAAATTTAAATAATTAATGATACAAAAAATAAAAATCTCAATGGTAAAATAAGATGTCTTTGGTGTCTTATATTTTTGTGCGAGGGGTCCTATATGGAAAGGAGATAGGCTAGAAATTTTCCTAGCATTAGCACATCTTATGTGGGGGCAAGATGAGTTTTAGGTACCTATCTTAATAGTCTAGGATGACTCTTAGATACTTATCCTGAGGGTCTACGATGTCCTCTAACTTAACTTAGGTTCAAAGGATGGAAAGAAGAGTTAGAGAGTGTTATCCCCTTGGATGACTCTTACTCTTGTCTCACCCAAGCTATGCTCCAAGTGTATGGGGTTGAGTGATTTATATTTTGCATTTGTAGTGGTGGTATATATTTCTTGCAATGTTTGTCTTGACAAGTTGAGTTTGAGGATTTGACTAGGTCACCCTCTCTCATTGTTGCCAATGGAGTAGCTTTTAAGAAGAAAGAGAAAATTTGAAACATTTATTGGGAATTTTGAAGTGTGTTTCAAATATTTATGACTAAAGATGAAGTGAGACCCAAGGTTGACCCATTTTACAAGGAAAATAAGCACAACTCATGGTGTAATTAAAAGCCAAGAAGTAGGATGTAGCCTTGGGGAGTCCACCTTATAGAATATGTAAGACACCACATGAGTTCAAAAGAAAGGGTATTATATTTAGTAGAACTTTCATGATTATATTTATAAAATGGTTTTTTGAATCACAAAATTTTTAAAAATCGTAAGTTTAGTAAAGTAAAAGGAGTCTTTTTATTGCCTTATAGCATCTAAAGAAAGGGTATTTCTTAATATCCTTTGAACACATGTTATATAGATGATTTCTTATAGGTGGACTCCCCGAGGATGTAGCATAAAGCCAATGTAGTTTCGAAGGGGTCGAGTGTCCACCCATCAAGTTCACATAAAAGTTGTGCATTTGGACGATAATTTTATGTCAAAATAACCTTAATCTAAGAGGACAAGGGTTGGGAGACACCAAACTAACCCAAATCAGCCAAGAATTGAAGGGACGTGCACAATATGAATCAATAGAAGCATTAAAATGTAATTAAAACATAAAGTCGTGATAACAAAAGCATGAAAAACTACACAACATGGTTACACCTTTATCTTGGATCTTCTTCTCCCTACTCTTCATTATTTTGAGCAAATGAATAGATAAGTCAGGCCTATTCTCTATGCTCTATATATTGATAACAATTTCTTGTATTATTATGAAATATTTCTTTGGTTGAATTTTCAATGTCTCTCTCTCCTCTTAGATTTATTCTTTCTATGTCATTTGTCTATAGGCACGAGTTTATATTCAAGTGGGAGAGAATGGGTTGAAGACAAATACAAAATGTGTAAAGAGCCTTATAAGAGATACCTGTTAGAGCATAAGAAAGTCTAGAGGGACAACATCAGTGTGTTTTTGAGCATATCAATGGTGTTCCAATGGCTGGTCATGTTTCCATGTAGTATGAAAAATGCAAAAAATTATCAAATAAAGAAAGGAACCACATAGGAAACCAATATCAAAGTGGTATAAATATGATTCCTTTGTTGTTTATTTATCATGGTTAGGTGTGTTCTTTTGTGATTCTATATAAGTCATCAACAATAGATCTGAAAACTACATGCGTATATAGACGCAAAAACATACACAAATATAGACGCGCCTATTGACGTGCTCCGTAAATATATAATCATATTTATAAAAAAGTAGATATATTCATATTCTGCATCTATAAAGGCATGTAACTGCGCTTCTAAAAAGACGTGTGCACATGGAACTCCTTTGTCCAATCAGGAGGCTGTAGGATGGGTGCTTTGACGAGGCAGTGTTTTAGAGGATTAAAGGTTTTTTTGCAATCATCAATCCAAAGGAAATCTGCATCTTTCCTTAGGAGCTTGTGCAGAGGGGCTGCCTTAGTTGCAAAATGTGGAATAAATCTTCTGTAGTAGCTCACATGGCAAAGAAATCCTCTCAATTGCTTGAGGTTTGTTGGTGCTGTCAAGGCGGCAATCTTCTCAATCTTCACCGGTATGTGGCTATCCCTTGTGGAGAGACAATGTTGTAAAGGTTGTTTTGGATTTGTCCTCTTCTGCGATTTGGACTTGGTTATATTTGCTGAATGCGTCCAAGAGGGAATAGAGCTCATGGCTTGCCACTATGTCCAACACTTGGTCTATGAAAGGGATGGGAAAGTGATCCTTATTCATCTTTGAGTTTAGCTTTCGAAAGTCCACGCATATTCGAAGTTTCCCGTTCTTCTTGGGTACAACCACAATGGACGAAACCCATTCACTGTTAGCCATGGGAAAAATGAACTGGGCTTCAAGAAGCTTCAATAATTTAGCCTTTACTAGAGTTGAATAATTAGGATTCATACGCCTTTGTCTCTGCCTCACAGGTTTGACATCAAGCTTTAGATCGATGTGGTGTTGACAAACTATAGGGTCAACCCCTTTTAGGCCTTTGTTAAACCAAGCAAACATGTCTAAGTTCTCCTTTAGTAGGTCTCGAAAAACCACTAGTTCTTGTTCTGGAAGATGGAGATCCACTTTTAGGTGACGTTTAGTACCATCAGTATCCAGGAGCATCACTTTCCTTTCACCTTCCACTTTGCGGATAAATGTCCCATGGATTGCTTCTAGATAGAGATCTGACTCCTTCAAAGGAGTAGTGTCATCACCTGATGTTCCACTAGAACCACTGTCCTTCTAAACACATGACTCATTTGTGTTTTGGGATTGCTAGAAGGGTATCAAAGCTTTATTTTCTTCAGTGTGAGTGGTGATTTCTTCTAGACTTAGAGATTCATCTTCAAAGGATGCGTCTAGGAATGTCACATAGCATGGACCTTCTATAAGCTGTGGCTCTAATGGCTCTGGCTTCTATTGACAAGGGATATCATTATCATTTTTTCTCCAGAATGAATGGTCAGGGCGACAGGAGCCAGTAGTCAACTTAATTTTTATACCTTTGATCCATTGCTTATGCAGATTCTGCATACTTTGTGGTCCATTGGTCAACCCAAATGGAACCATAGTTTACTGATTTTTCTCTCTTTTTCTCTCTCCTCTCTCATTTCTTTTTCTCTCTCCCTCTCCCTCTCTCATTTCCTCTCCCTCCCTCGCCCTCACCCTCACCCTCACCCACACCCTCTCTTTCTCTCTTTTCCTATTATGTTTAACATCTTCTCTCTTTTTCTCTCTCCTCTCATTCTCTCATTTTTTTCTCTCTCCTCTCCCTCTTTCATTTCCTTTTGCTCTCTTCCTCTCCTTCTCTCATTTCTTCTTCCTTCCTCTCCCTCTCCCTCTCTCATTTCCCAATTATGTTTTCTTCGCCCCCCCTCTCCCTCTCCCTCTCCCTCTCTCATTTTCCTATTATGTTTAATGTCTCCCTCCCTCTCTCTCTCCCTCTCCCTCTCTCATTTCCTCTCCCTCCCTCTCTCTCTCCCTCCCCCACTCCTTCTCTCTCTCTCCCTCCCTCTCCCTCTCCCTCTCCCTCCCTCTTCCTTTCCCATTTCCTCCCCCTCCCCCTCCCCCTCTCCCTCTCTTTCTCTCTCTCTCTCCCTCCCTCTCCCTCTCTCATTTACTCCCTCTCAGATTTCCTCTCCCTCCCTCTCCCTTTCCCATTTCCTCCGCTTCTCCCTCTCCCTCTATTTCTCTCTCTCTCCCTCCGCCTCCCTCCCTCTCCCTCTCCCTCTCTCATTTCCTCCCCCTACCTCTCCCATTTCCTACCTCTCCCTCTCTTTCCCTCTCTTTCTCTCTCTCTCTCTCCCTCCTTCTCCCTGTCTCATTTCCTCCCTCTCCCTCTCCCTCTCCCTGTCTTTCTCCTTCTCTCACATTTCCTCTCCCTCTCTCAATATACACAAATTATATTAAAAAAATACAAAATAGAGACAATACACACTCTCTCCCTCTCGTTCTCTCATTCCATCCCCCTCCCTCTTCCATTTCCTCCCTCTCTCTCTCCCTCTCCCTCTCTTTCTCTCTCTCCCTCCCTCCCCCTCCCTCTCCCATTTCCTCCCTCTCCCTCTCCCTCTCCCTCTCCCTCTCTTTCTCTCTCATTTCCTCTCCCTCTCTCAATATACACAAATTATATTTAAAAAAAGTAAAAGAGAGAGAGAATGCACTCTCCCTCCCTCTCCCTCTCTCATTTCCTCCCCCTCCCCCTCCCTCTCTTTCTCTTTCTCTCCCTCCCTCTCCCTGTCTAATTTTCTCCCCCTCCCTCTCCCTCTCTTTCCCTTTCTCTCCCCCTCTCTTTCTCTTTCTCTCCCTCCCTCTCCCTCTCCCTCTCCCTCTCCCTCTCTCATTTCCTCCCCCTCCCTCTCCCTCTCTTTCCCTTTCTCCCCCCCTCTCTTTCTCTTTCTCTCCCTCCCTCTCCCTCTCCCTCTCCCTCTCCCTTTACTCCCTCTCCCTCTCCATCTCCCTCTCTCTCTCCCTCTCCCTCTCTTTCTCTCTCATTTCCTCTCCCTCTCTCAATATACACAAATTAAACCCTAAAAAAGTAAAAGAGAGAAAGAATGGACTCACCGTAAAGATTTGCAGGAGGGTTTGGCGGCTACTCTTTGCAACGGTGGCTCCTTCTCTCCTTCATGAAATGATGACGGCGGCGGCGGCAGTGATAAGCCTTCTTCCTCTCCCTCTCTCACCCTCTATGCAAAACGGTCACTCTCTCTCTCTCTCGCTCTCCCTCTTGAAAATTTTCATGAATGCGCAAAATGAAACGCGCTCGGGTTTCGGCCCGCTTTTTTTCTCTGTGGGGCGTTGCTATTTGCGACACAAACAGCAATGCCGCTATGATGTGTCGCTAACGGGCGTCGCTATTGCTTTGTTTCCTTGTAGTGTATGTTGCGTCTTCACCATTAAACAAAAGCTCCTTTTTCTTATTGAGCAGGATGCAGTACCACATCCTAAAATGGTCCCTCTAGGGCATCAAGAGGCTGCGAAGAGTCGACGTGAGGAGGCAGACTCCTCAAGAAGAGTAGAGACTAATGACAACAATAGCAGCCCTCTTCAAATGCCCCATCAAGTTTTGGAGGAAGAGATTTTGGACAACATGGTGCACGATTTATTTTTCCATGAGGTTCGGGGGGAGGGCACCACTAGAGAGATAGATGACCCACTACACATAGCGTCGAAAACTCCATTATACGAAGGTTGCACATACTCCATTCTACGTGCATCTCTCGAGATATTGAACTTAAAAACCATTTATGGATGGAGTAATGCTAGCTTGAATACATTATTGAAGTATGTATCGTTTGATATTAATTTATAAATGCTTCTAGACAATATTCGTGGTTTGTTAACTCTGTTTGCACAATATATGCAAGTTATTGTCACAAATGCTTCCAAATGGAAATAAATTACAAACTAGAAGAGAGCAAGAAAGGCGTTTCTTGACATCTCTTAGAGGTCTCGATTATGTTAAAATACGTACATGTGTCAATGATTGTATCTTGTTTCGTGGGGAACATACATCTGCGCGACAATGTCCTATTTGTGGTGAACCAAGATACAACCAGGAGATGAAATAAATGGATGTGCCTTGTAAGGTTTTACGACATTTTCCTATTATTCCACGTATTCAACATATTTCTAAGTGTGAATCTATTGCGAGACTCATGTCATGGTATGCTAGTCACCATTCAAGTGATAGAAAGTGGAGAATTCCTTCAGACACACTAGCTTGGCAACACATAGACAATTTATGGCCTACTTTCAAAGAAGAGACCAGAAATTTAAGATTTGGCCTAGGATTAGATGGAATAAATCCATTTGGCATCAAAAGCACCTCATATAGTGCATGGCCAGTGGTATTGGTGAACTATAATATCCATCCGTCCATGGTAATAAAAAAAGACACGTAATGTTGTCCCCTTTGATTTGTGGAAAACACAAAGTAAAAAACATGGATGTTTACTTAGAGCCTTTGATCGAGGAGCTAGAAATGCTATGGAGAGGTATTGAGGTGCAAGATGTGAGTGCATCATTGTCCTCTAGAGATTTCACTTTAAAGGGTATGTTGTTGTCGACCATGCATGACTTTTCAAGCTATAGAGAGTATTTAGGTAGTTGTGTACTCTATTTTATTCATTCTTACCCTTAATCAAATATATGTCATCATTAACCCACTTGTTTCTACAGGTTTAACTACATCAAGATATCATGCATGTCCAATTTGTGGTCCCTCTCTAGTTTCTTCTAGATTGACACGCTTGAAGAAGGTTATCTATGACAATCATCATCGTTTTCTTCCTATTGACCACCCCAAATATGCACCCCCCACTAATGGAAGAACTCCACAATATCTGACCATTCAAGATTGGAAGGACACTTGGACACACGCCAGTGATCATCCTCCACTCGGTATGAGTCGGTAACTAGTTTACTTATTTTGTTTGTCTTTAAAGTATACTCCGTTATGAGAATGAGAAATAATATATTATTTGTGTCTTAGATTCTCTATATTGTTTTGTCTCCCATCTTGGACTAAACTCAAGATCAATCACCTGTTGGACCCCATGCATATATTCAAGAATGTTGCCTCTACATTATGGGATCACTTAATTGGGGCTCATGATTCTGTCAATGTAAGGGAGGATTTACGTAGCATTGGACATATGAGACGAGCTTGGCTATGCATCGGACCTAGAGGAAAGATCGAGTTACCGCATACACCTTGAATGTTGTGGAAGTCTGAAGAAAAGATGGTGAAGCAGTAGATATGTAGCTTTCGAACTCCCACAGGATATATGAGATGCCTCAAGGGAGCCTTCATAAAGAAAAGAAAAGATGTGTGGAGTAACTATCTGGTTTGAAGTCTCACGATTGGCACAATATGATTCAGGTAAGGATTTTCATAGCCATTAAAATATTAATTAGTGGAGTAACTATGTAGACTATTTAAGAATGTATGAATATTTACATACACTTTATCCTTCCTACTAGCATATCTCATTGTGTTTCGAAAGATGTGCGTTGTCGTATTGCTGCGCATTCGAGGTGTGAAAACCACCCAAAAGTTGTGTGATTTGATACTTTGTACATACTTAGTTGTTGTGTTTACATTTATTCTCTGCGTATGAGTATAGTGGGGAGGAGTTGGAGGCATAGTGGTGAGCATGATGAGATGCTTTCATCCTAAGTTGAGCAAGGTCAAGTGGAAAGCACAACTGATGCTGGTGAACGTGTTATACGTATTCGTTCAGGACCTTTGCTTTCTCCTTCTCCAGCTACATCAAAAATACCTAATGATACCAAGCCTCCACATCCAGGAGTTGGAAAGGAGGCCAAGCATTGAAACGTGCTATGAGAAGCATGGGGCATGGAGCATAGCTGGAGGCACTGATTTTGAAGCATATTTGTGTGCTTTTACCAATGCTGGTCATTTGGCTTGTTTAGGAGATTTAAAATGTAATACTGAGAAAAGGAAGAATACAATAGCCAATAAATGCGACTGGCAATTCTGGGAAGCCTGCGGTATTGGATTAGATGTATTGGCTAGTGGGATAGTGACTGGAATGCCTTATGAAGCACTGTATGCATTGGCAGTTGCTGTACATGTTGCTGCAAAAAGGTCTGGAACCACTGCTTGCCAAAATCCATCAGCACTATTTCTCGTGGACTCAGCTGAGCGGAATTTACAGATCAGAAAAGTTTGTAAACTCTTAAAGCTAACGTTTGGCATGCATTCAATATGCTTACACACACGGACTTCTGTTCAGCATCAAATTGAAGGGTTAAGCTCATGTGATGCTGAAATTGTGATTGCAACACCTGAACGACTTTGTGAACTAGATTTGAAGGCAGTTTCGATTTCAAAAGTCTCTTTCATGGTCATGGGATGTTTTCTTCCGAGTGGGGACGCTTTCGATTCAGGTACAACATCTCCTTATTCATTGCATGCACCTTTGCAGGTTCTTTGGCATTACAACACGTGGCTACTTTTGGGGCTACTTTTCCTCGGAGGGGTGCTTTTCTGGTTCTGGGAGGGAAGCCAATTTGAGGAGGAACGGAAGAAAAAAAAGCACGAAAGGAGGAGGCTAATTAGCGGATTCAAAAGCTAATTAGGGAGAAAAAAGCAAGCGTTGCGTGGCTTCAGAGCAAAATCAGTACAATGTTCTTCGGAAGCTTGGGAAGGAAGCAGTCATCATGTTGAGAGCTCGAATCCTGGGGATACAGGAGCCAACATAATAGAATTCGCAGGCAGACAAATATCGCCACCCATCACCACCATTGCTACTCTCTTGGCCTTGTAGAGAGGACCACCACCTACAAGGAGACCTATACTAGCATCGACGCCTCTGACAATGCCTCCATGCTATCACTAATAACACTACTATGTGCCACACTGTAGCATCACATGCCATCTACCAACCACATGCCGCATGTGAGGTTTTCTGCCTGTGCAGTCAACCTCATAATGCAACAGCACTCCCCCCTTTTTGATGTCGTACCACCAGTTGTGGGAGCCGTATTACAACACCTCTCCCGGCACTGCTGCGACATCATCAACCTATCCATCTTGAGATGCATTGTCATGCTTCACTGCGTCAAGGTCCAGTTGCCAGCCTAGAATTCTCAAGAAGGTAAGGATGCTACAGAGGGGACAAACACCTATGGAGCTTCTCATGAAAATTGCATAATGACAATTGCCCAGATACCTGCCAATGCAAGTGTTTCGCATTCTTTCAGTACTTCAGGTTTGGATGGGAAATCCAAGTGGGAATTCCCTTGCATATGTAGACAGGTCATGATTCTATCATTTGTTTTGTCAAAATCTCTGGGCGAACAGCTTCTCCGCAACTTCTAAGTCTGAATGGGCTTTCTTTGAGAGATGTGTTATTTCTATCAGAGACCAAGCTTGTAGCTGGAGGCTATGACTGCAATCCCATGCTTTTTGTGGGAGACAACAAGGGGAATCTCTGCAACTTGAAAGAGGTGAAGTTCAGGACAGAAAGAGCATATTGTGGGAAGGTAATCCTGATGGAAGAGAGAAGAAAAACCGATGGGGGATTTTGCCTGTTCTTCGACTTTTGGATGAGGAAAGAGGGGAGTGAGTTCTTCCATTGATGAGCTTACTGACTTCACATCGTGTTGCCCCATGTGAGTATGCTCCATAAACTGATTCAAGTAAACTCAGGATGGCTTATCTTGGCAAAATTCCTGTGTACATAATGTGTTTCTCTTGAGTTTTGGGATCAGAAAAGGCCAGCTGAGTGTGATATGATATGACTCATGAGCTGATGTTCTCAGAAGCACACAATACGGGTAGAAGCCCACAGAAGGTCCCCTGCGGCTGTAGGTAAAGCTCATAAAAGTAATAAACTGAAGGTTCTCTCTCTCTCTCTCTCTCTCTTTCAGAAAGGCTAAAAAGGTCTGAAGAAGGTCACTGAAGTCTTCCCTAAAGACCTCTTTATAAAGAGACTTCCAAGAGGTGTAGAAGAATTCATTAAGACCCAATAGAAATGTGTGTAGGCAGCATGGATGCAACTCAAAGTGAAACAGGCTGAAACTGTTGTCAATTATGAGCATTTGAAATCTTGCTTCTCATAAGCTTGGACTCTAAAACGAGCTTGTATACATGGCATAGGTCAATTGTATGGATCATATGTGGATTTATTATGGTATCACTCTATGCTCACAGTGAAAACTTGGCAGTAATACAATCGTTATTTGTCATCATATTTGTCTTGATTATTTGCTTTGCTTAATCTTCTGTCTTAGAATTTCTCAAGAACTTCTGTAGTTGCGACATTGTTTTCGAAAACCTTCGACATCTTTGGTGAACCCGACGTGAAAGCGTCGCAGAAATTTCAGGATGGGGGATACTTCAGCCTCTTCTACAATTCCAGCTGCGTCTACTTCAGCTCCATCAATGACTGCTGCATCAATAGAGGATCTAAAGCAGATTTTGCAGAATATGTCCATGTATGTGCAGCTCCAAAATCAGCAGACACAATTGTATATGCAGCAGCAGCAACAATTGCATCAACAACAGTTGTCTCAGCAAAGGCAACTCTATTCAGAGCAGGAGAATGCAAACAGCGCGACTAAGGCTATTGAAGCAGTTGAGAATAAGAAGAAGCTATTTGATGGCCATAATGTTTCAGCATACTTGAAGACATATGAGATCAAGATGGGGTTTTTTGGAGTTCCAGCTGGACTTATGAGTAAGTACTTCCTTCGTCTTGTCACACCCGCTTTGAGGGCAAAAGTGACTGATCTTTTTATTCAAAATACACATTGGCAAGATTTTAAGAAGGCCTTGAAAGAAGAATATTTCCTTGAGGACTTTGGGATGGCTACACGGCGGTCATTCCGAGAGTGGGTCTACATGCCAAACAAAGGTCTAGCTATTTCAGAGTTGATTCGAGAATTCGAGGAGAGGTATAGTCAGCTTGATGCCATTGAACAAAGAGCATTGGATATTGAAAAAGTTGAGCTTTTCTTGCAAGCTGTAGATCCTGCTCTTCAAGAAGAATTGGGTGAGCTTCTTGAGGATGACACGAAGCCTATGGGTCTTAAAACGGATTGGCAGGATGCTCAGGATGCAGTCTCGACTTTGACCAAGAGGAGGATATGGAAGACTCGCCTACAGAATGGTTCCATGACACCTACACCATCATCAGCTCCTATGCCTACTTCTATCCCTATTATTTCTTCTCCTTCTCAGCCAGTTTCTTGGCCTATGACAGTGCCTACTATTTCCACTCCACCTATTCCTCCTGTTCCACGACCGATGCCTACACCTTCTGCTCCAAAACCATCCACTCCATCGGTGCCTACCTCTCTTGATGACATAATCAAAGGCATAACAGATTTGACACTGGAGTCAGTTAAAGCGGAGTTGGTGGGAAAGTGGAAAGAGCAGTTTGCATTGTAGGGATTGTGAATCTTTTCAGGATGCAAGGAGGAAGAATTTGGTATATTGGGGGCAAGATGGTAAGATTTAGTTGATTGAGACAGGAGCTCCACTTGCTACCAACTTTGGTAAGGGTGGAATGAAGAAGTTAGTGGATGACATGGCTGTGCGTACTTCTTATGTGACAGCTAGAGGTGATGCTTCTGCATATGGAGTCCAGATTGAGAAGGGATCAGAGACTCAGTCAGCGCTATGGACTTATGCTATGGAGACTGCAAACAAGGGGAAAATTCAGCAAACTGTTTTGACTAGTGCAGGCTCTAGCATCAGATCAGAGACAGGTTGGGACTCGCCTGTTGACAGGTACTCTATTTATGATTATTTGGCTAAGTCTTAGGGAGAAGATGCACTTGTTGAGGAGAAGCATAAGAGGGATAAAGAAAATCCAAGTGCAGCTAAGAAGACTAGAGGGGGTGAGTTTGTTACTCCACCTACTGCAAGACCGTCTTCAAGACCAGGGCCAGATCGACAGATGGAAGATGCTCAAAAGAGAGAAAAGAGGCAAGAGCCTAGAGAGAGAAAGCAGCCAGGGTTTAGATTGATGTCCGATATTGAGACATCTACAGACATGAAGAAAATCTTTAATGACAAGATACTTGGCAGTGAGGTGACTTTCACTATTTCTGAGATTTTGGGCATCTCGAAAAGAGAGTTTCAGGATCAGTTTCAGGAGGTTTTGAAGAGGAAAAGACATGCATTGTCTACCATTGATACACAGGGAGTTTTGATTGGGGAGTTGGATGAGGATGAGGATGAGGTTATGGTTGAGAATGCTTTTGTTTTTCCGCAGGTGGAGAAGAGGGTTCAGCCTATGCATTATGCTGAAATTGATGAGCCTGTTTTGATATCGCGTAGTCACTTTTTGCGGAGCCATTGGGCTAGGGCAACTACGGAGACGATGGTAAAGATTGGAGAGAAACAGGTGCCTTATGTTGCATTAGTGGATCATGGTTTAGAGATTAATCTCATAGTTCGTGGAGTTTATGAGAGTAACAAATGGCCTATGGATGTAGAGCATGGGTGGCGTATGAGAGCTGCCAATAACACTGCAGGTGATTTGTATGTTGCCTGTCCTAGTGTCAGGGTTTCTATTGGTGATGTAGAGGATGATTTTCATTTCTTTGTGTAGGATTCACGCTCTTATCCTATAATTCTTGGACAGCCATTCATCACAGAGATGCGCATGGAAACAAAGGTAATGGATGATGGTTCTGCTTATGCATGGATTCGCAGTAAAGATGGCATGAGAGCAGTTCAGTTTATGACTGTGTGTGTGAACCATGTTAGAAACAGGGATACTCTCAGAGATGCACCTTTGCCCACTGTGAGGGATTCGGGTTTTCATTAGGTACCGCCGTTTCGCGAGACGACGGTGGTACAGAGCAGAGGAGATTGGAGTTCTCGCCTCCTGGCAGCAGTATTTTCTCCTCCGGTTTTGTTGGGATTTCAGCAAACAGTTCAATGAGCTATCAGAAGACTTCTAGGTTTCCTAGAGCTGCCAGACAGTATATATGCAAGAAGGAGAAAAATTTGAAAAATGCAGGAATTTTAGAGTATGATGAGCACATAGATGGGATGTATAACAGTGTGATTTGTGCAGATATGATGACAGAGATGGGAGATATGCTGAAAACTGATATGCAGAATTGTCACAGTAATGTATTAGTGAAGTCCCTGGACATGTTTCATGAAATTGCAGATTTTGTGTCACAGATTGAGTCAGAGGCTGAGGTAACTCAGCAAAGAGTGTTGAGTGCTGAAGAAATTCAGCAAACAGAGTTTCTAGCTGGTTATGATTAGCTTTCAGAGACACAGAGGGCTGAAAACTTTCAGCCAACAGAGTTTACTGCTGAAATATTTCAACATCCAGAGTTTAGGGCTGTTTCTATGCAGTCCATAGAGTAGAGGGCTTAGGATATTCAGCCATTGGAGTGCAGAATTGCTGATTTACAGCAAGATCTGAGTAATGCAGAAGAGCATAATGAAGCCAGGGTTGACACGAAATACAAAACTGCGGATAAGAAGGTGAAGCCGGTTGCTGTACCGCTTCCACCTGACAGTGATCAGCAAATAGAGAGGGCTACTAAACAGCAAATTTTGAGGAATCCAGAGCATATTGGTCATAAATTTTTAGCAGAGACTCTTCCTGAATTGAAAATTGGAAATGGTGATTTCTTGTTACCCATAGAGAAGCAATGCTTTTAGGAGATGCTTGAGCGACATGGAAGGGGATTTGCTTTTTTCCCGCATGAGATTGGATGTGTGAATCGTGATGTTGTTGCTCCTATGGTCATTTTTACTATTCCTCATATCCCATGGAATCTCCGACCTATTCCAGTGCCTAAAGCATACTTGCCACAGCTGATTGATTTATTGAATGAGAAAATCAGAATGGGAATTCTTGAGCCTTCATCTGCACCATATTAAAACAGGTGGTTTACAGTTCTAAAGAAGAATGGTACTCTCCAATTTATTTAGGACATGCAGCCAGTGAACAGAGTTACTATCAAGAATGTTGGTATAGGTCCAGTTGTGGATGAGTTTGCAGAAGCATTTGTTGGACGTGCCATCTATTCTTTAGGTGATTTGTATTCAGGATATGATCAGTTTCAGTTGGCTTTGGAAAGCAGGGACATAACCACCATGAGAACTCCTATTGGGCTTGTCAGGATGTGTACCTTGCCTCAAGGTGCCACTAATTCTGTTGCGCATATGATGAATGCCATGCATAAGGTCCTTCGTGATTACATACCTCAGCTTACTATGCCTTTCTTGGATGATGTGCCCATTAAGGGGTGTGTAGAAGAAGAGAAAAATGAGAGTCTAAATGAGCAGGGATGCAGATCCTTTGTGGCTGATCATATTTCAGCATGTGAGAAGATTTTGGCCAGGTTAGAAGAAGTGAACTTGACACTTTCAGGGAAAAAATCTGTTTTTGGAGTGAATGAGGTTGTCATTGTTGGACATATGTGTGGGTATTCAAAATTTCACCAAGGAAAGAATGACACATTCGTACTACCTCAACAATGTGAGCAGGTACATTAGAAGCTATTTATTTTCATATATATTACTTCTTGATACATTCTCAAAGTACAATAAATATCCAAGTTGCTTACTTTTTGTTTTTTAAATGCAGATTGTGTATCACCCGATGGTAAACAATAACTGATGGTGGCACATTATCCCCATATCTAATCGTTCAAAACCAATATATAGCCATTCTACCAACATAGAGATAGTTGATGACAATTCAACAATCAATGATGATACCATGATCAATGATATACATGATGCAGTGCAAGATAATCCCTGCGAGGATGTTCAAGGAAGCGCAGAAGAGGATAACAATATGGATGCAGATGATGATGATGAAGTTAAGCATAGCAATACATCTGATAGTGGGATAGACTTATTTGTTTCATTGCCTATCGGTAACATAGACCTAGAGGTAGATAGTCTAGCAAGGGCCGATCTCATTAAAGATGAGATTGATCATTCATTGTAGCATATACTTAGCTTTGAATGATTGGATGTATATTTGTAATACTCAAAAACAACTAAAATATCAATTAAGAGCCATTTACTTTTGTGATACATATAACGTTTGTTGTGTTATAGTATTAGAATTGAATGCGCACATCCAAAGAACAAAGCACCAAGATGCACAAAGAAGTACAATTGGGTAAGCTATATTAGACCACAAAGAAGTAAAGTTGGTGATGTATTCTAAAAATAGTAACTATTAAGATGTTTGATCATATTCAGGGACTTTATGAGAAATGAAAAATCTGTGCGTTTATTTTCATATCTATAAGCGCGTTCAAAAACGCGGATATATAGACGCGCTGATAAATGCACCCGCTATTTCGTGTGTATAGTGTGTGTCTATAGGGCATTTCTCTTATAGTGTATGCGACTCCAAATACACTTCAACCCTATGTATTACTGGTTATTACAACAATCATAAGCTGATCCTGTGATAGCTAAACTCCAAGATAAATGCTTTTTGGATTATCTAGACATCAAACACTATCTTCTACTTTGTTCCTCAAACAATAAATTTGATATTTCCATTGGCTTCAAAAGGGGAGTTAAACCAAGGACACCTATTTAGAATTCTTCGGGATTGCTCCTTCTCGCATCTTCTCCCATTTGGAGTGTTGTTTGTTCCCTAAAGACTGTGATCATGCTTGCATGAATTCAGGAGCCCTTTTTTTTCATGAGATTTTCCAAAACAAGCTAAAAAACAACTTATTTTCTTCATGTCACCCTATTTTAGAAGTTTTCTAAACCTTTTAGGATATTTACAAGAAATAATATTCAAAATATCAAAAATCAACCAAAATTATCCAAAAATCCTATATTTTTGAACCATCCATACTATGGACACTAACACTAATTATATCTTTTTTCCACTGCCAAAATTATTATGGCTATCCCATCTAGCTCATTTAATGCATAAGTAGAATTAACAAATACTTATCTTACCACATAGGGCCCGAATCATCATTTGGAGACTGTACACATGGTACTCCCATGGTTTTCCAAACTAGTGTCATAAACCAATACCCAATCCCCATCTTTTATGGCTTTTGGCCTCAATCTATGTCTTTTCTCAACCCATTTCTTGTTCTATATCTTTGCTTCTAACTTCCTTTCCAATTGTCTAATACATGAACTCTTCGTTGTAAACGGAGAATAACCAGTAGTAAATATATGCTTCATTCCGTCAAGAGGCAAGTACATCCTCTAATCAGCACTACTATAGCTCGCATTAATGCACTACTCAGTGAAAATCTAATTCTCTAAATTTTCTTGCATTTGGAGACAAAGGAGACTCTTAAAGTGTATTCAAGTTCCTAGAATGAGCACCTTTCTTTTCATATGCACTCTGGTAATGTAGGGTTGTCCCAAAATGACAACATATGAGGAACTATATTGGACAAAGAAGTCTTGCTCTTCTTGTACATCACCAATCCTCCCTTTTACATTAGGACATGTAGCATAGGGATCTCTCAAAGATTTATTTCTAGCTCTCATATGCCAACCATGATCAGTGTCCATAGGCCATGTACCATTTTTGTGTTAGACATGATTAATGCCCCACCCTCATTAGGTGCTACCAATGATCCATGGTGCTCAAAGTTGTAAGGCCCCCATTATGAGGAGAAGCCAAATGTGAGCCCGGACATTGGTTGAGTCCTGACTTGTATATCAGATGAGGTCTATGTGATTGGATGGCAAAAAGGTGATTGTTATGGGTCTAATCTTTGGGTTAGACGGAGTGGTTAAGCTGGTAGCAACTCGAGGCACATTGCATTGAGTTGCGTGGTAAGGGAGTTAAAAGGGGCCCGATGGTAAAGGGAATATTCCCTGGCCGACTAGTGGAGGATCATATGCTAGGTCGGTCAGCAGGCCGACAAACTAAACCCCTTCCCAGCCATCACTCACTCATCTTTCACCCAGTCAGAGTTGTTGTTCGAGCTAACCTTAAGCTCTTCACCTATCTTCTGTCTAGATCGCCATCTAAGCTTCACACAGTGGAAGTGCATGGGTGGAGAGAGCCATCTTTGTATCAGTTGTTTGGAGTTAAAGAATTTAATGATTCTCCTCTTATCTGTTGTGTACTCTCTATCTCTTTCTCAGATTCTGTTCACTGCGTCGTGTAATATTTTACATGGTATCAGAGCCCAGGGGGCTCTAGAGATCGGAGAGTGTGCAAGAGGCAAAGGCTTCAACAGCAAAGAGAAATGATGTCCACTCTGGGAAGCTGTTCTGCCGCATCAGGAAGCGGTGCAGGAGGTGGTGCTGCTTTACCGGCTATTCAAACACTGAGGATTCATCCACCAACCTTCAGCGAAGGTAAGTTAGATGGTACAAACTACACTTTGTGGAAGTTCAAAATTACAACTATCCTTGATTCTTATGAGCTTCTGGAGACTGTGCTAGGGACTGACGTGGAACCACAGCCTACTCTCGACCCATCAAATCTAGTGTGATGATTCCTCCGAATGCAGATCTTCTACAAGCTTGGAAACGAAGGAATGCAGATGCATTGTGTGCCTTAGTTACAAGCTGTTCTGACAGTGTTTTGACTCTGATTCAACATACAACCAAAGCGTCAGAGGCTTGGAATGTACTAAGGAGTCAGTATGAAACACGAAACTAAACAAGGATTCAAAACTTGGAGAATCAACTAGCAGTGGAGAAGTTTGCTGAAGGAGAGACGGTTGAAGCATTCATCACTCGGATTAAGAATCTGCGCGACCAAATGGCTGGCGCTGGGATACAAAAGACTAGCGAAGAGCTAGCTCGGAGGTGTCTTCGCATTTGTCCACAAAAGTTTGATGGACTAGTAACTGCCCTTAATACTCAGGTGAGACCTCAAGCTTTGACTTTTGAGGAGTTTTGTGCATTATTAATGGAGGAGGAGTTGAGGCTAAAAGCCCGAGAAGGAAGCAACAATGGAGAAGCTGCATTCTCTGGCAATGCAGAAGGCAAAGGTGTTTCCTCCACCAAAAATAATGGTGACAAAAAGAAGAAGGGCGGCAAGAAGAAGTTTCAAGGAGAGTGCTTCTACTGTAAGAAGAAAGGACATGCAATTGCAGATTGTCGTGGAAAGAAGGCAGATGAAAATAATGGTACCCTTAAAAGTAAAGGGAAAGAGACAGCCAATACGGCTGAAGCAGAGTTGGAATTATTCATGGCGACCATTGAGGAAGTGTGCTCCTCGGCGCAAGAAGAATCTACCACTGACTCTTGGGTGTTGGATAGTGGGGCCTCCCGTCACATGACCAACAAGAAAGGTCTATATAGTTCTATGTAGCCTCTACAAGAATCCATCACTGTGACGGTTGGAAATGATGCTAACGTATTTCTTTTGTTGCTGTAAATGGTGAAGTCAAAAAGCTTTCAAATGTGTTGTATGTTTCCGAAATCAGGAGAAATCTCTTATCAGTTGCTGCCATAACTGATCTTGGTCATGAAGTGAGGTTCAAGAAGACAGGTGTAGAAATTATTGATAGTGCTGGCACAATTGTTGGCAAAGGAGAAAGAAGAAACAACCTGTATGAGCTAAGTGCTCTTACAGCCACCATTGGAGTGGGCACAAGTAAGATTTGGCATGAAAGGTTTGGACACATCGGATTTGCAGTATTGAAGGAGATACAAAAGCAAGGTATGGTTACTCACCTACCTACAATAACTGAATTAAAGGAACCATGTGAAGCTTGTATGATGGGCAAGCAACAAAGAAAGGCATTTCCACAAGAAAGAAAGAATAGAGCATAGGCTCCTCTAGAGTTGGTGCATGCTGACTTGTGTGGTAAGATGCCTACACAGGCCTTGGGGGGATCTTATTTTATGTTGATTGTCGACGACTACAGTAGGAAGATGTGGGTGTACTTCCTTCGTGATAAGGCTCAAGCTTTTGGTAAGTTTAAAGAATGGCTAATACTTGTTGAGAATGAAACAGGGAAAAGTGTGAAGAAATTTAGAACAGATGGTGGTGGTGAGTTCAACTCAAAGGAGTTTGAAGGCTTTTGCAAGAGCAAAGGGATCAAGCGTCAATTGACGACGCCTCACACACCTCAGCAGAACGGTGTTGTGGAATGCAGGAATTGCACCATTGTGGAGATGGCAAGATGCATGCTAAAGGGCAAGGGATTGCCTAACCATTTTTGGGCTGAAGCTGTTAATACTGCAGTCTACATTCTAAATCGGAGCTATACAAAGGCTCTCAAGGAAAAAACACCTCATGAGGCTTACACTGGTAAGAAACCATCTGTCTCACATTTCAGAATTTTTGGATGTGAATGTTATGCACATGTTCCAGATGAGAAGAGAAACAAGTTACAACCAAAAAGCAGAAAATGTATCTTCGTGGGTTATAGTGATGAGCAGAAGGCTTACAAATTATATGACCAAGAGGCAAAGAAGATCATCGCGAGCCATGATGTGGTGTTCAAGGAGGAGCCGCATACAGTGGAGGAGGAGAAGGCAAGTTCTTCCACTTTATCATCAAACGAAGAAGTAGTCCACTTTGAACCTGTCCCGAGAGCTATCCCTATCCTTAAGGAGGAGGAAGCTTCATCTTCAGATGATGAAGAAAAAGTTCACCAACCTGACATCACCCCACCGGAAAAGCCATTGCCGCGCTAGGTGAAGTAGCTCTATGACCACAATAATCCTATGCATGCATCTGTTGAGGAGAAGGCAGATGGACCAAGGAGGTCTCAGAGAATAGATGAGCAAAGGAGGGCTTCTGCTCACATAGTCAATATGGCCTTGATGGTTGAGATTATGAGAGAAGTAAAAGAGCCAACTGACTTAGAAGAAGCACTTGCAGATCCATCATGGAAGGCTGCTATGCAGGCGGAGGATGACAGTATAATGAAGAATGACACTTGGGAGCTAGTGGATCGACCAGCAAAGCGGAAGGTTATTGGCACCAAGTGGATCTGGAAGGTAAAGTACAAGGCTGATGGTACCTTAGAAAAGTACAAAGCTAGACTGGTTGCCCAAGGATTTTCACAAGTTGAAGGGTTTGATTTTCAAGAGTCATTTGCCCTAACTGCCAGAATGACCACTATTCGCACGGTACTTGTAGTGGCTGCCCACAAGAAGTGGCCAGTGTACCAAATGGATGCTAAGTTAGCGTTCTTAAATGGTGACCTCAAGGAGGAGGTGTACGTGGCTCAGCCGCCAAGGTTTGAGGCCCCCCATTCTGAGAACAAAGTGTGTAAATTAAAGAAGGCATTGTATGGGCTCAAAACAAGCCCCCACAGCATGGTACCAGCGGATAGATAGGTTCTTTTTAAACCTAAACTTCAAAAGATGTGCCTCAGATGCTAACTTGTGTGTTTACAGGGATGGTAAAAAGTCTGTAGTGATTGTCCTATATGTGGACGACCTTCTTATTACAGGTGACTATGAAGATATGATCAACCAAACTAGAAAGGCTTTGAGTTCTGAGTTTGAAATGACAGACTTGGGCTTGCTGCACTATTGTTTGGGGATTGAAGTCTGGCAAGAGCTAGGAAAGATCTTCATCTCTCAGAAGAAGTATGCATGGGAGATCTTGAAGGCATTTGGCATGACCGAGTGCAAGGAGATAGTTACACATATGGAAGTGAATGCAAAGTTATCCGTCGAGGATACATCAGCACTAGCAGACATTGGGAGGTATAAGAGGTTGGTCGGCAGTCTGATCTACTTGTGTAACACCAGACCAGATATCAGTTTTGCTGTTGGTGTTTTGAGCAGGTTCTCAAACAAACCTCATGAGAGTCATTGGAAGGCTGGGATGCGGGTGCTCAGATACTTGAAGAAAACTCTTGATTATGGTATCACATACAGTTTCGGAACTTCTCTTGTGGGGAACTGTGACTCAGATTGGGCAGGAGACATTGATTCCAGGAAGTCAGTTTCTGGTTATTGTTTCTCTTTGGATTGAGGAATTTTCTCTTGGATTAGTAAGAAGCAACCAACAGTGGCATTGTCTTCTACCGAAGTAGAGTACAAGGCAGCTTGTTTTGCTGCATGTGAGGCCGTATGGTTGAGAAGGATTCTATGGCATATGGGAGTGCAGGATGAAGAACCAACTGTGCTGAGATATGACAATCAGAGTTGCATCGCCATTTCCAAAAATCCAGTGTTTCATGCACGCACCAAACATATAGAGATCCAGTATCACTATGTGCGTGATTTGATGGAGGATGGGATAGTGGAATTGGTCTACTGTCCAACAGAGGAGAATGGAGCAGATATCTTCACCAAAGCACTTACGAAGGATCTGCTTCAAGTTCATCTTCAGAGACTCGGCATTGGGCCGAGGAGATAGTTCACCTATGGGTGGACATTGAGGGGGGGTGTTAGACATGATCAATGCCCCACCCTCATTAGGTGCTACCAATGATCCATGGTGCTCAAAGTTGTAAGGCCCCCATTATGAGGAGAAGCCAAATGTGAGCCCGGACATTGGTTGAGTCCTGACTTGTATGTCAGATGAGGTCTATGTGATCGGATGGCAAAAAGGTGACTGTTGTGGGTCTAATCTTTGGGTTAGACGGAGTGGTTAAGCTGGTAGCAACTCGAGGCACATTGCATTGAGTTGCGTGGTAAGGGAGTTAAAAGGGGCCCCTATTGTGGGGTCCGAGGGTAGCGCCCCCGACCCGATGGTAAAGGGAATATTCCCTGGAATATTCCATGGCCGACTAGTGGAGGCTCATATGGTAGGTCGGTCAGCAGGCTGACCTAACGACCTTCGCGGGCTATAAAAGCTAAACCCCTTCGCAGCCATCACTCATCTTTCACCTAGTCAGAGTTGTTGTTCCAGCTAGCCTTAAGTTCTTCACCTATCTTCTCTCTAGATCGCCATCTAAGCTTCACACAGTGGAAGCGCACAGGTGGACAAAGCCATCTTTGTATCGGTTGTTTGGAGTTAAAGAATTTACTGATTCTCCTCTTATCTTTTGTATACTCTCTATCTCTTTCTCAGATTCTGTTCGCTGCGCCGTGTAATATTTTACATTTTGTACAATCCATGCTCAATAATATAAATATCAGATTTGTGGTCAAGTAAAGCAATATGAGGATTTTCACACTTTGTATTTTCACTACTGATTCAGTGGTAGCCCTTGCCCAATGTTTTCTTATGGAATGACTTCGAGGAATAAATCTTGGAGTCTCTTCTCCACATTGTTGAATCTGCCTTGCTCCACTATGCATATTGTTACAAGACAATGTACTTTAATTCACTTTCTTATCTTTTCGCATGCTATCCACTGATTAGCAGCATCCTCCATTGACAAATGAGTACTTATATCATGCTCATATTCAACTCGAATGCCCGATAAACTAGTTTCTCTTTAAGTTGTAGTAATGCATTAGTGGCATCTCTAAAAAATTAATACTTTCTCTTAACTATGTTAATCATTTTTTCATAAAATTCTTGCTTGGCAATGCCAAGCACCACTCCTAAGGTGAATTCCACTCGATTGTTTAAAATATTTTCTTGAAGAACCTTCTTGAGATCCGTGGCTTTCTCAATAT
Source organism: Lygodium microphyllum (assembly GCF_053477565.2). Lineage (NCBI taxonomy): Eukaryota > Viridiplantae > Streptophyta > Polypodiopsida > Schizaeales > Lygodiaceae > Lygodium > Lygodium microphyllum. The sequence goes on along the minus strand of NC_141161.1, from coordinate 42,274,492 downwards.
CAGATTGCAGTTTATATCCCAAATGCTTGCTGCTCTTTTTGTTCTCTTGTTTGCTACCCTCTTTTTACTCTTGCCCCACGTCTTCCATAACATGCTCAGGAGATGGTTGAGATTTATAGCTTTAGGTTGATTTATACTTCTTCTCATTACTCTCTTAGATGTCCATATATTATCTTCATTTCTCTTGTATTTCTCTTTCACAAGTACATTTGTATTCTACACTTTTGCTAAATATTCATGTACTGAATATGCATCTATGGGTGATTCCCAACCACTCAGGTCACGAATGTCTTGCCATGTATGAGACATTTCATTGTTAGTAGCCTTTCTCTTTTCAGCTGCATACAAAGCATGTGTCCATATTGTAGCCTTCAGACCAACCATCACTTGGCCAAACATTCTATCAAACTATAGACCAAAAATAGTAACATGTACATTTGCATAAACATTTTGAACATCCAAGTCTTCTAGTAACTTTTGGATATCTCTCTGTCCAAAATTCAAAGAAAGAGACAATCTTGTTTCTTCTACTTGGATCTTGCCATCTTTCTAAAAGATGAGCTATGATGCTAAGGCCTCTTAATAAGAAACATAATCCTTCCTTTTATGCTATAAACTATCACTTCATATACATATTTTTTCTCGTTTAGGGAGTGATACTTGACCCCTTTCCTCTTGTCATTTCTCATCTAATTTTGCAACCTTCAATTGAAGATTCCGCATGCCTTTAACCAAATCATCTAATACATCTTTCTTAATAGTGGAAATATCAAGTACAACCATAAGGTTAGCCACAGAAGTAGGTGGCTTACTAGATACATTAATTATTTTGCCTGTAACAATCAACAAGCTAGATACATGCAATCTTTCTCTTTTTCTATGCTTTTTCACTAGTGCAATAACACTATCCTTAACATGCCTCCCCTTTAGTTTAAGCCATGTCTACATAGTTAGAGTCTCCAACAAATCATCAAGCTTCTCTTGAAGCTCTAAAAATAATTTAAAGTTTTGACTTACAAGAGCATGTTTTTCTGCAAGATCTAAGTACTCAAATCGACTTTCAAAATCTTTCAATAACTCCGTAGACACAAGACCCTTACTAGATTTTAGAATCTACTCTTGGAAAGTCTTGTGGGTAATCAAACTGGAATCTTCAATGTACAATTCTTCTCGGAGTGTCTTTTTGAAGGCTACCCAATCAGTATCCTGCATGTAGAATTAACTTAGGCTTTCAATTCATGTATAGTGACTCGTATAAAATACTAGCTCCATGGAAGTCAAGCCACCCCAAACAACTCAATCTTTTGAGCATATATATATATATATATATATGTATGTATGTATGTATGTATGTATCATTAAACAACTTCATCTCACACTCTATTGCCTACAAAGCATTCATCACAATAATTTTTGTTTGAGTAAAATTCTACATCTCTAGTCCTTGTTTTTTAATCGACATAAGCATGTTCATATTCTACACTAATTGCTGCAAAAATTAGTATAAGCTTTGCTTGAATATTCTCCCATCATGCCTTCCCTTTCCACAACCTTTTACATGGGCTTCACCAATGTCAAAGGGATTTTATCGGAAAGGTCGTATCCACCGAGGATTAAAGAGAGAAGAAAGTAGATACTAGGAGATAAAAGAGAATAAAAAGAATAGGCAGGAGATTCAAATGATCAAGAATGCTGAAAATCAAGTTCTCTTCAAGACATATACATACATCATGAATCAACTATAAAACCTTCGGCCAAGTCTACCATAACCCTTACACAAGATAAAGAAAAACCTCAACCAATTAGACTCTACATGTATTACATGTAAACTCTATTGTACATACAAGACAAAGAGTCCAAGAAATCCAAATGTCAATACATTTAGATGATTTCTTGATAGGAGAAGCCCAAGTACTTCTCTCCGGTGCACTGTGTTGTATTGATAGAACATCAGAAGATAAACAAAATCCTTATATAGAACTCCAAATATACTTCTTCAGCCATGTTATTTCTAGTTATTACAAGAGTTATAAGCTGATTGTTTGATGGCTAAACTCCAAGATAAATGATTGTTGAATTATTTAGATAATGTCTACTATTATGTGGAAGCAATCTCGAATCATTAGATCTCCTAAAGCTCTCTCTTATACCCAAAAATGTGTACCAAACACTATCTTCTACTCTAGTGCTTTAGATGGTAAATCTAATGGTTCATGACACTTATTTACAATACTCCCGTATCACTTTTTTCCCATCTCCTCCCCTCCTAAGTATTGTTTGCTAATTGGAAACTGATTGAAAAATGACTTTCTTTCTGCATGTCATCCTATTCTAGAAGTTTTCTACACATTTTTACGATATTTACAAGAAATAATATCCAAAATAGACTAAAATTATCTAAAAATCTTATATATTTGAACCATCCATACTATGAACACTTACATTAATGATTAATATGACATTAACTATCTAGAGTAATACAAAAGTTTAACAATCCTTCAATAATTTTCTACTCTCACTATAATATCTATACTAATAAAAGCTTTGTAAAATAGGGATCCAAGTCCATGACCCTCATTTCATGGAAGGCCAAACCTTATCACATTCTAGCATATACATGACATCGTTGAGTGGTGGGTTTTGTGAGAATAATGATCCTTTTATCAAGAAGTAGGAGTAGAGATAAGAATGTCGAGGAAAGACACTATCAATCAATTGATGTGTGATCTGCAACTAAGCCTACTTTCCCTACTACAAGCAGTGCAAGAGGAAGCTCATGGTTAGATGCAGAAAACCTAGAAGTATATTATGGTTATATTTAGAAGATATGCAAATCAAGGTCGTACATTGGATGCTATGAATACTAGTACGTATATAACCAAAAAGAAAATGTCCCATATTGATGGAGGTTACACAACAAGAACATTTCACTCATTTCCCTATTTGTACACGAATCATGTATCGATTTCGTAGAATTAAGATGGATGCATTGAAGAGGGAAACACCATGTCGTGCTAGAATCGAAACTCTGGTCACGCATAGAAGCGAGTTCCAAACTTTAGAATGGGATGAGCCTTCACCGGCGCCAAGAGACAACACTGACGTGAGACCATACTAGCTGCCACATAGGCGGCCCACGAGGAGTGTGATCATTCATGATCATGATGGGTGGGTCGGGAGAAAGGCAGAGCCTGGATGAGACGGTGCTAGCCATTGTGGGATGGCGTATCATGGTGTTAGCGTTGGCGATGGTGATCGGGGTTGGATGCAGCAGGAGCGTGGGCATAGTGATGTTCATGGCGGCGGTGGCCTCCCTCGGAAGATCGAGGAGCAGGGCTCGTTTGACGGTGGTGGTTATGATCATCATGATCACGATCATTGTAAGTGGTAGCATCATGGTGATCATCATGGTCATTCTGGCGATGGTGAGCTGGATATTTAGGTGACGCATGTTGATGGTAGGCCTTACGATGGGCTCCATGATGATGATGGTGAGCCGGAGATTCAGCTTCGGGGGTCGCATGTTGTTCCTGGTGCTGGCCGTAGTACTGGGATGGCGCATCACGGTGTTGCTGTTGGCGATGACGATCGGGGTTGGATGCAGCAGGAGAGTGGGCATGGTGGTGGTGGCCTCCTTTGGAAGACTGAGGAGCCGTGCTTGGTTGACGATGGTGGTGATGATGATCATGATCACGATCATCGTGGGTGGAAGCATTATGGTGATCATTATGGTCACGGCGGCGATGGTGAGCTGGATATTCGGGCGCCGCCGGAGATTCCGCTTCGGGGGCCGCATGTTTTTCATGGTGGGTCTCATGAGCCCCATGTTGACGATGGTGAGCCTCGTCAGCTTCATGCCGATGGTCACGGTGATGATGATGGCGATGTGGTGCAGGAGCAGCATCGCCCGGAAGAACATCGATGGTGAGCTTCATGCCCAGCTTGGTGCAGTCGCCTGGAACCCCAGAAATGAACCAGTGCCGACCAGCTGTCCGCAGGGGCACCACGGTGTCACCCGGCCTGGACTTGTGCCTGAACGACGTCACGCCGCCTTTTGCGTCACAGGACGCGTAGTCCGCTGCATTGCGTAGCTCCACTACGTTGTGCGTCCCTTCTGCATACCTGAAGGCTGCATAGATGACAGCAATACAACCCAAACGCAAGCAGCAGAAGCAGTATATATTCCAGTAGCATATTAGTTAATTGCGGTCGTAATACAGACACATTAGAAGGCGTGAGGATTGAGTCTTTCATATACTACTTACATAAGCTGTCGCCGACCCTGAACACGCGGTGCTCAGCCCATCTGTGGTAGTCTACGTCCGCGTGCCACCCCTCCGCGCCTCCTACCACGTACCTGTGCGCGTCGGCGCCGTAGCTCAAGTATACAAGCAATATGACGGACAGCAATGGAAGTGACAGCACGTGAGCGGGCGCCATGGTATAAGGAGGCCAGAAGTAATAAGCGTATAAGTGATCAGCTCATCTGTTCCACGCCAGGAATATTACATAGTTCTCCCACGATGATCTGGATTCTGTATCATGAACTACTTGTACCTGCTATTTTGTCCATTGGGCAGTTCGGTCGGTCCCGCGGCCCGCCCGCCTATTTCACGATCTTTTATTATCCTTGGAAAGAAACTTGCTTAGCCGACATTATATTGATTTCCTATCCGAGGTGGTAAATACACTACAAGCCATTGGATGGCCACTTCGCTACGGAAACATGAAAACCAAGTTTAGTAAAGTGTCACTCGCGACTTTTCAAGTAGGTCATACTCCATAGTGTTCACTTTGGATGAAATTTTTTGTTAGGACATAAAATCTAAGAAATAATATTATTACATATTTTTTGTCAGCACATAAAATCTAAGAAATAATATTACTATATTTCTTGATATGTTTTTAGCATGTCCTTTTTCATCTTGATAGTTATTGTTCATTGAAAATTTTCATGTTGTAATTTAATTCTTTGAAATTTGTTGTTTTGCATTGGATGATAATCCAATCTCTCTCTCTCTAACATGAATATCGGGAGTGTAAGTACTAGCCTTTAATATAACATGAATACAAGTACCACAGTTTTATTTTTATTCATTAAGCATGACACAAGTGGTGTGTAGGGTGGCCGAAAAGTTGGGTTGTGCCCAAACAGAATGTCCAATAATGGAATATTTAAACCGTGCATCCATGTGTATACAAAATAATAAATATTTGTCAAGCGCTTCAATAAATAAGTGCGCCTAAATAAATATTAGCACCATGCCTTTAATAATAAGACACGCGCCCATCAAAAATGATAATTTATTCTAGATAATTTGAATACACACTATCGCCTAGTGCTTCCCAACGCTACTACCGCCTGCTCTACACATCAACTGAATCATTCACAATTGTTAGAAAATAATAAAATTAAACCGACAAAAGTAATTACCTAGCAGTCTTCAACCACAAAATAAATAAATAGGTTGGAACTCTGTCCTAACTTTAATTTAATATGAGTGCACTCTAAACACATAAATGTCCCTTAATTGAAATATGTATTTTGCGGAATCACCCACCATGGAATCACCCATGTGCACATTAAATTAATTTGATGCCCAAAAAGGACAAGCGTCCCCGTCAACTTCTCCCACAAGAAATCCACCTTGTGTATGAGCCTCGGCAAATAAATAAATTTTTACAGAATCCACCGTGGAATAAAAACTCAGGGAATGCACTATGGTCTCACAGAATCCATCGTGGAATATGCCTATCCTGGCATCAGTAACCCTCAATACTCACAATAACAAATATTTTATTTCCTAGTCATACTATTGTAGTGTGCGTGTAAATTAAACCATTAAACCTGTCTAGCATACCACTAAGATAAAAGACCATTAAACTTATCCACACCAAATAGATACATGGCCCTCTTCACCTAATAAGATATACCATTTAGCAAAAATGGCCCTCTTGACTTAACGAAATATAACACACATCCAAAGCAATCAACTCTCTTCGTCTAAAGTAAAAAGCCATATACAAATCCCTCCTTGGAGAGGTACTAACATACAACAAGACACTCTATTCCAAGGAGAAAATAGAGTTCCTAGCCCTAAATTAGATGCATCATATTATGACCCATAAGTCCTGCATATATAGCAGGAGGTATATGCATAAAATGGGTCTCGGCTACTCTTTGCATTACCCATACTAACCATTTCTTGCCATATATAAACTGTGTTTTGATAAAAGTCTCCATAATCGACTAGGTCCTATCTCATCATCAATGGAGATATCTAAACAAGGACCACAATTGAAAAAGAGGTATTCTTCATAAGCATAATTTGCTAATGAATCGGTAAACTAATTCGAATATTATGAAATTAGCTGAAGAGACACTCTCTCAAACTTATCCATCAGGTTCATAGCGACATGGAATCCCATCCAATTGATTCAAAACCAACTAGAAATTCCCTTTTACTAGTAACTCACGAATACCACCTTTCTTAACAATGTTCATCCCCATGATAAAGGCTTTATATTCCACCATATTATTAGTGAATCCTACCCCAATGTAGGTAGCTAATTTCATCATGATTCTACATTAGGGGTCTCTAATGAGTACCCCAATACTCCCTTTCTTATTGGGACCCCTAAATGCTCCATTAAAAAAGAACGTATATGTTCATAAAGGGTTCATGCATCCGGACATCATTGGCTCCTTTATTTTTTGGGAAAATGAAAAAGTTGTAGATCGTTGAGCTAGACTTTATAGATAGATTTCAATGCCAAGAATGCAATGCAAGTGTTAGTTCATCAATCGGAGGTCGTTTGACCCCCATTTAATCCTCACAAGGTTTGGCATTCTAAGCAGTTATGTGATCTAGGAGCTAGAAAGTGTAGGATGAATGCTAGATTGATAGATTTTGATACTAAAGAAGCCAAACGTCATCGAGTTAGAGCACAATTCCGAGACCGTTTGCACCCTCAACGAAGATGAAACCACTTTCATGCAGTATGAGAACCAAAATTCTAACTAGATATTTTAGTACTTAAAGATTAATGAATTAGTTAAGGGCTAAAATCCAAAAATTCACATGATGTGTGGGAGGGGGGTGTCATTCTATTTGGCACCCCATTTTTTGATTAAAAATTTAGATTTTACGCCTATTTGTGTCAGAGGGAGAGGCAAGAAGGGGTTGAGATGCTGATTTTCCATGCCTTCCATCTCTTCAAATGGATCAAAAAATGGCTAAGTAAATCAAAATTTCAGTTTCTAGTCTTTCTCTCTCCTTTCTCCTCTGTATTGTGTGTTTCCATAGTTGATTCTATGAGAGAAGTGGGTGGGCTGAGATGCGAGATTTTGATCGTGGGATGATGTTGGAGCGTGGATCCAGGTTGAAAGGAGCGTCTCCAATCATAAGATGTGTATAATATAAAGAAATGTTCTATGAGTAAGTCATAAATTTACTTCTTTTATGATAAATTCCATTGGTAAATGATTGAAAATGGTTGTATTTGGTTGTTAATGTTGTGATCTATAAAAAATGTTAAGGAAATCAATAAAAAATGAGTTATCTAACAATTTCTTTATAAACATGCAAAATCCGTAACATTGTAGTTTTAAGGAAGATAATGAGTTTTTGGATTTTTGTTCTAGATATCATGTTTGCATGGGATGGAATGACACCAATCAATGTACGAAATCCCTCTGAGGAGCGTGGGAAGGGTTATCCATTGGATTACAACTCATACAAATACAAAGTTCTATAGTAGAGGTTAGGGTAGTATATCCCTTAGACACTCCATGCTACCATGAGGCCATGTGGGGTGGTTTGGGTGAGTAGTAGAGGCCCGGCTAGTGCCATAGATCCAGTGTTGAGCCCGTTTTAGGTTGTGGCAGTGCTGTTGAACACCTAAATTTTGTACTCGTGATCTTGATTATCGTATTGGGACTACAAATCTTGGCACAGTAGGACTACACTTCCCATCACAGGGATAAATTTGGAAACTTATAACAAAACATAAGCATGTATGTTACTACTTGAGACTCCCTTCCATTAACACAACTTCCAATACAAGTAAGTATTGAAAAATCAAGTAAATGACATTTACACTACTTGTCTAGTTTGTCGGCACATTGTGACATGTCCATGGCTATTCATTTTCACACACTATGAGTAGGCCACCTCCTAGTTTGGAACACAAAGTGTGAACAGATATTTATTTAAAAATACAAACCACATCTGGAAAAGCTTAGGGGGTTGAGGATATGTATATCCTCTACATCCTCCCCTGTACCAAGTGGCAAAGGTACCATTAAACACCTAAAAATTTTACTTGCAATCTCAATTATCGCATGGGGACTACAAATCTTCATAGTAGGACTGCACTTTTTGCCACAAGGACAAATTTAAAAACTAAGTAATAAAACACGTGGTAAGAAGATGAGTTACCACTTGAGACTCCCATCCATTAACACAACTTTCACTATAAGGAAGCATTGAAAAGTAAAGCAAATGACATTTACACTACTTGTCTAGTTTGTCTTCACATGATGAGATGTTCATGATTATGCATTTTCACGCACTATGATTAGTCCACCTCCTGGTTTGGAACACAAAGAGTAACCAAACCGTTATTTAAAAATTCAAAGCACATCTACTAAAGATTGGGGGGGGGGGGGGGGTTCACTATATGTATATCCGTATCTATGAATTTATAAATATCCTTATTTATGAATTTTTCCTGAAAAAAACATAACACTTTCTATTCAATTTGTACATAACCCCTTTATATAAACACAATTTTCTATGTAAAAATGTATTTAAATGGTATTTTAAAAATACATTATTTTGAATTCATGTGCTGCACACATATATTCATGGGTGACCTCTACAAGTGACAAAGACATGCTTTGACTTTTAAAATCTTGTTAATTGGGACAGCTAGGCACAAAATGGCTCATAACTTTTGCTCTGTAACTCGAATCACCAAGATTTTTGAAGGAAAGTTGTAGTTCCAATTCCAAACTACAATTTGCTAGAAGACATTGTAGTTAGACACTAAATATTTTTGCCCCAAAAAATCTCTCCACAGTTTGCAATTTTCCATTTCTACATGTAGTCTACTATAGACATCAAACTTTCAAACTTGATAAAGGGATCCTCGTTAGAAATGTGAATATCCATTTAGTAGGCTTTCTATATTTTAGAATCCGTCTAATTAACATTGTATTTTCAAATATCAAAACACTCCAAAATTGCTAACCATATTAACAATTTTCTCTATGACTTCTATATGCACTACTTACAATATCCATATTTACATGATTCTACAAATGTATTTCATCAAATGGAATCCATTGATTCTACTTTTATGTAGCCTTGTCATGAGATTTGTTGCCCAAGGTTTAAACATAAAATTTTTAACCTCTACATATATTGCTTAGTCACTTGTAATTTAGACAAACTACAAGAGACTTGCCTAGTGCAATAAAACATGAAGTCTAAACCACCAGCATATAGCATAGTGAAGCAAAGATGGGGGCTCTCTACCTTAAAATACAATAAATTTATCATAAGTCCTTGACAAGATGAATAAATATGGTTACTTACTTTTAATTCTCTTCACAACACTTACATGAACTCGCTACAAGTTCTGTAAGTCATGGGACATTTTATAAAATGGTCATGAGCAGTTGATTTGGAAGGATCCCTTGAATTGCATTTCCCAGGAGCTAATGATGTGGCTGTGTACATATGATCTTCAAAGTTTTTAAGACTATTCACAAGCCAAGTCAAGGGAGTCGGAGTTACCTAGGTTAACCAAGCATAAGACATTATATATGACTTGTAGCATTGCCTATGTGACTAAAATAGTCAAGGGAAATATAAAAAAAGGCAGCTTGAATTGTGCCGCATTTTTTGGGCAAAACTCAAAGAGGCAACAGGCACCATGGAAGGATAAGGGAAAGTGGTGTCTAAAGCTTCCACATAAAGGGGCTAATCAAGCCATCCATCTACAACTAGTTGGAGTCCACTTGACATGTAAGTGCTCCTTCTTCTATGCTTTTAGGAAAATAGAAGGCCATTCTTGGCTGAGTTAATAGGGCAAATTTGTGAATATAAAGGGCAGCAACCCATACAAGGGAGAGCTCGATTATGAGTCTGAAGAAAGTTGTGTACGCTGAATTAGACCTCCCATGTCAAGAGATACATCAAATCTACTCTCTTCAGTCTTCCAAGTGCTGAGTACGAACTATTATTGGACTTCCTATCCTGAACATTGTTAGGCTGAAATTCTTCTTCTTGCTCCATTGATTATCTTGACCCAAAGGGCTCACCCTTGCTCTTGAAAAGCTTATTGCAAGCTCTTAATGGAGGGGTGTATCAAGAATACTTCTAGATTTATCTTAACAAGAAATGTGGGCTGAACTGAAAGGTCCAAAAATGTTATTTAATGGGCTAAATTTCTACTCTTCAAGACCTCTCTTATTTAGTTCATGAGGTACTTGTATTTATGAAGAACACTGACCTATAAATTTTAAAAAACTAGAAATCAAAATATACTTACAAACTCTGCCTCCCACGACTCTCTGCCGCCCGATCCGTAATGCGACGATCCCATGGTTTCCATTTGGATCCGTCACGCCTCTGCATGCTGGCGACTCTTCACTTTCTCTATTGCTTTCTTCTTGGCTTTCTTCCACTCTACGCGGTGGCACATAGGTGGTTGGCTATAGGCTCCACGCCCCTCCCCCTGCCTCCACACACTACAACAAAAAGGCTCCATAGACACGCTTGTAGACGCAATATTTGAATTGTGAAAAAAAAAGTCGGGCGCGTTTATTAACGCGTCTATTTTCGCGTCTACAAAATCACGTCTAAAAGCGCGCTTATAGTCAGAAGTAGACGCACACTTAGACACGCCTATAGACGCGGGTATAAACACGCTACGTAAATATATAATCATATTTATAAAAAAGTGGATATATTTATATTGTGTGTCTATACACACGTGTATCTACGCGTCTAAAACCGCGTTTACTCTGAAAGTTTTTGACGAGAATAGACAAACATTTATCCTCCAATTTAGACGCGCTGATAGACGCACAAAATAGAGGTATGAAAAAAAAACCAGAGAGCATGTGGCTTTGCAAGCCACATGCTCTCTGGTTTTTTCACCCCCATCAACATCAAATTGTATACTTAGGGAAAACAGAGAAAGATTATTTTGAAGATTGAATACTGAAAACAAAACAATATATGTAGCACACGAAATTTCATATATATAGATGAAACATTTTTACATTATGAGTTCTAGTGCTTATGACGTCATGATCGCAAGTACTAGCTGAAAGTAATACATATCAAAAATGAAAATTACAAGCCAAGGGGAGGCATGCATGCATGGGGCTCCTCTATATCTCCTCAGAAGAGGCATCATCATCGCTACCACCACCAGTGCCTGTGCCGCTGCCGTTGCCACCACCGCTACTGCTAATCCCCCCTTTGCTATCCTCAACTACATTAGGGTTCGCCTACACAAAGGATTAAAATATATAATACCATTACAAACAATAAATCATATTGATCTATACTTTTCATGTAAAAAATAAAACATACCTCTTCTGGTGGTGGAATCCTCATGGCGCGATTATATTGCTTCTCCGTGATGAGTCCCTCCTCGTAGAAATGCTGCCAAGTGGACACCCGGTTATGACCTGGATGGTAGCCTACCTCTCTAGGAGTAGACATCCTACCAACAATATGGAACTACAAAACAATTTGAACATACAACTAAAACACATTAAATAATGAAGTGAAACAAATTACAAAATTTAATTTTAAAAAAGAAATCAAATAATACTTACAAACTCAGTCTCCCACGATTCCCCGCCACCCGATCCATAATGCGACGATCCCATGGTTGCCATCTGGATACGTCGCGCCTCTGCATGCTAGCGGCTTGTCATTTTCTCCGTTGCTCTCTTCTTGGCCTCTTTCCACTCCTTGCGGTGGCAATTGGGTGGTTGGCCATATCCAGGGTGCCCCTGCTCTTGTCTCCGCAATGACTCCTTGGCGTGCATCATAAGGTGAGACCTCTTGTTATGAAGTGCGTCTCTCACCTTTGACCGTCCCCAATCATCTGAGAATCGTGAATTCTCAGGATTAGGGTACCTTTTATGTACTACCCGCAGTACCTCTTGCCACAAACCATTTTTTTGGTGCTTGAAGGGAATCATGCAATCTTTGTATGTGCCATGCACGACACTCCTCAAGTAAGCTATCACTTCCCTCCCCTCAAAGTCATGCAAGATACCACCAACATCAATGATAGAGTAGTACACTTGTGGAGGCTCACCTCTCTCATTTTTCGGTGAGGGTGATCGAGAGCCACCACCCAGGAAACCCCCACAAAGCCCTCGACCTCCTCGTCCTCCTGCACCACTCTCCCTCCTCCCTCGACGTGCACTACCCTCTACCTCACTCGATACACGTGCCTCTGCAGATGTATGTGCTTCGGCCGATCCATGTACCTCAGCTGATCCCTGTGTAGGAAAAGATATGATAGGTGTCCCAAACATCACACTGAAAACCTCATCTGGAGTGGGAGGGCGACCAAGATAATTGGTCATCTCCCCCATGAATTGCTCCTTGTTGATTGGGGTGCTGGAGGATCCAGGATTCCACATCTACACAAGAAAAATCATATTACCCTGTGTAGATAAAACATATTACATACAACGTCTATACCTGCGTCTCTGTGAGCATTTGCCAGTGCGTGTATCCTCGCATGTACATTGTAGAGCACATGCGCCTGCACACGCGCTCAAAGGCGCGCCCCCAGAGAAACGTTTTCCGCGTCTATATCTGCATCTACATTGAGATATAGACGCGCTTGGTCGGCTGATTTTAGCAGATGATCGTCATTATTGATTTACAAAATGCAATACATAATGAAATCACAAATCCTAAATACACAGACAAAGCAGAGAGAGGAAGATAGAAAGAAAGAGAGAGAGAGAGAGAGAGACTCACCTTGGGTGTTTGGTGTGGCGGGTGGTGGCGCTTCTTCCTTCTCCTTCTTCCTCTCCTTGGTAAGTTACCCTCCCTTGATGCTTGCTTCCTTGCTTGCTACTTCTTCTTGTTCTCCTCTCTCTTATTCTCTCTTTCTTCCTCTCCTTGGCTTTCCTTTTTCCCTTCTTGTGTGCTTGAAATGAAAGAAGAGGTGAGTCATGAGGAGGTGAGGCATGAAGAGACTGCATGTCGGCTAAACTCAAGCTTCAAAACCGCAAAAAACGTAGGAAAGGAAAGGCGCAGTTTGAAAAGAAATGATTTAAGTATGATTTGAATTTTGACGTGTGCGTCTATTTTTGCATGTATAAGCACATCTATTTGCACGGATATATAGACGCAAAAGTCGCGTCTATTTACACGCACGTTTAGACGCGCCTATAGATGCTGTGATAGATGCGCTCGACTTTACGCGTCTAACATACGCGTCTATGCCTCGTTTCTGTTGTAGTGGCAGTGAGTCCCTGGCCCATGTCATGAGGTGGGATCTTTTGTTGTGAAGCATATCCGTCACTTTTGTGCATCCCCAATCATCCGAGAATTGCTGACCCTCAAGATTTAGGTACCTCCTATGGACTACCGTCAACACCTCCTGCCACAAGCCGCTTTTCTGATTTTTGAAGGCAATGAAACAATCTTTATACGTCGCATGCACGACGCTCCTCATGTACGCCACTACATCCCTTCCTTTATCATCATGAAATATGCCACCACCATCTGTAACTCTATAGTATTGACGTACAACCTCCTCTACGTGATCTACTAGTGAGGGTAATCGCTCGCCACTTCCTAGGCAACCCCCACACAAGCCTCGTCCTCCCCCTTGACTCTCCCTCCTCCCTCTCTGTCGACTACCCTCTGCCTCACTTGACACACGAGCTTCTGCAGATGCACGTGCTTTTGCAGATGCTTGTGCTTCAACCGATGCATGTGGAGCACGTGGAGTACCTGCATATGGAGTACCTGCATGTGGAGTACTTGCATGTGGAGTTTGGGAAGTAGTGCCAGGCAAAGACGTCAGAGACATCCCAGACATGACACTGAACACCTCGTCCGCTGTGGGAGAGCGGCCAAGGTGTCTGGTCATCTCTCCCATGAAGTCTTCCCTACTAGGAAAACCTCCAAAAAATGCATTAACCCCCTGCCAAAGGAGGCCAATGTATCATTCATGCGATCCAAATCCAGGTCATTGCTAGATGAACCAGGATACGACATCTACAAAAAAAACATAGGAAAAAGATAAATTTATTTGCATACAAAAAATCATATATTACCTACATTTTCAAAGAGCTTTCTTTAGACATTGAGCACAAAACTTAAGTGCTAATGCTTCTCATAAACAAGAAAACTGATAAACACAAACATGGGATTGGTCACATTCATCATTGTAAAAATAAATTGTTTACTATCAGAACTGGGAGACCTAGCGCATGTATCCCCGCGTCTAAGTTGCAGGTTAGACGCGCCCTCAGATGCGCCAGGTGTCCCAGTTCTGTCCAACGCGTGGCCGCGCTTCAAAGTCAACCTTCTATCCAACGCGTCTATCTTTGCATCTAAGATGCAGCACAAACGCGCTGTCAGACGCACATTCCAGGTCAATGCGCGTGTATAATCGCGTGTAGACTGCAGGTCAACCTTCTGTCCACCGCGTGTATCATCGCGTGTAGACTGCACAGCACACGCGCTCTAAGATGCGCCCTCAGATGCTATGAGAGGAAACATTTTTCGTTTCTCTATCTGCGTCTACACTGAAATGTAGATGCGCTATCAGACGCGCTCTAAGTCACGCCCTCAAATGCTATGAGAGGAAACATTTTTCGCGTCTATATTTGCGTCTACATTGAAATGTAGACGCGCTATCAGACACGCTCGATCGGCTATTTTAGCCCGACGACCGCCATTGATGATTTACAAAATGCAATACATAATGGAATCACAAATCCTAAATACACAGACAGAGCAGAGAGAGGAAGAGAGAAACAAAGAGAGAGAGAGAGAGAGAGAGAGAGAGAGAGAGAGAGACTCACCTTGGGTGTTTGGTGTGGCGGGTGATAGCGTTTCTTCCTTCTCCTTCTTCCTCTCCTTGGTAAGTTACCCTCCCTTGATGCTTGCTTGCTTGTTTGCTACTTCTTCTTGTTCTTCTCTCTCTTGTCCTCTCTTTCTTCCTCTCCTTGGCTTTCCTTTTTCCCTTTTTGTGTGTTTGAAATGAAAGAAGAGGTGAGTCATGAGGAGGTGAGGCATGAAGAGACTAGGTGAGGCATGAAGAGACTGCATGTCGGCTAAACTCAAGGTTCAAAACTGCAAAAAACACAGGGAAGGAAAGGTGCAGTTTGAAAAGAAATGATTTAAGTATGGTTTGAATTTTGATGTGTGCATCTATTTTTACATGTATACACGCGTCTATTGTTCAGATAGACACGAGGATAGATGCGAAGATAGACGCGAAAATAGATGTTAATATAGACGCGAGGATAGACACGAATATAGACGCACATTTAGGCTTTATCATAATTTTTTGTTTTTAAGATAAGTTTTAATAGTGAATTCTTATCATAAGTTTTAATGTATTTATGATGATTTTTGTGTATTTGAAATTAAGATCTTATGTAAACATATGAATGACAAATATTTTAATTTAATGTTGTCATGAATTATTAGGTTTAATCATGTCGTCGTCATCACCTAGTGCGATGCATCATCTACTCCGTTGTATGAAGGTTGTACGTACTCCGTTCTTCGTGCATCCCTCGAGATACTTAACTTGAAAACAATTTATGGATGGAGTAATGTCAGTTTGGATGCGTTATTGAAGTAGGCATCAATTCCGTTTTATTTTGAAATCCGAAAGAAATATATGTTGGTGGTTTTTTTACTCACTTTTAAAAATATATGTAGGTTATTATCACAAATTCTTCCAAAAGGAAACAAATTGCCAACTAAGAGAGAGCAAGCAAGACATTACTTGACATCTCTGGGAGACCTCGATTATGTCAAGATCCATGCATGTGTCAATGATTGTGTCTTTTTTCGTGGGATTCATGAGTTCGCACGAGAGTGTCCTGTTTGTGGCGAATCAAGATACGAAATGGAGATGAAGTCAATGGATGTGCCTCGTAAGGTTTTGCGACATTTTCCGATTGTTCCACGTATAAAACTTATGTTCAAGTGTAAGTCTATTGGAAAGCTCATGTCATGGCATGCTAGTCATCATTCAAGTGATGGAAAATGGAGGATCCCTGCAGACACACCGGCATGGCAACATATAGATAATTTGTGGCTCGTTTTCAAGGAAGAGCCAAGAAATTTGAGATTTGGTTTAGGTATGGATGGAATCAATCCATTTGGCATCAAAAGCACATCATAGAGTGTATGGCCAGTGGTATTGGTGAACTATAATATTCCTCCATCCATGGCAATTAAAAAGGGACATGTAATGTTGTCCCTTCTGATTCCTCGAAAGCACAAGGTAAAAAACATGGACATTACTTAGAGCCTTTGATTGAAAAGTTAGAAATGTTATGGAAAGATATTGAGGTACAAAATACAAGTGCATTTGCATCCTCTAGAGATTTCACATTGAAGGCGATGTTGTTGTGGACCATGCACGACTTTCCAGGATATGGAGAGTGTTCAGGTACATGTATATAACTCTATATTTGAAATTCAAGACTCGAATCAATTGCATTTTATTAATTCACTTGTTTTTTCAGGTTTAACCACGTCAGGATATCATGCATGTCCTATTTGCAGTCCCTCTCTAGTTTCCTCTAGGCCGGCACGTTTAAAGAAGGTTATCTATGACAATCATCATCGATTTCTTCCTATTGACCATCCCAAATATGTTCTCCCTACTAATGGAATGACTCCACAATCTCTAACCATTCGAGATTGGAAGGAGAGATGGATTAATGCCGATAGCCACCCTCCACTCGGCATGAGTCGCTAAGAAGTGCATTTCTCTCGATTGACTTCAAAGTATTTAGCATGATGAATTGTTTACATAATATATTGTTTGGTTGTTAGGTTCTCTATATTTTTTTGTCTTCTGTACTGGACTGAACTCAAGATCAATCACCTAATGGACCCCATGCGCATATTCAAAAATGTTGTATCTACATTATGGGATCACTTGATAGGGGCTCATAATTCAGTTAATATAAGGGAGGATTTACGTAACATTGGTTGCATGAGATGAGCGCGGCCACGCATTGGACCCAGAGGAAAGATTGAGCTACCCCATGCACCTTGGATGTTGTCAAAGAACAAGGAAAAAATAGTGAAGGAACAAATATATAGCTTTCGAACACCCAGAGGATGTATGAGATGTCTCAAGGGAGCCTTCATAAAGAAAAAGAAAAGAGGTATGGAGAAACTATCTGGTTTGAAGTCCTACGATTGGCACAAAATGATTCAAGTAAGGGTATTTCTAACCATGAATATAGTAATTAGTGGAGTAACTATGTGTAAACTTTGGGGTATGATGAATTTTTCCTCAACTAATCATTTGATCTATGAATATTGTTTACATTCAGTTCGTACTTCCTACTAGCATATCCCATTGTGTATCCAAAGATGTACGTGATATCATTTACAAGGTGGAAGAGCTTGTGAGGTGTGTATACATTGTATTTTTTCATTACATATCTTTGAATTTCTACACAAAAATAAACAAGCACATCATACATCTTGACAGATATGTGAACTCAAAGGAAATTGATCCAAACACATTGCAAGATGCTTGAGTATTATCTGTTGAGGTGGTTTGTTTGGTGGAGAAAATTTTTCTCAATCCATTTTAACTACTCAATTACATTTACTCGTATATTTGATTGATGAGATCGCACTTTGTGGGATAGTTCATGTAAGGTGGACGTTTTTTCTTGAGCGCTTCATGAAAACCTTGAAAGATTTTGTGAGGCAAAAAGCACAGCCTGAGGGACGCATGGCTGAGGGTTGGTTAGTGCAATCATCCCTTGTTTATATCTCTGAATATCTTGCTAAAGTGGATCCCTCTCAACCACAACTATGGAAAGATGATGAAGACTTGAGGATGACCTCTATAGTACCTCAAGGAAAAGGAATGAGTAAAGTGCTAACAAAAGAAGAACTTCGTAAGTTAAATAGTTTTTGTGTGCTCAATAGTGATGTAATGAGCAAATGGGTGACACTATATCATGAAGCAAGGGCAAGAAGAAAAAGTGAAAGACAAGAATTTCGTACTAGATATGGACGTAATGTCTCATTTCCAGATCATCTAAATGTGCTCCCACGTCATATTGATATAGATTGGTTACATGAGGAAATGGAGAGAATGGAAAAAGAGGAGGAAATTAATATATCTCAAGAAGAGTGGGAATACGCATGAGGTTGCTTATCAAAGGTGAGACATACTATCAATTAATTTGTTTCTATAAGTTTTATTTTATATAAATAATTGACATGTTTGATCTTTTATCTTTTACTACTAGTGCACATTATTCAATGCACTTTGGTGTGAGGGTAAACATCTTCGAACTCAACGTATAGATGAAAAGAGAAATACCCAAGATTGTGGTATCCTTGCTCACTTCGAGGATGCCAATGGTACCATGGAAGGATATTCTGAAGCTTGACTTCAGACAATTCTTTATATATGTACTGGATGTGAAGTGGTTTAAGGAAGCGGTAACAAATGGTGAGCACTGCACAATCAGAGGTCATCCAAGTGGTTTTGTAATCATTGACTCTACAAAATTTCACCAAAATAAGAATGACACATTAGTACCACCTCAACAATGCGAGCATGTATATATGCAAAAGCTAATTTTTTTATATGAATACATGTGATACATATACACAATATAATAAGTACTTAAGTTTTTTGCTTTTGTTTTTCAAATACAGGTTGTGTATCATCCAATGGTAAACAATAACCGATGGTGGTATGTCAT
The DNA here is from genome assembly GCF_053477565.2 of Lygodium microphyllum. NCBI lineage: Eukaryota > Viridiplantae > Streptophyta > Polypodiopsida > Schizaeales > Lygodiaceae > Lygodium > Lygodium microphyllum. The sequence goes on along the minus strand of NC_141161.1, from coordinate 42,255,498 downwards.
CCCTATATCTAATCGTTCAAAACCAATATATGGTAATATTACCGACATGGAGATAGCAGATGACAATCCAACAATTAATGATGATGTGCATGATGACACCATAATGGATGATATGCATGATATAGTACAAGATGAACCTCGCGAGGATGTTCAAGGAAACACAGAAGAAGACAATAATGTGATTGTCGATGATATTGATGAAGTTATTGAGCAATATAGCAACACATCTGATAGTGGGATAGACTTATTTGTTTCGTTACCTCTTGGTAACATAGACCTAGAAGTAGATAGTTTAGCAAGGGCTGATCTTATTGAAGATGAGATGGATCATTCACTGTAACATACTTAATTTGCTTATTGATTCAATGTGTATTCCTAATTCTATGGTTTTTATCATGCACACATGTGCATACTCAAGAATCAATAGTCAAGTTTAAAGCTAAATTGAATTTTCCATAATAAAAAGGAAGTATTTTTTATCATCTTCAAGTACGTAGAGAATTTACGAGATACATTTTGCAATGCTTGCTACTAATTGTAACGTTTCTGTCGCTTGCCGCTAATTACTTATATCAGGCTTGTCAACTGGAGGAACTGCCATTCATTAGAGAGCAATGAAAAAGTAATTATTAACTCTATTTTTTAAATTCAATGATTCAATGTGTATTCTTAATTCTATGGTCTTTATCATGCACACACGTGCATGCTCAAGAATTAATTTCAGGTGGTTAAATAATTATTAACTTTAGTTTTTTAATTATGTGAATTGCAATTTTAGGTGGTTAAATAATTGTGCGTCTGCTGGCGCATCTATATTAGCGTCTATTTGCGCGGATATATAGACGTAAAATTAGTGTCTATTTACACGCACATTTACACGCACTTATAGACGCTATGATAGACACGCCCGACTTTGCGCGTCTAACATGCACGTCTATGCCTCGTTTTTGTTGTAGTGATGCACTTAACTCTTAATGTGAACTCTCTTCTCCATCAAGAAGAGATCTTGCGGATCATAAAGGCTCTGGTTTGGACTCTTATATGCAGTCCATTACTTTCTTTATGGGCTGAATCTCTATTCTTCAAGGAATCTCTTGTATGGATCAAGAGGTACGTGCATTTGTGTAGAAGAAAAGAAGGGCAATTTCTTACATAACTATAGCTTGATGAAGTCTCTCCTCCCTACCAAGAAGAGCTCAGTAGATATTAAAAATCTGATTTTAAAACTCTCATATTCAACCCACTACAATCTTTGAGCTGATTCTTGATATTCCAAGTTTTACTCTTATGATTTATGATGAGAATATGCTCTACATACTCTTGTAAATGCCGCATCTAAACACTCTTGCTTTGGAAGGACATTGAAGATACTCTTTGGTAGTTTATTTGTAACATCATGGTTTATTCATGGCTGCCCATAACAGGGAATTAATGAGCTGAAGCTTACTTGTTAACCACTTCCTTTATTTTGGTAGATCATGAATTGTTCTTGATTCATTCTAAACCACGATATTCATGGGCTGAATTTTGTAAACACAGAATCTACCTCAACTCCAAACATTACAAGTACAATAGTATCTTGCTTCCTTTCATTCAAGAGAGGGTTTAAAGTAATCTTTCATAGAATTCTTGCCATAGTTTGGGATTAAATAGCTGAAGCTTTTATGCAGCTACTTAATTCAAGCTACATTGATCTAAGTCATGGAGCTCATGAACTTTTCATGTAAACCCAACTACAGTGATGTATTCATAAACTGAAATAGGCAATCTTATTCTTGATCCTCTATCTTCATTATTAGTTGAAAAGAGAAGGGACTTCAAGATCTTCTTCATGCCTAAGGTGACATAGGCAGCTATACTCATTGGCAAGGAAGGAGAAGACTCTTCTTGTATTAATTGAAGTTATATTCCTGATTACAATTCATTCTTCTATGATCAAATCTGATGTATCAATTTGGGTTTTTCCAAGATAAAGTCAAAATAAATGGTGAGTTGAAAGTTGTGAAGCTCCTCTTGAACCTAAAAACAATTACCACCTATCTCTTGAAGACACACCTCCATCTATCTTGTCCAGATCTCTTGCAAAACCCCTGTGGTGACCTTCAACCTCATGCGCTGCGAGAGCGTCTCATCGAGATCCTACAACGTACAAGTATCATTTTTAAACTTTTAGTTGATCATAAAGGGTTCTTTCTAGTTGACTCGAAATTTAGTTTAGAAAATAAAATCATCAACAACTCTTGCTATGACATCAACTGCATAAATATCTAGTGTAGGTATTTTGATAATTTTATTTGTTTCAACTTCATTGATAAACTAATCAAATTGCTCAAAATTTTTATAAATATCAATCTAAATTCAAACAAAAAGAATTTGGCCATTCAACACATACAAATCCTCAAGAATAACATCCTGACTTGGAACATATGGAAATGCCAACTAGATATGCAAATTCGCAACCACGTGATCCTTTAGCAAAGAAACTTCATCAAGAGCATTAATAGCTTTCCCAAAATAATGAGAAACTTGCAAACCCATCACATTCCTAACTTGAGAAACTTCTTATTATAGTAATGATTTCTCTCCTTGAGAAACGACCGCCATTGATGATTTACAGAAGCACTAAGCAAGCAAGAAAGCATCAAGGGAGAGTAACTTACCAAGGAGAGGAAGAAGGAGAAGGAAGAAGCGCCACCACTCACCACACCAAATACCCAAGGTGAGTCCTCTCTCTCTCTTTCTCTCTCTCTCTCTCTCTCTCTCTCTCTCTCTCTCTGTGTGTCTGTGTATTAGGATTTCTGATTCCATTGTGTATTGCATTTTGTAAATCATGAATGGTGGTCGTCGGACTAAAATCAGCCAATTGAGTGCGTCTGCCAGCGCATCTACATTTCAGTGTAGACGTAGGGATAGACGCAAAGAAATATTTTCTCTCATTACGTCTAAGGCCGTGCTCAGAGTGCGTGTATTCTGCGTCGAATATGCAAGAATACACATGCTCTGCACAGAGGCTTTGACTATAGAGTCGCGTCTCCACGCGTGTGTACTCTGCAGTCTACACGCGATGATACACGCGCGCGCCAGAAGCATTGATCTAGAAACCGCATCTAACAGCGTGTCTATAGTGCATCTCAGATGCGGATATAGACACGCTCTCGACAGAGGGTTGACTTTAGGGACGCGTCTGAGAGCGCGTCTATCCTGCAATTTAGATGCGGTTATACATGTGTCAGCACTAGCTCTGATAAAAAACAATTTTCATTGCCTAAACAATATATTTTTGCAATGATGAATATGACAAATCCCATGTTTGTGTTTATCAGTTTTCTTGTTTATGAGAAGCATTAGCACTTAAGTTTTATGCTCAATGTCTAAAGAAAGCTAGATTATTAGCACTTTCAAGTGCCATGAGCATCCATGTATTTTTTCTATGTGTGAGCATCAAAAGCCTTCTCTTACATAATGATTCTAGGCTCACTAAATGATTTTTCATAATTAATGTTGGATTGGATCAAGGATTATGGCTCTTTAAAAATATTTAGGTGTGGATGAAGGTAATATATGATTTTTGTATGCAAACAAATTTGTCTTTTTCTTGTGTTTTTTTTGCAGATGTCGCATCCTGGTTCATCTAGCAATGATCCGGATTTGGATCGCATGAATGATACATTGGTCGTGTTCGGCAGGGGGGTCAATGCATTTTTTAGAGGTTTTCCTAGTAGGGAAGACTTCATGGGAGAGATGACCAGACATCTTGGCCGCTCTCTCACAGCAGACCGTGAGGTGTTCAGCGTCATGTCTGGAACGCCTCTGACATCTTTGGCTGGCACTACTTCCCAAACTTCAATTACAGGTACTCCTCATCCAAGTACTCCACGTGTAGCACCTGTACATGCATCGGCTGAAGCACAAGCGTCAGTCGACACACGTGCATCTGCAGAAGTACGTGCATCCAACGAGGCAGAGAGCAGTCGACAAAGAGGGAGGAGGGAGAGTTGAGGGGAGGACGAGGCTTGTGTGGGGGTTGCCTAGGAGGTGGCGAGCGATCATCCTCACTAGTAGATCAACTAGAGGAGCCTGTACGCCAGTACTATAGAGTTACAGACACTGGTGGCATCTTCCATGATGATGAAGGAAGGGATGTAATGGCGTACATGAGGTGCGTCGTGCATGCGATGTATAAAGATTGTTTCGTCTACTTCAAAAATCAGAAAAGCAGCTTGTGGAAGGAGGCGTTGAGGGCAGTCCATAGGAGGTACCCAAATCCTAAGGGTCAGCGATTCTCGGATGATTGGAGATGCACAAAAGTGAGGGATTTGCTTCACAACAAAAGATCCCACCTCATGACACACACTAGGGACTCACTACGGAGGCAGGAGGAGGGGCGTGGAGCCTATAGCCAATCACCTATGTGCCACCGCATAGAGTGAAAGAAAGCAACAGAGAAAGTGAAGAGTCGCCAGCACGCAGAGGCACGACGGATCCAAATGGAAACCATGGGATCGTCACATTATGGATCGGGCGGCAGAGAGTCGTGGGAGGCAGAGTTTGTAAGTATATTTTGATTTCTAGTTTTTTAAAATTTATATTTCTTTCAATTCTTTATATAATATGTTCTAAGACATTGTGTCTCGTAATTGTTTGTATATATCATAATTGTTTTGCAGACTACTATCGTTGGTAGGATACCTACTCCTAGAGAGGTAGGTTACCATCGAGGCCATAACCGCGCAGCCACATGGCTTCACTTCTATGAGGAGGGTCTCATCACTGAGGAGCAATACAATAGGGCTATGAGGATTCGACAGCCAGAGGAGGTATGTTTTTCTTACTTTCCTATTAGAAGTATAGCTAATTATAACTTTTTCTCCACCATGTCTACGTAAGCAACCTTGATCTTTTGTGTGTGTAGGCGAACCTGGATGTGGAGCATAGCGAGGAGGGGGATAGCGACACTAGTAGCCATATTGGTGGTGCTAGCGAAGATGTTTCTTCTTCAGATTCGTAGAGGAGTACCATACCTTCTCTATGGCCTTGTTTTCTTGTATATGTATTATCCATCTTTGAGCCTATTGCTTGCAGCCACGCTTTAGGTCGCAAGCACTTAAACTCCCCATGTAAATGCTTTTGATCTATAATGAATACATGGATTTTTATTTTCAATTCTCATGCTTTTAGATCCATTGTCTTTCTCCCAAATGCACAATCTGATGTATGGGAGGGGGACATACTCTCTGGTTTTCTTTTTCCAGTTCTATTTTTTATGCCAGGAGGCATATTTCACGGTGGATTCCGTAAACTTTGTTGACCGGGGCTCATACACAAAGTGGATTCTTTGTGCGAGAAGTTGATGGGGACGCCTACCCTTTCTGGGTGTTTCATTAATTTAGTGTGTACATGGGTGATTCCATAGCGGGTGATTCCGTAAAATACATATTAAATTAATAAACGTTTATGAGTTTAGAGTACGCACTCGTAATAAATTAAGGTTAGAATTGATTTCTAACCAGTTGATTTATTTATGTAGCTGAAGACTGCTAGGTATTATCTTTTGTCGATTTAATTGTATTATTTTACTAACGATTGTGAATGCTTTAGTTGATGTGTAGAGATAGCAGCGGTAGCATAGGAAAGCATTGGAGGATAGCGTGTATTCGAGTTATCACTTATATTTTGATGGGCGCATACCTTAGGCATGGCACCTATATTTTATCGCACCTATTTATTGAGGCGTTGGATATTTATTTATTATTTTGTATGTGCATGGGCGTACGATTATGATATTTGTATTTGGACATTGTATTGGGTATGCCTAACTCTTTGGGTAATTTAGACTATTATTTGAGCTTGAAGATGATTAATACATAAAATACATGCTTTGTGGAGCGCTCACATAAGGCATGGGGGGAGATTGCACCCAATTAGCCTCTTGTTCACGTCGTGCATGCTTTTTACCTTGAGTTTTGTGCAAAAAGTAGAGTTCTTTTGTTCTTGGGGACCTTCCGTCATTCACTACGCGAGCATACAATATCCGATCTACGCACTAGTGGTATCAGCGCGAAGCCGAGATCGAGAGCTTCCAATCGCTACCCATCTTGTGTGAAGGCGGAGCTCCTGGAATGATCAAGCTCTATGATCAGTCTCATCGCGAATGGTTGATATAGGTGGATTCCTGGCGGTTAAGAATCTCTATTTCCAGCGTTTGATCGCGAAGGACCGGCCTGCAATAGCGGAGGACCACTCCTACATCCTCTTCTCCAAGTCATCAATACATAGAGATAAGCCATATCTTTCAAATAGTTCAAGCTTGAGTTTAAAGCTTTAAAAAGCTTAATTAGAAGCTTATTAAGCTTCAAATAATCAAAACGGCGGCAGGGCGGCATACTGGTGAAAAATTCGGTGTAAAAAACGCCCCCCCTACAATTCGACGTTTTGCTGATCACTAAGCTCTAAGCTTAGTTACCTAAATCATAAGTCACTATAAACTTCAGTTTTATCAAGTTTCCTAAGTTTTGAAACTCTACAAGTCTGGCAAGTAACCTGAAGTCAAAACTGACTTGTGTTCAAAACTCCTAATAAGGATTGTTCCTGCGTAGAAGTACCGAACTGCAAAGTTGTTTCCTGGAAGGTATTGTTCGCATACGCACTTGCTGAACCAGTTTCAGCACACGCAGAAGGACAAAACACAGATTTTTCAAATATTTCAAATTCCGTAATTACCAAAGACAAAGACTGTGATAGTCACACACAAATATATAAGCCTTGTACACTCCATCTTGAGCTACGCTCATCTCGCTAATTGGATTTTTAGAGTGTGAGGTATTTTGAAGTTTTGCAGGATGACGAAACAAAATATGGATGATTTGATGGCTAAAGGTGATCTTCCTGAACCTACGGTGGAGAAAAAGTTAAATTTAATTATGATGCAGTTGGATGAAGAACGACGAGCCCGGCAAGCATTGCAAGTTCAATTGGCCAATTTACAAAGATCGACTACTGACAAAGAGGAACCACAATCTGAAGATCTTATCCGGCGTACCATCGATGCGACTCTTGAAGCTCAATCCATCCGCAAAGAAACAAAGATAAGTAAACGAAATTTCAAATTCCGTACTTTCAATGGCACTCGAGATGGAAAATTTATTCTTGCATTCATCAGTCAGTTTGATGATTACTTTCATGAGGAAATATACGTTGAAAAAGATAAAATCAAGTGTGTCACTAATCATTTAGTGGATAGAGCATCTCTTGGGCGGACCGTGGTTCGTAAGAGCATAGATTGTCCCACTACCTGGGAGAGTTTTAAGAAGAAGTTTATGCAGAATTTCCTTCCTCCACAATTTCATGACAAAGCCATAAAGCAATGGGACCTTCTTCAGCAAAGAGATCGTGAGTCTATTCCTCAGTACACCGAACGCTTTTGGAATGCATTACTCCAGTTACGCATGCTTGAAGACGTACCTGAAGCGACTCACAAGCGCAAGTATATGTCTCGATTACTTGGGCATTACTACGCTGAAGTCAATATGTTCAAGCCTGCAACTCTTAAAGATGCAATTTCTTTAGCTCATGACATTGAAGACAAGCTTCGAGGAAGAGACAAGCATCCACAACAATTTCAAGCAAATGGTAACTATGGATCTAAGCAATTCAATTCAAATTTTAGAAAATTCAATCAAGGTCGCTTTCCTTCATCATCTTTCCGTAAGTCTTGGACAAAACCACCTGCTTTGCCATCAAATATCGATCAAAACCCTAAGCCAACTTCACAGTTAAATCCTAATATTTCTAGACTTCCTGCCATTGCAAATAATGTATCTAAAGCCAAACCTATAGTGTGTTATAAATGCCATCAACCTGAACATCTAGCAGCCAATTGCCAATCGAAGAAGCCACCTGTCCATATCAACTATCTTGGAGCAATGGGAGATGAAGGACATGAAGAAATGCTTGACTTTACGGAAGATGAAGACGACATCACTACTCCTTCGGATACTTTACCAGGTATGCCAACTCCACATTCTTTGTTGACAATGAAATGTTTAGTGCATGGAAAATAAAAGATCATTTTGCATGATGATGGTAGTACACATGATTTTATTTCTGCAAAGTTAGTGAAAGAATTGAAATTACAAACTGTTCCTACGCATTATCGCATTAAAGCAGCATTCTTAGGAACAAGGTATAATGGAACACAAGAGGTGCATGACTTAGAAATTCAAATTGGTGAATACACTGAAAGAAGGAATTTTCTAGTTGTACCATTACAGTCCAGTGATATTATTTTAGGTATGCCTTGGCGACATCAGCATAATCCTGATATAGATTATTCCACGCATTCAATTAATTTTCATTTTCAAGGAAAACATATTGCATTGTATGGTATGCATGCATCTCATGCTTTTCCACTGCTTACTCATACTCAAGCTAAACGTGTATTACGCAAAAGTAGTAAATCTTATCTAATTTGGGTAAATGAATTGCAAGTTAAAGAAAAACATATGCACCTTAGGCATAAAGAATTTCTTGTACAATTTAAAGACTGTTTTGCAAAAGATCTACCCCCTGGTTTACCTCCTTCGTGTCCTGAAGACCACAAAATAGATTTAATTTCTGGTACACAACCACACCTTGTAAAGCACCATATAGGCATAACCAGATAGAGCAAAAAGAAATTCAAAATCAAGTTGAGGAACTACTAAATAGAGGATTGATTAGACCTAGTAGTTCTCCATTTGGTGCACCTGTTTTGTTGGTAAAGAAGAATAATAATACTTATCATATGTGCATTGACTATTGTGCTCTAAATAAAATTACTGTTAAGAATAGATATCCAATTCCTAGAGTCAATGATCTTATGGATAAACTACAAGGTTCTGCCATATTTAGTAAAATAGATCTTAAATCTGGTTATCATCAGGTGATATTAGATAAGTCTGACATATTCAAGAATAAATTTATAACACAATTTGGTCATTATGAATTTTTAGTGATGCCTTTTGGATTGACTAATGCACATGCTACATTTAGTAGAGTGATGAATCGTATATTTTTGAAATATCAGCATTGTGTTATTGTATTCTTTGATGATATCTTGGTCTTTAGTAAAAAAGAGAAAGAACATTATGAACATCTATCCTTGGTTTTCAAGTTGTTGACAGAAAATCAATTGTATGCTAATCCGAAAAAGAGTGAGTTCTTTCAAACAAAAATTGAATATTTAGGTCATATTGTGTCATCAGATGGTATTAAGGTTGACCCTAAGAAGATAGAAGCAATATTAAACTGGCCTATACCTAAAAATATGCATGAGTTACGTTCTTTTCTAGGTCTTGCTAGTTTTCACAAGAAATTTTTCATTACTTGCTTTGCCTTTGATTAAACTTTTAAAGAAAGGTATTGTTTATCATTAGTCTGATAATCAACAGAAATCCTTTGATTTATTGAAACATGCATTAACCCATGCTCCTGTATTACAACTACCTGATTCTAATAGACCATTCATGCTAGTAGATCTGGAATAGGAGCCGTACTTATGCAAGATAATCATCCCATAGCCTACTCTAGTTGTAAACTGAAACCCTTCGAACTTAAATATTCCACATATGATAAAGAATTATTAGTTATGGTACAAGCTTTAAGACAATGGAAACATTACTTAATGGGTATGATGCCAGGAGGCATATTTCACGGTGGATTCCGTAAACTTTGTTGACCGGGGCTCATATACAAAGTGGATTCTTTGTGCGAGAAGTTGATGGGGACCCCTACCCTTTTCGGGCGTTTCATTAATTTAGTGTGTACATGGATGATTCCATAGCGGGTGATTCCGCAAAATACATATTAAATTAATAAACGTTTATGAGTTTAGAGTGTGCACTCGTAATAAATTAAGGTTAGGATTGATTTCTAACCAGTTGATTTATTTATGTAGCTGAAGACTGCTAGGTATTCACTTTTGTCGGTTTAATTGTATTATTTTACTAACGATTGTGAATGCTTCAATTGATATGTAGAGATAGCAGCAGTGGCGGAGGAAAGCATTGGAGGATAGCGCGTATTCGAGTTATCACTTATATTTTGATGGGTGCATACCTTAGGCATGGCGCCTATATTTTGTCATGCCTATTTATTGAGGCATTGGATATTTATTTATTATTTTGTATGCGCATGGCCGCACGATTATGATATTTGTATTGAACATTCGATTGGGTACGCCTGACTCTTTGGGCGTTGTCGTATTGCTGCGCATTCGAGGTGTGAAAACCACCAAAAAGTTGTGTGTGTGATTTGTTACTTTGTACATACTTAGTCGTTGTGTTTGTGTTTTGTTTTGCGTAGGCAATAAAGTGGAGAGGGGTTTGGAGCAAGAGGAACTTATATATAATACTATGGTCGATATGTATGCTAAGTGTGACAATTTAGAGGAAGCATGCCAATTGTTTGATAGATTACCAGTCCACAATGTAGTTGCATGGACTGCCAATATTGGTGCATATGTCTGATGCAGTGATGGTATTTCTGTTCTCAAACAGTATGACAAAATGCTTGATGAGGGCATTAAACCAAGCAAAGTCACCTACTTGTTGACATTCAAGGCCTGCAAGTGTTCAAGGGATGTGAAGCTTGGGCAATTAATACATAGTTGATTTGTTCAGAGTGGGTTTCCTGTGGAGAATATACATTATGGGAATGATACTGCTACCCTGGAGCTTTTCAAAGACATGCATTGGAAGGGCTTGAAGTCTGACAAATTTATCATCTCATCAATCTTAAGAGTTTCTGTCAATGCAAAGGCTTTAGATCAAGGTGGTCAGATTCATGAGTAGTTGAAGAAAAATGGATATGAAGCAGTTGTGTGGTCTGCATTGATTGCAGGATACGCTGAACATGGTCTCAATGAGGAAGTAATGAAATGTTTTCAACGTCTACAACTGGATGGTATTTTTGCAGATGCTGTCACATTTATTATCTGCTTGAAAGCATGTGGCAATAGAGGAGCCATAAAAGCAGGTTGAGAAATCCATGCTGAGATCAGGAAATCAGGATTAGAAACATATTTTTTAATAGGAAACACGCTGATAGACATGCATGGCAGATGTGGCTTGTTTGTAGAAGGACGAGAGATGTTTGATCAGTTGCTTGTTCGAGATGCAATGTCATAGGCTGCATTGGTTGCATCTTATGCTCAGCATGGGCTTGGTGAAGAAATTTTAGATTCTTTTAAACAAATGGTAGTGGAAGGTGTGTCTGTGGGTGCCATTACTTTGCTCTTTGCTTGAGAGCTTGTGCCACCTTAGGAGCTTTAGATACAGGCCGAGAACTCCATGTAGAGATATACAAAAGGAGACTGGATAAAGAGCTTCATGTTGGCAACATACTTATGACTTTGTACAGCAGCAGTGGTTTGTTTACAGAATCACGGTAGGTGTTCAGCAAGCTTCCGGTTCAGACATAGTTTCACGGAATGTACTTATCACAGGATTTACTGGAGGTGGGCGGTAAATTGTGGGAAGAGGCACGAAAAAACAAGCCGCTTTTCTGATGACTATTGTGGGAGGAGCCTAACAAAGGATCGAATGTTTCTGGGGGCCTGCTTTTTTTGAAAATAGAGGATTGGAGGAGAAAAAGCATAAAGCGATCACGCTTCTCACAGAATTAGGGGCGCAGGTGGAAGAACTGGACATATTGTCTACCAAAAGCTCAAGGGGGAAACGTTTTTGGGGGAATCGAATCTGAGGAGAGAAAAAGCTGAGGAGGTTGTGGATAGAAAGGAGACAGAAACTCTGATAGAGGAATCAAAAGATGTAGGTGGTTTGCGTGGCACTATTGGAGAGGAATCTCAGGATGTTCCTGATAAGGAAACTGGTGATCTGGAAGGCACTGGTGAGGAGGTGATGGATACCAAAAACAAAGCCCAAGGGAAACTAGTAACACTTGACACACCATTGTTAGTGTCCAACGCAATAGTGGAGCATTTGCATCTCAGTCTTCATCAGCAAATGTGGAGGATCGCCTAAATAGAGATGCTTCTGAGGATGGTGAAGATGTCGACAGAAACTGCAATTAATTCGTGTGAAGTTTCTGTGTTTGGCCCACAGGTTTGGGCAGTCTGCATAACAACTAGGGAGTGGAATTGAGAAGGAAAGGGAGAGCTTTCCACAAAGATGATATTGAGCCTTTCGAAAGCACTTCACAGAGTAACGGCCTGTTGTACATGGCAAACAACTAAACTTCAGGATTGACAATGACATCTACCACCACCATGGTAGAATCTCATGCGATAGAAGACAGCCGCACTGCTCTGCTACTCCAATGAATGGTCGTCAATTTGAAAACCATCTATTTGCAACCCTCAGGAAGACCTTGCTTCCATCGGATCTATATCGCAATCAGAGTGTAAGATTTATGATTACCTCTCCAAAACTCCAGCAAGTACCCAAATTTGAGAGAGTCTATAGCAGTTTTTTTTTCCGAACAGAGTGAACTATACAAGCTAATAAAAGCAGAGCGTCTGCTGGTTTCCAATCTTAGGCCTTCAACAACTTTAGAAATCCATCCGGTTGTCGAAGACTGTGAGGAGAGGATGTTTTCTAAGATTGTTTCAATTTCTTGAGTTAATAGATAGCTATTTACCTCCTGTTCCAGAGAAACCTCCTCACATGTATTTCACTTCTCAAATGTTCCATCCTAATGTTTACAGTGATGATACACTATGTAAGGATATAATTCAGGATGCTTGATCTCCATGTCATAATGTCTTCACCATTCTCACTTCTATTTAGTCTCTGACGGATTCAAATCTGGCAAGCCCTGCAAATCCAAAAGCTCCCTCATTATACCAGAATGACATTGGCTTTGACAACAGGAAAGTTAGACGGTGTGTTCGCAGGTCATTGGAGTCATAACATGACAACATATTCTTGATTTCTTACCATCACCCACAAGTCCCAATCTTATCAAGGGAAAGTTGCAAAGGCTAGAACAATGATGGAAGATAAAGAGTTAATGGATTTGCTATTTTCTTTCCTGGATTCGGGGAGGTTGATCTGATTTCTTCTTCTTGAACCTTGTTTTGTTATTAATAGAAATAAAACAGAGACTTAGCATCATTTTCTCATATTGCTTATTCTCTTGATTGATCTTTCGTCTTGGAATTTCTCAAGGTCCTCTATGGTTGCGACTTTGCTTTCACAAACCCTTCGACATCTTTGGTGAACCCGATGTGAAAGCGTTGCAAAAATTTCAGGATGGGAGATACTTCAACCTCTATTTCAGTCTCTTCTACAATTCCAGCTGCGTCTACTTCAGCTCCATCAATGACTGCTGTGTCAAGTACTTCAACAGAGGATCTTAAGCAGATTTTACAGAATATGTCCATGTATATGCAGCTCCAAAATCAGCAAACACAATTGTATATGCAGCAGTAGCAACAGTTGCATCAACAGCAGTTGTCTCAGCAAAGGCAACTCTATTCGGAGCAGGAGAATTCAAACAGCGCAACTAAGGCTATTGAAGCAGTTGAGAATGAGAAGAAGCTATTTGATGGCCGTAATGTTTCAGCATATTTGAAGACATATGAGATCAAGATGGGGTTTTTTGGAGTTCTTGCTGGACTTATGAGTAAGTACTTCCTTCGTCTTGTCACACCCGCTTTGAGGGAAAAAGTGACTGATCTTTTTATTCAAAATACACATTGGCAAGATTTTAAGAAGGCCCTGAAAGAAGAATATTTCCTTGAGGACTTTGGTATGGCTACTCGGCGGTCATTCCGAGAGTGGGTCTACATACCAAACAAAGGTCTAGCTGCTTCGGAGTTGATTCGAGAATTCGAAGAGAGGTATAGTCAGCTTGATGCCATTGAACAAAGAGCATTAGATGTTGAAAAAGTTGAGCTTTTCTTGCAAGCTGCTGATCCTGCTCTTCAAGAAGAATTGGGTGAGCTTCTTGAGGATCGCAGGAAGCCTATGGGTCTTAAAACTGATTGGCAGGATGCTCAGGATGCAGTCTCGACTTTGACCAAGAGGAGGATATGGAAGACTCGCCTACAGAATGGTTCCATGACACCTACACCATCATCAGCTCCTATGCCTGCTTCTATCCATGTTATTTCTTCTCCTTCTCAGCCAGTTTCTTGGCCTATGCCAGTGCCTACTGTTTCCACTCCACCTATTCCTCCTGTTCCACGACCGATGCCTACACCTTCTGCTCCAAAACCATCCGCTCCATCGATGCCTACTTCTCTTGATGACATAATCAAAGGCATAATAGATTTGACACTGGAGTTAGTCAAAGCGGAGTTGGTGGGAAAGTTGAAGGAGCAGTTTGCTTCGACTGCGCCTACTACTTCATCTAGTGCTCCTACTGCACCTAGGAGTGCTCCTAGTGCACCTAGGAGAGATCCGAGATGTATTTGGTGCGATAGTACAGACCATCAACATTGCAGGGATTGTGAATCTTTCCAAGATGCAAGGAGGAAGAATTTGGTATATTGGGGGCAAGATGGTAAGATTTGGTTGACTGAGACAGGAGCTCCACTTTTGCTACCAACTTTGGTAAAGGTGGAATGAAGAAGTTAGTGGATGATATGGCTGCGCGTACTTCTTATGTGACAGCTAGAGGTGATGCTTCTACATATGGAGTCCAGATTGAGAAGGGATCAGAGACTCAGTCAGCGCTATGGACTTATGCTATGGAGACTGCAAACAAGGGGAAAATTCAGCAAACTATTTTGACTAGTGCAGGCTCTAGCATCAGATCAGAGACAGGTTGGGACTCGCCTGTTGGACAGGTACTCTATTTATGCTTATTTGGCTAAGTCTCATGGTGCAGATGTACTTGTTGAGGAGAAGCATAAGAGGGATGAAGAAAATCCAAGTGCAGCTAAGAAGACTAGAGGGGGTGAGTTTGTTACTCCACCTACTGCAGGACCGTCTTCAAGACCAGGGCCAGATCGACAGATGGAGGATGCTCAAAAGAGAGAAAAGAGGCAAGAGCCTAGAGAGAGAAAGCAGCTAGGGTTCAGATTGATGTCCGATATTGAGACATCTACAGACATGAAGAAAATCTTTAATGATAAGATACTTGGCAGTGAGGTGACTTTCACTATTTCTGAGATTTTGGGCATCTTAAAAAGAGAGTTTCAGGATCAGTTTCAGGAGGTCCTGAAGAGGAAAAGACATGCATTGTCTACCACTGATACACAGAGAGTTCTGATTGGGGAGTTGGATGAGGATGAGGATGAGGTTATGGTTGATAATGCTTCTGTTTTTCCGTAGGTAGAGAAGAAGGTTCAGCCTATGCATTATGCTGAGATTGATGAGCCTATCATGATACCGCGTAGTAACTTTTCACGGAGCCATTGGGCTAGGGAAACTACAGAGATGATGGTAAAGATTGGAGAGAAACAGGTGCCTTATGTTGCATTGGTGGATCATGGTTCAAAGATTAATCTCATAGTTCGTGGAGTTTATGAGAGTAAGAGATGGCCTATGGATGTAGAGCATGGGTGGCATATGAGAGCCGCCAATAACACTACAAGTGATTTGTATGCTGCCTGTCCTAGTGTCAGGGTTTCTATTGGTGATGTAGAGGAGGATTTTCATTTCTTTGTGCAGGATTCATGCTCTTATCCCATAATTCTTGGTCAGCCATTCATCACAGAGATGCGCATGGAAACAAAGGTCATGGATGATGGATCTGCTTATGCACGGATTCACAATAAAGATGGTATGAGAGCAGTTCAGTTTATGACTGTATGTGTGAACCATGTTAGAAATAGGGATACTCTCAGAGATGCACCTTTGCCCACTGTGAGGGATTCGGGTTTTCATTAGGTACCGCCGTTTCGCGAGACGATGGTGGTACAGAGGAGAGGAGATTGGAGTTCTCGCCTCCTGGCAGCGGTGTTTTCTCCTCCGGTTTTGTTGGGATTTCAGCAAACAGTTCGATGAGTTATCAGAAGACTTCTAGGTTGCCTAGAGCTGCCAGGCAGTATATATGCAGGAAGGAGAAAAATTTGAAAAATGCAGGAATTTTGGAGGATGATGAGCACATAGATGGGATGTATAACAGTGTGATTTGTGCAGATACGATGACAGAGATGGGAGATATGCTGAAAACTGATATGCAAAATTGTCACAGTAATGTATTAGTGCAGTCCCTGGACATGTTTCATGAAATTGCAGATTTTGTGTCACAGATTGAGTCAGAGGCTGAGGTAACTCAGCAAAGAGTATTGAGTGCTAAAGAAATTCAGCAAACAGAGTTTCCAGCTGGTTATGATCAGCTTTCAGAGATACAGAGGGCTGAAAATTTTCAGCCAACAGAGTTTACTGCTGAAATATTTCAACATTCAGAGTTTGGGGCTGTTCCTATGCAGTCCATGGAGCAGAGGGCTGAGGATATTCAGCCATTGGAGTGCAGAATTGCTGAATTACAACAAGATTTATGTAATGCAGAAGAGCATAATGAAGCCAGGGTTGACACGAGATACAAAACTGTGGATAAGAAGGTGAAGACGGTTGCTGTACTGCTTCCACCTGACAGTGATCAGCAAATAAAGAGGGTTGCTAAACAGCCAATTTTGAGGATTCCGGAGCATATTGGTCATAAATTTTCAGCAGAGACTCTTGCTGAACTGAAAATTGGAAATTGTGATTTCTTGCTACCCATAGAGAAGCAATGCTTTCAGGAGATGCTTGAGCGTCATGGAAGGGGATTTGCTTTTTTCCCGCATGAGATTGGATGTGTGGATCCTGATATTGTTGCTCATATGGTCATTTTTACTATTCCTCATATTCCATGGAATCTCCGACCTATTCCAGTGCCTAAGGCACACTTGCCAAAGCTGATTGATTTATTGAATGAGAAAATCAGGATGGGAATTCTTGAGCCTTCATCTGCACCATACTCAAACAGGTGGTTTACAGTTCCAAAGAAGAATGGTACTCTCCAATTTATTCAGGACATGCAGCCAGTGAACAGAGTTACTATCAGGAATGTTGGTATAGGTCCAGTTGTGGATGAGTTTGCAGAGGCATTTACTGGACTTGCCATCTATTCTTTAGGTGATTTGTATTCAGGATATGATCAGTTTCAGCTGGCTTTGGAAAGCAGGGACATAACCACCATGAGAACTCCTATTGGGCTTGTCAGGATGTGTACCTTGCCTCAAGGTGCCACTAATTCTGTTGCGCATATGATGAATGCCATGCATAAGGTCCTTCGTGATTACATACCTCAGCTTACCATGCCTTTCTAGGATGATGTGCCCATTAAGGGGTGTGCAGAAGAAGAGAAGAATGAGAGTTTAAATGATCAGGGATGTAGATACTTTGTGGCTGATCATATTTCAGCATGTGAGAAGATTTTGGCCAGGTTAGAAGAAGTGAACTTGACACTTTCAGGGCAAAAATCTGTTTTTGGAGTAAATGAGGTTGTCATTGTTGGACATATGTGTGGATATTATGGCAGAAAACCCTCACCTGATAAGGTGAATGCTATAGGCAAGATTGCGGACATTGTTCTACTACTTCAGAGGTACGGAGATTCATTGGAGCTTGTGTGTTTTATATGATTTGGATACCTCATTTTGCACACATAGCAGATTGTTTGTATCAGCTGCTTCGAAAGGGGCAGAAATTCTATTGGGATGAGAGCCACACTAGAGCCATGCGAAAGTTGAAGAAGTTATTGCAGAATGCTCCTACTCTCAGGAAAGCGGATTATAATTGTGAAAAGCCTATTGTATTGACAGTTGACACTAGTCCAATTGGCATAGGTTGGGCTGTGGGTCAAGATGATGTAGATGGAAATAGGTATGCTATTCGGTTTGGGGCGAAAGTCCTAAACGAGAGACAGAGGAGATATCCGCAAATAAAAAGGGAGCTACTGGGGATTGTCATGGCTCTCAAATGTGACAAGGAGTACTTTATTGGAGCTTCAGTTGTGGTAGAGACAGATTGCTTGCCATTGATTGGTATGATCACGAGTTGCTCTACTCCGGATATAGCTATGTTGAGATGGATTGCATACATCAAGTCATTAAATCCGGAATTTAAACACATAGCAAGGAAGGATAATCGAGTGGCAGATATGTTGTCTAGAGCCAGATATGATGATGAGGAGACCCTACTTGCAGAAGAGGATGATGCAGAAATTTCAGCCACTATGGTTGATCATGTTTGTCATGTCTATGATATTGTGGCTTTCACAGAAGAACTCTATGTTGGAGATTGGTTGCAGATTGGCAGGTATCTTAGTACACTAAACAAAAGAGATGAATGGACAGATGAAGAGTTTAAGAAGATCAGAAGGAAAGCTTATGGTTATTTTCTCAAGGACGGATTTCTTTGGAAGCATCCGAAGAAAAGAGGCGGAATACCTTTGTGGGTTGTCTGTGATAGAGAGACACAGTTACAAGTGATGAGGGAGTTTCATGAGAGTCCTTGGGCTGGTCATAGAGGAGTGTGGGCTACTTATGAGAAAATCAAGGAGAAATATTGGTGGAAAGGCATGTATAGAGATGTTTCTCACTTTGTTGAGACTTGCAGAGACTGCCAGATGTATTCAGTAGTGCGTCATCGAGATGAGCTTCATCCAACCTATCCGCTATGCATTCATTATAAGTGGGTAGTTGATTTGGTTACCATGCGTATGGGTCTATGGCAGATGAGGTACATTGTTTTGGCTAGAGATGATCTTACCAATCATGTTGCTGGAAAAAGAATCAAGATTTTCAAGAAAAGAGATGATGAGGATTATGCATTAGAAGAATTTGCAAGAGAACAACGAGAAGAAACTCCAATGGAAGAGACAGATGATATGACAGATAATCTTGTTGATCTATCGGAAATGCATAATGAAGAGATTGATCTGTTTGTGGATCTTGATGATAACGATCATGGGTAGTTGGCCCATCCGGAGGATGCACAGGATTAGAGGGGGTGGATGTCGTATTGCTGCGCATTCGAGGTGTGAAAACCACCCAAAAGTTGTGTGTGTGATTTGTTACTTTGTACATACTTAGTCGTTGTGTTTGTGTTTTGTTTTGCGTGGGCAGTAAAGTGGAGAGGGGTTTGGAGCAAGAGGAACTTATCTATAATACTCTGGTCGATATGTATGCTAAGTGTGACAATTTAGAGGAAGCATGCCAATTGTTTGATAGATTACCAGTCCACAATGTAGTTGCATGGACTGTCAAGGTTGGTGCATATGTCTGATGCAATAGAGGAGCTATCAAAGCAGGTTGAGAAATCCATGCTGAGATCAGGAAATCAGGATTAGAAACAGATTTTTTAATAGGAAACACGCTGATAGACATGCATGGCAGATGTGGCTTGTTTGTAGAAGGACGAGAGGTGTTTGATCAGTTGCCTGTTCGAGATGCAATGTCATAGGCTGCATTGGTTGCATCTTATGCTCAGCATGGGCTTGGTGAAGAAATTTTAGATTTTTTTAAACAAATGGTAGTGGAAGGTGTGTCTGTTGGTGCCATTACTTTGCTCTTTGCTTGAGAGATTGTGCCACCTTAGGAGCTTTAGATACAGGCCGAGAACTCCATGTAGAGATATACAAAAGGAGACTGGATAAAGAGCTTCATGTTGGCAACATACTTATGACTTTGTACAGCAGCAGTGGTTTGTTTACAGAATCACGGTAGGTGTTCAGCAAGCTTCCGGTTCAGACATAGTTTCACGGAATGTACTTATCACAGGATTTACTGGAGGTGGGCGGTAAATTGTGGGAAGAGGCACGAAAAAACAAGCCGCTTTTCTGATGACTATTGTGGGAGGAGCCTAACAAAGGATCGAATGTTTCTGGGGGCCTGCTTTTTTTGAAAATAGAGGATTGGAGGAGAAAAAGCATAAAGCGATCACGCTTCTCACAGAATTAGGGGCGCAGGTGGAAGAACTGGACATATTGTCTACCAAAAGCTCAAGGGGGAAACATTTTTGGGGGAATCGAATCTGAGGAGAGAAAAAGATGATGAGGTTGTGGATAGAAAGGAGACAGAAACTCTGATAGAGGAATCAAAAGATGTAGGTGGTTTGCGTGGCACTATTGGAGAGGAATCTCAGGATGTTCCTGATAAGGAAACTGGTGATCTGGAAGGCACTGGTGAGGAGGTGATGGATACCAAAAACAAAGCCCAAGGGAAACTAGTAACACTTGACACACCATTGTTAGTGTCCAACGCAATAGTGGAGCATTTGCATCTCAGTCTTCATCAGCAAATGTGGAGGATCGCCTAAATAGAGATGCTTTTGAGGATGGTGAAGATGTCGACAGAAACTGCAATTAATTCGTGTGAAGTTTCTGTGTTTGGCCCACAGGTTTGGGCAGTCTGCATAACAACTAGGGAGTGGAATTGAGAAGGAAAGGGAGAGCTTTCCACAAAGATGATATTGAGCCTTTCGAAAGCGCTTCACAGAGTAACGGCCTATTGTACATGGCAAACAACTAAACTTCAGGATTGACAATGACATCTACCACCACCATGGTAGAATCTCATGCAATAGAAGATAGCCACACTGCTCTGCTACTCCAATGAATGGTCGTCAATCTGAAAACCATCTATTTGCAACCCTCAGGAAGACCTTGCTTCCATCGGATCTGTATCGCAATCAGAGTGTAAGGTTTATGATTACCTATCCAAAACTCCAGCAAGTACCCAAAGTCGAGAGAGTCTACAGCAGTTTTTTTTTCGAACAGAGTGAACTATACAAGCTAATAAAAGCAGAGCGTCTGCTGGTTGCCAATCTTAGGCCTTCAACAGCTTTAGAAATCCATCCGGTTGTTGAAGTCCTGTTCCAGAGAAACCTCCTCGCATGTATTTCACTTCTCAAATGTTCCATCCTAATGTTTACAGTGATGATACACTATGTAAGGATATTATTCAGGATGCTTGATCTCCATGTCATAATGTCTTCACCATTCTCACTTCTATTTATTCTCTCCTGACGGATTCAAATCCGGCAAGCCCTGCAAATCCAGAAGCTCCCTCATTATACCAGAACGACATTGCCTTTGACAACAGGAAAGTCAGACGGTGTGTTCGCAGGTCATTGGAGTCATAACATGACAACATATTCTTGATTTCTTACCATCACCCACAAGTCCCAATCTTATCAAGGGAAAGTTGCAAAGGCTAGAACAATGATGGAAGATAAAGAGTTAATGGATTTGTTATTTTCTTTCTTGGATTCGGGGAGTCGATCTGATTTCTTCTTCTTGAACCTTGTTTTGTTATTAACAGAAATAAAACAGAGACTTGGCATCATTTTCTCATATTGCTTATTCTCTTGATTGATCTCCCGTCTTGGAATTTCTCAAGGTCCTCTGTGGTTGCGACTTTGCTTTCACAAACCCTTCGACAGCGCCCGCCCACTAGCTTTATTTCTATTTTGTGTAAAGCAAACTCAAAAGCCAAAAGCGTGCTATTTTGTAATTTGGGCTATTATTTGAGCTTGAAGATGATTAATACATAAAATACATGCTTTGTGGAGCGCTCACACAAGGCATGGGGGAGATTGCACCCAATTGGTCTCTTGTTTATGTCGTGCATGCTTTTTACCTTGAGTTTTGTGCAAAAAGTAGAGTTCTTTTGTTCTTGGGGACCTTCCGGCATTCGCTACGCGAGCATACAACATCCGATCTGCGCACCAATTTTGCGCGTCTAAATTACAGAAAACGCGCGTTTATAAGTGCGTCTAAAATGCAGAGTACACGTGCTAGATAATTCAAATTTAAAAACGAAATTAAATATTTTTTTAAAAAAAAGAGATTTTTTATTTTTCATTTGTGTCTATGAGTGCTTGCAAAAGCGTGTCTACGGGCGTGTCTATATGCCCGTCTAATTTGCCAGATAGAACGCACTAGTAGACGCATTGAATAAATTAAATAAATAATAATTTTAGTTTTTTAATGCGCTTGTATTCACGCGTGTATATGGTAACTATGAACAAGAAAGATAAGTGACTTACAGGGCCGCTGCATCTATACAATCGGTAGATCAATGAAGTGAGACCATGCCTCTCTGCATATCGAGTCTCAAGGCCAATCGAATTGTGATTTATAATGGAGTGATGCAAAGAAAACAAAATGCTAACTATTAGAAACATGATTTTCAGTACAAAGGATATTGCAAAAAAATAAACAAGCAAAAACAAAAGAAAAACTTACAAAGTCCTCCAAATATGTCTTGTGGCTGCCACTCCCAAGATGATAGACCACTCCGGCCTCGAGTTGTGCCCTTCCTGCCTCGCGATGCTGACTCCAACGTCCTGGAGAATCTATAGCCTCCTTCCCTCATCATTCATGATGATGGCTCCTGACCTATCATCGACTAGATATACATATCCCCCTGGGGTATGCGGCATGGGGTGTACCGATCGAGGTAATATCTATCGGCAGGTGTGACAAATCCCGGAGGTGATGCAACTGCATTCGTGCCTCCACTCTATCCACATGAGCCTGAGAGACGCTCCCTGGAACTGCCACGAGAGTGAGGAGTCGCACCTGTACCCCGTGTCGACTGCGGGCTCACTACCTCCGTATCTCTGCAGCATCCCCCTGATCCTAAAGCACTCCCTCCCTCTGGCCCAAGTCTGGAGCGTTGATCTCGTCTACTCGAAGCTAAAGCATCTGATCGCGCTGAAGTAGATCTAGCAGAGCACCCTGACGAGGACCGAGACAGCTCCTAGTATTCAATATCTCTAAATCTCACGATCTGGTCTGGAGACATGCGTGTGAAGATATCTTGTAACTCCTCATTTCTCATCCCTTGACTCATCCTGAAAGTATCACCTGTACAGATAAAAAATGATATTAGAATAATCAATTTAAGTCATACAAAGCACAGTAATATAAATCCTTAAAAAAATATCACACTTAAAATGCATTTCTTATGTACCTTTATAAGTGATTGGTCAACGAATTGAGTAAGTGGATGCTCCAAGTATGAAGTATCCTATGGTCCCATTTCAATCTCCTGACACAACTCTGCATACATTAGAAGTGCAAGGATGCTACTATGTAGTCTTTGCTCCCGGTCGGTATGTTCTTCCAATGATCTAAGACGTTGTGTCGAAAAATTTGTTGGCATAACTCTCTCATGCGAGCCATCACCCTCCTCCCCTTATCATTCATGATGATGGCTCTTGACCTATCATCGACTAGACATACATATCCCCCTGGGGTATACCTAAGATGGGTCCTCTCCCATCTGCATCCACTCTTCTGGGCATCTCCTGGAGGTGATGCAACTCCAACTCAATGACAAGACGAAGACACTGCATTCGTGCCTCCACAGTATCCACGTGAGCCTGAGCGACGCTCCCTGGAACCGCCACGAGAGTGAGGAGTCGCACCTGTACCCCGTGTCGACTGCGGGCTCACTACCTCCGTATCTCTGCAGCATCCCCCTGATCCTAAAGCACTCCCTCCCTCTGGCCCAAGTCTGGAGCGTTGATCTCGTCTACTCGAAGCTAAAGCATCTGATCGCGCTGAAGTAGATCTAGCAGAGCACCCTAACGAGGATCGAGACAGCTCTTGATATTCCATATCTCTAAATCTCGCGATCTAGTCTGGAGACATGCGTGTGAAGATATCCTGTAACTCCTCATTTCTCATCCCTTGACTCATCCTAAAAATATCACCTGCACAGGTAAAAAATGATGTTAGAATAATCAATTTAAATCATACAAAGCACAGTAATATAAATCCTTTAAAAAATATCACACTTAAAATGTATATCTTATGTACCCTTATAAGTGATTGGTCAAGGAATTGAGTAAGTGGATGCTCCAAGTATGAAGTATCCTATGGTCCCATTTCAATCTCCTCACACAACTCTGCATACACTAGAAGGTCGATACACATGTCACCATAAAAGGATGAGTCCTACTCGTTCTCAAAGAATTCTTGGACTCCTATATTTCCATCATTGTTAGCCGATGCTGGCTCCAAGCTTTCAGTAGCCTCCATCCCTTGCAATATAGGCTCCTCTATTTGCATATTGTCTTCATCTATGCTCGGAACATCGCTTTAATCATATACTCTTGCACTTCGGGGAGTTAAAGGTATAACATACCACCATTGAGGTTGTCGGGGATTTGGATAGAAGATTACATGTTCATAAACACGTACAAGATAGTTTAAACCATTATGATATGTACCATGTCGTAATACAATTAACAAACAAATGAGTCTATGCACCTATTCACAATGGACCGGCAACAAAAATGTGTCGCGCAAATCCATCCATTTTTTTTCAGAATCTATTTCAAGAAATCCAGATGGACCTCGTTGAACTATTGCTCCAGCTCATGAGGCTATTAATACTGCAGTCTAAATTCTAAATCGGAGCTATACAAAGGCTCTCAAGGAAAAAACACCTCATGAGGCTTACACTGGTAAGAAACCATCTGTCTCACATTTCAGAATTTGCACATGTTCCAGATGAGAAGAGAAACAAGTTACAACCAAAAAGCAGAAAATGTATCTTCTTGGGTTATAGTGATGAGCAGAAGGCTTACAAATTATATGACCAAGAGGCAAAGAAGATCATCGCGAGCCATGATGTGGTGTTCAAGGAGGAGCCGCATACAATGGAGGAGGAGAAGGCAAGTTCTTCCACTTTATCATCAAACGAAGAAGTAGTCCACTTTGAACCTGTCCCGAGAGCTATCCCTATCCTTAAGGAGGAGGAAGCTTCATCTTCAGATGATGAAGAAAAAGTTCACCAACCTGACATCACCCCACCGGAAAAGCCATTGCCACGCTGGGTGAAGTAGCTCTATGACCACAATAATCCTATGCCTGCATCTGTTGAGGAGAAGGCAGATGGACCAAGGAGGTCTCAGAGAATAGATGAGCAAAGGAGGGCTTCTGCTCACATAGTCAATATGGCCTTGATGGTTGAGATTATGAGAGAAGTAAAGGAGCCAACTGACTTAGAAGAAGCACTTGCAGATCCATCATGGAAGGCTGCTATGCAGGCGGAGGATGACAGTATAATGAAGAATGACACTTGGGAGCTAGTGGATCGACCAGCAAAGTGGAAGGTTATTGGAACCAAGTGGATCTGGAAGGTAAAGTACAAGGCTGATGGTACCTTAGAAAAGTACAAAGCTAGACTAGTTGCCCAAGGATTTTCACAAGTTGAAGGGTTTGATTTTCAAGAGTCATTTGCCCCAACTCCCAGAATGACCACTATTCGCACGGTACTTGCAGTGGCTGCCCACAAGAAGTGGCCAGTGTACCAAATGAATGCTAAGTTAGCGTTCTTAAATGGTGACCTCAAGGAGGAGGTGTACGTGGCTCAGCCGCCAAGGTTTGAGGCCCCCCATTCTGAGAACAAAGTGTGTAAATTGAAGAAGGCATTGTATGGGCTCAAAACAAGCCCCCACAGCATGGTACCAGCGGATAGATAGGTTCTTTTTAAACCTAAACTTCAAAAGATGTGCCTCAGATGCTAACTTGTGTGTTTACATGGATGGTAAAAAGTCTGTAGTGATTGTCCTATATGTGGACGACCTTCTTATTACAGGTGACTATGAAGATATGATCAACCAAACTAGAAAGGCTTTGAGTTCTGAGTTTGAAATGACAGACTTGGGCTTGCTGCACTATTGTTTGGGGATTGAAGTCTGGCAAGAGCCAGGAAAGATCTTCATCTCTCAGAAGAAGTATGCATGGGAGATCTTGAAGGCATTTGGCATGACCGAGTGCAAGGAGATAGTTACACGTATGGAAGTGAATGCAAAGTTATCCGTCGAGGATACATCAGCACTAGCAGACATTGGGAGGTATAAGAGGTTGGTCGGCAGTCTGATCTACTTGTGTAACACCAGACCAGATATCAGTTTTGCTGTTGGTGTTTTGAGCAGGTTCTCAAACAAACCTCATGAGAGTCATTGGAAGGCTGGGATGCAGGTGCTCAGATACTTGAAGAAAACTCTTGACTATGGTATCACATACAGTTTCGGAACTTCTCTTGTGGGGAACTGTGACTCAGATTGGGCAGGAGACATTGATTCCAGGAAGTCAGTTTCTGGTTATTGTTTCTCTTTGGATTGAGGAATTTTCTCTTGGATTAGTAAGAAGCAACCAACAGTGGCATTGTCTTCTACCGAAGTAGAGTACAAGGCAGCTTGTTTTGCTGCATGTGAGGCCGTATGGTTGAGAAGGATTCTATGGCATATGGGAGTGCAGGATGAAGAACCAACTGTGCTGAGATGTGACAATCAGAGTTGCATCGCCATTTCCAAAAATCCAGTGTTTCATGCACGCACCAAACATATAGAGATCCAGTATCACTATGTGCGTGATTTGATGGAGGATGGGATAGTGGAATTGGTCTACTGTCCAACAGAGGAGAATGGAGCAGATATCTTCACCAAAGCACTTACAAAGGATCTGCTTCAAGTTCATCTTCAGAGACTCGGCATTGGGCCGAGGAGATAGTTCACCTATGGGTGGACATTGAGGGGGGGTGTTAGACATGATCAATGCCCCACCCTCATTAGGTGCTACCAATGATCCATGGTGCTCAAAGTTGTAAGGCCCCCATTATGAGGAGAAGCCAAATGTGAGCCCGCACATTGGTTGAGTCCTGACTTGTATGTCAGATGAGGTCTATGTGATCGGATGGCAAAAAGGTGACTGTTGTGGGTCTAATCTTTGGGTTAGATGGAGTGGTTAAGCTGGTAGCAACTCGAGGCACATTGCATTGAGTTGCGTGGTAAGGGAGTTAAAAGGGGCCCCTATTGTGGGGTCCGAGGGTAGCGCCCCCGGCCCGATGGTAAAGGGAATATTCCCTGGAATATTCCCTGGTCGACTAGTGGAGGCTCATATGGTAGGTCGGTCAGCAGGCTGACCTAACGACCTTCGCGGGCTATAAAAGCTAAACCCCTTCGCAGCCATCACTCATCTTTCACCTAGTCAGAGTTGTTGTTCCAGCTAGCCTTAAGTTCTTCACCTATCTTCTCTCTAGATCGCCATCTAAGCTTCACACAGTGGAAGCGCACAGGTGGACAGAGCCATCTTTGTATCGGTTGTTTGGAGTTAAAGAATTTACTGATTCTCCTCTTATCTTTTGTGTACTCTCTATCTCTTTCTCAGATTCTGTTCGCTGCGCCGTGTAATATTTTACATTTTGTACAATCCATGCTCAATAATATAAATATCAGATTTGTGGTCAAGTAAAGCAATATGAGGATTTTCACACTTTGTATTTTCACTACTGATTCAGTGGTAGCCCTTGCCCAATGTTTTCTTATGGAATGACTTCGAGGAATAAATCTTGGAGTCTCTTCTCCACATTGTTGAATCTGCCTTGCTCCACTATGCATATTGTTACAAGACAATGTACTTTAATTCACTTTCTTATCTTTTCGCATGCTATCCACTGATTAGCAGCATCCTCCATTGACAAATGAGTACTTATATCATGCTCATATTCAACTCGAATGCCCGATAAACTAGTTTCTCTTTAAGTTGTAGTAATGCATTAGTGGCATCTCTAAAAAATTAACACTTTCTCTTAACTATGTTAATCATTTTTTCATAAAATTCTTGCTTGGCAATGCCAAGCACCACTCCTAAGGTGAATTCCACTCGATTGTTTAAAATATTTTCTTGAAGAACCTTCTTGAGATCCGTGGCTTTCTCAATATCAGATTGCAGTTTATATCCCAAATGCTTGCTGCTCTTTTTGTCCTCTTGTTTGCTACCCTCTTTTCACTCTTGCCCCACGTCTTCCATAACATGCTCAGGAGATGGTTGAGATTTATAGCTTTAGGTTGATTTATACTTCTTCTCATTACTCTCTTAGATGTCCATATATTATCTTCATTTCTCTTGTATTTCTCTTTCACAAGTACATTTGTATTCTACACTTTTGCTAAATATTCATGTACTGAATATGCATCTATGGGTGATTCCCAACCACTCAGGTCACGAATGTCTTGCCATGTATGAGACATTTCATTGTTAGTAGCCTTTCTCTTTTCAGCTGCATACAAAGCATGTGTCCATATTGTAGCCTTCAGACCAACCATCACTTGGCCAAACATTCTATCAAACTATAGACCAAAAATAGTAACATGTACATTTGCATAAACATTTTGAACATCCAAGTCTTCTAGTAACTTTTGCATATCTCTCTGTCCAAAATTCAAAGAAAGAGACAATCTTGTTTCTTCTACTTGGATCTTGCCATCTTTCTAAAAGATGAGCTATGATGCTAAGGCCTCTTAATAAGAAACATAATCCTTCCTTTTATGCTATAAACTATCACTTCATATACATATTTTTTCTCGTTTAGGGAGTGATACTTGACCCCTTTCCTCTTGTCATTTCTCATCTAATTTTGCAACCTTCAATTGAAGATTCCGCATGCCTTTAACCAAATCATCTAATACATCTTTCTTAATAGTGGAAATATCAAGTACAACCATAAGGTTAGCCACAGAAGTAGGTGGCTTACTAGATACATTAATTATTTTGCCTGTAACAATCAGCAAGCTAGATACATGCAATCTTTCTCTTTTTCTATGCTTTTTCACTAGTGCAATAACACTATCCTTAACATGCCTCCCCTTTAGTTTAAGCCATGTCTACATAGTTAGAGTCTCCAACAAATCATCAAGCTTCTCTTGAAGCTCTAAAAATAATTTAAAGTTTTGACTTACAAGAGCATGTTTTTCTGCAAGATCTAAGTACTCAAATCGACTTTCAAAATCTTTCAATAACTCCGTAGACACAAGACCCTTACTAGATTTTAGAATCTACTCTTGGAAAGTCTTGTGGGTAATCAAACTGGAATCTTCAATGTACAATTCTTCTCGGAGTGTCTTCTTGAAGGCTACCCAATCAGTATCCTGCATGTAGAATTAACTTAGGCTTTCAATTCATGTATAGTGACTCGTATAAAATACTAGCTCCATGGAAGTCAAGCCACCCCAAACAACTCAATCTTTTGAGCATATATATATATATATATATATATATATATATATATATATATATATATATATATATATATGTATGTATGTATGTATGTATGTATGTATGTATGTATGTATCATTAAACAACTTCATCTCACACTCTATTGCCTACAAAGCATTCATCACAATAATTTTTGTTTGAGTAAAATTCTACATCTCTAGTCCTTGTTTTTTAATCGACATAAGCATGTTCATATTCTACACTAATTGCTGCAAAAATTAGTATAAGCTTTGCTTGAATATTCTCCCATCATGCCTTCCCTTTCCACAACCTTTTACATGGGCTTCACCAATGTCAAAGGGATTTTATCGGAAAGGTCGTATCCACCGAGGATTAAAGAGAGAAGAAAGTAGATACTAGGAGATAAAAGAGAATAAAAAGAATAGGCAGGAGATTCAAATGATCAAGAATGCTGAAAATCAAGTTCTCTTCAAGACATATACATACATCATGAATCAACTATAAAACCTTCGGCCAAGTCTACCATAACCCTTACACAAGATAAAGAAAAACCTCAACCATTTAGACTCTACATGTATTACATGTAAACTCTATTGTACATACAAGACAAAGAGTCCAAGAAATCCAAATGTCAATACATTTAGATGATTTCTTGATAGGAGAAGCCCAAGTACTTCTCTCCGGTGCACTGTGTTGTATTGATAGAACATCAGAAGATAAACAAAATCCTTATATAGAACTCCAAATATACTTCTTCAGCCATGTTATTTCTAGTTATTACAAGAGTTATAAGCTGATTGTTTGATGGCTAAACTCCAAGATAAATGATTGTTGAATTATTTAGATAATGTCTACTATTATGTGGAAGCAATCTCGAATCATTAGATCTCCTAAAGCTCTCTCTTATACCCAAAAATGTGTACCAAACACTATCTTCTACTCTAGTGCTTTAGATGGTAAATCTAATGGTTCATGACACTTATTTACAATACTCCCGTATCACTTTTTTCCCATCTCCTCCCCTCCTAAGTATTGTTTGCTAATTGGAAACTGATTGAAAAATGACTTTCTTTCTGCATGTCATCCTATTCTAGAAGTTTTCTACACATTTTTACGATATTTACAAGAAATAATATCCAAAATAGACTAAAATTATCTAAAAATCTTATATATTTGAACCATCCATACTATGAACACTTACATTAATGATTAATATGACATTAACTATCTAGAGTAATACAAAAGTTTAACAATCCTTCAATAATTTTCTACTCTCACTATAATATCTATACTAATAAAAGCTTTGTAAAATAGGGATCCAAGTCCATGACCCTCATTTCATGGAAGGCCAAACCTTATCACATTCTAGCATATACATGACATCGTTGAGTGGTGGGTTTTGTGAGAATAATGATCCTTTTATCAAGAAGTAGGAGTAGAGATAAGAATGTCGAGGAAAGACACTATCAATCAATTGATGTGTGATGTGCAACTAAGCCTACTTTCCCTACTACAAGCACTGCAAGAGGAAGCTCATGGTTAGATGCAGAAAACCTAGAAGTATATTATGGTTATATTTAGAAGATATGCAAATCAAGGTCGTACATTGGATGCTATGAATACTAGTACGTATATAACCAAAAAGAAAATGTCCAATATTGATGGAGGTTACACAACAAGAACATTTCACTCATTTCCCTATTTGTACACGAATCATGTATCGATTTCGTAGAATTAAGATGGATGCATTGAAGAGGGAAACACCATGTCGTGCTAGAATCGAAACTCTGGTCACGCATAGAAGCGAGTTCCAAACTTTAGAATGGGATGAGCCTTCACCGGCGCCAAGAGACAACACTGACGTGAGACCATACTAGCTGCCACATAGGCGGCCCACGAGGAGTGTGATCATTCATGATCATGATGGGTGGGTCGGGAGAAAGGCAGAGCCTGGATGAGACGGTGCTAGCCATTGTGGGATGGCGTATCATGGTGTTAGCGTTGGCGATGGTGATCGGGGTTGGATGCAGCAGGAGCGTGGGCATAGTGATGTTCATGGCGGCGGTGGCCTCCCTCGGAAGATCGAGGAGCAGGGCTCGTTTGACGGTGGTGGTTATGATCATCATGATCACGATCATTGTAAGTGGTAGCATCATGGTGATCATCATGGTCATTCTGGCGATGGTGAGCTGGATATTTAGGTGACGCATGTTGATGGTAGGCCTTACGATGGGCTCCATGATGATGATGGTGAGCCGGAGATTCAGCTTCGGGGGTCGCATGTTGTTCCTGGTGCTGGCCATAGTACTGGGATGGCGCATCACGGTGTTGCTGTTGGCGATGACGATCGGGGTTGGATGCAGCAGGAGAGTGGGCATGGTGGTGGTGGCCTCCTTTGGAAGACTGAGGAGCCGTGCTTGGTTGACGATGGTGGTGATGATGATGATGATCACGATCATCGTGGGTGGAAGCGTTATGGTGATCATTATGGTCACGGCGGCGATGGTGAGCTGGATATTCGGGCGCCGCCGGAGATTCCGCTTCGGGGGCCGCATGTTTTTCATGGTGGGTCTCATGAGCCCCATGTTGACCATGGTGAGCCTCGTCAGCTTCATGCCGATGGTCACGGTGATGATGATGGCGATGTGGTGCAGGAGCAGCATCGCCCGGAAGAACATCGATGGTGAGCTTCATGCCCAGCTTGGTGCAGTCGCCTGGAACCCCAGAAATGAACCAGTGCCGACCAGCTGTCCGCAGGGTCACCACGGTGTCACCCGGCCTGGACTTGTGCCTGAACGACGTCACGCCGCCTTTTGCGTCACAGGACGCGTAGTCCGCTGCATTGCGTAGCTCCACTACGTTGTGCGTCCCTTCTGCATACCTGAAAGCTGCATAGATGACAGCAATACAACCCAAACGCAAGCAGCAGAAGCAGTATATATTCCAGTAGCATATTAGTTAATTGCGGTCGTAATACAGACACATTAGAAGGCGTGAGGATTGAGTCTTTCATATACTACTTACATAAGCTGTCGCCGACCCTGAACACGCGGTGCTCAGCCCATCTGTGGTAGTCTACGTCCGCGTGCCACCCCTCCGCGCCTCCTACCACGTACCTGTGCGCGTCGGCGCCGTAGCTCAAGTATACAAGCAATATGACGGACAGCAATGGAAGTGACAGCACGTGAGCGGGCGCCATGGTATAAGGAGGCCAGAAGTAATAAGCGTATAAGTGATCAGCTCATCTGTTCCACGCCAGGAATATTACATAGTTCTCCCACGATGATCTGGATTCTGTATCATGAACTACTTGTACCTGCTATTTTGTCCATTGGGCAGTTCGGTCGGTCCCGCGGGCCGCCCGCCTTATTTCACGATCTTTTATTATCCTTGGAAAGAAACTTGCTTAGCCGACATTATATTGATTTCCTATCCGAGGTGGTAAATACACTACAAGCCATTGGATGGCCACTTCGCTACGGAAACATGAAAACCAAGTTTAGTAAAGT
Source organism: Lygodium microphyllum (assembly GCF_053477565.2). NCBI lineage: Eukaryota > Viridiplantae > Streptophyta > Polypodiopsida > Schizaeales > Lygodiaceae > Lygodium > Lygodium microphyllum. The sequence continues at coordinate 42,223,014 of NC_141161.1, read as the reverse complement.
GTCACTCGCGACTTTTCAAGTAGGTCATACTCCATAGTGTTCACTTTGGATGAAATTTTTTGTTAGGACATAAAATCTAAGAAATAATATTATTACATATTTTTTGTCAGCACATAAAATCTAAGAAATAATATTACTATATTTCTTGATATGTTTTTAGCATGTCCTTTTTCATCTTGATAGTTATTGTTCATTGAAAATTTTCATGTTGTAATTTAATTCTTTGAAATTTGTTGTTTTGCATTGGATGATAATCCAATCTCTCTCTCTCTAACATGAATATCAGGAGTGTAAGTACTAGCCTTTAATATAACATGAATACAAGTACCACAGTTTTATTTTTATTCATTAAGCATGACACAAGTGGTGTGTAGGGTGGCCGAAAAGTTGGGTTGTGCCCAAACAGAATGTCCAATAATGGAATATTTAAACCGTGCATCCATGTGTATACAAAATAATAAATATTTGTCAAGCGCTTCAATAAATAAGTGCGCCTAAATAAATATTAGCACCATGCCTTTAATAATAAGACATGCGCCCATCAAAAATGATAATTTATTCTAGATAATTTGAATACACACTATCGCCTAGTGCTTCCAAACGCCACTACCGCCTGCTCTACACATCAACTGAATCATTCACAATTATTAGAAAATAATAAAATTAAACCGACAAAAGTAATTACCTAGCAGTCTTCAACCACAAAATAAATAAATAGGTTGGAACTCTGTCCTAACTTTAATTTAATATGAGTGCACTCTAAACACATAAATGTCCCTTAATTGAAATATGTATTTTGCGGAATCACCCACCATGGAATCACCCATGTGCACATTAAATTAATTTGATGCCCAAAAAGGACAAGCGTCCCCGTCAACTTCTCGCACAAGAAATCCACCTTGTGTATGAGCCTCGGCAAATAAATAAATTTTTACAGAATCCACCGCAAAACCTCATAGAATCCACCGTGGAATAAAAACTCAGGGAATGCACTATGGTCTCACGGAATCCATCGTGGAATATGCCTATCCTGGCATCAGTAAGCCTCAATACTCACAATAACAAATATTTTATTTCCTAGTCATACTATTGTAGTGTGCGTATAAATTAAACCATTAAACCTGTCTAGCATACCACTAAGATAAAAGACCATTAAACTTATCCACACCAAATAGATACATGGCCCTCTTCGCCTAATAAGATATACCATTTAGCAAAAATGGCCCTCTTGACTTAACGAAATATAACACACATCCAAAGCAATCAACTCTCTTCGTCTAAAGTAAAAAGCCATATACAAATCCCTCCTTGGAGAGGTACTAACATACAACAAGACACTCTATTCCAAGGAGAAAATAGAGTTCCTAGCCCTAAATTAGATGCATCATATTATAACCCATAAGTCCTGCATATATAGCAGGAGGTATATGCATAAAATGGGTCTCGGCTACTCTTTGCATTACCCATACTAACCATTTCTTGCCATATATAAACTATGTTTTGATAAAAGTCTCCATAATCGACTAGGTCCTATCTCATCATCAATGGAGATATCTAAACAAGGACCACAATTGAAAAAGAGGTATTCTTCATAAGCATAATTTGCTAATGAATCGGTAAACTAATTCGAATATTATGAAATTAGCTGAAGAGACACTCTCTCAAACTTATCCATCAGGTTCATAGCAACATGGAATCCCATCCAATTGATTCAAAACCAACTAGAAATTCCCTTTTACTAGTAACTCACGAATACCACCTTTCTTAACAATGTTCATCCCCATGATAAAGGCTTTATATTCCACCATATTATTAGTGAATCCTACCCCAATGTAGGTAGCTAATTTCATCATGATTCTACATTAGGGGTCTCTAATGAGTACCCCAATACTCCCTTTCTTATTGGGACCCCTAAATGCTCCATTAAAAAAGAATGTATATGTTCATAAAGGGTTCATGCATCCGGACATCATTGGCTCCTTTATTTTTTGGGAAAATGAAAAAGTTGTAGATCGTTGAGCTAGACTTTATAGATAGATTTCAATGCCAAGAATGCAATGCAAGTGTTAGTTCATCAATCGGAGGTCGTTTGACCCCCATTTAATCCTCACAAGGTTTGGCATTCTAAGCAGTTATGTGATCTAGGAGCTAGAAAGTGTAGGATGAATGCTAGATTGATAGATTTTGATACTAAAGAAGCCAACCGTCATCGAGTTAGAGCACAATTCCGAGACCGTTTGCACCCTCAACGAAGATGAAACCACTTTCATACAGTATGAGAACCAAAATTCTAACTAGATATTTTAGTACTTAAAGATTAATGAATTAGTTAAGGGCTAAAATCCAAAAATTCACATGATGTGTGGGAGGGGGGTGTCATTCTATTTGGCACCCCATTTTTTGATTAAAAATTTAGATTTTACGCCTATTTGTGTCAGAGGGAGAGGCAAGAAGGGGTTGAGATGCTGATTTTCCATGCCTTCCATCTCTTCAAATAGATCAAAAAATGGCTAAGTAAATCAAAATTTCAGTTTCTAGTCTTTCTCTCTCCTTTCTCCTCTGTATTGTGTGTTTCCATAGTTGATTTTATGAGAGAAGCGGGTGGGCTGAGATGCGAGATTTTGATCGTGGGATGATGTTGGAGCGTGGATCCAGGTTGAAAGGAGCGTCTCCAATCATAAGATGTGTATAATATAAAGAAATGTTCTATGAGTAAGTCATAAATTTACTTCTTTTATGATAAATTCCATTGGTAAATGATTGAAAATGGTTGTATTTGGTTGTTAATGTTGTGATCTATAAAAAATGTTAAGGAAATCAATAAAAAATGAGTTATCTAACAATTTCTTTATAAACATGCAAAATCCGTAACATTGTAGTTTTAAGGAAGATAATGAGTTTTTGGATTTTTGTTCTAGATATCATGTTTGCATGGGATGGAATGACACCAATCAATGTACGAAATCCCTCTGAGGAGCGTGGGAAGGGTTATCCATTGGATTACAACTCATACAAATACAAAGTTCTATAGTAGAGGTTAGGGTAGTATATCCCTTAGACACTCCATGCTACCATGAGGCCATGTGGGGTGGTTTGGGTGAGTAGTAGAGGCCCGGCTAGTGCCATAGATCCAGTGTTGAGCCCGTTTTAGGTTGTGGCAGTGCTGTTGAACACCTAAATTTTGTACTCGTGATCTTGATTATCGTATTGGGACTACAAATATTGGCACAGTAGGACTACACTTCCCATCACAGGGATAAATTTGGAAACTTATAACAAAACATAAGCATGTATGTTACTACTTGAGACTCCCTTCCATTAACACAACTTCCAATACAAGTAAGTATTGAAAAATCAAGTAAATGACATTTACACTACTTGTCTAGTTTGTCGGCACATTGTGACATGTCCATGGCTATTCATTTTCACACACTATGAGTAGGCCACCTCCTAGTTTGGAACACAAAGTGTGAACAGATATTTATTTAAAAATACAAACCACATCTGGAAAAGCTTAGGGGGTTGAGGATATGTATATCCTCTACATCCTCCCCTGTACCAAGTGGCAAAGGTACCATTAAACACCTAAAAATTTTACTTGCAATCTTAATTATCGCATGGGGACTACAAATCTTCATAGTAGGACTGCACTTTTTGCCACAAGGACAAATTTAAAAACTAAGTAATAAAACACGTGGTAAGAAGATGAGTTACCACTTGAGACTCCCATCCATTAACACAACTTTCACTATAAGGAAGCATTGAAAAGTAAAGCAAATGACATCTACACTACTTGTCTAGTTTGTCTTCACATGGTGAGATGTTCATGATTATGCATTTTCACGCACTATGATTAGTCCACCTCCTGGTTTGGAACACAAAGAGTAACCAAACCGTTATTTAAAAATTCAAAGCACATCTACTAAAGATTGGGGGGGGGGGGTTCACTATATGTATATCCGTATCTATGAATTTATAAATATCCTTATTTATGAATTTTTCCTGAAAAAAACATAACACTTTCTATTCAATTTGTACATAACCCCTTTATATAAACACAATTTTCTATGTAAAAATGTATTTAAATGGTATTTTAAAAATACATTATTTTGAATTCATGTGCTGCACACATATATTCATGGGTGACCTCTACAAGTGACAAAGACATGCTTTGACTTTTAAAATCTTGTTAATTGGGACAGCTAGGCACAAAATGGCTCATAACTTTTGCTCTGTAACTCGAATCACCAAGATTTTTGAAGGAAAGTTGTAGTTCCAATTCCAAACTACAATTTGCTAGAAGACATTGTAGTTAGACACTAAATATTTTTGCCCCAAAAAATCTCTCCACAGTTTGCAATTTTCCATTTCTACATGTAGTCTACTATAGACATCAAACTTTCAAACTTGATAAAGGGATCCTCGTTAGAAATGTGAATATCCATTTAGTAGGCTTTCTATATTTTAGAATCCGTCTAATTAACATTGTATTTTCAAATATCAAAACACTCCAAAATTGCTAACCATATTAACAATTTTCTCTATGACTTCTATATGCACTACTTACAATATCCATATTTACATGATTCTACAAATGTATTTCATCAAATGGAATCCATTGATTCTACTTTTATGTAGCCTTGTCATGAGATTTGTTGCCCAAGGTTTAAACATAAAATTTTTAACCTCTACATATATTGCTTAGTCACTTGTAATTTAGACAAACTACAAGAGACTTGCCTAGTGCAATAAAACATGAAGTCTAAACCACCAGCATATAGCATAGTGAAGCAAAGATGGGGGCTCTCTACCTTAAAATACAATAAATTTATCATAAGTCCTTGACAAGATGAATAAATATGGTTACTTACTTTTAATTCTCTTCACAACACTTACATGAACTCGCTACAAGTTCTGTAAGTCATGGGACATTTTATAAAATGGTCATGAGCAGTTGATTTGGAAGGATCCCTTGAATTACATTTCCCAGGAGCTAATGATGTGGCTGTGTACATATGATCTTCAAAGTTTTTAAGACTATTCACAAGCCAAGTCAAGGGAGTCGGAGTTACCTAGGTTAACCAAGCATAAGACATTATATATGACTTGTAGCATTGCCTATGTGACTAAAATAGTCAAGGGAAATATAAAAAAAGGCAGCTTGAATTGTGCCGCATTTTTTGGGCAAAACTCAAAGAGGCAACAGGCACCATGGAAGGATAAGGGAAAGTGGTGTCTAAAGCTTCCACATAAAGGGGCTAATCAAGCCATCCATCTACAACTAGTTGGAGTCCACTTGACATGTAAGTGCTCCTTATTCTATGCTTTTAGGAAAATAGAAGGCCATTCTTGGCTGAGTTAATAGGGAAAATTTGTGAATATAAAGGGCAGCAACCCATACAAGGGAGAGCTCGATTATGAGTCTGAAGAAAGTTGTGTACGCTGAATTAGACCTCCCATGTCAAGAGATACATCAAATCTACTCTCTTGAGTCTTCCAAGTGCTGAGTACGAACTATTATTGGACTTCCTATCCTGAACATTGTTAGGCTGAAATTCTTCTTCTTGCTCCATTGATTATCTTGACCCAAAGGGCTCACCCTTGCTCTTGAAAAGCTTATTGCAAGCTCTTAATGGAGGGGTGTATCAAGAATACTTCTAGATTTATCTTAACAAGAAATGTGGGCTGAACTGAAAGGTCCAAAAATGTTATTTAATGGGCTAAATTTCTACTCTTCAAGACCTCTCTTATTTAGTTCATGAGGTACTTGTATTTATGAAGAACACTGACCTATAAATTTTAAAAAACTAGAAATCAAAATATACTTACAAACTCTGCCTCCCACGACTCTCTGCCGCCCGATCCGTAATGCGACGATCCCATGGTTTCCATTTGGATCCGTCACGCCTCTGCATGCTGGCGACTCTTCACTTTCTCTATTGCTTTCTTCTTGGCTTTCTTCCACTCTACGCGGTGGCACATAGGTGGTTGGCTATAGGCTCCACGCCCCTCCCCCTGCCTCCACACACTACAACAAAAAGGCTCCATAGACACGCTTGTAGACGCAATATTTGAATTGTGAAAAAAAAAGTCGGGCGCGTTTATTAACGCGTCTATTTTCGCGTCTACAAAATCACGTCTAAAAGCGCGCTTATAGTCAGAAGTAGACGCACACTTAGACACGCCTATAGACGCGGGTATAAACACGCTACGTAAATATATAATCATATTTATAAAAAAGTGGATATATTTATATTGTGTGTCTATACACACGTGTATCTACGCGTCTAAAACCGCGTTTACTCTGAAAGTTTTTGACGAGAATAGACAAACATTTATCCTCCAATTTAGACGCGCTGATAGACGCACAAAATAGAGGTATGAAAAAAAAACCAGAGAGCATGTGGCTTTGCAAGCCACATGCTCTCTGGTTTTTTCACCCCCATCAACATCAAATTGTATACTTAGGGAAAACAGAGAAAGATTATTTTGAAGATTGAATACTGAAAACAAAACAATATATGTAGCACACGAAATTTCATATATATAGATGAAACATTTTTACATTATGAGTTCTAGTGCTTATGACGTCATGATCGCAAGTACTAGCTAAAAGTAATACATATCAAAAATGAAAATTACAAGCCAAGGGGAGGCATGCATGCATGGGGCTCCTCTATATCTCCTCAGAAGAGGCATCATCATCGCTACCACCACCAGTGCCTGTGCCGCTGCCGTTGCCACCACCGCTACTGCTAATCCCCCCTTTGCTATCCTCAACTACATTAGGGTTCGCCTACACAAAGGATTAAAATATATAATACCATTACAAACAATAAATCATATTGATCTATACTTTTCATGTAAAAAATAAAACATACCTCTTCTGGTGGTGGAATCCTCATGGCGCGATTATATTGCTCCTCCGTGATGAGTCCCTCCTCGTAGAAATGCTGCCAAGTGGACACCCGGTTATGACCTGGATGGTAGCCTACCTCTTTAGGAGTAGACATCCTACCAACAATATGGAACTACAAAACAATTTGAACATACAACTAAAACACATTAAATAATGAAGTGAAACAAATTACAAAATTTAATTTTAAAAAAGAAATCAAATAATACTTACAAACTCAGTCTCCCACGATTCCCTGCCACCCGATCCGTAATGCGACGATCCCATGGTTGCCATCTGGATACGTCGCGTGTCAAGATTGTGGGAGAGAAGGAAGGAGTCTCGCTTGAAGCTTTCTTGCTTGCACAATGGGGGAAGACACACAAGGGTGGAGGCTGAAAACAGTTTCCTCTTCTTAGTTGTGTAAGCCAAAAGAACTCAAGTACAAAGAAATAGAAGAACCCTCTATATGGGTCTCAAACCAAACTCAACTAACTAAGGTGGCATACTAACTGAGCCACGAACTAGAATAGATAAGGATAGCTATCATGTAGCTATTATTCATGGGCGGTGTACCAACCGCATCTGCAACCGACACGTCGGTGACATAAATACACAACGGTCACCCTGGCGTATCACGAGTGGAGCTCGATATCTCAACACTCCCCCTCGAGCTCAATCCCAATTCCTGCACACCAAGCAGGTCTCTGAACTTGCGCAGCTTCTCTGCGCCCAATGCCTTCGTAAATATGTCAGCTACCTGATCCTCTGTGCTGACATAAACTAGATCAATAAGACCTAGTAAAACCCTCTCCCGCACATAGTGATAATGCACCTCAATGTGCTTTGTTCTAGCATGATAGACTGGGTTATTTGCCAAGTGTATACTACTCATGTTGTCACAATAAATGACAACTGGCCCATCTGTAGACTGATGCATATCATAAAGTAGCTTATGCAACCAAGCTACCTCACATGCAGCCATTGCTGCACCCCTGTACTCAGCCTCTGTGCTCGACAAGGCAACTGTAGGCTGTTTCTTGCTGCTCCAAGTGACTGCAGCACTCCCAAAAGAGAACACATATCCACTGGTAGATCGTCTATCAGAAATACTACCAGCCCAATCAGCATCAGTGTATCCATGCAACTGTATCTGAACCCCAGTCTCATAAAATAGTCCATACTGCAATGTGGACTTCACATACCTGAGTATGCGTCTAGCCACATCCAAATGTGGTTTCCTTGGAGCCTGCATAAACTGACTTACCAATCCAACAGCATAGCTCAAATCTGGCCTGGTAATAGTCATATAAATCAAACTTCCTACTATGCGTCTGTACATAGTAGGGTCTTCTAGAAGCTCACCTGCATCTGTGCTCAGCTTCACATTCTGCTCCAAAGGAACTGAAATAGGCTTACAGCCTGTCATCCCATATTTGGACAGCATGTCCAATCCATACTGCCTCTGCAAGAGCTGTATCCCACTTGGTGATCTAATCACCTCAATGCCCAAGAAATAACGCAGCTCTCCCAAATCCTTCATCTCAAACTTCTGCTTCAATAGAATTTTCACATGAAGGATATCTTCATCACTGTCACCTGTCATAATCAAATCATCAACATAAATGACAAGTAGCATAATACCTTTCTCTGTTTTCCTCACATAAAGTGAGAAATCTGCCTTGGAAATCTGAAAGCCAATAGTGACAAGATACTGTCCTATCTTGTCAGACCATGCTCTAGGTGCTTGCTTCAAGCCATACAAAGCTTTCTTCAACCTGCAAACAAACTCAGGATGAACAGCATGCACATAACCTGGTGGCTGCTCCATATAAACCTCTTCTTGCAAATCACCATGCAAGAAGGCATTCTTTACATCCATCTGATGTAAAGACCATCCCTTTGATGCAGCCATAGCAATGACTGCTCTTACAGTTGCCATCCTTGCAACTGGACTGAATGTTTCTTCATAGTCAATGCCATATGTTTGTGCATACCCCTTGACTACTAATCTTGCCTTGTATCTGTTCACAGAACCATCTGCATTGTGCTTCACCTTATAAACCCACTTACAGCCAATTGCATTCTTACCTTTAGGCAAAGGTACTAACTCCCATGTAGCATTTTCTTCCAAGGCATCCATTTCTTCATCCATGGCTTTCTCCCATTTTTCTTTTCCCATGGCTTGCTCAAAAGATGTGGGTTCTGGTTCCTGTATCACTTTGACCATATATGCATAGTGAATGGCTGTAAATCCATCATATTTCAGCCTATCCACAGGATACCTAGCTCTCGTAGACCTGCGCAAAGTAGGTTCACTCCCAGGTGTTCTCAAAACATCCCTGGTCTTCCTTACTCCAGGTGTAACAATAGAAGGAATACCCAACTCATCATCAATGCTCTGTTCTGAGCCACTGGATTCACCATCCACATAAGAGTGACCTGCATTCACATCACACATGGGCTGATCTACCTTCTCTTTTCCTTTTCGTGATACCTGCATACCACTATTTGCGCTGCCTTCAGAAGATTCTCCTGATCTCAATCTGCCTGTCCATGGCGAAGAATGTGAACCACTGCTAGAGGATGCTCCAGGTCCACTAATATTTTGTGACTGCTGCTGTGAATTCTGTGCAGCATTACCATTTTGTGCATCTACATCATCAATCACATTTACTGGTTTATACCAGCTACTCATCTCATCAAAAACAACATCTCTGCTCACTGTAAACTTACGAGTAGAAGGGTTATAACATCTATACCCTTTTTGCTGCAGAGAGTAACCAATAAAGATGCACTTCTCAGCTTTTGGATCCAACTTGGATCTCAGCTCATCTGGCACATGTACATAGGCAATGCAACAAAAAATTTTCAAATGAGAAATATCTGGTTTCCTACCAGTATACCTCTCCTCTGGAGTCATTCCATGTATTGCTGCAGTGGGAGTCCTGTTCATTATGTAGACTGCTGTAGCAACCGCTTCAGCCCAATAAAAATCTGGCAAGTCTTTTTCATTGAGCATGGCACGAGATACTTCTCCAATATGCCTGTTTTTTCTTTCTGCAATTCCATTTTGTTGTGGGGTATAACTGCATGAATATTGCTGCTTTATGCCATGCTCCTGCAAGAACCTTGCAAACTCATTTGAGAGGTACTCTCCCCCTCCATCTGACCTTAGGCATTTTACTTGCAGACCTGTTTCTTTTTCAACCATAGCTTTAAGAGTTTTGAAATGACCAAAAACTTCACTTTTCTTTTTCATAAAATACACCCAAACTTTTCTGCTATAGTCATCAATAAAACTGACAAAATAATGACAGCCTCCAAGAGATGCAGCTTTAGTAGTCCACACATCAGAGTGGATTAATTCCAATGGCTTCTTACTCTCTTGAACATGTCTAGGAAATGGTTTCCTTGCCTGTTTTCCAAACTGACAGGCTTCACATACCTTATGCATTTCTGCAACCTTGAATTTAGGCAATCCTGCAACAATGTTTTGGGCCTGCATTGATTTAAGTCGCTGTACATTAACATGACCAATGCGTTTATGCCAGATATCAATATCTGCAACTACACCGGTCCCATGTGCAAACATTGCTGCACTCAATTCAGACATGTCTGCATCCAATGTAAACATTCTGCCCTTCTTCTTTCCTTTTGCTATCAAGCGACCTTTATTTTTCATATCCTCAACAAAGCATCCATGAGGATTAAATCTGACCTGCAAGCCCTGCTCAACCATTTGACCAACAGAAACCAGATTCTTGGTGATATTCGGGACATGAAATACATCAGATAGGTATTTCTTTTTCCCATCCTGCATAGACAAGGGAATTTTTCCAATCTGCACAATAGGATGTGCAGTATCATCACCAGTCTCCACAAATCCTGGTTTTTCCATTTTCCTTGCATCTTCCATCCATTCTGCATGACCTGTCATGTGGTTTGATGCACCTGAGTCAACATACCATACATCATTGCTTTCTTCTGCACTTGTCATAGAATTGTTCATGTGCTGCACCATGAACAAATGCTCATTTCTGTCATCACCCTGTCTACTAGAAGATGCATAATTCCCTTGTTGTAGTTTTCCATTCATGATGTCATTCTGCTTTTTATAGCAGTCTTTAGCCATATGACCCATTTTACCACAGTAGTAGCATTCAACATTACTGTTTGCATTTTGGCCTCTCTGCCATCCACCACGACCTCTTTGGCTCCCCCTGCCTCTAGAGTTACCACGTCCTCCTCCATAGGACTGGTTTTCTTGTGTTTGCTGCATATTCTGATTTCTACCACGGCCTCCAAATCGGCCTCCTCTACCTCTGCCTCTACCTCTTCCAGCATTTGAGTAGAAGACAGCTTCTTTTGAAGTTCCTCCTGAAGAAGATGCACCACCATTTCTCTGCTCCTCAGAAATTAGAAGAGCAATCAACTCCTCAAAATCAGGAAATCTTTCACGAACTGAAATGGATGTCCGAAACTGTGCATAATCCTTTCCTAGACCATTCAAGGTCACAGAAACTAAATCATCATCTTCCACTGGCGACCCAATGGAAGCAAGTGCATCTGCAATCTTCTTCACCTTCATGTGGTAGTCATTGATGCTCATATTTTCTCTTTGCACATTGTGCAACTCTTGCTTGAGCTGCATTTTCCTGGCTTGCGTATTTGTGCTATACATCTTTGACAGAGTATCCCATGCCTCCTTTGGCGTACTTGCATCCTGAATATGCACAATCATAGAGTCTGAAATACTGATAGACAGCCAGTACATAACTTTCCTGGCTCTCTCATGCCATGCTTTAAATGCCTGCATTTGCTGTTGATTGGGAACATCAGGAAGAACTGGTTCTTCTTCATTTCCTGCAACAAATTCCCAATATCCTTTTCCCATAAGGAAATTCGTCATTCTAAACTTCCATGCTTGGAAGTTGTTCTTGTCAAGCTTTTCAGTTACAATCTGTGAAAGAGAATCAGACGCCATTACAGAATACTGCAAAAGATTCTGTCACTGCAAAAAACACGGCTTCACCCTCACAAGGGCAAATCTGCAAAACTGGCGAAAGTGGTATTTGACCACACAGTCACTTCCTAGTGACGATCTTGCATAAACAGAAACCAGGGATGATTCTGTAACTCCCAATGTCTCTGCGCACAAGCATACGATGCAATTTCTGTGGTAACTTTTCACCGACCTGTAGAACAGTGGTCGCACAGCATAAAACAGGGCTTTTTCCTGAGTGCGTGCAGAAAACTTCCGCCTCCAAAACAGGCCCCGAAATGGCCTCAAATCAAAAAAACAGGGTCGCCGAGAGCTAAATCTCTCTCCCGCAGCATATACTGCCCTCTTGCTTCAGCGCGAAGGGCGTCTCAACCTGAGACAATGCACTCCTGCAATTTCCGGCTGTGCTACCTGCAGAGATCTGCTCCCAAAACAGAAAATGAAAGCAACACTGCTCCTCTTACCAGAACACCGCGAGCTTGGCTTGCTTTCTTGAGCTCCTTACCACGAACAAGGCTCTGATACCATGTCAAGATTGTGGGAGAGAAGGAAGGAGTCTCGCTTGAAGCTTTCTTGCTTGCACAATGGGGGAAGACACACAAGGGTGGAGGCTGAAAACAGTTTCCTCTTCTTAGTTGTGTAAGCCAAAAGAACTCAAGTACAAAGAAATAGAAGAACCCTCTATATGGGTCTCAAACCAAACTCAACTAACTAAGGTGGCATACTAACTGAGCCACGAACTAGAATAGATAAGGATAGCTATCATGTAGCTATTATTCATGGGCGGTGTACCAACCGCATCTGCAACCGACACGTCGGTGACATAAATACACAACGGTCACCCTGGCGTATCACGAGTGGAGCTCGATATCTCAACATCGCGCCTCTGCATGCTAGCGGCTTGTCATTTTCTCCGTTGCTCTCTTCTTGGCCTCTTTCCACTCCTTGCGGTGGCAATTGGGTGGTTGGCCATATCCAGGGTGCCCCTGCTCTTGTCTCCGCAATGACTCCTTGGCGTGCATCATAAGGTGAGACCTCTTGTTATGAAGTGCGTCTCTCACCTTTGACCGTCCCCAATCATCTGAGAATCGTGAATTCTCAGGATTAGGGTACCTTTTATGTACTACCCGCAGTACCTCTTGCCACAAACCATTTTTTTGGTGCTTGAAGGGAATCATGCAATCTTTGTATGTGCCATGCACGACACTCCTCAAGTAAGCTATCACTTCCCTCCCCTCAAAGTCATGCAAGATACCACCAACATCAATGATAGAGTAGTACACTTGTGGAGGCTCACCTCTCTCATTTTTCGGTGAGGGTGATCGAGAGCCACCACCCAGGAAACCCCCACAAAGCCCTCGACCTCCTCGTCCTCCTGCACCACTCTCCCTCCTCCCTCGACGTGCACTACCCTCTACCTCACTCGATACACGTGCCTCTGCAGATGTACGTGCTTCGGCCGATCCATGTACCTCAGCTGATCCCTGTGTAGGAAAAGATATGATAGGTGTCCCAAACATCACACTGAAAACCTCATCTGGAGTGGGAGGGCGACCAAGATAATTGGTCATCTCCCCCATGAATTGCTCCTTGTTGATTGGGGTGCTGGAGGATCCAGGATTCCACATCTACACAAGAAAAATCATATTACCCTGTGTAGATAAAACATATTACATACAACGTCTATACCTGCGTCTCTGTGAGCATTTGCCAGTGCGTGTATCCTCGCATGTACATTGCAGAGCACATGCGCCTGCACACGCACTCAAAGGCGCGCCCCCAGAGAAACGTTTTCCGCGTCTATATCTGCATCTACATTGAGATATAGACGCGCTATCAGACGCGCTTGGTCGGCTGATTTTAGCAGATGATCGTCATTATTGATTTACAAAATGCAATACATAATGAAATCACAAATCCTAAATACACAGACAAAGCAGAGAGAGGAAGATAGAAAGAAAGAGAGAGAGAGAGAGAGAGACTCACCTTGGGTGTTTGGTGTGGCGGGTGGTGGCGCTTCTTCCTTCTCCTTCTTCCTCTCCTTGGTAAGTTACCCTCCCTTGATGCTTGCTTCCTTGCTTGCTACTTCTTCTTGTTCTCCTCTCTCTTATTCTCTCTTTCTTCCTCTCCTTGGCTTTCCTTTTTCCCTTCTTGTGTGTTTGAAATGAAAGAAGAGGTGAGTCATGAGGAGGTGAGGCATGAAGAGACTGCATGTCGGCTAAACTCAAGCTTCAAAACCGCAAAAAACGTAGGAAAGGAAAGGCGCAGTTTGAAAAGAAATGATTTAAGTATGATTTGAATTTTGACGTGTGCGTCTATTTTTGCATGTATAAGCACATCTATTTGCACGGATATATAGACGCAAAAGTCGCGTCTATTTACACGCACGTTTAGACGCACCTATAGATGCTGTGATAGATGCGCTCGGCTTTACGCGTCTAACATACGCGTCTATGCCTCGTTTCTGTTGTAGTGGCAGTGAGTCCCTGGCCCGTGTCATGAGGTGGGATCTTTTGTTGTGAAGCATATCCGTCACTTTTGTGCATCCCCAATCATCCGAGAATTGCTGACCCTCAAGATTTAGGTACCTCCTATGGACTACCGTCAACACCTCCTGCCACAAGCCGCTTTTCTGATTTTTGAAGGCAATGAAACAATCTTTATACGTCGCATGCACGACGCTCCTCATGTACGCCACTACATCCCTTCCTTTATCATCATGAAATATGCCACCACCATCTGTAACTCTATAGTATTGACGTACAACCTCCTCTACGTGATCTACTAGTGAGGGTAATCGCTCGCCACTTCCTAGGCAACCCCCACACAAGCCTCGTCCTCCCCCTTGACTCTCCCTCCTCCCTCTCTGTCGACTACCCTCTGCCTCACTTGACACACGAGCTTCTGCAGATGCACGTGCTTTTGCAGATGCTTGTGCTTCAACCGATGCATGTGGAGCACGTGGAGTACCTGCATATGGAGTACCTGCATGTGGAGTACCTGCATGTGGAGTTTGGGAAGTAGTGCCAGGAAAAGACGTCAGAGACATCCCAGACATGACACTGAACACCTCGTCCGCTGTGGGAGAGCGGCCAAGGTGTCTGGTCATCTCTCCCATGAAGTCTTCTCTACTAGGAAAACCTCCAAAAAATGCATTAACCCCCTGCCAAAGAAGGCCAATGTATCATTCATGCGATCCAAATCCAGGTCATTGCTAGATGAACCAGGATACGACATCTGCAAAAAAAACATAGGAAAAAGATAGATTTATTTGCATACAAAAAATCATATATTACCTACATTTTCAAAGAGCTTTCTTTAGACATTGAGCACAAAACTTAAGTGCTAATGCTTCTCATAAACAAGAAAACTGATAAACACAAACATGGGATTGGTCACATTCATCATTGTAAAAATAAATTGTTTACTATCAGAACTGGGAGACCTAGCGCATGTATCCCCACGTCTAAGTTGCAGGTTAGACGCGCCCTCAGATGCGCCAGGTGTCCCAGTTCTGTCCAACGCGTGGCCGCGCTTCAAAGTCAACCTTCTATCCAACGCGTCTATCTTTGCATCTAAGATGCATCACAAACGCGCTGTCAGACGCACATTCCAGGTCAATGCGCGTGTATAATCGCGTGTAGACTGCAGGTCAACCTTCTGTCCACCGCGTGTATCATCGCGTGTAGACTGCACAGCACACGCGCTCTAAGATGCGCCCTCAGATGCTATGAGAGGAAACATTTTTCGTTTCTCTATCTGCGTCTACACTGAAATGTAGATGCGCTATCAGACGCGCTCTAAGTCACGCCCTCAAATGCTATGAGAGGAAACATTTTTCGCGTCTATATTTGCGTCTACATTGAAATGTAGACGCGCTATCAGACACGCTCGATCGGCTATTTTAGCCCGACGACCGCCATTGATGATTTACAAAATGCAATACATAATGGAATCACAAATCCTAAATACACAGACAGAGCAGAGAGAGGAAGAGAGAAACAAAGAGAGAGAGAGAGAGAGAGAGAGAGAGAGAGAGAGAGAGAGAGAGACTCACCTTGGGTGTTTGGTGTGGCGGGTGATAGCGTTTCTTCCTTCTCCTTCTTCCTCTCCTTGGTAAGTTACCCTCCCTTGATGCTTGCTTGCTTGTTTGCTACTTCTTCTTGTTCTTCTCTCTCTTGTCCTCTCTTTCTTCCTCTCCTTGGCTTTCCTTTTTCCCTTCTTGTGTGTTTGAAATGAAAGAAGAGGTGAGTCATGAGGAGGTGAGGCATGAAGAGACTAGGTGAGGCATGAAGAGACTGCATGTCGGCTAAACTCAAGGTTCAAAACTGCAAAAAACACAGGGAAGGAAAGGTGCAGTTTGAAAAGAAATGATTTAAGTATGGTTTGAATTTTGATGTGTGCATCTATTTTTACATGTATACACGCGTCTATTGTTCAGATAGACACGAGGATAGATGCGAAGATAGACGCGGAAATAGATGTTAATATAGACGCGAGGATAGACACGAATATAGACGCACATTTAGGCTTTATCATAATTTTTTGTTTTTAAGATAAGTTTTAATAGTGAATTCTTATCATAAGTTTTAATGTATTTATGATGATTTTTGTGTATTTGAAATTAAGATCTTATGTAAACATATGAATGACAAATATTTTAATTTAATGTTGTCATGAATTATTAGGTTTAATCATGTCGTCGTCATCACCTAGTGCGATGCATCATCTACTCCGTTGTATGAAGGTTGTACGTACTCCGTTCTTCGTGCATCCCTCGAGATATTTAACTTGAAAACAATTTATGGATGGAGTAATGTCAGTTTGGATGCGTTATTGAAGTAGGCATCAATTCCGTTTTATTTTGAAATCCGAAAGAAATATATGTTGGTGGTTTTTTTACTCACTTTTAAAAATATATGTAGGTTATTATCACAAATTCTTCCAAAAGGAAACAAATTGCCAACTAAGAGAGAGCAAGCAAGACATTACTTGACATCTCTGGGAGACCTCGATTATGTCAAGATCCATGCATGTGTCAATGATTGTGTCTTTTTTCGTGGGATTCATGAGTTCGCACGAGAGTGTCCTGTTTGTGGCGAATCAAGATACGAAATGGAGATGAAGTCAATGGATGTGCCTCGTAAGGTTTTGCGACATTTTCCGATTGTTCCACGTATAAAACTTATGTTCAAGTGTAAGTCTATTGGAAAGCTCATGTCATGGCATGCTAGTCATCATTCAAGTGATGGAAAATGGAGGATCCCTGCAGACACACCGGCATGGCAACATATAGATAATTTGTGGCCCGTTTTCAAGGAAGAGCCAAGAAATTTGAGATTTGGTTTAGGTATGGATGGAATCAATCCATTTGGCATCAAAAGCACATCATAGAGTGTATGGCCAGTGGTATTGGTGAACTATAATATTCCTCCATCCATGGCAATTAAAAAGGGACATGTAATGTTGTCCCTTCTGATTCCTGGAAAGCACAAGGTAAAAAACATGGATATTACTTAGAGCCTTTGATTGAAAAGTTAGAAATGTTGTGGAAAGATATTGAGGTACAAAATACAAGTGCATTTGCATCCTCTAGAGATTTCACATTGAAGGCCATGTTGTTGTGGACCATGCACGACTTTCCAGGATATGGAGAGTGTTCAGGTACATGTATATAACTCTATATTTGAAATTCAAGACTCGAATCAATTGCATTTTATTAATTCACTTGTTTTTTCAGGTTTAACCACGTCAGGATATCATGCATGTCCTATTTGCAGTCCCTCTCTAGTTTCCTCTAGGCCGGCACGTTTAAAGAAGGTTATCTATGACAATCATCATCGATTTCTTCCTATTGACCATCCCAAATATGTTCTCCCTACTAATGGAATGACTCCACAATCTCTAACCATTCGAGATTGGAAGGAGAGATGGATTAATGCCGATAGCCACCCTCCACTCGGCATGAGTCGCTAAGAAGTGCATTTCTCTCGATTGACTTCAAAGTATTTAGCATGATGAATTGTTTACATAATATATTGTTTGGTTGTTAGGTTCTCTATATTTTTTTGTCTTCTGTACTGGACTGAACTCAAGATCAATCACCTAATGGACCCCATGCGCATATTCAAAAATGTTGTATCTACATTATGGGATCACTTGATAGGGGCTCATAATTCAGTTAATATAAGGGAGGATTTACGTAACATTGGTTGCATGAGATGAGCGCGGCCACGCATTGGACCCAGAGGAAAGATTGAGCTACCCCATGCACCTTGGATGTTGTCAAAGAACAAGGAAAAAATAGTGAAGGAACAAATATATAGCTTTCGAACACCCAGAGGATGTATGAGATGTCTCAAGGGAGCCTTCATAAAGAAAAAGAAAATAGGTGTGGAGAAACTATCTGGTTTGAAGTCCTACGATTGGCACAAAATGATTCAAGTAAGGGTATTTCTAACCATGAATATAGTAATTAGTGGAGTAACTATGTGTAAACTTTGGGGTATGATGACTTTTTCCTCAACTAATCATTTGATCTATGAATATTGTTTACATTCAGTTTGTACTTCCTACTAGCATATCCCATTGTGTATCCAAAGATATACGTGATATCATTTACAAGGTGGAAGAGCTTGTGAGGTGTGTATACATTGTATTTTTTCATTACATATCTTTGAATTTCTACACAAAAATAAACAAGCACATCATACATCTTGACAGATATGTGAACTCAAAGGAAATTGATCCAAACACATTGCAAGATGCTTGAGTATTATCTGTTGAGGTGGTTTGTTTGGTGGAGAAAATTTTTCTCAATCCATTTTAACTACTCAATTACATTTACTCGTATATTTGATTGATGAGATCGCACTTTGTGGGATAGTTCATGTAAGGTGGACGTTTTTTCTTGAGCGCTTCATGAAAACCTTGAAAGATTTTGTGAGGCAAAAAGCACAGCCTGAGGGACGCATGGCTGAGGGTTGGTTAGTGCAATCATCCCTTGTTTATATCTCTGAATATCTTGCTAAAGTGGATCCCTCTCAACCACAACTATGGAAAGATGATGAAGACTTGAGGATGACCTCTATAGTACCTCAAGGAAAAGGAATGAGTAAAGTGCTAACAAAAGAAGAACTTCGTAAGTTAAATAGTTTTTGTGTGCTCAATAGTGATGTAATGAGCAAATGGGTGACACTATATCATGAAGCAAGGGCAAGAAGAAAAAGTGAAAGACAAGAATTTCGTACTAGATATGGACGTAATGTCTCATTTCCAGATCATCTAAATGTGCTCCCACGTTATATTGATATAGATTGGTTACATGAGGAAATGGAGAGAATGGAAAAAGAGGAGGAAATTAATATATCTCAAGAAGAGTGGGAATACGCATGAGGTTGCTTATCAAAGGTGAGACATACTATCAATTAATTTGTTTCTATAAGTTTTATTTTATATAAATAATTGACATGTTTGATCTTTTATCTTTTACTACTAGTGCACATTATTCAATGCACTTTGGTGTGAGGGTAAACATCTTCGAACTCAACGTATAGATGAAAAGAGAAATACCCAAGATTGTGGTATCCTTGCTCACTTCGAGGATGCCAATGGTACCATGGAAGGATATTCTGAAGCTTGACTTTAGACAATTCTTTATATATGTACTGGATGTGAAGTGGTTTAAGGAAGCGGTAACAAATGGTGAGCATTGCACAATCAGAGGTCATCCAAGTGGTTTTGTAATCATTGACTCTACAAAATTTCACCAAAATAAGAATGACACATTAGTACCACCTCAACAATGCGAGCATGTATATATGCAAAAGCTAATTTTTTTATATGAATACATGTGATACATATACACAATATAATAAGTACTTAAGTTTTTTGCTTTTGTTTTTCAAATACAGGTTGTGTATCATCCAATGGTAAACAATAACCGATGGTGGTATGTCATCCCTATATCTAATCGTTCAAAACCAATATATAGTAATATTACCGACATGGAGATAGCAGATGACAATCCAACAATTAATGATGATGTGCATGATGACACCATAATGGATGATATGCATGATATAGTACAAGATGAACCTCGCGAGGATGTTCAAGGAAACACAGAAGAAGACAATAATGTGATTGTCGATGATATTGATGAAGTTATTGAGCAATATAGCAACACATCTGATAGTGGGATAGACTTATTTGTTTCGTTACCTCTTGGTAACATAGACCTAGAAGTAGATAGTTTAGCAAGGGCTGATCTTATTGAAGATGAGATGGATCATTCACTGTAACATACTTAATTTGCTTATTGATTCAATGTGTATTCCTAATTCTATGGTTTTTATCATGCGCACATGTGCATACTCAAGAATCAATAGTCAAGTTTAAAGCTAAATTGAATTTTCCATAATAAAAAGGAAGTATTTTTTATCATCTTCAAGTACGTAGAGAATTTACGAGATACATTTTGCAATGCTTGCTACTAATTGTAACGTTTCTGTCGCTTGCCGCTAATTACTTATATCAGGCTTGTCAACTGGAGGAACTGCCATTCATTAGAGAGCAATGAAAAAGTAATTATTAACTCTATTTTTTAAATTCAATGATTCAATGTGTATTCTTAATTCTATGGTCTTTATCATGCACACACGTGCATGCTCAAGAATTAATTTCAGGTGGTTAAATAATTATTAACTTTAGTTTTTTAATTATGTGAATTGCAATTTTAGGTGGTTAAATAATTGTGCGTCTGCTGGCGCATCTATATTAGCGTCTATTTGCTGGTCGATCCACTAGCTCCCAAGTGTCATTCTTCATTATACTGTCATCCTCCGCCTGCATAGCAGCCTTCCATGATGGATCTGCAAGTGCTTCTTCTAAGTCAGTTGGCTCCTTTACTTCTCTCATAATCTCAACCATCAAGGCCATATTGACTATGTGAGCAGAAGCCCTCCTTTGCTCATCTATTCTCTGAGACCTCCTTGGTCCATCTGCCTTCTCCTCAACAGATGCAGGCATAGGATTATTGTGGTCATAGAGCTACTTCACCTAGCGCGGCAATGGCTTTTCCGGTGGGGTGATGTCAGGTTGGTGAACTTTTTCTTCATCATCTGAAGATGAAGCTTCCTCCTCCTTAAGGATAGGGATAGCTCTCGGGACAGGTTCAAAGTGGACTACTTCTTCGTTTGATGATAAAGTGGAAGAACTTGCCTTCTCCTCCTCCACTGTATGCGGCTCCTCCTTGAACACCACATCATGGCTCGCGATGATCTTCTTTGCCTCTTGGTCATATAATTTGTAAGCCTTCTGCTCATCACTATAACCCACGAAGATACATTTTCTGCTTTTTGGTTGTAACTTGTTTCTCTTCTCATCTGGAACATGTGCATAACATTCACATCCAAAAATTCTGAAATGTGAGACAGATGGTTTCTTACCAGTGTAAGCCTCATGAGGTGTTTTTTCCTTGAGAGCCTTTGTATAGCTCCGATTTAGAATGTAGACTGCAGTATTAACAGCTTCAGCCCAAAAATGGTTAGGCAATCCCTTGCCCTTTAGCATGCATCTTGCCATCTCCACAATGGTGCAATTCTTGCATTCCACAACACCGTTCTGCTGAGGTGTGTGAGGCGTCGTCAATTGACGCTTGATCCCTTTGCTCTTGCAAAAGCCTTCAAACTCCTTTGAGTTGAACTCACCACCACCATCTGTTCTAAATTTCTTCACACTTTTCCCTGTTTCATTCTCAACAAGTATTAGCCATTCTTTAAACTTACCAAAAGCTTGAGCCTTATCACGAAGGAAGTACACCCACATCTTCCTACTGTAGTCGTCGACAATCAACATAAAATAAGATCCCCCCAAGGCCTGTGTAGGCATCTTACCACACAAGTCAGCATGCACCAACTCTAGAGGAGCCTATGCTCTATTCTTTCTTTCTTGTGGAAATGCCTTTCTTTGTTGCTTGCCCATCATACAAGCTTCACATGGTTCCTTTAATTCAGTTATTGTAGGTAGGTGAGTAACCATACCTTGCTTTTGTATCTCCTTCAATACTGCAAATCCGATGTGTCCAAACCTTTCATGCCAAATCTTACTTGTGCCCACTCCAATGGTGGCTGTAAGAGCACTTAGCTCATACAGGTTGTTCCTTCTTTCTCCTTTGCCAACAATTGTGCCAGCACTATCAATAATTTCTACACCTGTCTTCTTGAACCTCACTTCATGACCAAGATCAGTTATGGCAGCAACTGATAAGAGATTTCTCTTGATTTCGGGAACATACAACACATTTGAAAGCTTTTTGACTTCACCATTTACAGCAACAAAAGAAATACGTTAGCATCATTTCCAACCGTCACAGTGATGGATTCTTGTAGAGGCTACATAGAACTATATAGACCTTTCTTGTTGGTCATGTGACGGGAGGCCCCACTATCCAACACCCAAGAGTCAGTGGTAGATTCTTCTTGCGCCGAGGAGCACACTTCCTCAATGGTCGCCATGAATAATTCCAACTCTGCTTCAGCCATATTGGCTGTCTCTTTCCCTTTACTTTTAAGGGTACCATTATTTTCATCTGCCTTCTTTCCACGACAATCTGCAATTGCATGTCCTTTCTTCTTACAGTAGAAGCATTCTCCTTGAAACTTCTTCTTGCCGCCCTTCTTCTTTTTGTCACCATTATTTTTGGTGGAGGAAACACCTTTGCCTTCTGCATTGCCAGAGAATGCAGCTTCTCCATTGTTGCTTCCTTCTCGGGCTTTTAGCCTCAACTCCTCCTCCATTAATAATGCACAAAACTCCTCAAAAGTCAAAGCTTGAGGTCTCACCTGAGTATTAAGGGCAGTTACTAGTCCATCAAACTTTTGTGGACAAATGCGAAGACACCTCCGAGCTAGCTCTTCGCTAGTCTTTTGTATCCCAGCGCCAGCCATTTGGTCGCGCAGATTCTTAATCCGAGTGATGAATGCTTCAACCGTCTCTCCTTCAGCAAACTTCTCCACTGCTAGTTGATTCTCCAAGTTTTGAATCCTTGTTTAGTTTCGTGTTTCATACTGACTCCTTAGTACATTCCAAGCCTCTGACGCTTTGGTTGTATGTTGAATCAGAGTCAAAACACTGTCAGAACAGCTTGTAACTAAGGCACACAATGCATCTGCATTCCTTCGTTTCCAAGCTTGTAGAAGATCTGCATTCGGAGGAATCATCACACTAGATTTGATGGGTCGAGAGTAGGCTGTGGTTCCACGTCAGTCCCTAGCACAGTCTCCAGAAGCTCATAAGAATCAAGGATAGTTGTAATTTTGAACTTCCACAAAGTGTAGTTTGTACCATCTAACTTACCTTCGCTGAAGGTTGGTGGATGAATCCTCAGTGTTTGAATAGCCGGTAAAGCAGCACCACCTCCTGCACCGCTTCCTGATGCGGCAGAACAGCTTCCCAGAGTGGACATCGTTTCTCTTTGCTGTTGAAGCCTTTGCCTCTTGCACACTCTCCGATCTCTAGAGCCCCCTGGGCTCTGATACCATGTAAAATATTACACGACGCAGTGAACAGAATCTGAGAAAGAGATAGAGAGTACACAACAGATAAGAGGAGAATCATTAAATTCTTTAACTCCAAACAACTGATACAAAGATGGCTCTCTCCACCCATGCACTTCCACTGTGTGAAGCTTAGATGGCGATCTAGACAGAAGATAGGTGAAGAGCTTAAGGTTAGCTCGAACAACAACTCTGAGTGGGTGAAAGATGAGTGAGTGATGGCTGGGAAGGGGTTTAGTTTGTCGGCCTGCTGACCGACCTAGCATATGATCCTCCACTAGTCGGCCAGGGAATATTCCCTTTACCATCGGGCCCCTTTTAACTCCCTTACCACGCAACTCAATGCAATGTGCCTCGAGTTGCTACCAGCTTAACCACTCCGTCTAACCCAAAGATTAGACCCATAACAATCACCTTTTTGCCATCCAATCACATAGACCTCATCTGATATACAAGTCAGGACTCAACCAATGTCCGGGCTCACATTTGGCTTCTCCTCATAATGGGGGCCTTACAACTTTGAGCACCATGGATCATTGGTAGCACCTAATGAGGGTGGGGCATTAATCATGTCTAACACAAAAATGGTACATGGCCTATGGACACTGATCATGGTTGGCATATGAGAGCTAGAAATAAATCTTTGAGAGATCCCTATGCTACATGTCCTAATGTAAAAGGGAGGATTGGTGATGTACAAGAAGAGCAAGACTTCTTTGTCCAATATAGTTCCTCATATGTTGTCATTTTGGGACAACCCTACATTACCAGAGTGCATATGAAAAGAAAGGTGCTCATTCTAGGAACTTGAATACACTTTAAGAGTCTCCTTTGTCTCCAAATGCAAGAAAATTTAGAGAATTAGATTTTCACTGAGTAGTGCATTAATGCGAGCTATAGTAGTGCTGATTAGAGGATGTACTTGCCTCTTGACGGAATGAAGCATATATTTACTACTGGTTATTCTCCGTTTACAACGAAGAGTTCATGTATTAGACAATTGGAAAGGAAGTTAGAAGCAAAGATATAGAACAAGAAATGGGTTGAGAAAAGACATAGATTGAGGCCAAAAGCCATAAAAGATGGGGATTGGGTATTGGTTTATGACACTAGTTTGGAAAACCATGGGAGTACCATGTGTACAGTCTCCAAATGATGATTCGGGCCCTATGTGGTAAGATAAGTATTTGTTAATTCTACTTATGCATTAAATGAGCTAGATGGGATAGCCATAATAATTTTGGCAGTGGAAAAAAGATATAATTAGTGTTAGTGTCCATAGTATGGATTGTTCAAAAATATAGGATTTTTGGATAATTTTGGTTGATTTTTGATATTTTGAATATTATTTCTTGTAAATATCCTAAAAGGTTTAGAAAACTTCTAAAATAGGGTGACATGAAGAAAATAAGTTGTTTTTTAGCTTGTTTTGGAAAATCTCATGAAAAAAAAGGGCTCCTGAATTCATGCAAGCATGATCACAGTCTTTAGGGAACAAACAACACTCCAAATGGGAGAAGATGCGAGAAGGAGCAATCCCGAAGAATTCTAAATAGGTGTCCTTGGTTTAACTCCCTTTTGAAGCCAATGGAAATATCAAATTTATTGTTTGAGGAACAAAGTAGAAGATAGTGTTTGATGTCTAGATAATCCAAAAAGCATTTATCTTGGAGTTTAGCTATCACAGGATCAGCTTATGATTGTTGTAATAACCAGTAATACATAGGGTTGAAGTGTATTTGGAGTCGCATACACTATAAGAGAAATGCCCTATAGACACACACTATACACACGAAATAGCGGGTGCATTTATCAGCGCGTCTATATATCCGCGTTTTTGAACGCGCTTATAGATATGAAAATAAACGCACAGATTTTTCATTTCTCATAAAGTCCCTGAATATGATCAAACATCTTAATAGTTACTATTTTTAGAATACATCACCAACTTTACTTCTTTGTGGTCTAATATAGCTTACCCAATTGTACTTCTTTGTGCATCTTGGTGCTTTGTTCTTTGGATGTGCGCATTCAATTCTAATACTATAACACAACAAACGTTATATGTATCACAAAAGTAAATGGCTCTTAATTGATATTTTAGTTGTTTTTGAGTATTACAAATATACATCCAATCATTCAAAGCTAAGTATATGCTACAATGAATGATCAATCTCATCTTTAATGAGATCGGCCCTTGCTAGACTATCTACCTCTAGGTCTATGTTACCAATAGGCAATGAAACAAATAAGTCTATCCCACTATCAGATGTATTGCTATGCTTAACTTCATCATCATCATCTGCATCCATATTGTTATCCTCTTCTGCGCTTCCTTGAACATCCTCGCAGGGATTATCTTGCACTGCATCATGTATATCATTGATCATGGTATCATCATTGATTGTTGAATTGTCATCAACTATCTCTATGTTGGTAGAATTGCTATATATTGGTTTTGAACGATTAGATATGGGGATAATGTGCCACCATCAGTTATTGTTTACCATCGGGTGATACACAATCTGCATTTAAAAAACAAAAAGTAAGCAACTTGGATATTTATTGTACTTTGAGAATGTATCAAGAAGTAATATATATGAAAATAAATAGCTTCTAATGTACCTGCTCACATTGTTGAGGTAGTACGAATGTGTCATTCTTTCCTTGGTGAAATTTTGAATACCCACACATATGTCCAACAATGACAACCTCATTCACTCCAAAAACAGATTTTTGCCCTGAAAGTGTCAAGTTCACTTCTTCTAACCTGGCCAAAATCTTCTCACATGCTGAAATATGATCAGCCACAAAGGATCTGCATCCCTGCTCATTTAGACTCTCATTTTTCTCTTCTTCTGCACACCCCTTAATGGGCACATCATCCAAGAAAGGCATAGTAAGCTGAGGTATGTAATCACGAAGGACCTTATGCATGGCATTCATCATATGCGCAACAGAATTAGTGGCACCTTGAGGCAAGGTACACATCCTGACAAGCCCAATAGGAGTTCTCATGGTGGTTATGTCCCTGCTTTCCAAAGCCAACTGAAACTGATCATATCCTGAATACAAATCACCTAAAGAATAGATGGCACGTCCAACAAATGCTTCTGCAAACTCATCCACAACTGGACCTATACCAACATTCTTGATAGTAACTCTGTTCACTGGCTGCATGTCCTAAATAAATTGGAGAGTACCATTCTTCTTTAGAACTGTAAACCACCTGTTTTAATATGGTGCAGATGAAGGCTCAAGAATTCCCATTCTGATTTTCTCATTCAATAAATCAATCAGCTGTGGCAAGTATGCTTTAGGCACTGGAATAGGTCGGAGATTCCATGGGATATGAGGAATAGTAAAAATGACCATAGGAGCAACAACATCACGATTCACACATCCAATCTCATGCGGGAAAAAAGCAAATCCCCTTCCATGTCGCTCAAGCATCTCCTAAAAGCATTGCTTCTCTATGGGTAACAAGAAATCACCATTTCCAATTTTCAATTCAGGAAGAGTCTCTGCTAAAAATTTATGACCAATATGCTCTGGATTCCTCAAAATTTGTTGTTTAGTAGCCCTCTCTATTTGCTGATCACTGTCAGGTGGAAGCGGTACAGCAACCGGCTTCACCTTCTTATCCGCAGTTTTGTATTTCGTGTCAACCCTGGCTTCATTATGCTCTTCTGCATTACTCAGATCTTGCTGTAAATCAGTAATTCTGCACTCCAATGGCTGAATATCCTCAGCCCTCTACTCTATGGACTGCATAGAAACAGCCCTAAACTCTGGATGTTGAAATATTTCAGCAGTAAACTCTGTTGGCTGAAAGTTTTCAGCCCTCTGTGTCTCTGAAAGCTAATCATAACCAGCTAGAAACTCTGTTTGCTGAATTTCTTCAGCACTCAACACTCTTTGCTGAGTTACCTCAGCCTCTGACTCAATCTGTGACACAAAATCTGCAATTTCATGAAACATGTCCAGGGACTTCACTAATACATTACTGTGACAATTCTGCATATCAGTTTTCAGCATATCTCCCATCTCTGTCATCATATCTGCACAAATCACACTGTTATACATCCCATCTATGTGCTCATCATACTCCAAAATTCCTGCATTTTTCAAATTTTTCTCCTTCTTGCATATATACTGTCTGGCAGCTCTAGGAAACCTAGAAGTCTTCTGATAGCTCATTGAACTGTTTGCTGAAATCCCAACAAAACCGGAGGAGAAAATACTGCTGCCAGGAGGCGAGAACTCCAATCTCCTCTGCTCTGTACCACCGTCGTCTCGCGAAACGGCGGTACCTAATGAAAACCCGAATCCCTCACAGTGGGCAAAGGTGCATCTCTGAGAGTATCCCTGTTTCTAACATGGTTCACACACACAGTCATAAACTGAACTGCTCTCATGCCATCTTTACTGCGAATCCATGCATAAGCAGAACCATCATCCATTACCTTTGTTTCCATGCGCATCTCTGTGATGAATGGCTGTCCAAGAATTATAGGATAAGAGCGTGAATCCTACACAAAGAAATGGAAATCATCCTCTACATCACCAATAGAAACCCTGACACTAGGACACGCAACATACAAATCACCTGCAGTGTTATTGGCAGCTCTCATACGCCACCCATGCTCTACATCCATAGGCCATCTGTTACTCTCATAAACTCCACGAACTATGAGATTAATCTCTAAACCATGATCCACTAATGCAACATAAGGCACCTGTTTCTCTCCAATCTTTACCATCGTCTCCGTAGTTGCCCTAGCCCAATGGCTCCGCAAAAAGTGACTACGCGATATCAAAACAGGCTCATCAATTTCAGCATAATGCATAGGCTGAACCCTCTTCTCCACCTGCGGAAAAACAAAACCATTCTCAACCATAACCTCATCCTCATCCTCATCCAACTCCCCAATCAAAACTCCCTGTGTATCAATGGTAGACAATGCATGTCTTTTCCTCTTCAAAACCTCCTGAAACTGATCCTGAAACTCTCTTTTCGAGATGCCCAAAATCTCAGAAATAGTGAAAGTCACCTCACTGCCAAGTATCTTGTCATTAAAGATTTTCTTCATGTCTGTAGATGTCTCAATATCGGACATCAATCTAAACCCTGGCTGCTTTCTCTCTCTAGGCTCTTGCCTCTTTTCTCTCTTTTGAGCATCTTCCATCTGTCGATCTGGCCCTGGTCTTGAAGACGGTCTTGCAGTAGGTGGAGTAACAAACTCACCCCCTCTAGTCTTCTTAGCTGCACTTGGATTTTCTTTATCCCTCTTACGCTTCTCCTCAAC
The DNA here is from genome assembly GCF_053477565.2 of Lygodium microphyllum. Classification (NCBI taxonomy): domain Eukaryota; kingdom Viridiplantae; phylum Streptophyta; class Polypodiopsida; order Schizaeales; family Lygodiaceae; genus Lygodium; species Lygodium microphyllum. The sequence continues at coordinate 42,194,250 of NC_141161.1, read as the reverse complement.
AAGTGCATCTTCTCCCTAAGACTTAGCCAAATAATCATAAATAGAGTACCTGTCAACAGGCGAGTCCCAACCTGTCTCTGATCTGATGCTAGAGCCTGCACTAGTCAAAACAGTTTGCTGAATTTTCCCCTTGTTTGCAGTCTCCATAGCATAAGTCCATAGCGCTGACTGAGTCTCTGATCCCTTCTCAATCTGGACTCCATATGCAGAAGCATCACCTCTAGCTGTCACATAAGAAGTACGCACAGCCATGTCATCCACTAACTTCTTCATTCCACCCTTACCAAAGTTGGTAGCAAGTGGAGCTCCTGTCTCAATCAACTAAATCTTACCATCTTGCCCCCAATATACCAAATTCTTCCTCCTTGCATCCTGAAAAGATTCACAATCCCTACAATGCTGATGGTCCGTAGTATCGCACCAAATACATCTCCGATCTCTCCTAGGTGCACTAGGAGCACTCCTAGGTGCAGTAGGAGCACTAGAAGAAGTAGTAGGCGCAGTCGAAGCAAACTGCTCTTTCCACTTTCCCACCAACTCCGCTTTAACTGACTCCAGTGTCAAATCTGTTATGCCTTTGATTATGTCATCAAGAGAGGTAGGCACCGATGGAGCGGATGGTTTTGGAGCAGAAGGTGTAGGCATCGGTCGTGGAACAGGAGGAATAGGTGGAGTGGAAACAGTAGGCACTGTCATAGGCCAAGAAACTGGCTGAGAAGGAGAAGAAATAATAGGGATAGAAGTAGGCATAGGAGCTGATGATGGTGTAGGTGTCATGGAACCATTCTGTAGGCGAGTCTTCCATATCCTCCTCTTGGTCAAAGTCAAGACTGCATCCTAAGCATCCTGCCAATCCGTTTTAAGACCCATAGGCTTCGTGTGATCCTCAAGAAGCTCACCCAATTCTTCTTGAAGAGCAGGATCTACAGCTTGCAAGAAAAGCTCAACTTTTTCAATATCCAATGCTCTTTGTTCAATGGCATCAAGCTGACTATACCTCTCCTCGAATTCTCGAATCAACTCTGAAATAGCTAGACCTTTGTTTGGCATGTAGACCCACTCTCGGAATGACCGCCGTGTAGCCATCCCAAAGTCCTCAAGGAAATATTCTTCTTTCAAGGCCTTCTTAAAATCTTGCCAATGTGTATTTTGAATAAAAAGATCAGTCACTTTTGCCCTCAAAGCGGGTGTGACAAGACGAAGGAAGTACTTACTCATAAGTCCAGCTGGAACTCCAAAAAACCCCATCTTGATCTCATATGTCTTCAAGTATGCTGAAACATTATGGCCATCAAATAGCTTCTTCTTATTCTCAACTGCTTCAATAGCCTTAGTCGCGCTGTTTGCATTCTCCTGCTCTGAATAGAGTTGCCTTTGCTGAGACAACTGTTGTTGATGCAATTGTTGCTGCTGCTGCATATACAATTGTGTCTGCTGATTTTGGAGCTGCACATACATGGACATATTCTGCAAAATCTGCTTTAGATCCTCTATTGATGCAGCAGTCATTGATGGAGCTGAAGTAGACGCAGCTGGAATTGTAGAAGAGGCTGAAATAGAGGCTGAAGTATCCCCCATCCTGAAATTTCTGCGACGCTTTCACGTCGGGTTCACCAAAGATGTCGAAGGTTTTCGAAAACAATGTCGCAACTACAGAAGTTCTTGAGAAATTCTAAGACAGAAGATTAAGCAAAGCAAATAATCAAGACAAATATGATGACAAATAACGATTGTATTACTGCCAAGTTTTCACTGTGAGCATAGAGTGATACCATAATAAATCCACATATGATCCATACAATTGACCTATGCCATGTATACAAGCTCGTTTTAGAGTCCAAGCTTATGAGAAGCAAGATTTGAAATGCTCATAATTGACAACAGTTTCAGCCTGTTTCACTTTGAGTTGCATCCATGCTGCCTACACACATTTCTATTGGGTCTTAATGAATTCTTCTACACCTCTTGGAAGTCTCTTTATAAAGAGGTCTTTAGGGAAGACTTCAGTGACCTTCTTCAGACCTTTTTAGCCTTTCTGAAAGAGAGAGAGAGAGAGAGAGAGAGAGAACCTTCAGTTTATTACTTTTATGAGCTTTACCTACAGCCGCAGGGGACCTTCTGTGGGCTTCTACCCGTATTGTGTGCTTCTGAGAACATCAGCTCATGAGTCATATCATATCACACTCAGCTGGCCTTTTCTGATCCCAAAACTCAAGAGAAACACATTATGTACACAGGAATTTTGCCAAGATAAGCCATCCTGAGTTTACTTGAATCAGTTTATGGAGCATACTCACATGGGGCAACACGATGTGAAGTCAGTAAGCTCATCAATGGAAGAACTCACTCCCCTCTTTCCTCATCCAAAAGTCGAAGAACAGGCAAAATCCCCCATCGGTTTTTCTTCTCTCTTCCATCAGGATTACCTTCCCACAATATGCTCTTTCTGTCCTGAACTTCACCTCTTTCAAGTTGCAGAGATTCCCCTTGTTGTCTCCCACAAAAAGCATGGGATTGCAATCATAGCCTCCAGCTACAAGCTTGGTCTCTGATAGAAATAACACATCTCTCAAAGAAAGCCCATTCAGACTTAGAAGTTGCGGAGAAGCTGTTCGCCCAGAGATTTTGACAAAACAAATGATAGAATCATGACCTGTCTACATATGCAAGGGAATTCCCACTTGGATTTCCCATCCAAACCTGAAGTACTGAAACAATGCGAAACACTTGCATTGGCAGGTATCTGGGCAATTGTCATTATGCAATTTTCATGAGAAGCTCCATAGGTGTTTGTCCCCTCTGTAGCATCCTTACCTTCTTGAGAATTCTAGGCTGGCAACTGGACCTTGATGCAGTGAAGCATGACAATGCATCTCAAGATGGATAGGTTGATGATGTCGCAGCAGTGCCGGGAGAGGTGTTGTAATACGGCTCCCACAACTGGTGGTATGACATCAAAAAGGGGGGAGTGCTATTGCATTATGAGGTTGACTGCACAGGCAGAAAACCTCACATGCGGCATGTGGTTGGTAGATGGCATGTGATGCTACAGTGTGGCACATAGTAGTGTTATTAGTGATAGCATGGAGGCATTGTCAGAGGCGTCGATGCTAGTATAGGTCTCCTTGTAGGTGGTGGTCCTCTCTACAAGGCCAAGAGAGTAGCGATGGTGGTGATGGGTGGCGATATTTGTCTGCCTGCGAATTCTATTATGTTGGCTCCTGTATCCCCAGGATTCGAGCTCTCAACATGATGACTGCTTCCTTCCCAAGCTTCCGAAGAACATTGTACTAATTTTGCTCTGAAGCCACGCAACGCTTGCTTTTTTCTCCCTAATTAGCTTTTGAATCCGCTAATTAGCCTCCTCCTTTCGTGCTTTTTTTTCTTCCGTTCCTCCTCAAATTGGCTTCCCTCCCAGAACCAGAAAAGCACCCCTCCGAGGAAAAGTAGCCCCAAAAGTAGCCACGTGCTGTAATGCCAAAGAACCTGCAAAGGTGCATGCAATGAATAAGGAGATGTTGTACCTGAATCGAAAGCGTCCCCACTCGGAAGAAAACATCCCATGACCATGAAAGAGACTTTTGAAATCGAAACTGCCTTCAAATCTAGTTCACAAAGTCGTTCAGGTGTTGCAATCACAATTTCAGCATCACATGAGCTTAACCCTTCAATTTGATGCTGAACAGAAGTCCGTGTGTGTAAGCATATTGAATGCATGCCAAAGGTTAGCTTTAAGAGTTTACAAACTTTTCTGATCTGTAAATTCCGCTCAGCTGAGTCCACGAGCAATAGTGCTGATGGATTTTGGCAAGCAGTGGTTCCAGACCTTTTTGCAGCAACATGTACAGCAACTGCCAATGCATACAGTGCTTCATAAGGCATTCCAGTCACTATCCCACTAGCCAATACATCTAATCCAATACCGCAGGCTTCCCAGAATTGCCAGTCGCATTTATTGGCTATTGTATTCTTCCTTTTCTCAGTATTACATTTTAAATCTCCTAAACAAGCCAAATGACCAGCATTGGTAAAAGCACACAAATATGCTTCAAAATCAGTGCCTCCAGCTATGCTCCATGCCCCATGCTTCTCATAGCACGTTTCAATGCTTGGCCTCCTTTCCAACTCCTGGATGTGGAGGCTTGGTATCATTAGGTATTTTTGATGTAGCTGGAGAAGGAGAAAGCAAAGGTCCTGAACGAATACGTATAACACGTTCACCAGCATCAGTTGTGCTTTCCACTTGACCTTGCTCAACTTAGGATGAAAGCATCTCATCATGCTCACCACTATGCCTCCAACTCCTCCCCACTATACTCATACGCAGAGAATAAATGTAAACACAACAACTAAGTATGTACAAAGTATCAAATCACACAACTTTTGGGTGGTTTTCACACCTCGAATGCGCAGCAATACGACAACGCACATCTTTCGAAACACAATGAGATATGCTAGTAGGAAGGATAAAGTGTATGTAAATATTCATACATTCTTAAATAGTCTACATAGTTACTCCACTAATTAATATTTTAATGGCTATGAAAATCCTTACCTGAATCATATTGTGCCAATCGTGAGACTTCAAACCAGATAGTTACTCCACACATCTTTTCTTTTCTTTATGAAGGCTCCCTTGAGGCATCTCATATATCCTGTGGGAGTTCGAAAGCTACATATCTACTGCTTCACCATCTTTTCTTCAGACTTCCACAACATTCAAGGTGTATGCGGTAACTCGATCTTTCCTCTAGGTCCGATGCATAGCCAAGCTCGTCTCATATGTCCAATGCTACGTAAATCCTCCCTTACATTGACAGAATCATGAGCCCCGATTAAGTGATCCCATAATGTAGAGGCAACATTCTTGAATATATGCATGGGGTCCAACAGGTGATTGATCTTGAGTTTAGTCCAAGATGGGAGACAAAACAATATAGAGAATCTAAGACACAAATAATATATTATTTCTCATTCTCATAACGGAGTATACTTTAAAGACAAACAAAATAAGTAAACTAGTTACCGACTCATACCGAGTGGAGGATGATCACTGGCGTGTGTCCAAGTGTCCTTCCAATCTTGAATGGTCAGATATTGTGGAGTTCTTCCATTAGTGGGGGGTGCATATTTGGGGTGGTCAATAGGAAGAAAACGATGATGATTGTCATAGATAACCTTCTTCAAGCGTGTCAATCTAGAAGAAACTAGAGAGGGACCACAAATTGGACATGCATGATATCTTGATGTAGTTAAACCTGTAGAAACAAGTGGGTTAATGATGACATATATTTGATTAAGGGTAAGAATGAATAAAATAGAGTACACAACTACCTAAATACTCTCTATAGCTTGAAAAGTCATGCATGGTCGACAACAACATACCCTTTAAAGTGAAATCTCTAGAGGACAATGATGCACTCACATCTTGCACCTCAATATCTCTCCATAGCATTTCTAGCTCCTCGATCAAAGGCTCTAAGTAAACATCCATGTTTTTTACTTTGTGTTTTCCACAAATCAAAGGGGACAACATTACGTGTCTTTTTTTTATTACCATGGACGGATGGATATTATAGTTCACCAATACCACTGGCCATGCACTATATGAGGTGCTTTTGATGCCAAATGGATTTATTCCATCTAATCCTAGGCCAAATCTTAAATTTCTGGTCTCTTCTTTGAAAGTAGGCCACAAATTGTCTATGTGTTGCCAAGCTAGTGTGTCTGAAGGAATTCTCCACTTTCTATCACTTGAATGGTGACTAGCATACCATGACATGAGTCTCGCAATAGATTCACACTTAGAAATATGTTGAATACGTGGAATAATAGGAAAATGTCGTAAAACCTTACAAGGCACATCCATTTATTTCATCTCCTGGTTGTATCTTGGTTCACCACAAATAGGACACTGTCGCGCAGATGTATGTTCCCCACGAAACAAGATACAATCATTGACACATGTACGTATTTTAACGTAATCGAGACCTCTAAGAGATGTCAAGAAACGCCTTTCTTGCTCTCTTCTAGTTTGTAATTTATTTCCATTTGGAAGCATTTGTGACAATAACTTGCATATATTGTGCAAACAGAGTTAACAAACCGCGAATATTGTCTAGAAGCATTTATAAATTAATATCAAACGATACATACTTCAATAATGTATTCAAGCTAGCATTACTCCATCCATAAATGGTTTTTAAGTTCAATATCTCGAGAGATGCACGTAGAATGGAGTATGTGCAACCTTCGTATAATGGAGTTTTCGATGCTATGTGTAGTGGGTCATCTATCTCTCTAGTGGTGCCCTCCCCCCGAACCTCATGGAAAAATAAATCGTGCACCATGTTGTCCAAAATCTCTTCCTCCAAAACTTGATGGGGCATTTGAAGAGGGCTGCTATTGTTGTCATTAGTCTCTACTCTTCTTGAGGAGTCTGCCTCCTCACGTCGACTCTTCGCAGCCTCTTGATGCCCTAGAGGGACCATTTCAGGATGTGGTACTGCATCCTGCTCAATAAGAAAAAGGAGCTTTTGTTTAATGGTGAAGACGCAACATACACTACAAGGAAACAAAGCAATAGCGACGCCCGTTAGCGACACATCATAGCGGCATTGCTGTTTGTGTCGCAAATAGCAACGCCCCACAGAGAAAAAAAGCGGGCCGAAACCCGAGCGCGTTTCATTTTGCGCATTCATGAAAATTTTCAAGAGGGAGAGCGAGAGAGAGAGAGAGTGACCGTTTTGCATAGAGGGTGAGAGAGGGAGAGGAAGAAGGCTTATCACTGCCGCCGCCGCCGTCGTCATTTCATGAAGGAGAGAAGGAGCCACCGTTGCAAAGAGTAGCCGCCAAACCCTCCTGCAAATCTTTACGGTGAGTCCATTCTTTCTCTCTTTTACTTTTTTAGGGTTTAATTTGTGTATATTGAGAGAGGGAGAGGAAATGAGAGAGAAAGAGAGGGAGAGGGAGAGAGAGGGAGATGGAGAGGGAGAGGGAGTAAAGGGAGAGGGAGAGGGAGAGGGAGAGGGAGGGAGAGAAAGAGAAAGAGAGGGGGGGAGAAAGGGAAAGAGAGGGAGAGGGAGGGGGAGGAAATGAGAGAGGGAGAGGGAGAGGGAGAGGGAGAGGGAGAGGGAGAGGGAGAGGGAGGGAGAGAAAGAGAAAGAGAGGGGGAGAGAAAGGGAAAGAGAGGGAGAGGGAGGGGGAGAAAATTAGACAGGGAGAGGGAGGGAGAGAAAGAGAAAGAGAGGGAGGGGGAGGGGGAGGAAATGAGAGAGGGAGAGGGAGGGAGAGTGCATTCTCTCTCTCTTTTACTTTTTTTAAATATAATTTGTGTATATTGAGAGAGGGAGAGGAAATGAGAGAGAAAGAGAGGGAGAGGGAGAGGGAGAGGGAGAGGGAGAGGGAGAGGGAGAGGGAGGAAATGGGAGAGGGAGGGGGAGGGAGGGAGAGAGAGAAAGAGAGGGAGAGGGAGAGAGAGAGGGAGGAAATGGAAGAGGGAGGGGGATGGAATGAGAGAACGAGAGGGAGAGAGTGTGTATTGTCTCTATTTTGTATTTTTTTAATATAATTTGTGTATATTGAGAGAGGGAGAGGAAATGTGAGAGAAGGAGAAAGACAGGGAGAGGGAGAGGGAGAGGGAGGAAATGAGACAGGGAGAAGGAGGGAGAGAGAGAGAGAGAAAGAGAGGGAAAGAGAGGGAGAGGCAGGAAATGGGAGAGGTAGGGGGAGGAAATGAGAGAGGGAGAGGGAGAGGGAGGGAGGCGGAGGGAGAGAGAGAGAAATAGAGGGAGAGGGAGAAGCGGAGGAAATGGGAAAGGGAGAGGGAGGGAGAGGAAATCTGAGAGGGAGAGAGGGAGTAAATGAGAGAGGGAGAGGGAGGGAGAGAGAGAGAGAAAGAGAGGGAGAGGGGGAGGGGGAGGGGGAGGAAATGGGAAAGGAAGAGGGAGGGAGAGGGAGAGGGAGAGGGAGGGAGAGAGAGAGAAGGAGTGGGGGAGGGAGAGAGAGAGGGAGGGAGAGGAAATGAGAGAGGGAGAGGGAGAGAGAGAGGGAGGGAGACATTAAACATAATAGGAAAATGAGAGAGGGAGAGGGAGAGGGAGAGGGGGGGCGAAGAAAACATAATTGGGAAATGAGAGAGGGAGAGGGAGAGGAAGGAAGAAGAAATGAGAGAAGGAGAGGAAGAGAGCAAAAGGAAATGAAAGAGGGAGAGGAGAGAGAAAAAAATGAGAGAATGAGAGGAGAGAGAAAAAGAGAGAAGATGTTAAACATAATAGGAAAAGAGAGAAAGAGAGGGTGTGGGTGAGGGTGAGGGTGAGGGCGAGGGAGGGAGAGGAAATGAGAGAGGGAGAGGGAGAGAGAAAAAGAAATGAGAGAGGAGAGAGAAAAAGAGAGAAAAATCAGTAAACTATGGTTCCATTTGGGTTGACCAATGGACCACAAAGTATGCAGAATCTGCATAAGCAATGGATCAAAGGTATAAAAATTAAGTTGACTACTGGCTCCTGTCACCCTGACCATTCATTCTGGAGAAAAAATGATAATGATATCCCTTGTCAATAGAAGCCAGAGCCATTAGAGCCACAGCTTATAGAAGGTCCATGCTATGTGACATTCCTAGACGCATCCTTTGAAGATGAATCTCTAAGTCTAGAAGAAATCACCACTCACACTGAAGCAAATAAAGCTTTGATACCCTTCTAGCAATCCCAAAACACAAATGAGTCATGTGTTTAGAAGGACAGTGGTTCTAGTGGAACATCAGGTGATGACACTACTCCTTTGAAGGAGTCAGATCTCTATCTAGAAGCAATCCATGGGACATTTATCCGCGAAGTGGAAGGTGAAAGGAAAGTGATGTTCCTGGATACTGATGGTACTAAACGTCACCTAAAAGTGGATCTCCATCTTCCAGAACAAGAACTAGTGGTTTTTCGAGACCTACTAAAGGAGAACTTAGACATGTTTGCTTGGTTTAACAAAGGCCTAAAAGGGGTTGACCCTACAGTTTGTCAACACCACATCGATCTAAAGCTTGATGCCAAACCTGTGAGGCAGAGACAAAGGCGTATGAATCCTAATTATTCAACTCTAGTAAAGGCTAAATTATTGAAGCTTCTTGAAGCCCAGTTCATTTTTCCCATGGCTAACAGTGAATGGGTTTCGTCCATTGTGGTTGTACCCAAGAAGAACGGGAAACTTGGAATATGCGTGGACTTTCGAAAGCTAAACTCAAAGATGAATAAGGATCACTTTCCCATCCCTTTCATAGACCAAGTGTTGGACATAGTGGCAAGCCATGAGCTCTATTCCCTCTTGGACGCATTCAGCAAATATAACCAAGTCCAAATCGCAGAAGAGGACAAATCCAAAACAACCTTTACAACATTGTCTCTCCACAAGGGATAGCCACATACCGGTGAAGATTGAGAAGATTGCCGCCTTGACAGCACCAACAAACCTCAAGCAATTGAGAGGATTTCTTTGCCATGTGAGCTACTACAGAAGATTTATTCCACATTTTGCAACTAAGGCAGCCCCTCTGCACAAGCTCCTAAGGAAAGATGCAGATTTCCTTTGGATTGATGATTGCAAAAAAACCTTTAATCCTCTAAAACACTGCCTCGTCAAAGCACCCATCCTACAGCCTCCTGATTGGACAAAGGAGTTCCATGTGCACACGTCTTTTTAGAAGCGCAGTTACATGCCTTTATAGATGCAGAATATGAATATATCTACTTTTTTATAAATATGATTATATATTTACGGAGCACGTCAATAGGCGCGTCTATATTTGTGTATGTTTTTGCGTCTATATACGCATGTAGTTTTCAGATCTATTGTTGATGACTTATATAGAATCACAAAAGAACACACCTAACCATGATAAATAAACAACAAAGGAATCATATTTATACCACTTTGATATTGGTTTCCTATGTGGTTCCTTTCTTTATTTGATAATTTTTTGCATTTTTCATACTACATGGAAACATGACCAGCCATTGGAACACCATTGATATGCTCAAAAACACACTGATGTTGTCCCTCTAGACTTTCTTATGCTCTAACAGGTATCTCTTATAAGGCTCTTTACACATTTTGTATTTGTCTTCAACCCATTCTCTCCCACTTGAATATAAACTCGTGCCTATAGACAAATGACATAGAAAGAATAAATCTAAGAGGAGAGAGAGACATTGAAAATTCAACCAAAGAAATATTTCATAATAATACAAGAAATTGTTATCAATATATAGAGCATAGAGAATAGGCCTGACTTATCTATTCATTTGCTCAAAATAATGAAGAGTAGGGAGAAGAAGATCCAAGATAAAGGTGTAACCATGTTGTGTAGTTTTTCATGCTTTTGTTATCACGACTTTATGTTTTAATTACATTTTAATGCTTCTATTGATTCATATTGTGCACGTCCCTTCAATTCTTGGCTGATTTGGGTTAGTTTGGTGTCTCCCAACCCTTGTCCTCTTAGATTAAGGTTATTTTGACATAAAATTATCGTCCAAATGCACAACTTTTATGTGAACTTGATGGGTGGACACTCGACCCCTTCGAAACTACATTGGCTTTATGCTACATCCTCAGGGAGTCCACCTATAAGAAATCATCTATATAACATGTGTTCAAAGGATATTAAGAAATACCCTTTCTTTAGATGCTATAAGGCAATAAAAAGACTCCTTTTACTTTACTAAACTTACGATTTTTAAAAATTTTGTGATTCAAAAAACCATTTTATAAATATAATCATGAAAGTTCTACTAAATATAATACCCTTTCTTTTGAACTCATGTGGTGTCTTACATATTCTATAAGGTGGACTCCCCAAGGCTACATCCTACTTCTTGGCTTTTAATTACACCATGAGTTGTGCTTATTTTCCTTGTAAAATGGGTCAACCTTGGGTCTCACTTCATCTTTAGTCATAAATATTTGAAACACACTTCAAAATTCCCAATAAATGTTTCAAATTTTCTCTTTCTTCTTAAAAGCTACTCCATTGGCAACAATGAGAGAGGGTGACCTAGTCAAATCCTCAAACTCAACTTGTCAAGACAAACATTGCAAGAAATATATACCACCACTACAAATGCAAAATATAAATCACTCAACCCCATACACTTGGAGCATAGCTTGGGTGAGACAAGAGTAAGAGTCATCCAAGGGGATAACACTCTCTAACTCTTCTTTCCATCCTTTGAACCTAAGTTAAGTTAGAGGACATCGTAGACCCTCAGGATAAGTATCTAAGAGTCATCCTAGACTATTAAGATAGGTACCTAAAACTCATCTTGCCCCCACATAAGATGTGCTAATGCTAGGAAAATTTCTAGCCTATCTCCTTTCCATATAGGACCCCTCGCACAAAAATATAAGACACCAAAGACATCTTATTTTACCATTGAGATTTTTATTTTTTGTATCATTAATTATTTAAATTTCTATTTGGCGGGGATGGCTTATTGGCCATTTTATTTTCTACCATGCCCTATGAAGACCAAAGTATGTAGCTATGTGCCAATCTCTCACCCAATAACCCAGCATGACCTTGTAATGATAGATATAGATTTTTCTTTTTATTGAACCCCCATAGCTAGGTCTCATCCCAACGATGAGAGGGCCTTGCTCTCAAGCCTAGGTATCTACCAAGCCCTCATAAGGAAATAGGGATATCCTAGATTTGTATTTCCTTCATATGGGAATTCTAATTTGTCCTCTAGGTAATTTTCTCAAAACCAGCACCTCACAACATGATGTAACTTAATCATGATAATGAATTGGTTAGGAACTCAAAGCTAGACTAGCTATCTTGCATGAGAAAGACTAATATGTATTGACTCTCAAGGCCACCTAGGATGGCACTCCCGATTGACCTAGAGACACCCTTAGAAAATAGAAAGTAACAAATCATTTCTCCTAGGAGGACGACTTAGCCCAACTAAAATCTTTTCATCATATGCATGGGTCACAATATATAACATCCTTGTCCCTAACATTGAAATATAATACTAAACAAAATAAGGTCAAAGTGATAGAGATACTTGATATCTAAAAAACTATGTCCGAACTCTTAAACACCTCCTCATATAAGAAACAAAAATCCTAATGAAACATATCAAAACAACATAGACTCAATGATAAAGTGTTGAGAAAGACTCCTTTAGTCCCTAAGAACACTTGTAATTCCAAACACCAGATCAAAGGATGGGTCTTACATCCCTATTCTAAATGTGACATGTTGGGGACCAAACCCCTTGTATAAATAGTAAGGAGCCTATGATGGGTGCAACATTCAATTATCCTATGCATCCAAAATAAGTTCACAATAGTTGCCACCTTACTCATTGTCCTTTGTAGCAACTATTGGCAACCAAAACTTAAAATTTTAGACAATAACCTCTAGAGTAATTAATATCTTAGATCATCAAATACTTGTAAAATATCCTTGAGAGCATAGTTGAAGAAATCATTCTCTATGTAAGCAAAGTTGGCCCAAGAATCTATAAAAAAATTCCACTATGAGGGAATTAACTAGTAAGTTACTAACTCAAATGTTTTGAACTTATCTACTTGTTTCATAATAGTATGTATATAGAATGGGATCACTTACACTATAGATGGCATTGTTGTAAATATCAATGCTCTAGATATGGAATTAGCAGGCCCCTTCATCAATCTTCACATCCTTTATAAGTTTTGGATATATCATTGGATACTTGTAAGGAACCAATATTTCTCCAGGGGTATACTTATAAGAAATCATATATATAATGTGTGTTCAAGGGATATTAAGAAATACCCTTTCTTTACATGCTATAATTCCATAAAACCACCCCTTTTAATTTACTAAACTTATGGATTTTTTTTCAAATTGTAATTTAAAAATCCCTTCTATAAATATAATCATGCAAATTTTATTAGATAGAATATCGTTTCTTTTCAACTTGCATGGTATCTTACATGTTCTGTAAAGTGTATCCCTTGGGTAAGATTTACATCAGTCCCCTTAATATAGTAGAGCTTGAGCTTATTAATATTGATTTTACTCTTAAACTCTACCCCTTATATATCTATTAAAAGGGATATACACAATTTTCCCCTTTGTATACTATTTTGTCTAGCATGACCTACTTGGGTTCTTATTTTCAACATAAAAGTTCACTGGCACATTATAGTATGATACTAACTCTCCTTTCTCAATTCATGGCATGTAAATCTTGTTTCATTCATTTATTTCCTACTTTCTGATGCAATAATTCTTACAATCTAAGCTCGTGTAGGGCACTTCATTTTCTCTTTCATACATTCATTCCTTTGGCTGCCTCATAAGAGTCTTAATATCCTCTTTTGGTTTCATTTTGCACTTGTTTCTAGAATGAGGTTCCTCTAGCGCTAATCATTATGTATAAGAGCATCTACCTAAGTTTTTGCATTAGTATCTTTCTTGTCAATGGCAATATTCTTAGGGTTAGTCTTGCTTGTGCTAGGATTAGACTTATGTTCCTCCTCCATATAGGGTTAGCTTTACTCTAACTAGAGTCAAGTTAAAGTATTCTTTCACTTTTTGACACACTAATGACAACTTACAAAGCGTCTCAATTAAACTCATATCACTCGGTATCTCCATAAGGATGGATTTTCCCCTTTGCAAAATCTAGTTAGGGCCATCCACTCAACAATTTCCATGATTATTACAATGACTTACTAGCCAAGTTGTTCACCCCCTTCCTAAAATTGAACATATATTACTCTAGTAGGTATTTTCGATATATCCTAACTTCCCATATATATATCTAAGGCAGTTGACCATATACAGACCCTTTATGTCACCTGCATTTAAGGTCTATTTTAAAATGCTCTTATCTCTAAATTTTCTCAAACTAAAACATACCCCTTTTCTATTCAATCAACAAACCACCCCTTTTATGGGACCCTTCTGTATGTAAAAAATGTGTAAAACTAGTATTTTAAAAATATCTTCTTTTGAACGAACATTATATGCTTATATATTTATGAGTGGCTCCCTTTCCCACCCACCCCCCCTACCCCCTCCCATGAGATATATATGACATTTCACATGATAGTTGTGTAGCAGGTGTTACCCTCCACACAACTCATAAAACTAAGTCTTAAGGGGCCTCCCTCCCCAAGCTTTCTAGCTCCCATCAAGTTTTGATAATGCTTTAGTTCACATATATTTTAATTTGAAGATATTTTTCTATGATCATGTTAGTGTTGTGTGTATGATATCCTTGACTTCTTCCTAAGGCTTGATGCTAAAGACTTATACTTAGCTACCTTAGTAGCTACCCCCACATTGGGTTTCACAATTTGGAAAGGGGTAGTGGTATGTACATCTCACTAACTCCCTATAAACACTTATCTCTTACTTGTGGATGGCATTGATATTGACTAGATACATTAGTCATCTCAAGAGTATATAATTGTGAGCCCTTGCATTTGTCCATGGAGCTGTTAGGTAATAATTGTAGCCGATTTAACATCTCAACACTATATTTGGTATTTCTCCAAGGATTGAGAAGCTTTGGCCTCTTTCCAAATACGCCACTTGAATCATTGCCTCAACACCTCAACAATACTTATAATGAATTATAATATTTCAACACCTTATTGGTGGATATTACTCCAAGGATTGAGAAGGTTTGTCCTCTTTCTGCATAAGCCACCTAAACCATTGATTCAATATCTAAACAATTGAATATTTTATGAGTCCTTTTAGCACATGCGATCCCAATTCTATTAAATTCTCGCTTGTATCTGAGAGATGAAAGGGAAAAACCCACCTCCAACTTAATAGAAGAGGAGAGGATCATTGGTACAATGAAATACTAGTGGTAGAGTCAAATTATCACCAACATTGGATTTAAATAAGTTACTCAACACTCAAATTTCTTGTGAGAAAAGCTACCTCTAAAGGCTTAGGGCATTGATTCAAAGTATTGCTCGTATGTGAGAGATGAAAGGGAAAAACCAACCTCCAACTTGACAGAAGAGGAGAAAGGATCGCTATGAGAGTCAAGCATTAGTGATGGAGTGAAATTATCACCAACATCAAATTTAAATAAGTTAATCAACACTCAAATGTCTTGTGAGAAAAGCTACCTCTAAAAGCTTAGGGTATTGATTCAGAGTACACTTAAAAAAAATTGTCTTCCATAGCTTAGTACTCAAGAGAAACATAGTTTGAATGTTTTTAGATCATGATAACATTCTTCAAATTACTTTCAATTAGAGCAACGCCCTATTCATGCAATGAATTCTTATTAAATAAAATTTCCATAACAAAGCTAAAGAAGCCAATATGTGTATGAAAATCAAACCTTAAAAGAGGTGTAGACTTATTCATTTTCTCTTTACAAGCCTTTCAATGGAGAAAAAAACATGTAAGGAAGAACAATAATTCTAATATAGAAACCCTAAAAGTCATTTGTAGTAGTATAGCTTCAAAACTGAATTCTCCTTTCCATACCCATGTAGCTAAGAAAGACAATTCTTGTGACGAATTTCAATGTTGTAACTTCTTGAACTTCAAAATACCCACTAAGAAGACATCAAGCACACAAGGAACAAAAGACCAAAAAATAACGTAAACACAAGGCTTGCATATGACTTCCACTTTGAAAAATATATTATATTTCTTCAATTCTTGATGAAGCTTGCCTAGAAACTTGCCAAAGCGGGAATCATAAGCAAAAACTAAGTCACCTTCCTTGAACTCCTTCTGCTTGATGAAGCTGTCATGATAGACCTTTCTGCTAGCTTGTGTGGCTTCCATGCACTATAGGGCCATCCTTCGGATCTCATCAAGACACTCCAAGTGCAATAGACGACGTTGCAAGGACTCGGCATCTCCCAAGCATTCATTGATGGCCACACATAGAGAGGGTAGCTCGAGTTCAATAGGAAAGATGGCTTCTATTCCATACACCAACTGGAAGGGGGTTTGTCCTGTAGCTGCCTTATGGGAGATTCTTTACACCTAGTGGGCCTTTGTAAGTCGATCATCCCAATCACGTGGGTGTGCAGCAATTGTCTATGTCAGGATCAAGCAGAGGATGTGATTGGTGACTTTAACTTGGCTATTGTCTCTAGGGTAATAGGGGGTGGACTTGCGATGGCGGATCTTATATAGTTTTGTCAATTCTTCCATGATTTTATTAAGAAAGTGGGTACCTCTATCACTTGCAAGCTCTAGGGGACTGCCAAAATGGGTGATGATATTCTCGTCCAGGAACAAGGCCATGCTATTACCATCGTTCTGCTTCAGAGCTCTAGCTTCACACCACTTAGTGACATAATCCATACATACCAAGATGTATCTATTCTGCTTCCGTCTAGTGGGGGGATCGATTAGACCCACAAAGTCGATGCCCCACTTCTCGAATGGTTTCAAGGGAAGGATAGGTTCTAGTGGCATGGCACTGGTCTTGGTGGGTTTCCCCATCTATTAACAAGCATCACATTGCTTGTAGTAGTCATAGGCATCCTTATGGAGGGTCGACCACTAGTATCCTACTAATAGAGCCTTTCTGGCTATTGCTTCTCCTACAAAGTGGCCTCCACATGGCTCGTCATGGCAAGCCTTCAGAATAATCCCGATCTCGTCTCCTATAGTACATCTTCTGAGCACTTCATCTTTGCCTTTCTTGTACACTACGCCGCCTAACAGGGTGTAGGGGACTGATTCTAACAGAAGCTTCTTCCTGTCCCGACTAGAGATGCCAGGAGGATACTGTTGGGTTGCTAGTAGGTTGGCGATGTTTGCATACCAGGGGGTTACAATGTCGACTAGAAAGAATGACACATTTGGGAGGTCTGGATCATCTTGGTCCTCTTCTGCATTCTGTGGTCTACATGATAGATGATCCGCCCCCCAAAACATGGAAACGACCAGGTTTGGTGATTACCTCAAAGTCAAACTCCTGGAATAGAAGGAGCCATCTCATCATTCTTCCCTTCACATCGGACTTGTTCATCAGGAAGGATAGGGCCTCATGATTCACATAAAATTTGAAGTGAGTTGACAGCAGGTAGTGGCGAAAGTTCTCTAAGGTAGACACCATTGTCAAACACTCCAGCTCTGTCACTGTATAGTTAAGCTCTCTATCAGTGACTTTTTGGCTTGCATAGTAGATGGACTGATCCAACTTCGAGGAGCCTTTCTGGCACAAGACTGCGCCTAAGCCTTCAATTGATGCATTAGTGTGCACATGGAACTTCTTCGTCCAATTAGGAGGTTGTAGGATAGGTGCCTCAACTAGGCATTGTTTCAGAGTGTTGAAGGCGTGATCACAATCCTCTATCCAAATGAACTCTGCATCCTTCCTTAGAAGCTTATGCAAGGGGGATGCCTTCATTGAAAAATGGGCTATGAACCTTCTGTAGTAGCCCACATGGCCTAGAGATTCTCTCAACTGTTTGAGGTTAGTTGGTGTTGTCAAGACTGCAATCTTCTCAATCTTTGCAGGGTCTGTTGATATCCCTTGTGCAGGGACAATGTGGGCCAACATGACTCCAGAAGAGACTCCAAATATGCATTTGTCGAGGTTGAGGGAGATCCCATACTCCCGGCATCGATCACAACATTGCTCTAAATGTCCCCAATGTTTAAGGATCAAACTATAAACACAGAAATCATCCAAGTATACCTCAATGAAGTCGTGCAAATTATTTTGAAATGTGGCTATCATGACTTGTTGGAAGGTAACAGGAGCATTGCAGAGCCCAAATGACATCACTCTATAGGCATAGGTCTCCCACTCTGTTGTGAAGGTTATCTTGGGCTAATATTCTTCTCCTATCTACACTTGGTTATAACCATTGAATCCATCCAAGAGGGAGTAAAGCTCATGGCCTACCACAGTATCCAACAGTTGGTCAGTGAAAGGGATACGGAAATGATCCTTCTTCATCTTTGAATTCAACTTGCAAAAATCCACACATATTTGTGATTTTCCATTCTTCTTGGGTACGACCACAATGGGTATTTACCGCAGCACAGAGGATCGGAAAATGAAAAAAAAGAAAAGAAGGAAAAGGCGCCTTAACTGGCAACTAGACCCTAGGAAAAATTAAATGCACGGGCACGACCCTCAAGAAGTCTTAGAGTCGCCCAAGGAGAGTAAAAGAATAAAAACGCACCATTAAGTGCGAAAACACTTCCAAAACCTTGTAACAGAGAGCCATGCTCACTTCTGTGCAAATTGTATGGATTAGGGGGGGATAGGATAGATTAGAATGGTGGGAAATGAGAAATGGGCCTAGGCTAATGGCCGGCCATGTAAAAAAGGGGGATGACCGCCCATGAAAAGTAGGGCATGTATATAAAGTTGAAAAGTGAATGGGAAGCTCATTCTTATGTGTGGCCAAAGCTTCTTCTTCTTCTTCTCTTGGTTCTTGCCTTCTTGCTTGTGCTTGAGAGAGGGATTGAGAGGTGTGAGGGAGTGAGGAAGTGATTGTGTGAGAGTGAGGGATCTTGGAGAAGAAGCTCTCCATCTTCTCTCTTCATCTTCCCCTCCTCTCTTCTCTTCTCTTGTCTTGCGCGTGGCTATGGAGGATGAAGCTCATGGGAGAGGGATTGAGATTGCTTGAGCTTGCCTCAAGGATCTTGGAGCTACCGGTGTGCAAGAAAGAGGAGGGTACTCGATCGAGCATCAAGGTAAGCTCACTACACTTGTAAGGTAGGCATCGTACGTCGGCTATGTGAGAGGTAGCCATGGCCGCTCGGTTCGAAACACTTGAGCAATAAGTGGTCCGTAGGTGTCAGGGTAGAGCTTGAAGCTCCCCTCCATTTTGGTTCCATTGCCGGGACAGACGGAATCGAGCCTTGAGCGCTGCGCGCATCAAAACGAGCATAGAAGTAGGGTTTGCAGCCTGAATCCGTGCTCGAGATAACTAGGAGATTTAGGAGGGTTTAATCCATGAAACAAGTAAGTATTTGGGTTTGTTGGAAGCATTAGATTAGGACTACCATTCTGCATTTCTGTTTTGCATGTTGGCTGCACTAGATTAAGGTTAGATTAGGGTAAGAAAAGAGAAAACAGAGGTTTTGGCCATTGCTGGAAACAGGGAAACAGGGGACCAGATTCAAGTTTCTGGGTGAAATAGGGAAAGGGAACTGGCTGTAAGGTTTTGCAGTGCTGGAAAAGGATCTTAAGAGTCTTAGGAGGCTAGGACAAACCTCATTTCTTTGGTTAGCCTTGTGTGAGAGAGAGAGAGAGAGAGTTTCTGGTTCACAGGAAGAGGAAACGCTACCATGATTCTAGGTGCCATCGATTCGTGCTGCTCCAGATGAGTCTAATGCTTTTCAATAGTGCTCTAATCAGATATGGAAAGCCTGTAGTGATTGTGTGCAGCAGACATTAAGAGGGATCCAAGCACGTCGGAATCACGCCCGCCGCCGACACAGTCCGACCAACTCGCAGTGGTCCGATTACCAGAATCGGACTGTCCGACTGAGAGAGTCGGACCATCCATGTTCGATTCCCAAAATCAGACACCCCGATCGGCATGCCACGTGGCACTCGGACTGCCCATTAGAGTCGGACCATTGTAGTCGGACCATCGTAGTTTTCTTCCATTTAGACTCGGACCAGTCCATAATCGGACCACTTTGAAAATAGGACCACCCTCCTGGTCCGATTCCTAGAATCGGACCACCAGGGTCGGACGAGTCTCAGAATCGGACTAACCCCATCCGACTACTAGAGTTCGACCAGACCTGTCCGATTGCAAGAATCAGACCTTCCGACTCCTAGAGTCGGACCAACTCTGTCCGATTCCCAGAATCGAACCATCCTGCCAGAAGGAAAAGATAAGGACCTTTTGCTGGCCTTGCCACAGACCTGACCCCAGGACGCAACCCTGAACACCCGCAAGACCCAGTTCGACCATTAGAACCTCAGAGACCAATCGAAATTAGGGTAGAATAGAAAACGCAGCATAGACCCGCAAGAAGACCATAGAATAGCTGGGAACCGAGTTGAGAACTCAAATTAGGCAGGGAATGTGGATGGAAACAAGGTGGAGTTTGCATTAAACGCTTTCTGCATCGGCACTTCACTCTTGTGCCCCACTAAGTCTGCACAGCAAGAAAAGAGAAAATCTTGTTTTCACACCAAGCACCACGAAAGCACTAAGCACAATGTGTGAATAAGGATCGCAGCTGCTTTCGAATAACAAGGAACACACCAGGATATCTAATAACATTAAGGAACCCACTAGTAGGAGAAGACCCCAAGACTTAGACAGGTGCCTGACTGCCCTACTAGTAGTACCTGGAGAAGACACGAAGACACAGGAAGCAACAAGATAGAGGAGTGGAAGCTACTGGAGCTGATTGGATTCATTGACAAGCTCGTGGAGCTAGAAGCAGAAACAATGTTGGGATCAAGGGGTGAACAAGGGAAAGACCAATTAAACTTAGGAGAATTTCCAACCTCGGTCCACGAATTGGTCCACGACTACGATCTACTCACCAGGACCGTGATCCAAGGCAGACCTGTAGAGGAAGTGATAACTAACCTGGAAGAAGAGAGAAGAGCTATTAACAGAGCGCTGGAAGGCATAATTGCCTACAACCATGAGCAAAGGGCTAGAAGGCTGTAGCAAGACGTAGATATGTACGAGGCTAGACGCGTGCTAGACCTAGCTGGGGCGGCCAAGTCCAGACCGAACGTAGAGAGGGCAGAGGCTAGCATGACATTGAGTGAACTAGAGGCAAAGCGACTCATGGACAATACATATGTGGAACAGAGTGTTACTGCCCTAGCCACCGCGCTACTGTCAGGATTGGGAGTCACGCAAGGGGCTAAAGGGCAGGCTAGAATCCCCATAGTAGCAAAACAACTAGCTCGATAGGAACCTAGCAATGACCCGTAGAGCTTCATGGAGCAGTTAGAGCAAGTATGTGAGGCGAACGGTCTTATTGACCCTGCGCAACGAGCTCAAGCCTTCGGCCTATGCTTGGGTGACAAGGGGAGGACCTAGTATTCTAGTCTGGATGATGCAGAACGTACAAACTTTGCTCACCTTAAGGGCCTCTTCATCAAGAGGTTTTTGAAGGCAAGGTATTCAAATAAAATCATTGTTAGGTTGATGAATATCAGTCAAAGGGAGAAGGAGGGCGTTAGGGATTACGTCACTCAGCTGCGCAACCTCTACAAGAGAATCCCTGCCAATGAGCGGCCTACCGAGAGGGCAATGTCTACAATGTTCATGAATGGGATTCAGAGTGAGGAGCTCTACAAGGCTTTGGCCAGTAACTCCACCTTACAACGAGACGTGCTAGCTCGAGTCTTCGAGGAGGCAATACGCGTAGATGATCAACTCAGGGAACGTAGCATGAGGACTACCAACCCAGATAGTGCGAGCCAGAGGGACCCTGAGAGATCAACCACTTTGGGGGAAAAAGAAACTGCTAGCGTGCAGGATAAGGGAAAGAGTGTAGACCACGACCAAGGGATGGCAGAGATGAGAATGGAGATTGCACGGTTGCAAGAGCTCGTGAGAAAGCCTGTGAGATTGCATGTACAATATGTGTACTGTGGCGGCAATCACCTCCCAGTTGAGTGCCAAGATCCTAGATCTCCGTCGTGCTCATATTGTGGTAGATTTGGGCATGATGCAATGCATTGCAGAATGCTGAGGAGATTCCCATACACGCAGCAGCACAACCCTCCATACTTAGGTAATAGGCCACCTAATTTCTTTGGCAGGGCAGCCCAATTAGCTCTTTCAGCACTGACTGACTCAAGACCTGCCACACCTAGGCTAGAGATGAACCCAATCGGTATACCCAGGCCACAAGGGCCTTTTGTGACTCACCCATCTAGCGATGCTCCTGTTCACTTTGTGGAGGAGCCTAATGAGGAAGAGACATATGTCAATCTGTACATATCCTATGACAAGGAGGGCAACCCAGTCGTGATGGACTATCAGCCAGTGCCGGTGATGGCTTTAGGAAGAGGAAGAGGTAGAGGATTTGGAGGGCCCAGCCAAGATCCAGTCACATGCTAGACTTGGGGCCACCCAGGCCACATTTCATCACGCTGCCCAGAGCAAGAACAAGCTTACAAGGACAAATCGGATCTCCGATGTGCAGAGTGTGGAATCACACATCTGTTTCCTAACTGTCCTAGGGGAAAGCCATCAACCAGCTCTGCCAACATGCCATCCTTGCCTTTGGGGCTCTTTGGAGTGGAAACTTTTGGTAGTGAGGATACGCCCATCCCACTACATGCTATGATGCGAGCTCAAACGAAACAAGCAGGCATCTCCTTGCGAGGGTCAAGTAACCTTGATGCAACCTCAATGGGGAAGAAAAGCCGAAGGAGACGGAAAAACAGAACCGATGCAAAGATAACCCTTAAAACCGAGGAAACGACTATGCTAGTAACGGGAAAGAAGGTCACAGACACATAGGCAGAGACCTCAGCTCCTAAGACAACTGAGCTAGGGAGTGCCAAGGTAGGGGAATATCCCTACCCCAAACAGCAACTCGAGGCTATAGCCAAGGTCAAGGAGTGGGTCAAGGATGCCCAAAAGCACCTCGAGGATGCCAAACCTATATTGGAAGATCCTATGGACGACTTGTCCAGTGTGAGCACACCAGTATCACCCTCAAAACCACAGGCTGTGAGTATACCTGCACCACTGGGAGCGACTCAGCAGCAAGGCCAGGGGAAAACTTACCAGGGCAGACAGAACACATGGCCTAGAACTGCTAGCCTCAGAGGAAGACAAGGGTCCAATAACCTCCTCACAACCTTGTTGTCCACTCCAGTAACTCTAAGCTTGGAGGATCTGCTTAGGCAAAATCATTCCTTGTGGCAGGAGTTAAAAGACTTGATTGAGGGACGCACAGGACTTGCGGGTGCTGATCCGCAAGATCATGATGCAGTTACACGGATCCCAAGTCTAACTCTACACTCAAATCCTAAGTCTTTGCACATCAATACTTTTTGGGAAGGCACTGAAATGCACCAGTTTTGCTCATCCTAGCCTTAGGAGACATGACTCAAAAAGGGATTGTAGACACAGGCACCGGTGTTAGTCTGCTAAACCATGCAGTCCTAGAGGCATGGGGAAACCCTCCTCTAGAGACTACTAGATTTAATGTCATGCTAGCAAACGGAATGAGGGTAAGACCATTTGGGGTCTTAAAGAATTGGCCGGTAAAGATTGCCGGTGTGCAGTTTTCGGTAAACTTCATTGTCGTGAAGGGAATGGATTACGACATACTATTAGGCCAACCTTGGATGAGGAATGCACATGTCATAGAGGACTGGGGCAATGGGTTGATTTTCCTAGGGAATAGAACTAGTGCAGTGAGGGTAGAAATGGACACTTGAACGACGACACCTGTTCACCTAGCTACCATCTCGGCTATGCTAAAAGGCAATACTCAAACGACCAAACCCTATGGATCGCTTGCTAGATATATTCCTTGCCCTCAGGATGAGAGGGATTGGATGCACATTTTGGCAACCATTGACCTACCATTCTCGGATGAGGAAGAACCACATCAGCAGGCTGTTAAAGCCGCAACCATGCCAACTGAGGAGCCAGTTGTGCCACTTTGCATGATGGCAGGAAGCTCACTCAACGTGGGCAAACCGGCCTTGTCCCACATCCCCAACAACAAATTAGAGCTTCAGGAAATAGTAGAGTATCTGACAATAAATTGGACAGCAATTTGGATGCTAACCTAAAACCTCTATGTGACCTTTTAGCTAAACCAGAATAGAAATGGACCAAGGTCCACAACCTGAACTTGTTATATAACTAGGATTTAGTTACTAATGACAAGGAGATTAAAGAGGGAAGCTTAGGGGAGGATGAGCAGTCATAAGGACAAGACCCGGATGATGAGGAGTATGAGGACTGTTACTCTATGGGAGAAGAGAGTGAAGAAGAGATAGACACAATAGAGTATGACACGGAGGGAAAAGCGATAGAACAAATCAGGGCACACTCGAGGCCTAGGAAAGAAGGGATCAGTCAGAATGAAAAAGGAGTCATGTGAATGGAGTGTGACAGATCCTGGCTAGAACACATAGGAGCCGTGGATTACGAGCAAGCCGGAGTAGCACAACCATGGGTAATCCCAGTGCTCAAGATAGATGCACCTACGGAACTACGACCCCCTGGGGAAACACCTTCCTCAAGTGAGGGATGCAAGTTTAACTCAGAGTCGGAAGTTAGCTCTAAGAGTGATCCCAAGATACCGCAACCCTCTAAGGTCAAACTCACCAAGGGAGACTTGCCAGTCCACCTGAGGCGCAGGAGGCTAAAAGAGGAGGCCAGAAAGCAAGCAAGGGACTCAAAAGCAGAAAGGCAGAAGAAACCACAAGATCTACCCAAACGGTTTACAAAATTTAAAAAGGGTGACAGAGTGGTGATTCTGTTAGGTGCAAAAAGGCAAGGTCAGACCAGTGAACCGATCAAGGGACCCGCCAAAGTCAAAGAGGTTAACTTGGCTGGGGAGGGTGAAAAACCAAGACCGGTGTTCGTTGCAAATGACTTGGCGGAGGATGAAGAGACGAAACTCGTTGCGCTCTTGCAAGAGTACATTGACGTATTTGCCTGGACATTGGACAAACTTAAGGGAGTCAACCCTAGGGTCGTGACTCATAATATCCCAATGATCCCAGATGCAGTTCCAACGAAACAACGACCTTACCCCATGAATCCCAAGCACGCCCATGCAGTAAAAGAGGAGATTGATAAACTCATGAGGGCAGGTTTCATATATGAGATCGAGCACACGGACTAGGTATCACCTATTGTGACTGTCATGAAAAAAAATGGAAAAATTCGAGTGTGCGTGAACTACAAAAAAGTGAATGCCGCTACGAAGAGGGATAACTATCCTTTACCTTACATCGAGCACATGCTTGAGAGGGTAGCAAGAAAGGAAGCCTACAGTTTTTTGGATGGTTTCTCGGGCTACAATCAAGTGCAAGTGCACCCCGACGACAAGCACAAGACTGCCTTTGCCACGGAATGGGGCGTTTCGCCTACATTGTCATGCATTTTGGGCTAATGAACGCACCTGCAACTTTCCAATGCCTAAGGTGCACTATCTTTAAGGACATGCTTAGGCGCAAACTGGAAGTGTTCGTGCAAGACCTATGTTTACACTCTAGTTGGGCCGAACACTTGGAGAAATTGAGAGTTGTCTTTGAAAGGTGTAAGCTGTACCACCTCTCATTGAACCCCTTAAAGTGCCAGTTCTAGGTAAAACGCGGATGCATCTTAGGGCACGTAGTGTCAAAGAACGGCATTGCCACTGACTTTTCTAAAGTCTGAGTCATTGTGGATTTACCACCACCCGATAACTACTAGGGGGTTCAGTGCTTCTTAGGATACACTGGATATTATCGACGTTTTGTACTAAATTACACACTAATTGCTAGACCATTGTATAAGCTGTTGATAGTGTTCGAGTGGACCGAGGAATGCCAGCGCGCATATGAGGAGTTGAAAAAGGCTCTCACAACTGCACCAATCTTACGAGCCCCAGACTGGAACATAACGTTTCATGTGCACATAGACGCCTCTAAGTTCACTATTGGAGCCGTGCTATGCCAGCCTGGTGAACATAACTTGGATTACCCGGTGAGTTTTGCCAGCAGGCAGCTCATAGAGACTGAGATGAACTGTTCCACAACAGAAAGAGAGGGGTTGGCCATGGTATTTGCGGTAAAGAAATTTAGGCATTACCTTTTGGCCACTCCCTTTGTCTTCTTTGTTGACCATCAAGCCTTGTTGTATCTTGTGAACAAGCCTTGCGCTACGGGGCGCATAGCTAGATGGCTACTACTCTTATTGGAGTTTGACTTCTCTGTGGTTGTATGTAAAGGAAAGCAGCATTACATGGCTGACCACATGTCCCGCATACCCACAGGAGAAGCTGCTGGACAAGGCGTGCCTGACGATTTTCCGGATGCCCATCTCTTTAACCTATCTAGTGAGAGAGAATTATTTAAAGCTGATCTGATGCCGTATTGGGCCGATGACATAGTGCAAGTACTACAACATGGACTACCTGAGCGACCCATTGAGAAGGGCAGGCTGAAAAGACTTATCTTGAAAATTCAGTCATACCAACTCATAGAGCTGGTCAACTCTACAGGTTGGGACAAGACAGTTTATTGTGCAGGTGCGTGTGTGAGCACAAGATGCACAATGCATTGAACAAAGAACATGGAGGAATCGTTGGAGGACACTTTAGCGAGTACACGACAGCCCAAAAAGTGCTACAATCCCAGCTATGGTGGCCCACCCTCTTCCGCGATGCAGCTAAATTCGTAAAGCACTGCGATGAGTGCCAAAGGACCAAAGTCCTTGTGCAAAAAGACAAGATGGAGTTGACCCCTGTCATAGCCCGACAACCCTTTGAAAAATGGGGCATCGATTTTATTGGACCTATCAGTCATGCGGCACAATATTCCCAAGCTCACTACATCATAGTGGCAATCGACTATCTAACAAAGTGGGCAGAGGCATGAGCCACGAGGAAGAATGATGCTAAGACCACTGCAAAGTTCTTGTGGGAGCAGGTCATTTCGCGGTTTGGCTGCCCAATCGAACTTGTAAGCGACCAAGGCACTCACTTCATTAATGAAGTGATCGCCCACCTGCTCTCTACCTTTCTAATAATGCATCAGAAGTCCTCTTTCTATTACCCTCAGGCTAATGGCCAAGCCGAATCCACAAATAAAATCCTAGTCAATGTGCTTACAAAGGTCGTGTCCACTTCAAGAAGTGACTGGGACAACAAGCTAATGGCGGCCTTGTGGGCCTATCGCATAGCTTATAAAACGGCAGTAGGATAAACACCTTTTAGGCTGACGTATGGAACTGAAGCCATTCTGCCCTTAGAATTTTTAATCCCTAGCTTAAGACTAGCAATCCAGGAGTGTTGGGAGAGAAGAGAGGCTTGGACGGCCTGCTTAGTGGAGCTAGAATGCCTAACGAAGATCCGACTCCTCACCACTCACTCTCTGATTTGTGAGAAGGCTCGACGAAAGATGTGGTTTGACAAGCGTGTCAAACAGCGAGACTTTGAACAAGGGGACCTTGTTCTACTGTACACTGTAAAAGGACATAAACAGAAGATGAAGTTTCGAGGGCTAGGGCCTTTCAGGGTATACATGATTGGTAGGACAGGGAATGTTGAATTGGAGACGCTTGAAGGCAACGGAATAGGCTTTTTTAATGGCAGCCGCATGAAGAAGTACTATCCTCCTTCCCATCCATTACATGAGCCACCCATGCTAGAACCCCCAATGAATGTCTACATGGCTACTATAACTGACCTTAAAGATCCGGACGAAGAAGCAGTGGCATCGGCGTACTTGTGAATCATAGTCACAGTAGGACTGACGCATTCTTTTGAGGCCTTGATTGATGATGTTGCCGACTATAACATCTTGACGCATGACCATTGGACACGCATTGGTCAGCCAAAACTACAGCCCACTAACACCAAACTCACCCCGTTTGGGGATACTGCTTATTCACTCCTAGGGAAGTCCAAGGTGGTCGTTTCCATCCAGTCTGAAAGTTTACCAGCTTTCTTCCATGTGTTGCTTGACACTAAAGGAGTCGGTAATGTGTCACTATTGGGTCGCACTTTCAAGAAGCAAACAAACTGTAATGTGGATTACAACCTAAATCCCATACATCTTGCTATCGGCAATGTGCGTATAGTGACGACTTTCAGCAAGGGCTGTCTTGATTCCTCCACCATTATGAAGCCATCGGTAGAAACCCCTACCACCACGCTTCAGCCCGAGTCTAAACGGAACAAAACTATAGCCTCGTGCCAGGCTCTTGACCCCAGGCCCAAACCCACTAAGAGCGCTCACAAGGCCAAAGAGTCCAAGTTTCTATGGGTACCCAGGAAACCCCCACAAAGCCTCTTCTAGTGGTGGAATCCTCATGGCGCGATTATATTGCTCCTCCGTGATGAGTCCCTCCTCGTAGAAATGCTGCCAAGTGGACACCCGGTTATGACCTGGATGGTAGCCTACCTCTCTAGGAGTAGACATCCTACCAACAATATGGAACTACAAAACAATTTGAACATACAACTAAAACACATTAAATAATAAAGTGAAACAAATTACAAAATTTAATTTTAAAAAAGAAATCAAATAATACTTACAAACTCAATCTCCCATGATTCCCTGCCACCCGATCCGTAATGCGACGATCCCATGGTTGCCATCTGGATACGTCGCGCCTCTGCATGCTAGCGGCTTGTCATTTTCTCCGTTGCTCTCTTCTTGGCCTCTTTCCACTCCTTGCGGTGGCAATTGGGTGGTTGGCCATATCCAGGGTGCCCCTGCTCTTGTCTCCGCAATGACTCCTTGGCGTGCATCATAAGGTGAGACCTCTTGTTATGAAGTGCGTCTCTCACCTTTGACCGTCCCCAATCATCTGAGAATCGTGAATTCTCAGGATTAGGGTACCTTTTATGTACTACCCGCAGTACCTCTTGCCACAAACCATTTTTTTGGTGCTTGAAGGGAATCATGCAATCTTTGTATGTGCCATGCACGACACTCCTCAAGTAAGCTATCACTTCCCTCCCCTCAAAGTCATGCAAGATACCACCAACATCAATGATAGAGTAGTACACTTGTGGAGGCTCACCTCTCTCATTTTTCGGTGAGGGTGATCGAGAGCCACCACCCAGGAAACCCCCACAAAGCCCTCGACCTCCTCGTCCTCCTGCACCACTCTCCCTCCTCCCTCGACGTGCACTACCCTCTACCTCACTCGATACACGTGCCTCTGCAGATGTACGTGCTTCGGCCAATCCATGTACCTCAGCTGATCCCTGTGTAGGCAAAGATATGATAGGTGTCCCAAACATCACACTGAAAACCTCATCTGGAGTGGGAGGGCGACCAAGATAATTGGTCATCTCCCCCATGAATTGCTCCTTGTTGAATGGGGTGCTGGAGGATCCAGGATTCCACATCTACACAAGAAAAATCATATTACCCTGTGTAGATAATACATATTACATACAACGTCTATACCTGCGTCTCTGTGAGCATTTGCCAGTGCGTGTATCCTCGCATGTACATTGCAGAGCACATGCGCCTGCACACGCGCTCAAAGGCGCGCCCCCAGAGAAACGTTTTCCGCGTCTATATCTGCATCTACACTGAGATATAGACGCGCTATCAGACGCGCTTGGTCGGCTGATTTTAGCAGATGATCGTCATTATTGATTTACAAAATGCAATACATAATGAAATCACAAATCCTAAATACACAGACAAAGCAGAGAGAGGAAGATAGAAAGAAAGAGAGAGAGAGAGAGAGAGACTCACCTTGGGTGTTTGGTGTGGCGGGTGGTGGCACTTCTTCCTTCTCCTTCTTCCTCTCCTTGGTAAGTTACCCTCCCTTGATGCTTGCTTCCTTGCTTGCTACTTCTTCTTGTTCTCCTCTTTCTTATTCTCTCTTTCTTCCTCTCCTTGGCTTTTCTTTTTCCCTTCTTGTGTGTTTGAAATGAAAGAAGAGGTGAGTCATGAGGAGGTGAGGCATGAAGAGACTGCATGTCGGCTAAACTCAAGCTTCAGAACCGCAAAAAACGTAGGAAAGGAAAGGCGCAGTTTGAAAAGAAATGATTTAAGTATGATTTGAATTTTGACGTGTGTGTCTATTTTTGCATGTATAAGCACATCTATTTGCACGGATATATAGACGCAAAAGTCGCGTCTATTTACACGCACGTTTAGACGCGCCTATAGATGCTGTGATAGATGCGCCCGACTTTACGCGTCTAACATACGCGTCTATGCCTCGTTTATGTTGTAGTGGCAGTGAGTCCCTGGCCCGTGTCATGAGGTGGGATCTTTTGTTGTGAAGCATATCCGTCACTTTTGTGCATCCCCAATCATCCGAGAATTGCTGACCCTCAGGATTTAGGTACCTCCTATGGACTACCGTCAACACCTCCTGCCACAATCCGCTTTTCTGATTTTTGAAGGCAATGAAACAATCTTTATACGTCGCATGCACGACGCTCCTCATGTACGCCACTACATCCCTTCCTTCATCATCATGAAATATGCCACCACCATCTGTAACTCTATAGTATTGACGTACAACCTCCTCTACATGATCTACTAGTGAGGGTAATCGCTCGCCACTTCCTAGGCAACCCCCACACAAGCCTCGTCCTCCCCCTTGACTCTCCCTCCTCCCTCTCTGTCGACTACCCTCTGCCTCACTTGACACACGAGCTTCTGCAGATGCACGTGCTTTTGCAGATGCTTGTGTTTCAACCGATGCATGTGGAGCACGTGGAGTACCTGCATATGGAGTACCTGCATGTGGAGTACCTGCATGTGGAGTTTGGGAAGTAGTGCCAGGCAAAGACGTCAGAGACATCCCAGACATGACACTGAACACCTCGTCCGCTGTGGGAGAGCGGCCAAGGTGTCTGGTCATCTCTCCCATGAAGTCTTCCCTACTAGGAAAACCTCCAAAAAATGCATTAACCCCCTGCCATAGGAGGCCAATGTATCATTCATGCGATCCAAATCCAGGTCATTGCTAGATGAACCAGGATACGACATCTGCAAAAAAAACATAGAAAAAAGATAGATTTATTTGCATACAAAAAATCATATATTACCTACATTTTCAAAGAGCTTTCTTTAGACATTGAGCACAAAACTTAAGTGCTAATGCTTCTCATAAACAAGAAAACTGATAAACACAAACATGGGATTGGTCACATTCATCATTGTAAAAATATATTGTTTACTATCAGAACTGGGAGACCTGGCGCATGTATCCCCGCGTCTAAGTTGCAGGTTAGACGCGCCCTCAGATGCGCCAGGTGTCCCAGTTCTGTCCAACGCGTGGCCGCGCTTCAAAGTCAACCTTCTGTCCAACGCGTCTATCTTTGCATCTAAGATGCAGCACAAACGCGCTGTCAGACGCACATTCCAGGTCAATGCGCGTGTATAATCGCGTGTAAACTGCAGGTCAACCTTCTGTCCACCGCGTGTATCATCGCGTGTAGACTGCACAGCACACGCGCTCTAAGATGCGCCCTCAGATGCTATGAGAGGAAACATTTTTCGCTTCTCTATCTACGTCTACACTGAAATGTAGATGCGCTATCAGACACGCTCTAAGTCACGCCCTCAAATGCTATGAGAGGAAACATTTTTCGCGTCTATATTTGCGTCTACATTGAAATGTAGACGCGCTATCAGACACGCTCGATCGGCTATTTTAGCCCGACGACCGCCCATTGATGAGTTACAAAATGCAATACATAATGGAATCATAAATCCTAAATACACAGACAGAGCAGAGAGAGGAAGAGAGAAACAAAGAGAGAGAGAGAGAGAGAGAGAGAGAGAGAGAG
Source organism: Lygodium microphyllum (assembly GCF_053477565.2). Taxonomy (NCBI): domain Eukaryota; kingdom Viridiplantae; phylum Streptophyta; class Polypodiopsida; order Schizaeales; family Lygodiaceae; genus Lygodium; species Lygodium microphyllum. The sequence continues at coordinate 42,162,800 of NC_141161.1, read as the reverse complement.
ACTCACCTTGGGTGTTTGGTGTGGCGGGTGATAGCGTTTCTTCCTTCTCCTTCTTCCTCTCCTTGGTAAGTTACCCTCCCTTGATGCTTGCTTGCTTGTTTGCTACTTCTTCTTGTTCTTCTCTCTCTTGTCCTCTCTTTCTTCCTCTCCTTGGCTTTCCTTTTTCCCTTCTTGTGTGTTTGAAATGAAAGAAGAGGTGAGTCATGAGGAGGTGAGGCATGAAGAGACTAGGTGAGGCATGAAGAGACTGCATGTCGGCTAAACTCAAGGTTCAAAACTGCAAAAAACACAGGGAAGGAAAGGTGCAGTTTGAAAAGAAATGATTTAAGTATGGTTTGAATTTTGATGTGTGCATCTATTTTTACATGTATACACGCGTCTATTGTTCAGATAGACACGAGGATAGATGCGAAGATAGACGCGGAAATAGATGTTAATATAGACGCGAGGATAGACACGAATATAGACGCACATTTAGGCTTTATCATAATTTTTTGTTTTTAAGATAAGTTTTAATAGTGAATTCTTATCATAAGTTTTAATGTATTTATGATGATTTTTGTGTATTTGAAATTAAGATCTTATGTAGACATATGAATGACAAATATTTTAATTTAATGTTGTCATGAATTATTAGGTTTAATCATGTCGTCGTCATCACCTAGTGCGATGCATCATCTACTCCGTTGTATGAAGGTTGTACGTACTCCGTTCTTCGTGCATCCCTCGAGATACTTAACTTGAAAACAATTTATGGATGGAGTAATGTCAGTTTGGATGCGTTATTGAAGTAGGCATCAATTCTGTTTTATTTTGAAATCCGAAAGAAATATATGTTGGTGGTTTTTTAACTCACTTTTAAAAATATATGTAGGTTATTATCACAAATTCTTCCAAAAGGAAACACATTGCCAACTAAGAGAGAGCAAGCAAGACATTACTTGACATCTCTGGGAGACCTCGATTATGTCAAGATCCATGCATGTGTCAATGATTGTGTCTTTTTTCGTGGGATTCATGAGTTCGTACGAGAGTGTCCTGTTTTTGGCGAATCAAGATACGAAATGGAGATGAAGTCAATGGATGTGCCTCGTAAGGTTTTGCGACATTTTCCGATTGTTCCACGTATAAAACTTATGTTCAAGTGTAAGTCTATTGGAAAGCTCATGTCATGGCATGCTAGTCATCATTCAAGTGATGGAAAATGGAGGATCCCTACAGACACACCGGCATGGCAACATATAGATAATTTGTGGCCCGTTTTCAAGGAAGAGCCAAGAAATTTGAGATTTGGTTTAGGTATGGATGGAATCAATCCATTTGGCATCAAAAGCACATCATAGAGTGTATGGCCAGTGGTATTGGTGAACTATAATATTCCTCCATCCATGGCAATTAAAAAGGGACATGTAATGTTGTCCCTTCTGATTCCTGGAAAGCACAAGGTAAAAAACATGGACATTTACTTAGAGCCTTTGATTGAAAAGTTAGAAATGTTATGGAAAGATATTGAGGTACAAAATACAAGTGCATTTGCATCCTCTAGAGATTTCACATTGAAGGCCATGTTGTTGTGGACCATGCACGACTTTCCAGGATATGGAGAGTGTTCAGGTACATGTATATAACTCTATATTTGAAATTCAAGACTCGAATCAATTGCATTTTATTAATTCACTTGTTTTTTCAGGTTTAACCACGTCAGGATATCATGCATGTCCTATTTGCAGTCCCTCTCTAGTTTCCTCTAGGCCGGCACGTTTAAAGAAGGTTATCTATGACAATCATCATCGATTTCTTCCTATTGACCATCCCAAATATGTTCTCCCTACTAATGGAATGACTCCACAATCTCTAACCATTCGAGATTGGAAGGAGAGATGGATTAATGCCGATAGCCACCCTCCACTCGGCATGAGTCGCTAAGAAGTGCATTTCTCTCGATTGACTTCAAAGTATTTAGCATGATGAATTGTTTACATAATATATTGTTTGGTTGTTAGGTTCTCTATATTTTTTTGTCTTCTGTACTGGACTGAACTCAAGATCAATCACCTAATGGACCCCATGCGCATATTCAAAAATGTTGTATCTACATTATGGGATCACTTGATAGGGGCTCATAATTCAGTTAATATAAGGGAGGATTTACGTAACATTGGTTGCATGAGATGAGCGCGGCCACGCATTGGACCCAGAGGAAAGATTGAGCTACCCCATGCACCTTGGATGTTGTCAAAGAACAAGGAAAAAATAGTGAAGGAACAAATATATAGCTTTCGAACACCCAGAGGATGTATGAGATGTCTCAAGGGAGCCTTCATAAAGAAAAAGAAAATAGGTGTGGAGAAACTATCTGGTTTGAAGTCCTACGATTGGCACAAAATGATTCAAGTAAGGGTATTTCTAACCATGAATATAGTAATTAGTGGAGTAACTATGTGTAAACTTTGGGGTATGATGACTTTTTCCTCAACTAATCATTTGATCTATGAATATTGTTTACATTCAGTTCGTACTTCCTACTAGCATATCCCATTGTGTATCCAAAGATATACGTGATATCATTTACAAGGTGGAAGAGCTTGTGAGGTGTGTATACATTGTATTTTTTCATTACATATCTTTGAATTTCTACACAAAAATAAACAAGCACATCATACATCTTGACAGATATGTGAACTCAAAGGAAATTGATCCAAACACATTGCAAGATGCTTGAGTATTATCTGTTGAGGTGGTTTGTTTGGTGGAGAAAATTTTTCTCAATCCATTTTAACTACTCAATTACATTTACTCGTATATTTGATTGATGAGATCGCACTTTGTGGGATAGTTCATGTAAGGTGGACGTTTTTTCTTGAGCGCTTCATGAAAACCTTGAAAGATTTTGTGAGGCAAAAAGCACAGCCTGAGGGACGCATGGCTGAGGGTTGGTTAGTGCAATCATCCCTTGTTTATATCTCTGAATATCTTGCTAAAGTGGATCCCTCTCAACCACAACTATGGAAAGATGATGAAGACTTGAGGATGACCTCTATAGTACCTCAAGGAAAAGGAATGAGTAAAGTGCTAACAAAAGAAGAACTTCGTAAGTTAAATAGTTTTTGTGTGCTCAATAGTGATGTAATGAGCAAATGGGTGACACTATATCATGAAGCAAGGGCAAGAAGAAAAAGTGAAAGACAAGAATTTCGTACTAGATATGGACGTAATGTCTCATTTCCAGATCATTTAAATGTGCTCCCACGTCATATTGATATAGATTGGTTACATGAGGAAATGGAGAGAATGGAAAAAGAGGAGGAAATTAATATATCTCAAGAAGAGTGGGAATACGCATGAGGTTGCTTATCAAAGGTGAGACATACTATCAATTAATTTGTTTCTATAAGTTTTATTTTATATAAATAATTGACATGTTTGATCTTTTATCTTTTACTACTAGTGCACATTATTCAATGCACTTTGGTGTGAGGGTAAACATCTTCGAACTCAACGTATAGATGAAAAGAGAAATACCCAAGATTGTGGTATCCTTGCTCACTTCGAGGATGCCAATGGTACCATGGAAGGATATTCTGAAGCTTGACTTGAGACAATTCTTTATATATGTACTGGATGTGAAGTGGTTTAAGGAAGCGGTAACAAATGGTGAGCATTGCACAATCAGAGGTCATCCAAGTGGTTTTGTAATCATTGACTCTACAAAATTTCACCAAAATAAGAATGACACATTAGTACCACCTCAACAATGCGAGCATGTATATATGCAAAAGCTAATTTTTTTATATGAATACATGTGATACATATACACAATATAATAAGTACTTAAGTTTTTTGCTTTTGTTTTTCAAATACAGGTTGTGTATCATCCAATGGTAAACAATAACCGATGGTGGTATGTCATCCCTATATCTAATCGTTCAAAACCAATATATAGTAATATTACCGACATGGAGATAGCAGATGACAATCCAACAATTAATGATGATGTGCATGATGACACCATAATGGATGATATGCATGATATAGTACAAGATGAACCTCGCGAGGATGTTCAAGGAAACACAGAAGAAGACAATAATGTGATTGTCGATGATATTGATGAAGTTATTGAGCAATATAGCAACACATCTGATAGTGGGATAGACTTATTTGTTTCGTTACCTCTTGGTAACATAGACCTAGAAGTAGATAGTTTAGCAAGGGCTGATCTTATTGAAGATGAGATGGATCATTCACTGTAACATACTTAATTTGCTTATTGATTCAATGTGTATTCCTAATTCTATGGTTTTTATCATGCGCACATGTGCATACTCAAGAATCAATAGTCAAGTTTAAAGCTAAATTGAATTTTCCATAATAAAAAGGAAGTATTTTTTATCATCTTCAAGTACGTAGAGAATTTACGAGATACATTTTGCAATGCTTGCTACTAATTGTAACGTTTCTGTCGCTTGCCGCTAATTACTTATATCAGGCTTGTCAACTGGAGGAACTGCCATTCATTAGAGAGCAATGAAAAAGTAATTATTAACTCTATTTTTTAAATTCAATGATTCAATGTGTATTCTTAATTCTATGGTCTTTATCATGCACACACGTGCATGCTCAAGAATTAATTTCAGGTGGTTAAATAATTATTAACTTTAGTTTTTTAATTATGTGAATTGCAATTTTAGGTGGTTAAATAATTGTGCGTCTGCTGGCGCATCTATATTAGCGTCTATTTGCGCGGATATATAGACGTAAAATTCGTGTCTATTTACACACACGTTTACACGCACTTATAGACGCTATGATAGACACGCCCGACTTTGCGCGTCTAACATGCACGTCTATGCCTCGTTTTTGTTGTAGTGATGCACTTAACTCTTAATGTGAACTCTCTTCTCCATCAAGAAGAGATCTTGCGGATCATAAAGGCTCTAGTTTGGACTCCTATATACAGTCCATTACTTTCTTTATGGGCTGAATCTCTATTCTTCAAGGAATCTCTTGTATGGATCAAGAGGTACGTGCATTTGTGTAGAAGAAAAGAAGGGCAATTTCTTACATAACTATAGCTTGATGAAGTCTCTCCTCCCTACCAAGAAGAGCTCAGTAGATATTAAAAATCTGATTTTAAAACTCTCATATTCAACCCACTACAATCTTTGAGCTGATTCTTGATATTCCAAGTTTTACTCTTATGATTTATGATGAGAATATGCTCTACATACTCTTGTAAATGCCGCATCTAAACACTCTTGCTTTGGAAGGACATTGAAGATACTCTTTGGTAGTTTATTTGTAACATCATGGTTTATTCATGGCTGCCCATAACAGGGAATTAATGAGCTGAAGCTTACTTGTTAACCACTTCCTTTATTTTGGTAGATCATGAATTGTTCTTGATTCATTCTAAACCACGATATTCATGGGCTAAATTTTGTAAACACAGAATCTACCTCAACTCCAAACATTACAAGTACAATAGTATCTTGCTTCCTTTCATTCAAGAGAGGGTTTAAAGTAATCTTTCATAGAATTCTTGCCATAGTTTGGGATTAAATAGCTGAAGCTTTTATGCAGCTACTTAATTCAAGCTACATTGATCTAAGTCATGGAGCTCATGAACTTTTCATGTAAACCCAACTACAGTGATGTATTCATAAATTGAAATAGGCAATCTTATTCTTGATCCTCTATCTTCATTATTAGTTGAAAAGAGAAGGGACTTCAAGATCTTCTTCATGCTTAAGGTGACATAGGCAGCTATACTCATTGGCAAGGAAGGAGAAGACTCTTCTTGTATCAATTGAAGTTATATTCCTGATTACAATTCATTCTTCTATGATCAAATCTGATGTATCAATTTGGGTTTTTCCAAGATAAAGTCAAAATAAATGGTGAGTTGAAAGTTGTGAAGCTCCTCTTGAACCTAAAAACAATTACCACCTATCTCTTGAAGACACACCTCCATCTATCTTGTCCAGATCTCTTGCAAAACCCCTGTGGTGACCTTCAACCTCATGCGCTGCGAGAGCGTCTCATCGAGATCCTACAACGTACAAGTATCATTTTTAAACTTTTAGTTGATCATAAAGGGTTCTTTCTAGTTGACTCGAAATTTAGTTTAGAAAATAAAATCATCAACAACTCTTGCTATGACATCAACTGCATAAATATCTAGTGTAGGTATTTTGATAATTTTATTTGTTTCAACTTCATTGATAAACTAATCAAATTGCTCAAAATTTTTATAAATATCAATCTAAATTCAAACAAAAAGAATTTGGCCATTCAACACATACAAATCCTCAAGAATAACATCCTGACTTGGAACATATGGAAATGCCAACTAGATATGCAAATTCGCAACCACGTGATCCTTTAGCAAAGAAACTTCATCAAGAGCATTAATAGCTTTCCCAAAATAATGAGAAACTTGCAAACCCATCACATTCCTAACTTGAGAAACTTCTTATTATAGTAATGATTTCTCTCCTTGAGAAACGACCGCCATTGATGATTTACAGAAGCACTAAGCAAGCAAGAAAGCATCAAGGGAGAGTAACTTACCAAGGAGAGGAAGAAGGAGAAGGAAGAAGCGCCACCACTCGCCACACCAAATACCCAAGGTGAGTCCTCTTTCTCTCTCTCTCTCTCTCTCTCTCTCTGTGTGTCTGTGTATTAGGATTTCTGATTCCATTGTGTATTGCATTTTGTAAATCATGAATGGTGGTCATCGGACTAAAATCAGCCAATTGAGTGCGTCTGCCAGCACATCTACATTTCAGTGTAGACGTAGGGATAGACGCGAAGAAATATTTTCTCTCATTACGTCTAAGGCCGTGCTCAGAGTGCATGTATTCTGCGCAAGAATACACACGCTCTGCACAGAGGCTTTGACTATAGAGTCGCGTCTCCACGCGTGTGTACTCTGCAGTCTACACGCGATGATACACGCGCGCGCCAGAAGCATTGATCTAGAAACCGCATCTAACAGCGTGTCTATAGTGCATCTCAGATGCGGATATAGACACGCTCTCGACAGAGGGTTGACTTTAGGGACACGTCTGAGAGCGCGTCTATCCTGCAATTTAGATGCGGTTATACATGTGTCAGCACTAGCTCTGATAAAAAACAATTTTCATTGCCTAAACAATATATTTTTGCAATGATGAATATGACAAATCCCATGTTTGTGTTTATCAGTTTTCTTGTTTATGAGAAGCATTAGCACTTAAGTTTTATGCTCAATGTCTAAAGAAAGCTAGATTATTAGCACTTTCAAGGGCCATGAGCATCCATGTATTTTTTCTATGTGTGAGCATCAAAAGCCTTCTCTTACATAATGATTCTAGGCTCACTAAATGATTTTTCATAATTAATGTTGGATTGGATCAAGGATTATGGCTCTTTAAAAATATTTAGGTGTGGATGAAGGTAATATATGATTTTTGTATGCAAACAAATTTGTCTTTTTCTTGTGTTTTTTTTGCAGATGTCGCATCCTGGTTCATCTAGCAATGATCCGGATTTGGATCGCATGAATGATACATTGGTCGTGTTCGGCAGGGGGGTCAATGCATTTTTTAGAGGTTTTCCTAGTAGGGAAGACTTCATGGGAGAGATGACCAGACATCTTGGCCGCTCTCTCACAGCAGACCGTGAGGTGTTCAGCGTCATGTCTGGAACGCCTCTGACATCTTTGCCTGGCACTACTTCCCAAACTTCAATTACAGGTACTCCTCATCCAAGTACTCCACGTGTAGCACCTGTACATGCATCGGCTGAAGCACAAGCGTCAGTCGACACACGTGCATCTGCAGAAGTACGTGCATCCAACGAGGCAGAGAGCAGTCGACAAAGAGGGAGGAGGGAGAGTTGAGGGGAGGACGAGGCTTGTGTGGGGGTTGCCTAGGAGGTGGCGAGCGATCATCCTCACTAGTAGATCAACTAGAGGAGCTTGTACGCCAGTACTATAGAGTTACAGACACTGGTGGCATCTTCCATGATGATGAAGGAAGGGATGTAATGGCGTACATGAGGTGCGTCGTGCATGCGATGTATAAAGATTGTTTCTTCTACTTCAAAAATCAGAAAAGCAGCTTGTGGAAGGAGGCGTTGAGGGCAGTCCATAGGAGGTACCCAAATCCTAAGGGTCAGCGATTCTCGGATGATTGGAGATGCACAAAAGTGAGGGATTTGCTTCACAACAAAAGATCCCACCTCATGACACACACTAGGGACTCACTACGGAGGCAGGAGGAGGGGCGTGGAGCCTATAGCCAATCACCTATGTGCCACCGCATAGAGTGAAAGAAAGCAACAGAGAAAGTGAAGAGTCGCCAGCACGCAGAGGCACGACGGATCCAAATGGAAACCATGGGATCGTCACATTATGGATCGGGCGGCAGAGAGTCGTGGGAGGCAGAGTTTGTAAGTATATTTTGATTTCTAGTTTTTTAAAATTTATATTTCTTTCAATTCTTTATATAATATGTTCTAAGACATTGTGTCTCGTAATTGTTTGTATATATCATAATTGTTTTGCAGACTACTATCGTTGGTAGGATACCTACTCCTAGAGAGGTAGGTTACCATCGAGGCCATAACCGCGCAGCCACATGGCTTCACTTCTATGAGGAGGGTCTCATCACTGAGGACCAATACAATAGGGCTATGAGGATTCGACAGCCAGAGGAGGTATGTTTTTCTTACTTTCCTATTAGAAGTATAGCTAATTATAACTTTTTCTCCACCATGTCTACGTAAGCAACCTTGATCTTTTGTGTATGTAGGCGAACCTGGATGTGGAGCATAGCGAGGAGGGGGATAGCGACACTAGTAGCCATATTGGTGGTGCTAGCGAAGATGTTTCTTCTTCAGATTCGTAGAGGAGTACCATACCTTCTCTATGGCCTTGTTTTCTTGTATATGTATTATCCATCTTTGAGCCTATTGCTTGCAGCCACGCTTTAGGTCGCAAGCACTTAAACTCCCCATGTAAATGCTTTTGATCTATAATGAATATATGGATTTTTATTTTCAATTCTCATGCTTTTAGATCCATTGTCTTTCTCCCAAATGCACAATCTGATGTATGGGAGGGGGACATACTCTCTGGTTTTCTTTTTCCAGTTCTATTTTTTATGCCAGGAGGCATATTTCACGGTGGATTCCGTAAACTTTGTTGACCGGGGCTCATACACAAAGTGGATTCTTTGTGCGAGAAGTTGATGGGGACGCCTACCCTTTCTGGGTGTTTCATTAATTTAGTGTGTACATGGGTGATTCCATAGCGGGTGATTCCGCAAAATACATATTAAATTAATAAACGTTTATGAGTTTAGAGTACGCACTCGTAATAAATTAAGGTTAGAATTGATTTCTAACCAGTTGATTTATTTATGTAGCTGAAGACTGCTAGGTATTATCTTTTGTCGATTTAATTGTATTATTTTACTAACGATTGTGAATGCTTTAGTTGATGTGTAGAGATAGCAGCGGTAGCATAGGAAAGCATTGGAGGATAGCGTGTATTCGAGTTATCACTTATATTTTGATGGGCGCATACCTTAGGCATGGCACCTATATTTTGTCGCACCTATTTATTGAGGCGTTGGATATTTATTTATTATTTTGTATGTGCATGGGCGTACGATTATGATATTTGTATTTGGACATTGTATTGGGTATGCCTAACTCTTTGGGTAATTTAGACTATTATTTGAGCTTGAAGATGATTAATACATAAAATACATGCTTTGTGGAGCGCTCACATAAGGCATGGGGGGAGATTGCACCCAATTAGCCTCTTGTTCACGTCGTGCATGCTTTTTACCTTGAGTTTTGTGCAAAAAGTAGAGTTCTTTTGTTCTTGGGGACCTTCCATCATTCACTACGCGAGCATACAATATCCGATCTACGCACTAGTGGTATCAGCGCGAAGCCGAGATCGAGAGCTTCCAATCGCTACCCATCTTGTGTGAAGGCGGAGCTCCTGGAATGATCAAGCTCTATGATCAGTCTCATCGCGAATGGTCGATATAGGTGGATTCCTGGCGGTTAAGAATCTCTATTTCCAGCGTTTGATCGCGAAGGACCGGCCTGCAATAGCGGAGGACCACTCCTACATCCTCTTCTCCAAGTCATCAATACATAGAGATAAGCCATATCTTTCAAATAGTTCAAGCTTGAGTTTAAAGCTTTAAAAAGCTTAATTAGAAGCTTATTAAGCTTCAAATAATCAAAACGGCGGCAGGGCGGCATACTGGTGAAAAATTCGGTGTAAAAAACGCCCCCCCTACAATTCGACGTTTTGCTGATCACTAAGCTCTAAGCTTAGTTACCTAAATCATAAGTCACTATAAACTTCAGTTTTATCAAGTTTCCTAAGTTTTGAAACTCTACAAGTCTGGCAAGTAACCTGAAGTCAAAACTGACTTGTGTTCAAAACTCCTAATAAGGATTGTTCCTGCGTAGAAGTACCGAACTGCAAAGTTGTTTCCTGGAAGGTATTGTTCGCATACGCACTTGCTGAACCAGTTTCAGCACACGCAGAAGGACAAAACACAGATTTTTCAAATATTTCAAATTCCGTAATTACCAAAGACGAAGACTGTGATAGTCACACACAAATATATAAGCCTTGTACACTCCATCTTGAGCTACGCTCATCTCGCTAATTGGATTTTTAGAGTGTGAGGTATTTTGAAGTTTTGCAGGATGACGAAACAAAATATGGATGATTTGATGGCTAAAGGTGATCTTCCTGAACCTACGGTGGAGAAAAAGTTGAATTTAATTATGATGCAGTTGGATGAAGAACGACGAGCCCGGCAAGCATTGCAAGTTCAATTGGCCAATTTACAAAGATCGACTACCGACAAAGAGGAACCACAATCTGAAGATCTTATCCGGGGTACCATCGATGCGACTCTTGAAGCTCAATCCATCCGCAAAGAAACAAAGATAAGTAAACGAAATTTCAAATTCCGTACTTTCAATGGCACTCGAGATGGAAAATTTGTTCTTGCATTCATCAGTCAGTTTGATGATTACTTTCATGAGGAAATATACGCTGAAAAAGATAAAATCAAGTGTGTCACTAATCATTTAGTGGATAGAGCATCTCTTGGGTGGACCGTGGTTCGTAAGAGCATAGATTGTCCCACTACCTGGGAGAGTTTTAAGAAGAAGTTTATGCAGAATTTCCTTCCTCCACAATTCCATGACAAAGCCATAAAGCAATGGGACCTTCTTCAGCAAAGAGATCGTGAGTCTATTCCTCAGTACACCGAACGCTTTTGGAATGCATTACTCCAGTTACGCATGCTTGAAGACGTACCTGAAGCGACTCACAAGCGCAAGTATATGTCTCGATTACTTGGGCATTACTACGCTGAAGTCAATATGTTCAAGCCTGCAACTCTTAAAGATGCAATTTCTTTAGCTCATGACATTGAAGACAAGCTTCGAGGAAGAGACAAGCATCCACAACAATTTCAAGCAAATGGTAACTATGGATCTAAGCAATTCAATTCAAATTTTAGAAAATTCAATCAAGGTCGCTTTCCTTCATCATCTTTCCGTAAGTCTTGGACAAAACCACCTGCTTTGCCATCAAATATCGATCAAAACCCTAAGCCAACTTCACAGTTAAATCCTAATATTTCTAGACTTCCTGCCATTGCAAATAATGTATCTAAAGCCAAACCTATAGTGTGTTATAAATGCCATCAACCTGAACATCTAGCAGCCAATTGCCAATCGAAGAAGCCACCTGTCCATATCAACTATCTTGGAGCAATGGGAGATGAAGGACATGAAGAAATGCTTGACTTTACGGAAGATGAAGACGACATCACTACTCCTTCGGATACTTTACCAGGTATGCCAACTCCACATTCTTTGTTGACAATGAAATGTTTAGTGCATGGAAAATAAAAGATCATTTTGCATGATGATGGTAGTACACATGATTTTATTTCTGCAAAGTTAGTGAAAGAATTGAAATTACAAACTATTCCTACGCATTATCGCATTAAAGCAGCATTCTTAGGCACAAGGTATAATGGAACACAAGAGGTGCATGACTTAGAAATTCAAATTGGTGAATACACTGAAAGAAGGAATTTTCTAGTTGTACCATTACAGTCCAGTGATATTATTTTAGGTATGCCTTGGCGACATCAGCATAATCTTGATATAGATTATTCCACGCATTCAATTAATTTTCATTTTCAAGGAAAACATATTGCATTGTATGGTATGCATGCATCTCATGCTTTTCCACTGCTTACTCATACTCAAGCTAAACGTGTATTACGCAAAAGTAGTAAATCTTATCTAATTTGGGTAAATGAATTGCAAGTTAAAGAAAAACATATGCACCTTAGGCATAAAGAATTTCTTGTACAATTTAAAGACTGTTTTGCAAAAGATCTACCCCCTGGTTTACCTCCTTCGTGTCCTGAAGACCACAAAATAGATTTAATTTCTGGTACACAACCACACCTTGTAAAGCACCATATAGGCATAACCAGATAGAGCAAAAAGAAATTCAAAATCAAGTTGAGGAACTACTAAATAGAGGATTGATTAGACCTAGTAGTTCTCCATTTGGTGCACCTGTTTTGTTGGTAAAGAAGAATAATAATACTTATCATATGTGCATTGACTATTGTGCTCTAAATAAAATTACTGTAAAGAATAGATATCCAATTCCTAGAGTCAATGATCTTATGGATAAACTACAAGGTTCTGCCATATTTAGTAAAATAGATCTTAAATCTGGTTATCATCAGGTGATATTAGATAAGTCTGACATATTCAAGAATGAATTTATAACACAATTTGGTCATTATGAATTTTTAGTGATGCCTTTTGGATTGACTAATGCACATGCTACATTTAGTAGAGTGATGAATCGTATATTTTTGAAATATCAGCATTGTGTTATTGTATTCTTTGATGATATCTTGGTCTTTAGTAAAAAAGAGAAAGAACATTATGAACATCTATCCTTGGTTTTCAAGTTGTTGACAGAAAATCAATTGTATGCTAATCCGAAAAAGAGTGAGTTCTTTCAAACAAAAATTGAATATTTAGGTCATATTGTGTCATCAGATGGTATTAAGGTTGACCCTAAGGAGATAGAAGCAATATTAAACTGGCCTATACCTAAAAATATGCATGAGTTACGTTCTTTTCTAGGTCTTGCTAGTTTTCACAAGAAATTTTTCATTACTTGCTTTGCCTTTGATTAAACTTTTAAAGAAAGGTATTGTTTATCATTAGTCTGATAATCAACAGAAATCCTTTGATTTATTGAAACATGCATTAACCCATGCTCCTGTATTACAACTACCTGATTCTAATAGACCATTCTTTTTAGTAGTTACTCATGCTAGTAGATCTGGAATAGGAGCCGTACTTATGCAAGATAATCATCCCATAGCCTACTCTAGTTGTAAACTGAAACCCTTCGAACTTAAATATTCCACATATGATAAAGAATTATTAGTTATGGTACAAGCTTTAAGACAATGGAAACATTACTTAATGGGTATGATGCCAGGAGGCATATTTCACGGTGGATTCCGTAAACTTTGTTGACCGGGGCTCATATACAAAGTGGATTCTTTGTGCGAGAAGTTGATGGGGACCCCTACCCTTTTCGGGCGTTTCATTAATTTAGTGTGTACATGGATGATTCCATAGCGGGTGATTCCGCAAAATACATATTAAATTAATAAACGTTTATGAGTTTAGAGTGTGCACTCGTAATAAATTAAGGTTAGGATTGATTTCTAACCAGTTGATTTATTTATGTAGCTGAAGACTGCTAGGTATTCACTTTTGTCGGTTTAATTGTATTATTTTACTAACGATTGTGAATGCTTCAATTGATATGTAGAGATAGTAGCAGTGGCGGAGGAAAGCATTGGAGGATAGCGCGTATTCGAGTTATCACTTATATTTTGATGGGTGCATACCTTAGGCATGGCGCCTATATTTTGTCATGCCTATTTATTGAGGCGTTGGATATTTATTTATTATTTTGTATGCGCATGGCCGCACGATTATGATATTTGTATTGAACATTCGATTGGGTACGCCTGACTCTTTGGGCGCTGTCGTATTGCTGCGCATTCGAGGTGTGAAAACCACCCAAAAGTTGTGTGTGTGATTTGTTACTTTGTACATACTTAGTCGTTGTGTTTGTGTTTTGTTTTGCGTAGGCAATAAAGTGGAGAGGGGTTTGGAGCAAGAGGAACTTATATATAATACTGTGGTCGATATGTATGCTAAGTGTGACAATTTAGAGGAAGCATGCCAATTGTTTGATAGATTACCAGTCCACAATGTAGTTGCATGGACTGCCAAGATTGGTGCATATGTCTGATGCAGTGATGGTATTTCTGTTCTCAAACAGTATGACAAAATGCTTGATGAGGGCATTAAACCAAGCAAAGTCACCTACTTGTTGACATTCAAGGCCTGCAAGTGTTCAAGGGATGTGAAGCTTGGGCAATTAATACATAGTTGATTTGTTCAGAGTGGGTTTCCTGTGGAGAATATACATTATGGGAATGATACTGCTACCCTGGAGCTTTTCAAAGACATGCATTGGAAGGGCTTGAAGTCTGACAAATTTATCATCTCATCAATCTTAAGAGTTTCTGTCAATGCAAAGGCTTTAGATCAAGGTGGTCAGATTCATGAGTAGTTGAAGAAAAATGGATATGAAGCAGTTGTGTGGTCTGCATTGATTGCAGGATACGCTGAACATGGTCTCAATGAGGAAGTAATGAAATGTTTTCAACGTCTACAACTGGATGGTATTTTTGCAGATGCTGTCACATTTATTATCTGCTTGAAAGCATGTGGCAATAGAGGAGCCATAAAAGCAGGTTGAGAAATCCATGCTGAGATCAGGAAATCAGGATTAGAAACATATTTTTTAATAGGAAACACGCTGATAGACATGCATGGCAGATGTGGCTTGTTTGTAGAAGGACGAGAGATGTTTGATCAGTTGCTTGTTCGAGATGCAATGTCATAGGCTGCATTGGTTGCATCTTATGCTCAGCATGGGCTTGGTGAAGAAATTTTAGATTCTTTTAAACAAATGGTAGTGGAAGGTGTGTCTGTGGGTGCCATTACTTTGCTCTTTGCTTGAGAGCTTGTGCCACCTTAGGAGCTTTAGATACAGGCCGAGAACTCCATGTAGAGATATACAAAAGGAGACTGGATAAAGAGCTTCATGTTGGCAACATACTTATGACTTTGTACAGCAGCAGTGGTTTGTTTACAGAATCACGGTAGGTGTTCAGCAAGCTTCCGGTTCAGACATAGTTTCACGGAATGTACTTATCACAGGATTTACTGGAGGTGGGCGGTAAATTGTGGGAAGAGGCACGAAAAAACAAGCCGCTTTTCTGATGACTATTGTGGGAGGAGCCTAACAAAGGATCGAATGTTTCTGGGGGCCTGCTTTTTTTGAAAATAGAGGATTGGAGGAGAAAAAGCATAAAGCGATCACGCTTCTCACAGAATTAGGGGCGCAGGTGGAAGAACTGGACATATTGTCTACCAAAAGCTCAAGGGGGAAACGTTTTTGGGGGAATCGAATCTGAGGAGAGAAAAAGCTGAGGAGGTTGTGGATAGAAAGGAGACAGAAACTCTGATAGAGGAATCAAAAGATGTAGGTGGTTTGCGTGGCACTATTGGAGAGGAATCTCAGGATGTTCCTGATAAGGAAACTGGTGATCTGGAAGGCACTGGTGAGGAGGTGATGGATACCAAAAACAAAGCCCAAGGGAAACTAGTAACACTTGACACACCATTGTTAGTGTCCAACGCAATAGTGAAGCATTTGCATCTCAGTCTTCATCAGCAAATGTGGAGGATCACCTAAATAGAGATGCTTCTGAGGATGGTGAAGATGTCGACAGAAACTGCAATTAATTCGTGTGAAGTTTCTGTGTTTGGCCCACAGGTTTGGGCAGTCTGCATAACAACTAGGGAGTGGAATTGAGAAGGAAAGGGAGAGCTTTCCACAAAGATGATATTGAGCCTTTCGAAAGCACTTCACAGAGTAACGGCCTGTTGTACATGGCAAACAACTAAACTTCAGGATTGACAATGACATCTACCACCACCATGGTAGAATCTCATGCGATAGAAGACAGCCGCACTGCTCTGCTACTCCAATGAATGGTCGTCAATTTGAAAACCATCTATTTGCAACCCTCAGGAAGACCTTGCTTCCATCGGATCTATATCGCAATCAGAGTGTAAGATTTATGATTACCTCTCCAAAACTCCAGCAAGTACCCAAATTTGAGAGAGTCTATAGCAGTTTTTTTTTCCGAACAGAGTGAACTATACAAGCTAATAAAAGTAGAGCGTCTGCTGGTTTCCAATCTTAGGCCTTCAACAACTTTAGAAATCCATCCGGTTGTTGAAGACTGTGAGGAGAGGATGTTTTCTAAGATTGTTTCAATTTCTTGAGTTAATAGATAGCTATTTACCTCCTGTTCCAGAGAAACGTCCTCACATGTATTTCACTTCTCAAATGTTCCATCCTAATGTTTATAGTGATGATACACTATGTAAGGATATAATTCAGGATGCTTGATCTCCATGTCATAATGTCTTCACCATTCTCACTTCTATTTAGTCTCTGACGGATTCAAATCTGGCAAGCCCTGCAAATCCAAAAGCTCCCTCATTATACCAGAATGACATTGGCTTTGACAACAGGAAAGTTAGACGGTGTGTTCGCAGGTCATTGGAGTCATAACATGACAACATATTCTTGATTTCTTACCATCACCCACAAGTCCCAATCTTATCAAGGGAAAGTTGCAAAGGCTAGAACAATGATGGAAGATAAAGAGTTAATGGATTTGCTATTTTCTTTCCTGGATTCGGGGAGGTTGATCTGATTTCTTCTTCTTGAACCTTGTTTTGTTATTAACAGAAATAAAACAGAGACTTAGCATCATTTTCTCATATTGCTTATTCTCTTGATTGATCTTTCGTCTTGGAATTTCTCAAGGTCCTCTATGGTTGCGACTTTGCTTTCACAAACCCTTCGACATCTTTGGTGAACCCGATGTGAAAGCGTTGCAAAAATTTCAGGATGGGAGATACTTCAACCTCTATTTCAATCTCTTCTACAATTCCAGCTGCGTCTACTTCAGCTCCATCAATGACTGCTGTGTCAAGTACTTCAACAGAGGATCTTAAGCAGATTTTACAGAATATGTCCATGTATATGCAGCTCCAAAATCAGCAAACACAATTGTATATGCAGCAGTAGCAACAGTTGCATCAACAGCAGTTGTCTCAGCAAAGGCAACTCTATTCGGAGCAGGAGAATTCAAACAGCGCAACTAAGGCTATTGAAGCAGTTGAGAATGAGAAGAAGCTATTTGATGGCCGTAATGTTTCAGCATATTTGAAGACATATGAGATCAAGATGGGGTTTTTTGGAGTTCTTGCTGGACTTATGAGTAAGTACTTCCTTCGTCTTGTCACACCCGCTTTGAGGGAAAAAGTGACTGATCTTTTTATTCAAAATACACATTGGCAAGATTTTAAGAAGGCCCTGAAAGAAGAATGGGTCATTCCGAGAGTGGGTCTACATACCAAACAAAGGTCTAGCTGCTTCGGAGTTGATTCGAGAATTCGAAGAGAGGTATAGTCAGCTTGATGCCATTGAACAAAGAGCATTAGATGTTGAAAAAGTTGAGCTTTTCTTGCAAGCTGCTGATCCTGCTCTTCAAGAAGAATTGGGTGAGCTTCTTGAGGATCGCAGGAAGCCTATGGGTCTTAAAACTGATTGGCAGGATGCTCAGGATGCAGTCTCGACTTTGACCAAGAGGAGGATATGGAAGACTCGCCTACAGAATGGTTCCATGACACCTACACCATCATCAGCTCCTATGCCTGCTTCTATCCATGTTATTTCTTCTCCTTCTCAGCCAGTTTCTTGGCCTATGCCAGTGCCTACTGTTTCCACTCCACCTATTCCTCCTGTTCCACGACCGATGCCTACACCTTCTGCTCCAAAACCATCCGCTCCATCGATGCCTACTTCTCTTGATGACATAATCAAAGGCATAATAGATTTGACACTGGAGTTAGTCAAAGCGGAGTTGGTGGGAAAGTTGAAGGAGCAGTTTGCTTCGACTGCGCCTACTACTTCATCTAGTGCTCCTACTGCACCTAGGAGTGCTCCTAGTGCACCTAGGAGAGATCCGAGATGTATTTGGTGCGATAGTACAGACCATCAACATTGCAGGGATTGTGAATCTTTCCAAGATGCAAGGAGGAAGAATTTGGTATATTGGGGGCAAGATGGTAAGATTTGGTTGACTAAGACAGGAGCTCCACTTTTGCTATCAACTTTGGTAAAGGTGGAATGAAGAAGTTAGTGGATGATATGGCTGCGCGTACTTCTTATGTGACAGCTAGAGGTGATGCTTCTACATATGGAGTCCAGATTGAGAAGGGATCAGAGACTCAGTCAGCGCTATGGACTTATGCTATGGAGACTGCAAACAAGGGGAAAATTCAGCAAACTATTTTGACTAGTGCAGGCTCTAGCATCAGATCAGAGACAGGTTGGGACTCGCCTGTTGGACAGGTACTCTATTTATGCTTATTTGGCTAAGTCTCATGGTGCAGATGTACTTGTTGAGGAGAAGCATAAGAGGGATGAAGAAAATCCAAGTGCAGCTAAGAAGACTAGAGGGGGTGAGTTTGTTACTCCACCTACTGCAGGACCGTCTTCAAGACCAGGGCCAGATCGACAGATGGAGGATGCTCAAAAGAGAGAAAAGAGGCAAGAGCCTAGAGAGAGAAAGCAGCTAGGGTTCAGATTGATGTCCGATATTGAGACATCTACAGACATGAAGAAAATCTTTAATGATAAGATACTTGGCAGTGAGGTGACTTTCACTATTTCTGAGATTTTGGGCATCTTAAAAAGAGAGTTTCAGGATCAGTTTCAGGAGGTCCTGAAGAGGAAAAGACATGCATTGTCTACCAGTGATACACAGAGAGTTCTGATTGGGGAGTTGGATGAGGATGAGGATGAGGTTATGGTTGATAATGCTTCTGTTTTTCCGTAGGTAGAGAAGAAGGTTCAGCCTATGCATTATGCTGAGATTGATGAGCCTATCATGATACCGCGTAGTAACTTTTCACGGAGCCATTGGGCTAGGGAAACTACAGAGATGATGGTAAAGATTGGAGAGAAACAGGTGCCTTATGTTGCATTGGTGGATCATGGTTCAAAGATTAATCTCATAGTTCGTGGAGTTTATGAGAGTAATAGATGGCCTATGGATGTAGAGCATGGGTGGCATATGAGAGCCGCCAATAACACTACAAGTGATTTGTATGCTGCCTGTCCTAGTGTCAGGGTTTCTATTGGTGATGTAGAGGAGGATTTTCATTTCTTTGTGCAGGATTCATGCTCTTATCCCATAATTCTTGGTCAGCCATTCATCACAGAGATGCGCATGGAAACAAAGGTCATGGATGATGGATCTGCTTATGCACGGATTCACAATAAAGATGGTATGAGAGCAGTTCAGTTTATGACTGTATGTGTGAACCATGTTAGAAATAGGGATACTCTCAGAGATGCACCTTTGCCCACTGTGAGGGATTCGGGTTTTCATTAGGTACCGCCATTTCGCGAGACGACGGTGGTACAGAGGAGAGGAGATTGGAGTTCTCGCCTCCTGGCAGCGGTGTTTTCTCCTCCGGTTTTGTTGGGATTTCAGCAAACAGTTCGATGAGTTATCAGAAGACTTCTAGGTTGCCTAGAGCTGCCAGGCAGTATATATGCAGGAAGGAGAAAAATTTGAAAAATGCAGGAATTTTGGAGGATGATGAGCACATAGATGGGATGTATAACAGTGTGATTTGTGCAGATACGATGACAGAGATGGGAGATATGCTGAAAACTGATATGCAGAATTGTCACAATAATGTATTAGTGCAGTCCCTGGACATGTTTCATGAAATTGCAGATTTTGTGTCACAGATTGAGTCAGAGGCTGAGGTAACTCAGCAAAGAGTATTGAGTGCTAAAGAAATTCAGCAAACAGAGTTTCCAGCTGGTTATGATCAGCTTTCAGAGATACAGAGGGCTGAAAATTTTCAGCCAACAGAGTTTACTGCTGAAATATTTCAACATTCAGAGTTTGGGGCTGTTCCTATGCAGTCCATGGAGCAGAGGGCTGAGGATATTCAGCCATTGGAGTGCAGAATTGCTGAATTACAACAAGATTTATGTAATGCAGAAGAGCATAATGAAGCTAGGGTTGACACGAAATACAAAACTGTGGATAAGAAGGTGAAGACGGTTGCTGTACTGCTTCCACCTGACAGTGATCAGCAAATAGAGAGGGTTGCTAAACAGCCAATTTTGAGGATTCCGGAGCATATTGGTCATAAATTTTCAGCAGAGACTCTTGCTGAACTGAAAATTGGAAATTGTGATTTCTTGCTACCCATAGAGAAGCAATGCTTTCAGGAGATGCTTGAGCGTCATGGAAGGGGATTTGCTTTTTTCCCGCATGAGATTGGATGTGTGGATCCTGATATTGTTGCTCATATGGTCATTTTTACTATTCCTCATATTCCATGGAATCTCCGACCTATTCCAGTGCCTAAGGCACACTTGCCAAAGCTGATTGATTTATTGAATGAGAAAATCAGGATGGGAATTCTTGAGCCTTCATCTGCACCATACTCAAACAGGTGGTTTACAGTTCCAAAGAAGAATGGTACTCTCCAATTTATTCAGGACATGCAGCCAGTGAACAGAGTTACTATCAGGAATGTTGGTATAGGTCCAGTTGTGGATGAGTTTGCAGAGGCATTTACTGGACGTGCCATCTATTCTTTAGGTGATTTGTATTCAGGATATGATCAGTTTCAGCTGGCTTTGGAAAGCAGGGACATAACCACCATGAGAACTCCTATTGGGCTTGTCAGGATGTGTACCTTGCCTCAAGGTGCCACTAATTCTGTTGCGCATATGATGAATGCCATGCATAAGGTCCTTCGTGATTACATACCTCAGCTTACCATGCCTTTCTAGGATGATGTGCCCATTAAGGGGTGTGCAGAAGAAGAGAAGAATGAGAGTTTAAATGATCAGGGATGTAGATACTTTGTGGGTGATCATATTTCAGCATGTGAGAAGATTTTGGCCAGGTTAGAAGAAGTGAACTTGACACTTTCAGGGCAAAAATCTGTTTTTGGAGTAAATGAGGTTGTCATTGTTGGACATATGTGTGGATATTATGGCAGAAAACCCTCACCTGATAAGGTGAATGCTATAGGCAAGATTGCGGACATTGTTCTACTACTTCAGAGGTACGGAGATTCATTGGAGCTTGTGTGTTTTATATGATTTGGATACCTCATTTTGCACACATAGCAGATTGTTTGTATCAGCTGCTTCGAAAGGGGCAGAAATTCTATTGGGATGAGAGCCACACTAGAGCCATGCGAAAGTTGAAGAAGTTATTGCAGAATGCTCCTACTCTCAGGAAAGCGGATTATAATTGTGGAAAGCCTATTGTATTGACAGTTGACACTAGTCCAATTGGCATAGGTTGGGCTGTGGGTCAAGATGATGTAGATGGAAATAGGTATGCTATTCGGTTTGGGGCGAAAGTCCTAAACGAGAGACAGAGGAGATATCCGCAAATAAAAAGGGAGCTACTGGGGATTGTCATGGCTCTCAAATGTGACAAGGAGTACTTTATTGGAGCTTCAGTTGTGGTAGAGACAGATTGCTTGCCATTGATTGGTATGATCACGAGTTGCTCTACTCTGGATATAGCTATGTTGAGATGGATTGCATACATCAAGTCATTAAATCCGGAATTTAAACACATAGCAAGGAAGGATAATCGAGTGGCAGATATGTTGTCTAGAGCCAGATATGATGATGAGGAGACCCTACTTGCAGAAGAGGATGATGCAGAAATTTCAGCCACTATGGTTGATCATGTTTGTCATGTCTATGATATTGTGGCTTTCACAGAAGAACTCTATGTTGGAGATTGGTTGCAGATTGGCAGGTATCTTAGTACACTAAACAAAAGAGATGAATGGACAGATGAAGAGTTTAAGAAGATCAGAAGGAAAGCTTATGGTTATTTTCTCAAGGACGGATTTCTTTGGAAGCATCCGAAGAAAAGAGGCGGAATACCTTTGTGGGTTGTCTGTGATAGAGAGACACAGTTACAAGTGATGAGGGAGTTTCATGAGAGTCCTTGGGCTGGTCATAGAGGAGTGTGGGCTACTTATGAGAAAATCAAGGAGAAATATTGGTGGAAAGGCATGTATAGAGATGTTTCTCACTTTGTTGAGACTTGCAGAGACTGCCAGATGTATTCAGTAGTGCGTCATCGAGATGAGCTTCATCCAACCTATCCGCTATGCATTCATTATAAGTGGGTAGTTGATTTGGTTACCATGCGTATGGGTCTATGGCAGATGAGGTACATTGTTTTGGCTAGAGAGGATCTTACCAATCATGTTGCTGGAAAAAGAATCAAGATTTTCAAGAAAAGAGATGATGAGGATTATGCATTAGAAGAATTTGCAAGAGAACAACGAGAAGAAACTCCAATGGAAGAGACAGATGATATGACAGATAATCTTGTTGATCTATCGGAAATGCATAATGAAGAGATTGATCTGTTTGTGGATCTTGATGATAACGATCATGGGTAGTTGGCCCATCCGGAGGATGCACAGGATTAGAGGGGGTGGATGTCGTATTGCTGCGCATTCGAGGTGTGAAAACCACCCAAAAGTTGTGTGTGTGATTTGTTACTTTGTACATACTTAGTCGTTGTGTTTGTGTTTTGTTTTGCGTGGGCAGTAAAGTGGAGAAGGGTTTGGAGCAAGAGGAACTTATCTATAATACTCTGGTCGATATGTATGCTAAGTGTGACAATTTAGAGGAAGCATGCCAATTGTTTGATAGATTACCAGTCCACAATGTAGTTGCATGGACTGTCAAGGTTGGTGCATATGTCTGATGCAATAGAGGAGCTATCAAAGCAGGTTGAGAAATCCATGCTGAGATCAGGAAATCAGGATTAGAAACAGATTTTTTAATAGGAAACACGCTGATAGACATGCATGGCAGATGTGGCTTGTTTGTAGAAGGACGAGAGGTGTTTGATCAGTTGCCTGTTCGAGATGCAATGTCATAGGCTGCATTGGTTGCATCTTATGCTCAGCGTGGGCTTGGTGAAGAAATTTTAGATTCTTTTAAACAAATGGTAGTGGAAGGTGTGTCTGTTGGTGCCATTACTTTGCTCTTTGCTTGAGAGATTGTGCCACCTTAGGAGCTTTAGATACAGGCCCAGAACTCCATGTAGAGATATACAAAAGGAGACTGGATAAAGAGCTTCATGTTGGCAACATACTTATGACTTTGTACAGCAGCTGTGGTTTGTTTACAGAATCACGGTAGGTGTTCAGCAAGCTTCCGGTTCAGACATAGTTTCACGGAATGTACTTATCACAGGATTTACTGGAGGTGGGCGGTAAATTGTGGGAAGAGGCACGAAAAAACAAGCCGCTTTTCTGATGACTATTGTGGGAGGAGCCTAACAAAGGATCGAATGTTTCTGGGGGCCTGCTTTTTTTGAAAATAGAGGATTGGAGAAGAAAAAGCATAAAGCGATCACGCTTCTCACAGAATTAGGGGCGCAGGTGGAAGAACTGGACATATTGTCTACCAAAAGCTCAAGGGGGAAACATTTTTGGGGGAATCGAATCTGAGGAGAGAAAAAGCTGATGAGGTTGTGGATAGAAAGGAGACAGAAACTCTGATAGAGGAATCAAAAGATGTAGGTGGTTTGCGTGGCACTATTGGAGAGGAATCTCAGGATGTTCCTGATAAGGAAACTGGTGATCTGGAAGGCACTGGTGAGGAGGTGATGGATACCAAAAACAAAGCCCAAGGGAAACTAGTAACACTTGACACACCATTGTTAGTGTCCAACGCAATAGTGGAGCATTTGCATCTCAGTCTTCATCAGCAAATGTGGAGGATCGCCTAAATAGAGATGCTTTTGAGGATGGTGAAGATGTCGACAGAAACTGCAATTAATTCGTGTGAAGTTTCTGTGTTTGGCCCACAGGTTTGGGTAGTCTGCATAACAACTAGGGAGTGGAATTGAGAAGGAAAGGGAGAGCTTTCCACAAAGATGATATTGAGCCTTTCGAAAGTGCTTCACAGAGTAACGGCCTATTGTACATGGCAAACAACTAAACTTCAGGATTGACAATGACATCTACCACCACCATGGTAGAATCTCATGCAATAGAAGATAGCCACACTGCTCTGCTACTCCAATGAATGGTCGTCAATCTGAAAACCATCTATTTGCAACCCTCAGGAAGACCTTGCTTCCATCGGATCTGTATCGCAATCAGAGTGTAAGGTTTATGATTACCTATCCAAAACTCCAGCAAGTACCCAAAGTCGAGAGAGTCTACAGCAGTTTTTTTTTCGAACAGAGTGAACTATACAAGCTAATAAAAGCAGAGCGTCTGCTGGTTGCCAATCTTAGGCCTTCAACAGCTTTAGAAATCCATCCGGTTGTTGAAGTCCTGTTCCAGAGAAACCTCCTCGCATGTATTTCACTTCTCAAATGTTCCATCCTAATGTTTACAGTGATGATACACTATGTAAGGATATTATTCAGGATGCTTGATCTCCATGTCATAATGTCTTCACCATTCTCACTTCTATTTATTCTCTCCTGACGGATTCAAATCCGGCAAGCCCTGCAAATCCAGAAGCTCCCTCATTATACCAGAACGACATTGCCTTTGACAACAGGAAAGTCAGACGGTGTGTTCGCAGGTCATTGGAGTCATAACATGACAACATATTCTTGATTTCTTACCATCACCCACAAGTCCCAATCTTATCAAGGGAAAGTTGCAAAGGCTAGAACAATGATGGAAGATAAAGAGTTAATGGATTTGTTATTTTCTTTCTTGGATTCGGGGAGTCGATCTGATTTCTTCTTCTTGAACCTTGTTTTGTTATTAACAGAAATAAAACAGAGACTTGGCATCATTTTCTCATATTGCTTATTCTCTTGATTGATCTCCCGTCTTGGAATTTCTCAAGGTCCTCTGTGGTTGCGACTTTGCTTTCACAAACCCTTCGACAGCGCCCGCCCACTAGCTTTATTTCTATGTTGTGTAAAGCAAACTCAAAAGCCAAAAGCGTGCTATTTTGTAATTTGGGCTATTATTTGAGCTTGAAGATGATTAATACATAAAATACATGCTTTGTGGAGCGCTCACACAAGGCATGGGGGAGATTGCACCCAATTGGTCTCTTGTTTATGTCGTGCATGCTTTTTACCTTGAGTTTTGTGCAAAAAGTAGAGTTCTTTTGTTCTTGGGGACCTTCCGGCATTCGCTACGCGAGCATACAACATCCGATCTGCGCACCAATTTTGCGCGTCTAAATTACAGAAAACGCGCGTTTATAAGTGCATCTAAAATGCAGAGTACACGTGCTAGATAATTCAAATTTAAAAACGAAATTAAATATATTTTTTTTAAAAAAGAGATTTTTTATTTTTCATTTGTGTCTATGAGTGCTTGCAAAAGCGTGTCTACGGGCGTGTCTATATGCCCGTCTAATTTGCCAGATAGAACGCACTAGTAGACGCATTGAATAAATTAAATAAATAATAATTTTAGTTTTTTAATGCGCTTGTATTCACGCGTGTATATGGTAACTATGAACAAGAAAGATAAGTGACTTACAGGGCCGCTGCATCTATACAATCGGTAGATCAATGAAGTGAGACCATGCCTCTCTGCATATCGAGTCTCAAGGCCAGTCGAATTGTGATTTATAATGGAGTGATGCAAAGAAAACAAAATGCTAACTATTAGAAACATGATTTTCAGTACAAAGGATATTGCAAAAAAATAAACAAGCAAAAACAAAAGAAAAACTTACAAAGTCCTCCAAATATGTCTTGTGGCTGCCACTCCCAAGATGATAGACCACTCCGGCCTCGAGTTGTGCCCTTCCTGCCTCGCGATGCTGACTCCAACGTCCTGGAGAATCTATAGCCTCCTTCCCTCATCATTCATGATGATGGCTCCTGACCTATCATCGACTAGATATACATATCCCCCTGGGGTATGCGGCATGGGGTGTACCGATCGAGGTAATATCTATCGGCAGGTGTGACAAATCCCGGAGGTGATGCAACTGCATTCGTGCCTCCACTCTATCCACATGAGCCTGAGAGACGCTCCCTGGAACTGCCACGAGAGTGAGGAGTCGCACATGTACCCCGTGTCGACTGCGGGCTCACTACCTCCGTATCTCTGCAGTATCCCCCTGATCCTAAAGCACTCCCTCCCTCTGGCCCAAGTCTGGAGCGTTGATCTCGTCTACTCGAAGCTAAAGCATCTGATCGCGCTGAAGTAGATCTAGCAGAGTACCCTGACGAGGACCGAGACAGCTCCTAGTATTCAATATCTCTAAATCTCACGATCTGGTCTGGAGACATGCGTGTGAAGATATCTTGTAACTCCTCATTTCTCATCCCTTGACTCATCCTGAAAGTATCACCTGTACAGATAAAAAATGATATTAGAATAATCAATTTAAGTCATACAAAGCACAGTAATATAAATCCTTAAAAAAATATCACACTTAAAATGCATTTCTTATGTACCTTTATAAGTGATTGGTCAACGAATTGAGTAAGTGGATGCTCCAAGTATGAAGTATCCTATGGTCCCATTTCAATCTCCTGACACAACTCTGCATACATTAGAAGTGCAAAGATGCTACTATGTAGTCTTTGCTCCCGGTCAGTATGTTCTTCCAATGATCTAAGACGTTGTGTCGAAAAATTTGTTGGCATAACTCTCTCATGTGAGCCATCACCCTCCTCCCCTTATCATTCATGATGATGGATCTTGACCTATCATCGACTAGACATACATATCCCCCTGGGGTATACCTAAGATGGGTCCTCTCCCATCTGCATCCACTCTTCTGGGCATCTCCTGGAGGTGATGCAACTCCAACTCAATGACAAGACGAAGACACTGCATTCGGCCCTCCACAGTATCCACGTGAGCCTGAGCGACGCTCCCTGGAACCGCCACGAGAGTGAGGAGTCGCACCTGTACCCCGTGTCGACTGCGGGCTCACTACCTCCGTATCTCTGCAGCATCCCCCTGATCCTAAAGCACTCCCTCCCTCTGGCCCAAGTCTGGAGCGTTGATCTCGTCTACTCGAAGCTAAAGCATCTGATCGCGCTGAAGTAGATCTAGCAGAGCACCCTAACGAGGATCGAGACAGCTCTTGATATTCCATATCTCTAAATCTCGCGATCTAGTCTGGAGACATGCGTGTTAAGATATCCTGTAACTCCTCATTTCTCATCCCTTGACTCATCCTGAAAATATCACCTGCACAGGTAAAAAATGATGTTAGAATAATCAATTTAAATCATACAAAGCACAGTAATATAAATCCTTTAAAAAATATCACACTTAAAATGTATATCTTATGTACCCTTATAGGTGATTGGTCAAGGAATTGAGTAAGTGGATGCTCCAAGTATGAAGTATCCTATGGTCCCATTTCAATCTCCTCACACAACTCTGCATACACTAGAAGGTCGATACACATGTCACCATAAAAGGATGAGTCCTGCTCGTTCTCAAAGAATTCTTGGACTCCTATATTTCCATCATTGTTAGCCGATGCTGGCTCCAAGCTTTCAGTAGCCTCCATCCCTTGCAATATAGGCTCCTCTATTTGCATATTGTCTTCATCTATGCTCGGAACATCGCTTTAATCATATACTCTTGCACTTCGGGGAGTTGAAGGTATAACATACCACCATTGAGGTTGTCGGGGATTTGGATAGAAGATTACATGTTCATAAACACGTACAAGATAGTTTAAACCATTATGATATGTACCATGTCGTAATACAATTAACAAACAAATGAGTCTATGCACCTATTCACAATGGACCGGCAACACAAATGTGTCGCGCAAATCCATCCATTTTTTTTCAGAATCTATTTCAAGAAATCCAGATGGACCTCGTTGAACTATTGCTCCAGCTCATGAGGCTGTTAATACTGCAGTCTAAATTCTAAATCGGAGCTATACAAAGGCTCTCAAGGAAAAAACACCTCATGAGGCTTACACTGGTAAGAAACCATCTGTCTCACATTTCAGAATTTGCACATGTTCCAGATGAGAAGAGAAACAAGTTACAACCAAAAAGCAGAAAATGTATCTTCTTGGGTTATAGTGATGAGCAGAAGGCTTACAAATTATATGACCAAGAGGCAAAGAAGATCATCGCGAGCCATGATGTGGTGTTCAAGGAGGAGCCGCATACAGTGGAGGAGGAGAAGGCAAGTTCTTCCACTTTATCATCAAACGAAGAAGTAGTCCACTTTGAACCTGTCCCGAGAGCTATCCCTATCCTTAAGGAGGAGGAAGCTTCATCTTCAGATGATGAAGAAAAAGTTCACCAACCTGACATCACCCCACCGGAAAAGCCATTGCCGCGCTGGGTGAAGTAGCTCTATGACCACAATAATCCTATGCCTGCATCTGTTGAGGAGAAGGCAGATGGACCAAGGAGGTCTCAGAGAATAGATGAGCAAAGGAGGGCTTCTGCTCACATAGTCAATATGGCCTTGATGGTTGAGATTATGAGAGAAGTAAAGGAGCCAACTGACTTAGAAGAAGCACTTGCAGATCCATCATGGAAGGCTGCTATGCAGGCGGAGGATGACAGTATAATGAAGAATGACACTTGGGAGCTAGTGGATCGACCAGCAAAGTGGAAGGTTATTGGCACCAAGTGGATCTGGAAGGTAAAGTACAAGGCTGATGGTACCTTAGAAAAGTACAAAGCTAGACTGGTTGCCCAAGGATTTTCACAAGTTGAAGGGTTTGATTTTCAAGAGTCATTTGCCCCAACTCCCAGAATGACCACTATTCGCACGGTACTTGCAGTGGCTGCCCACAAGAAGTGGCCAGTGTACCAAATGGATGCTAAGTTAGCGTTCTTAAATGGTGACCTCAAGGAGGAGGTGTACGTGGCTCAGCCGCCAAGGTTTGAGGCCCCCCATTCTGAGAACAAAGTGTGTAAATTGAAGAAGGCATTGTATGGGCTCAAAACAAGCCCCCAGAGCATGGTACCAGCGGATAGATAGGTTCTTTTTAAACCTAAACTTCAAAAGATGTGCCTCAGATGCTAACTTGTGTGTTTACAGGGATGGTAAAAAGTCTGTAGTGATTGTCCTATATGTGGACGACCTTCTTATTACAGGTGACTATGAAGATATGATCAACCAAACTAGAAAGGCTTTGAGTTCTGAGTTTGAAATGACAGACTTGGGCTTGCTGCACTATTGTTTGGGGATTGAAGTCTGGCAAGAGCCAGGAAAGATCTTCATCTCTCAGAAGAAGTATGCATGGGAGATCTTGAAGGCATTTGGCATGACCGAGTGCAAGGAGATAGTTACACCTATGGAAGTGAATGCAAAGTTATCCGTCGAGGATACATTAGCACTAGCAGACATTGGGAGGTATAAGAGGTTGGTCGGCAGTCTGATCTACTTGTGTAACACCAGACCAGATATCAGTTTTGCTGTTGGTGTTTTGAGCAGGTTCTCAAACAAACCTCATGAGAGTCATTGGAAGGCTGGGATGCAGGTGCTCAGATACTTGAAGAAAACTCTTGACTATGGTATCACATACAGTTTCGGAACTTCTCTTGTGGGGAACTGTGACTCAGATTGGGCAGGAGACATTGATTCCAGGAAGTCAGTTTCTGGTTATTGTTTCTCTTTGGATTGAGGAATTTTCTCTTGGATTAGTAAGAAGCAACCAACAGTGGCATTGTCTTCTACCGAAGTAGAGTACAAGGCAGCTTGTTTTGCTGCATGTGAGGCCGTATGGTTGAGAAGGATTCTATGGCATATGGGAGTGCAGGATGAAGAACCAACTGTGCTGAGATGTGACAATCAGAGTTGCATCGCCATTTCCAAAAATCCAGTGTTTCATGCACGCACCAAACATATAGAGATCCAGTATCACTATGTGCGTGATTTGATGGAGGATGGGATAGTGAAATTGGTCTACTGTCCAACAGAGGAGAATGGAGCAGATATCTTCACCAAAGCACTTACAAAGGATATGCTTCAAGTTCATCTTCAGACTCGGCATTGGGCCGAGGAGATAGTTCACCTATGGGTGGACATTGAGGGGGGGTGTTAGACATGATCAATGCCCCACCCTCATTAGGTGCTACCAATGATCCATGGTGCTCAAAGTTGTAAGGCCCCCATTATGAGGAGAAGCCAAATGTGAGCCCGCACATTGGTTGAGTCCTGACTTGTATGTCAGATGAGGTCTATGTGATCGGATGGCAAAAAGGTGACTGTTGTGGGTCTAATCTTTGGGTTAGATGGAGTGGTTAAGCTGGTAGCAACTCGAGGCACATTGCATTGAGTTGCGTGGTAAGGGAGCTAAAAGGGGCCCCTATTGTGGGGTCCGAGGGTAGCGCCCCCGGCCCGATGGTAAAGAGAATATTCCCTGGAATATTCCCTGGTCGACTAGTGGAGGCTCATATGGTAGGTCGGTCAGCAGGCTGACCTAACGACCTTCGCGGGCTATAAAAGCTAAACCCCTTCGCAGCCATCACTCATCTTTCACCTAGTCAGAGTTGTTGTTCCAGCTAGCCTTAAGTTCTTCACCTATCTTCTCTCTAGATCGCCATCTAAGCTTCACACAGTGGAAGCGCACAGGTGGACAGAGCCATCTTTGTATCGGTTGTTTGGAGTTAAAGAATTTACTGATTCTCCTCTTATCTTTTGTGTACTCTCTATCTCTTTCTCAGATTCTGTTCGCTGCGCCGTGTAATATTTTACATTTTGTACAATCCATGCTCAATAATATAAATATCAGATTTGTGGTCAAGTAAAGCAATATGAGGATTTTCACACTTTGTATTTTCACTACTGATTCAGTGGTAGCCCTTGCCCAATGTTTTCTTATGGAATGACTTCCAGGAATAAATCTTGGAGTCTCTTCTCCACATTGTTGAATCTGCCTTGCTCCACTATGCATATTGTTACAAGACAATGTACTTTAATTCACTTTCTTATCTTTTCGCATGCTATCCACTGATTAGCAGCATCCTCCATTGACAAATGAGTACTTATATCATGCTCATATTCAACTCGAATGCCCGATAAACTAGTTTCTCTTTAAGTTGTAGTAATGCATTAGTGGCATCTCTAAAAAATTAACACTTTCTCTTAACTATGTTAATCATTTTTTCATAAAATTCTTGCTTGGCAATGCCAAGCACCACTCCTAAGGTGAATTCCACTCGATTGTTTAAAATATTTTCTTGAAGAACCTTCTTGAGATCCGTGGCTTTCTCAATATCAGATTGCAGTTTATATCCCAAATGCTTGCTGCTCTTTTTGTCCTCTTGTTTGCTACCCTCTTTTTACTCTTGCCCCACGTCTTCCATAACATGCTCAGGAGATGGTTGAGATTTATAGCTTTAGGTTGATTTATACTTATTCTCATTACTCTCTTAGATGTCCATATATTATCTTCATTTCTCTTGTATTTCTCTTTCACAAGTACATTTGTATTCTACACTTTTGCTAAATATTCATGTACTGAATATGCATCTATGGGTGATTCCCAACCACTCAGGTCACGAATGTCTTGCCATGTATGAGACATTTCATTGTTAGTAGCCTTTCTCTTTTCAGCTGCATACAAAGCATGTGTCCATATTGTAGCCTTCAGACCAACCATCACTTGGCCAAACATTCTATCAAACTATAGACCAAAAATAATAACATGTACATTTGCATAAACATTTTGAACATCCAAGTCTTCTAGTAACTTTTGCATATCTCTCTGTCCAAAATTCAAAGAAAGAGACAATCTTGTTTCTTCTACTTGGATCTTGCCATCTTTCTAAAAGATGAGCTATGATGCTAAGGCCTCTTAATAAGAAACATAATCCTTCCTTTTATGCTATAAACTATCACTTCATATACATATTTTTTCTCGTTTAGGGAGTGATACTTGACCCCTTTCCTCTTGTCATTTCTCATCTAATTTTGCAACCTTCAATTGAAGATTCCGCATGCCTTTAACCAAATCATCTAATACATCTTTCTTAATAGTGGAAATATCAAGTACAACCATAAGGTTAGCCACAGAAGTAGGTGGCTTACTAGATACATTAATTATTTTGCCTGTAACAATCAACAAGCTAGATACATGCAATCTTTCTCTTTTTCTATGCTTTTTCACTAGTGCAATAACACTATCCTTAACATGCCTCCCCTTTAGTTTAAGCCATGTCTACATAGTTAGAGTCTCCAACAAATCATCAAGCTTCTCTTGAAGCTCTAAAAATAATTTAAAGTTTTGACTTACAAGAGCATGTTTTTCTGCAAGATCTAAGTACTCAAATCGACTTTCAAAATCTTTCAATAACTCCGTAGACACAAGACCCTTACTAGATTTTAGAATCTACTCTTGGAAAGTCTTGTGGGTAATCAAACTGGAATCTTCAATGTACAATTCTTCTCGGAGTGTCTTCTTGAAGGCTACCCAATCAGTATCCTGCATGTAGAATTAACTTAGGCTTTCAATTCATGTATAGTGACTCGTATAAAATACTAGCTCCATGGAAGTCAAGCCACCCCAAACAACTCAATCTTTTGAGCATATATATATATATATATATATATATATATATGTATGTATGTATGTATGTATGTATGTATGTATGTATCATTAAACAACTTCATCTCACACTCTATTGCCTACAAAGCATTCATCACAATAATTTTTGTTTGAGTAAAATTCTACATCTCTAGTCCTTGTTTTTTAATCGACATAAGCATGTTCATATTCTACACTAATTGCTGCAAAAATTAGTATAAGCTTTGCTTGAATATTCTCCCATCATGCCTTCCCTTTCCACAACCTTTTACATGGGCTTCACCAATGTCAAAGGGATTTTATCGGAAAGGTCGTATCCACCGAGGATTAAAGAGAGAAGAAAGTAGATACTAGGAGATAAAAGAGAATAAAAAGAATAGGCAGGAGATTCAAATGATCAAGAATGCTGAAAATCAAGTTCTCTTCAAGACATATACATACATCATGAATCAACTATAAAACCTTCGGCCAAGTCTACCATAACCCTTACACAAGATAAAGAAAAACCTCAACCATTTAGACTCTACATGTATTACATGTAAACTCTATTGTACATACAAGACAAAGAGTCCAAGAAATCCAAATGTCAATACATTTAGATGATTTCTTGATAGGAGAAGCCCAAGTACTTCTCTCCGGTGCACTGTGTTGTATTGATAGAACATCAGAAGATAAACAAAATCCTTATATAGAACTCCAAATATACTTCTTCAGCCATGTTATTTCTAGTTATTACAAGAGTTATAAGCTGATTGTTTGATGGCTAAACTCCAAGATAAATGATTGTTGAATTATTTAGATAATGTCTACTATTATGTGGAAGCAATCTCGAATCATTAGATCTCCTAAAGCTCTCTCTTATACCCAAAAATGTGTACCAAACACTATCTTCTACTCTAGTGCTTTAGATGGTAAATCTAATGGTTCATGACACTTATTTACAATACTCCCGTATCACTTTTTTCCCATCTTCTCCCCTCCTAAGTATTGTTTGCTAATTGGAAACTGATTGAAAAATGACTTTCTTTCTGCATGTCATCCTATTCTAGAAGTTTTCTACACATTTTTACGATATTTACAAGAAATAATATCCAAAATAGACTAAAATTATCTAAAAATCTTATATATTTGAACCATCCATACTATGAACACTTACATTAATGATTAATATGACATTAACTATCTAGAGTAATACAAAAGTTTAATAATCCTTCAATAATTTTCTACTCTCACTATAATATCTATACTAATAAAAGCTTTGTAAAATAGGGATCCAAGTCCATGACCCTCATTTCATGGAAGGCCAAACCTTATCACATTCTAGCATATACATGACATCGTTGAGTGGTGGGTTTTGTGAGAATAATGATCCTTTTATCAAGAAGTAGGAGTAGAGATAAGAATGTCGAGGAAAGACACTATCAATCAATTGATGTGTGATGTGCAACTAAGCCTACTTTCCCTACTACAAGCACTGCAAGAGGAAGCTCATGGTTAGATGCAGAAAACCTAGAAGTATATTATGGTTATATTTAGAAGATATGCAAATCAAGGTCGTACATTGGATGCTATGAATACTAGTACGTATATAACCAAAAAGAAAATGTCCAATATTGATGGAGGTTACACAACAAGAACATTTCACTCATTTCCCTATTTGTACACGAATCATGTATCGATTTCGTAGAATTAAGATGGATGCATTGAAGAGGGAAACACCATGTCGTGCTAGAATCGAAACTCTGGTCACGCATAGAAGCGAGTTCCAAACTTTAGAATGGGATGAGCCTTCACCGGCGCCAAGAGACAACACTGACGTGAGACCATACTAGCTGCCACATAGGCGGCCCACGAGGAGTGTGATCATTCATGATCATGATGGGTGGGTCGGGAGAAAGGCAGAGCCTGGATGAGACGGTGCTAGCCATTGTGGGATGGCGTATCATGGTGTTAGCGTTGGCGATGGTGATCGGGGTTGGATGCAGCAGGAGCGTGGGCATAGTGATGTTCATGGCGGCGGTGGCCTCCCTCGGAAGATCGAGGAGCAGGGCTCGTTTGACGGTGGTGGTTATGATCATCATGATCACGATCATTGTAAGTGGTAGCATCATGGTGATCATCATGGTCATTCTGGCGATGGTGAGCTGGATATTTAGGTGACGCATGTTGATGGTAGGCCTTACGATGGGCTCCATGATGATGATGGTGAGCCGGAGATTCAGCTTCCGGGGTCGCATGTTGTTCCTGGTGCTGGCCATAGTACTGGGATGGCGCATCACGGTGTTGCTGTTGGCGATGACGATCGGGGTTGGATGCAGCAGGAGAGTGGGCATGGTGGTGGTGGCCTCCTTTGGAAGACTGAGGAGCCGTGCTTGGTTGACGATGGTGGTGATGATGATCATGATCACGATCATCGTGGGTGGAAGCGTTATGGTGATCATTATGGTCACGGCGGCGATGGTGAGCTGGATATTCGGGCGCCGCCGGAGATTCCGCTTCGGGGGCCGCATGTTTTTCATGGTGGGTCTCATGAGCCCCATGTTGACGATGGTGAGCCTCGTCAGCTTCATGCCGATGGTCACGGTGATGATGATGGCGATGTGGTGCAGGAGCAGCATCGCCCGGAAGAACATCGATGGTGAGCTTCATGCCCAGCTTGGTGCAGTCGCCTGGAACCCCAGAAATGAACCAGTGCCGACCAGCTGTCCGCAGGGGCACCACGGTGTCACCCGGCCTGGACTTGTGCCTGAACGACGTCACGCCGCCTTTTGCGTCACAGGACGCGTAGTCCGCTGCATTGCGTAGCTCCACTACGTTGTGCGTCCCTTCTGCATACCTGAAAGCTGCACAGATGACAGCAATACAACCCAAACGCAAGCAGCAGAAGCAGTATATATTCCAGTAGCATATTAGTTAATTGCGGTCGTAATACAGACACATTAGAAGGCGTGAGGATTGAGTCTTTCATATACTACTTACATAAGCTGTCGCCGACCCTGAACACGCGGTGCTCAGCCCATCTGTGGTAGTCTACGTCCGCGTGCCACCCCTCCGCGCCTCCTACCACGTACCTGTGCGCGTCGGCGCCGTAGCTCAAGTATACAAGCAATATGACGGACAGCAATGGAAGTGACAGCACGTGAGCGGGCGCCATGGTATAAGGAGGCCAGAAGTAATAAGCGTATAAGTGATCAGCTCATCTGTTCCACGCCAGGAATATTACATAGTTCTCCCACGATGATCTGGATTCTGTATCATGAACTACTTGTACCTGCTATTTTGTCCATTGGGCAGTTCGGTCGGTCCCGCGGCCCGCCCGCCTTATTTCACGATCTTTTATTATCCTTGGAAAGAAACTTGCTTAGCCGACATTATATTGATTTCCTATCCGAGGTGGTAAATACACTACAAGCCATTGGATGGCCACTTCGCTACGGAAACATGAAAACCAAGTTTAGTAAAGTGTCACTCGCGACTTTTCAAGTAGGTCATACTCCATAGTGTTCACTTTGGATGAAATTTTTTGTTAGGACATAAAATCTAAGAAATAATATTATTACATATTTTTTGTCAGCACATAAAATCTAAGAAATAATATTACTATATTTCTTGATATGTTTTTAGCATGTCCTTTTTCATCTTGATAGTTATTGTTCATTGAAAATTTTCATGTTGTAATTTAATTCTTTGAAATTTGTTGTTTTGCATTGGATGATAATCCAATCTCTCTCTCTCTAACATGAATATCGGGAGTGTAAGTACTAGCCTTTAATATAACATGAATACAAGTACCACAGTTTTATTTTTATTCATTAAGCATGACACAAGTGGTGTGTAGGGTGGCCGAAAAGTTGGGTTGTGCCCAAACAGAATGTCCAATAATGGAATATTTAAACCGTGCATCCATGTGTATACAAAATAATAAATATTTGTCAAGCGTTTCAATAAATAAGTGCGCCTAAATAAATATTAGCACCATGCCTTTAATAATAAGACACGCGCCCATCAAAAATGATAATTTATTCTAGATAATTTGAATACACACTATCGCCTAGTGCTTCCAAACGCCACTACCGCCTGCTCTACACATCAACTGAATCATTCACAATTGTTAGAAAATAATAAAATTAAACCGACAAAAGTAATTACCTAGCAGTCTTCAACCACAAAATAAATAAATAGGTTGGAACTCTGTCCTAACTTTAATTTAATATGAGTGCACTCTAAACACATAAATGTCCCTTAATTGAAATATGTATTTTGCGGAATCACCCACCATGGAATCACCCATGTGCACATTAAATTAATTTGATGCCCAAAAAGGACAAGCGTCCCCGTCAACTTCTCGCACAAGAAATCCACCTTGTGTATGAGCCTCGGCAAATAAATAAATTTTTACAGAATCCACCGCAAAACCTCATAGAATCCACCGTGGAATAAAAACTCAGGGAATGCACTATGGTCTCACGGAATCCATCGTGGAATATGCCTATCCTGGCATCAGTAAGCCTCAATACTCACAATAACAAATATTTTATTTCCTAGTCATACTATTGTAGTGTGCGTATAAATTAAACCATTAAACCTGTCTAGCATACCACTAAGATAAAAGACCATTAAACTTATCCACACCAAATAGATACATGGCCCTCTTCGCCTAATAAGATATACCATTTAGCAAAAATGGCCCTCTTGACTTAACGAAATATAACACACATCCAAAGCAATCAACTCTCTTCGTCTAAAGTAAAAAGCCATATACAAATCCCTCCTTGGAGAGGTACTAACATACAACAAGACACTCTATTCCAAGGAGAAAATAGAGTTCCTAGCCCTAAATTAGATGCATCATATTATGACCCATAAGTCCTGCATATATAGCAGGAGGTATTTGCATAAAATGGGTCTCGGCTACTCTTTGCATTACCCATACTAACCATTTCTTGCCATATATAAACTGTGTTTTGATAAAAGTCTCCATAATCGACTAGGTCCTATCTCATCATCAATGGAGATATCTAAACAAGGACCACAATTGAAAAAGAGGTATTCTTCATAAGCATAATTTGCTAATGAATCGGTAAACTAATTCGAATATTATGAAATTAGCTGAAGAGACACTCTCTCAAACTTATCCATCAGGTTCATAGCAACATGGAATCCCATCCAATTGATTCAAAACCAACTAGAAATTCCCTTTTACTAGTAACTCACGAATACCACCTTTCTTAACAATGTTCATCCCCATGATAAAGGCTTTATATTCCACCATATTATTAGTGAATCCTACCCCAATGTAGGTAGCTAATTTCATCATGATTCTACATTAGGGGTCTCTAATGAGTACCCCAATACTCCCTTTCTTATTGGGACCCCTAAATGCTCCATTAAAAAAGAATGTATATGTTCATAAAGGGTTCATGCATCCGGACATCATTGGCTCCTTTTTTTTTTGGGAAAATGAAAAAGTTGTAGATCATTGAGCTAGACTTTATAGATAGATTTCAATGCCAAGAATGCAATGCAAGTGTTAGTTCATCAATCGGAGGTCGTTTGACCCCCATTTAATCCTCACAAGGTTTGGCATTCTAAGCAGTTATGTGATCTAGGAGCTAGAAAGTGTAGGATGAATGCTAGATTGATAGATTTTGATACTAAAGAAGCCAACCGTCATCGAGTTAGAGCACAATTCCGAGACCGTTTGCACCCTCAACGAAGATGAAACCACTTTCATGCAGTATGAGAACCAAAATTCTAACTAGATATTTTAGTACTTAAAGATTAATGAATTAGTTAAGGGCTAAAATCCAAAAATTCACATGATGTGTGGGAGGGGGGTGTCATTCTATTTGGCACCCCATTTTTTGATTAAAAATTTAGATTTTACGCCTATTTGTGTCAGAGGGAGAGGCAAGAAGGGGTTGAGATGCTGATTTTCCATGCCTTCCATCTCTTCAAATAGATCAAAAAATGGCTAAGTAAATCAAAATTTCAGTTTCTAGTCTTTCTCTCTCCTTTCTCCTCTGTATTGTGTGTTTCCATAGTTGATTCTATGAGAGAAGCGGGTGGGCTGAGATGTGAGATTTTGATCGTGGGATGATGTTGGAGCGTGGATCCAGGTTGAAAGGAGCATCTCCAATCATAAGATGTGTATAATATAAAGAAATGTTCTATGAGTAAGTCATAAATTTACTTCTTTTATGATAAATTCCATTGGTAAATGATTGAAAATGGTTGTATTTGGTTGTTAATGTTGTGATCTATAAAAAATGTTAAGGAAATCAATAAAAAATGAGTTATCTAATAATTTCTTTATAAACATGCAAAATCCGTAACATTGTAGTTTTAAGGAAGATAATGAGTTTTTGGATTTTTGTTCTAGATATCATGTTTGCATGGGATGGAATGACACCAATCAATGTATGAAATCCCTCTGAGGAGCGTGGGAAGGGTTATCCATTGGATTACAACTCATACAAATACAAAGTTCTATAGTAGAGGTTAGGGTAGTATATCCCTTAGACACTCCATGCTACCATGAGGCCATGTGGGGTGGTTTGGGTGAGTAGTAGAGGCCCGGCTAGTGCCATAGATCCAGTGTTGAGCCCGTTTTAGGTTGTGGCAGTGCTGTTGAACACCTAAATTTTGTACTCGTGATCTTGATTATCGTATTGGGACTACAAATCTTGGCACAGTAGGACTACACTTCCCACCACAGTGATAAATTTGGAAACTTATAACAAAACATAAGCATGTATGTTACTACTTGAGACTCCCTTCCATTAACACAACTTCCAATACAAGTAAGTATTGAAAAATCAAGTAAATGACATTTACACTACTTGTCTAGTTTGTCGGCACATTGTGACATGTCCATGGCTATTCATTTTCACACACTATGAGTAGGCCACCTCCTAGTTTGGAACACAAAGTGTGAACAGATATTTATTTAAAAATACAAACCACATCTGGAAAAGCTTAGGGGGTTGAGGATATGTATATCCTCTACATCCTCCCCTGTACCAAGTGGCAAAGGTACCATTAAACACCTAAAAATTTTACTTGCAATCTCAATTATCGCATGGGGACTACAAATCTTCATAGTAGGACTGCACTTTTTGCCACAAGGACAAATTTAAAAACTAAGTAATAAAACACGTGGTAAGAAGATGAGTTACCACTTGAGACTCCCATCCATTAACACAACTTTCACTATAAGGAAGCATTGAAAAGTAAAGCAAATGACATTTACACTACTTGTCTAGTTTGTCTTCACATGATGAGATGTTCATGATTATGCATTTTCACGCACTATGATTAGTCCACCTCCTGGTTTG
Source organism: Lygodium microphyllum (assembly GCF_053477565.2). Classification (NCBI taxonomy): domain Eukaryota; kingdom Viridiplantae; phylum Streptophyta; class Polypodiopsida; order Schizaeales; family Lygodiaceae; genus Lygodium; species Lygodium microphyllum. Next base: position 42,122,609 of record NC_141161.1, on the reverse strand, counting down.
GAACACAAAGAGTAACCAAACCGTTATTTAAAAATTCAAAGCACATCTACTAAAGATTGGGGGGGGGGGGGGGGGGTTCACTATATGTATATCCGTATCTATGAATTTATAAATATCCTTATTTATGAATTTTTCCTGAAAAAAACATAACACTTTCTATTCAATTTGTACATAACCCCTTTATATAAACACAATTTTCTATGTAAAAATGTATTTAAATGGTATTTTAAAATTACATTATTTTGAATTCATGTGCTGCACACATATATTCATGGGTGACCTCTACAAGTGACAAAGACATGCTTTGACTTTTAAAATCTTGTTAATTGGGACAGCTAGGCACAAAATGGCTCATAACTTTTGCTCTGTAACTCGAATCACCAAGATTTTTGAAGGAAAGTTGTAGTTCCAATTCCAAACTACAATTTGCTAGAAGACATTGTAGTTAGACACTAAATATTTTTGCCCCAAAAAATCTCTCCACAGTTTGCAATTTTCCATTTCTACATGTAGTCTACTATAGACATCAAACTTTCAAACTTGATAAAGGGATCCTCGTTAGAAATGTGAATATCCATTTAGTAGGCTTTCTATATTTTAGAATCCGTCTAATTAACATTGTATTTTCAAATATCAAAACACTCCAAAATTGCTAACCATATTAACAATTTTCTCTATGACTTCTATATGCACTACTTACAATATCCATATTTACATGATTCTACAAATGTATTTCATCAAATGGAATCCATTGATTCTACTTTTATGTAGCCTTGTCATGAGATTTGTTGCCCAAGGTTTAAACATAAAATTTTTAACCTCTACATATATTGCTTAGTCACTTGTAATTTAGACAAACTACAAGAGACTTGCCTAGTGCAATAAAACATGAAGTCTAAACCACCAGCATATAGCATAGTGAAGCAAAGATGGGGGCTCTCTACCTTAAAATACAATAAATTTATCATAAGTCCTTGACAAGATGAATAAATATGGTTACTTACTTTTAATTCTCGTCACAACACTTACATGAACTCGCTACAAGTTCTGTAAGTCATGGGACATTTTATAAAATGGTCATGAGCAGTTGATTTGGAAGGATCCCTTGAATTGCATTTCCCAGGAGCTAATGATGTGGCTGTGTACATATGATCTTCAAAGTTTTTAAGACTATTCACAAGCCAAGTCAAGGGAGTCGGAGTTACCTAGGTTAACCAAGCATAAGACATTATATATGACTTGTAGCATTGCCTATGTGACTAAAATAGTCAAGGGAAATATAAAAAAAGGCAGCTTGAATTGTGCCGCATTTTTTGGGCAAAACTCAAAGAGGCAACAGGCACCATGGAAGGATAAGGGAAAGTGGTGTCTAAAGCTTCCACATAAAGGGGCTAATCAAGCCATCCATCTACAACTAGTTGGAGTCCACTTGACATGTAAGTGCTCCTTCTTCTATGCTTTTAGGAAAATAGAAGGCCATTCTTGGCTGAGTTAATAGGGCAAATTTGTGAATATAAAGGGCATCAACCCATACAAGGGAGAGCTCGATTATGAGTCTGAAGAAAGTTGTGTACGCTGAATTAGACCTCCCATGTCAAGAGATACATCAAATCTACTCTCTTGAGTCTTCCAAGTGCTGAGTACGAACTATTATTGGACTTCCTATCCTGAACATTGTTAGGCTGAAATTCTTCTTCTTGCTCCATTGATTATCTTGACCCAAAGGGCTCACCCTTGCTCTTGAAAAGCTTATTGCAAGCTCTTAATGGAGGGGTGTATCAAGAATACTTCTAGATTTATCTTAACAAGAAATGTGGGCTGAACTGAAAGGTCCAAAAATGTTATTTAATGGGCTAAATTTCTACTCTTCAAGACCTCTCTTATTTAGTTCATGAGGTACTTGTATTTATGAAGAACACTGACCTATAAATTTTAAAAAACTAGAAATCAAAATATACTTACAAACTCTGCCTCCCACGACTCTCTGCCGCCCGATCCGTAATGCGACGATCCCATGGTTTCCATTTGGATCCGTCACGCCTCTGCATGCTGGCGACTCTTCACTTTCTCTATTGCTTTCTTCTTGGCTTTCTTCCACTCTACGCGGTGGCACATAGGTGGTTGGCTATAGGCTCCACGCCCCTCCTCCTGCCTCCACACACTACAACGAAAAGGCTCCATAGACACGCTTGTAGACGCAATATTTGAATTGTGAAAAAAAAAGTCGGGCGCGTTTATTAACGCGTCTATTTTCGCGTCTACAAAATCACGTCTAAAAGCACGCTTATAGTCAGAAGTAGACGCACACTTAGACACGCCTATAGACGCGGGTATAAACACGCTACGTAAATATATAATCATATTTATAAAAAAGTGGATATATTTATATTGTGTGTCTATACACACGTATATCTACGCGTCTAAAACCGCGTTTACTCTGAAAGTTTTTGACGAGAATAGACAAACATTTATCCTCCAATTTAGACGCGCTGATAGACGCACAAAACAGAGGTATGAAAAAAAAACCAGAGAGCATGTGGCTTTGCAAGCCACATGCTCTCTGGTTTTTTCACCCCCATCAACATCAAATTGTATACTTAGGGAAAACAGAGAAAGATTATTTTGAAGATTGAATACTGAAAACAAAACAATATATGTAGCACACGAAATTTCATATATATTGATGAAACATTTTTACATTATGAGTTCTAGTGCTTATGACGTCATGATCGCAAGTACTAGCTGAAAGTAATACATATCAAAAATGAAAATTACAAGCCAAGGGGAGGCATGCATGCATGGGGCTCCTCTATATCTCCTCAGAAGAGGCATCATCATCGCTACCACCACCAGTGCCTGTGCCGCTGCCGTTGCCACCACCGCTACTGCTAATCCCCCCTTTGCTATCCTCAACTACATTAGGGTTCGCCTACACAAAGGATTAAAATATATAAATACCATTACAAACAATAAATCATATTGATCTATACTTTTCATGTAAAAAATAAAACATACCTCTTCTGGTGGTGGAATCCTCATGGCGCGATTATATTGCTCCTCCGTGATGAGTCCCTCCTCGTAGAAATGCTGCCAAGTGGACACCCGGTTATGACCTGGATGGTAGCCTACCTCTCTAGGAGTAGACATCCTACCAACAATATGGAACTACAAAACAATTTGAACATACAACTAAAACACATTAAATAATAAAGTGAAACAAATTACAAAATTTAATTTTAAAAAAGAAATCAAATAATACTTACAAACTCAATCTCCCATGATTCCCTGCCACCCGATCCGTAATGCGACGATCCCATGGTTGCCATCTGGATACGTCGCGCCTCTGCATGCTAGCGGCTTGTCATTTTCTCCGTTGCTCTCTTCTTGGCCTCTTTCCACTCCTTGCGGTGGCAATTGGGTGGTTGGCCATATCCAGGGTGCCCCTGCTCTTGTCTCCGCAATGACTCCTTGGCGTGCATCATAAGGTGAGACCTCTTGTTATGAAGTGCGTCTCTCACCTTTGACCGTCCCCAATCATCTGAGAATCGTGAATTCTCAGGATTAGGGTACCTTTTATGTACTACCCGCAGTACCTCTTGCCACAAACCATTTTTTTGGTGCTTGAAGGGAATCATGCAATCTTTGTATGTGCCATGCACGACACTCCTCAAGTAAGCTATCACTTCCCTCCCCTCAAAGTCATGCAAGATACCACCAACATCAATGATAGAGTAGTACACTTGTGGAGGCTCACCTCTCTCATTTTTCGGTGAGGGTGATCGAGAGCCACCACCCAGGAAACCCCCACAAAGCCCTCGACCTCCTCGTCCTCCTGCACCACTCTCCCTCCTCCCTCGACGTGCACTACCCTCTACCTCACTCGATACACGTGCCTCTGCAGATGTACGTGCTTCGGCCGATCCATGTACCTCAGCTGATCCCTGTGTAGGCAAAGATATGATAGGTGTCCCAAACATCACACTGAAAACCTCATCTGGAGTGGGAGGGCGACCAAGATAATTGGTCATCTCCCCCATGAATTGCTCCTTGTTGAATGGGGTGCTGGAGGATCCAGGATTCCACATCTACACAAGAAAAATCATATTACCCTGTGTAGATAATACATATTACATACAACGTCTATACCTGCGTCTCTGTGAGCATTTGCCAGTGCGTGTATCCTCGCACGTACATTGCAGAGCACATGCGCCTGCACACGCGCTCAAAGAAGCGCCCCCAGAGAAACGTTTTCCGCGTCTATATCTGCATCTACACTGAGATATAGACGCGCTATCAGACGCGCTTGGTCGGCTGATTTTAGCAGATGATCGTCATTATTGATTTACAAAATGCAATACATAATGAAATCACAAATCCTAAATACACAGACAAAGCAGAGAGAGGAAGATAGAAAGAAAGAGAGAGAGAGAGAGAGACTCACCTTGGGTGTTTGGTGTGGCGGGTGGTGGCACTTCTTCCTTCTCCTTCTTCCTCTCCTTGGTAAGTTACCCTCCCTTGATGCTTGCTTCCTTGCTTGCTACTTCTTCTTGTTCTCCTCTCTCTTATTCTCTCTTTCTTCCTCTCCTTGGCTTTTCTTTTTCCCTTCTTGTGTGTTTGAAATGAAAGAAGAGGTGAGTCATGAGGAGGTGAGGCATGAAGAGACTGCATGTCGGCTAAACTCAAGCTTCAGAACCGCAAAAAACGTAGGAAAGGAAAGGCGCAGTTTGAAAAGAAATGATTTAAGTATGATTTGAATTTTGACGTGTGTGTCTATTTTTGCATGTATAAGCACATCTATTTGCACGGATATATAGACGCAAAAGTCGCGTCTATTTACACGCACGTTTAGACGCGCCTATAGATGCTGTGATAGATGCGCCCGACTTTACGCGTCTAACATACGCGTCTATGCCTCGTTTATGTTGTAGTGGCAGTGAGTCCCTGGCCCGTGTCATGAGGTGGGATCTTTTGTTGTGAAGCATATCCGTCACTTTTGTGCATCCCCAATCATCCGAGAATTGCTGACCCTCAGGATTTAGGTACCTCCTATGGACTACCGTCAACACCTCCTGCCACAATCCGCTTTTCTGATTTTTGAAGGCAATGAAACAATCTTTATACGTCGCATGCACGACGCTCCTCATGTACGCCACTACATCCCTTCCTTCATCATCATGAAATATGCCACCACCATCTGTAACTCTATAGTATTGACGTACAACCTCCTCTACATGATCTACTAGTGAGGGTAATCGCTCGCCACTTCCTAGGCAACCCCCACACAAGCCTCGTCCTCCCCCTTGACTCTCCCTCCTCCCTCTCTGTCGACTACCCTCTGCCTCACTTGACACACGAGCTTCTGCAGATGCACGTGCTTTTGCAGATGCTTGTGTTTCAACCGATGCATGTGGAGCACGTGGAGTACCTGCATATGGAGTACCTGCATGTGGAGTACCTGCATGTGGAGTTTGGGAAGTAGTGCCAGGCAAAGACGTCAGAGACATCCCAGACATGACACTGAACACCTCGTCCGCTGTGGGAGAGCGGCCAAGGTGTCTGGTCATCTCTCCCATGAAGTCTTCCCTACTAGGAAAACCTCCAAAAAATGCATTAACCCCCTGCCATAGGAGGCCAATGTATCATTCATGCGATCCAAATCCAGGTCATTGCTAGATGAACCAGGATACGACATCTGCAAAAAAAACATAGAAAAAAGATAGATTTATTTGCATACAAAAAATCATATATTACCTACATTTTCAAAGAGCTTTCTTTAGACATTGAGCACAAAACTTAAGTGCTAATGCTTCTCATAAACAAGAAAACTGATAAACACAAACATGGGATTGGTCACATTCATCATTGTAAAAATATATTGTTTACTATCAGAACTGGGAGACCTGGCGCATGTATCCCCGCGTCTAAGTTGCAGGTTAGACGCGCCCTCAGATGCGCCAGGTGTCCCAGTTCTGTCCAACGCGTGGCCGCGCTTCAAAGTCAACCTTCTGTCCAACGCGTCTATCTTTGCATCTAAGATGCAGCACAAACGCGCTGTCAGACGCACATTCCAGGTCAATGCGCGTGTATAATCGCGTGTAGACTGCAGGTCAACCTTCTGTCCACCGCGTGTATCATCGCGTGTAGACTGCACAGCACACGCGCTCTAAGATGCGCCCTCAGATGCTATGAGAGGAAACATTTTTCGCTTCTCTATCTACGTCTACACTGAAATGTAGATGCGCTATCAGACACGCTCTAAGTCACGCCCTCAAATGCTATGAGAGGAAACATTTTTCGCGTCTATATTTGCGTCTACATTGAAATGTAGACGCGCTATCAGACACGCTCGATCGGCTATTTTAGCCCGACGACCGCCCATTGATGATTTACAAAATGCAATACATAATGGAATCACAAATCCTAAATACACAGACAGAGCAGAGAGAGGAAGAGAGAAACAAAGAGAGAGAGAGAGAGAGAGAGAGAGAGAGAGAGACTCACCTTGGGTGTTTGGTGTGGCGGGTGATAGCGTTTCTTCCTTCTCCTTCTTCCTCTCCTTGGTAAGTTACCCTCCCTTGATGCTTGCTTGCTTGTTTGCTACTTCTTCTTGTTCTTCTCTCTCTTGTCCTCTCTTTCTTCCTCTCCTTGGCTTTCCTTTTTCCCTTCTTGTGTGTTTGAAATGAAAGAAGAGGTGAGTCATGAGGAGGTGAGGCATGAAGAGACTAGGTGAGGCATGAAGAGACTGCATGTCGGCTAAACTCAAGGTTCAAAACTGCAAAAAACACAGGGAAGGAAAGGTGCAGTTTGAAAAGAAATGATTTAAGTATGGTTTGAATTTTGATGTGTGCATCTATTTTTACATGTATACACGCGTCTATTGTTCAGATAGACACGAGGATAGATGCGAAGATAGACGCGGAAATAGATGTTAATATAGACGCGAGGATAGACACGAATATAGACGCACATTTAGGCTTTATCATAATTTTTTGTTTTTAAGATAAGTTTTAATAGTGAATTCTTATCATAAGTTTTAATGTATTTATGATGATTTTTGTGTATTTGAAATTAAGATCTTATGTAGACATATGAATGACAAATATTTTAATTTAATGTTGTCATGAATTATTAGGTTTAATCATGTCGTCGTCATCACCTAGTGCGATGCATCATCTACTCCGTTGTATGAAGGTTGTACGTACTCCGTTCTTCGTGCATCCCTCGAGATATTTAACTTGAAAACAATTTATGGATGGAGTAATGTCAGTTTGGATGCGTTATTGAAGTAGGCATCAATTCCGTTTTATTTTGAAATCCGAAAGAAATATATGTTGGTGGTTTTTTAACTCACTTTTAAAAATATATGTAGGTTATTATCACAAATTCTTCCAAAAGGAAACAAATTGCCAACTAAGAGAGAGCAAGCAAGACATTACTTGACATCTCTGGGAGACCTCGATTATGTCAAGATCCATGCATGTGTCAATGATTGTGTCTTTTTTCGTGGGATTCATGAGTTCGCACGAGAGTGTCCTGTTTTTGGCGAATCAAGATACGAAATGGAGATGAAGTCAATGGATGTGCCTCGTAAGGTTTTGCGACATTTTCCGATTGTTCCACGTATAAAACTTATGTTCAAGTGTAAGTCTATTGGAAAGCTCATGTCATGGCATGCTAGTCATCATTCAAGTGATGGAAAATGGAGGATCCCTGCAGACACACCGGCATGGCAACATATAGATAATTTGTGGCCCGTTTTCAAGGAAGAGCCAAGAAATTTGAGATTTGGTTTAGGTATGGATGGAATCAATCCATTTGGCATCAAAAGCACATCATAGAGTGTATGGCCAGTGGTATTGGTGAACTATAATATTCCTCCATCCATGGCAATTAAAAAGGGACATGTAATGTTGTCCCTTCTGATTCCTGGAAAGCACAAGGTAAAAAACATGGACATTTACTTAGAGCCTTTGATTGAAAAGTTAGAAATGTTATGGAAAGATATTGAGGTACAAAATACAAGTGCATTTGCATCCTCTAGAGATTTCACATTGAAGGCCATGTTGTTGTGGACCATGCACGACTTTCCAGGATATGGAGAGTGTTCAGGTACATGTATATAACTCTATATTTGAAATTCAAGACTCGAATCAATTGCATTTTATTAATTCACTTGTTTTTTCAGGTTTAACCACGTTAGGATATCATGCATGTCCTATTTGCAGTCCCTCTCTAGTTTTCTCTAGGCCGGCACGTTTAAAGAAGGTTATCTATGACAATCATCATCGATTTCTTCCTATTGACCATCCCAAATATGTTCTCCCTACTAATGGAATGACTCCACAATCTCTAACCATTCGAGATTGGAAGGAGAGATGGATTAATGCCGATAGCCACCCTCCACTCGGCATGAGTCGCTAAGAAGTGCATTTCTCTCGATTGACTTCAAAGTATTTAGCATGATGAATTGTTTACATAATATATTGTTTGGTTGTTAGGTTCTCTATATTTTTTTGTCTTCTGTACTGGACTGAACTCAAGATCAATCACCTAATGGACCCCATGCGCATATTCAAAAATGTTGTATCTACATTATGGGATCACTTGATAGGGGCTCATAATTCAGTTAATATAAGGGAGGATTTACGTAACATTGGTTGCATGAGATGAGCGCGCCCACGCATTGGACCCATAGGAAAGATTGAGCTACCCCATGCACCTTGGATGTTGTCAAAGAACAAGGAAAAAATAGTGAAGGAACAAATATATAGCTTTCGAACACCCAGAGGATGTATGAGATGTCTCAAGGGAGCCTTCATAAAGAAAAAGAAAAGAGGTGTGGAGAAACTATCTGGTTTGAAGTCCTACGATTGGCACAAAATGATTCAAGTAAGGGTATTTCTAACCATGAATATAGTAATTAGTGGAGTAACTATGTGTAAACTTTGGGGTATGATGACTTTTTCCTCAACTAATCATCTGATCTATGAATATTGTTTACATTCAGTTCGTACTTCCTACTAGCATATCCCATTGTGTATCCAAAGATGTACGTGATATCATTTACAAGGTGGAAGAGCTTGTGAGGTGTGTATACATTGTATTTTTTCATTACATATCTTTGAATTTCTACACAAAAATAAACAAGCACATCATACATCTTGACAGATATGTGAACTCAAAGGAAATTGATCCAAACTCATTGCAAGATGCTTGAGTATTATCTGTTGAGGTGGTTTGTTTGGTGGAGAAAATTTTTCTCAATCCATTTTAACTACTCAATTACATTTACTCGTATATTTGATTGATGAGATCGCACTTTGTGGGATAGTTCATGTAAGGTGGACATTTTTTCTTGAGCGCTTCATGAAAACCTTGAAAGATTTTGTGAGGCAAAAAGCACAGCCTGAGGGACGCATGGCTGAGGGTTGGTTAGTGCAATCATCCCTTGTTTATATCTCTGAATATCTTGCTAAAGTGGATCCCTCTCAACCACAACTATGGAAAGATGATGAAGACTTGAGGATGACCTCTATAGTACCTCAAGGAAAAGGAATGAGTAAAGTGCTAACAAAAGAAGAACTTCGTAAGTTAAATAGTTTTTATGTGCTCAATAGTGATGTAATGAGCAAATGGGTGACACTATATCATGAAGCAAGGGCAAGAAGAAAAAGTGAAAGACAAGAATTTCGTACTAGATATGGACGTAATGTCTCATTTCCAGATCATCTAAATGTGCTCCCACGTCATATTGATATAGATTGGTTACATGAGGAAATGGAGAGAATGGGAAAAGAGGAGGAAATTAATATATCTCAAGAAGAGTGGGAATACGCATGAGGTTGCTTATCAAAGGTGAGACATACTATCAATTAATTTGTTTCTATAAGTTTTATTTTATATAAATAATTGACATGTTTGATCTTTTATCTTTTACTACTAGTGCACATTATTCAATGCACTTTGGTGTGAGGGTAAACATCTTCGAACTCAACGTATAGATGAAAAGAGAAATACCCAAGATTGTGGTATCCTTGCTCACTTCGAGGATGCCAATGGTACCATGGAAGGATATTCTGAAGCTTAACTTCAGACAATTCTTTATATATGTACTGGATGTGAAGTGGTTTAAGGAAGCGGTAACAAATGGTGAGCACTGCACAATCAGAGGTCATCCAAGTGGTTTTGTAATCATTGACTCTACAAAATTTCACCAAAACAAGAATGACACATTAGTACCACCTCAACAATGCGAGCAGGTATATATGCAAAAGCTAATTTTTTTATATGTATACATGTGATACATATACACAATATAATAAGTACTTAAGTTTTTTGCTTTTGTTTTTCAAATACAGGTTGTGTATCATCCAATGGTAAACAATAACCGATGGTGGTATGTCATCCCTATATCTAATCGTTCAAAACCAATATATGGTAATATTACCGACATGGAGATAGCAGATGACAATCCAACAATTAATGATGATGTGCATGATGACACCATAATGGATGATATGCATGATATAGTACAAGATGAACCTCGCGAGGATGTTCAAGGAAACACAAAAGAAGACAATAATGTGATTGTCGATGATATTGATGAAGTTATTGAGCAATATAGCAACACATCTGATAGTGGGATAGACTTATTTGTTTCGTTACCTCTTGGTAACATAGACCTAGAAGTAGATAGTTTAGCAAGGGCTGATCTTATTGAAGATGAGATGGATCATTCACTGTAACATACTTAATTTGCTTATTGATTCAATGTGTATTCCTAATTCTATGGTTTTTATCATGCGCACATGTGCATACTCAAGAATCAATAGTCAAGTTTAAAGCTAAATTGAATTTTCCATAATAAAAAGGAAGTATTTTTTATCATCTTCAAGTACGTAGAGAATTTACGAGATACATTTTGCAATGCTTGCTACTAATTGTAACGTTTCTGTCGCTTGCCGCTAATTACTTATATCAGGCTTGTCAACTGGAGGAACTGCCATTCATTAGAGAGCAATGAAAAAGTAATTATTAACTCTATTTTTTTAATTAAATGATTCAATGTGTATTCTTAATTCTATGGTCTTTATCATGCACACACGTGCATGCTCAAGAATTAATTTCAGGTGGTTAAATAATTATTAACTTTAGTTTTTTAATTATGTGAATTGCAATTTTAGGTGGTTAAATAATTGTGCATCTGCTGGCGCATCTATATTAGCGTCTATTTGCGCGGATATATAGACGTAAAATTCGTGTCTATTTACACACACGTTTACACGCACTTATAGACGCTATGATAGACACGCCCGACTTTGCGCGTCTAACATGCACGTCTATGCCTCGTTTTTGTTGTAGTGATGCACTTAACTCTTAATGTGAACTCTCTTCTCCATCAAGAAGAGATCTTGCGGATCATAAAGGCTCTAGTTTGGACTCCTATATGCAGTCCATTACTTTCTTTATGGGCTGAATCTCTATTCTTCAAGGAATCTCTTGTATGGATCAAGAGGTACGTGCATTTGTGTAGAAGAAAAGAAGGGCAATTTCTTACATAACTATAGCTTGATGAAGTCTCTCCTCCCTACCAAGAAGAGCTCAGTAGATATTAAAAATCTGATTTTAAAACTCTCATATTCAACCCACTACAATCTTTGAGCTGATTCTTGATATTCCAAGTTTTACTCTTATGATTTATGATGAGAATATGCTCTACATACTCTTGTAAATGCCGCATCTAAACACTCTTTCTTTGGAAGGACATTGAAGATACTCTTTGGTAGTTTATTTGTAACATCATGGTTTATTCATGGCTGCCCATAACAGGGAATTAATGAGCTGAAGCTTACTTGTTAACCACTTCCTTTATTTTGGTAGATCATGAATTGTTCTTGATTCATTCTAAACCACGATATTCATGGGCTGAATTTTGTAAACACAGAATCTACCTCAACTCCAAACATTACAAGTACAATAGTATCTTGCTTCCTTTCATTCAAGAGAGGGTTTAAAGTAATCTTTCATAGAATTCTTGCCATAGTTTGGGATTAAATAGCTGAAGCTTTTATGCAGCTACTTAATTCAAGCTACATTGATCTAAGTCATGGAGCTCATGAACTTTTCATGTAAACCCAACTACAGTGATGTATTCATAAACTGAAATAGGCAATCTTATTCTTGATCCTCTATCTTCATTATTAGTTGAAAAGAGAAGGGACTTCAAGATCTTCTTCATGCTTAAGGTGACATAGGCAGCTATACTCATTGGCAAGGAAGGAGAAGACTCTTCTTGTATCAATTGAAGTTATATTCCTGATTACAATTCATTCTTCTATGATCAAATCTGATGTATCAATTTGGGTTTTTCCAAGATAAAGTCAAAATAAATGGTGAGTTGAAAGTTGTGAAGCTCCTCTTGAACCTAAAAACAATTACCACCTATCTCTTGAAGACACACCTCCATCTATCTTGTCCAGATCTCTTGCAAAACCCCTGTGGTGACCTTCAACCTCATGCGCTGCGAGAGCGTCTCATCGAGATCCTACAACGTACAAGTATCATTTTTAAACTTTTAGTTGATCATAAAGGGTTCTTTCTAGTTGACTCGAAATTTAGTTTAGAAAATAAAATCATCAACAACTCTTGCTATGACATCAACTGCATAAATATCTAGTGTAGGTATTTTGATAATTTTATTTGTTTCAACTTCATTGATAAACTAATCAAATTGCTCAAAATTTTTATAAATATCAATCTAAATTCAAACAAAAAGAATTTGGCCATTCAACACATACAAATCCTCAAGAATAACATCCTGACTTGGAACATATGGAAATGCCAACTAGATATGCAAATTCACAACCACGTGATCCTTTAGCAAAGAAACTTCATCAAGAGCATTAATAGCTTTCCCAAAATAATGAGAAACTTGCAAACCCATCACATTCCTAACTTGAGAAACTTCTTATTATAGTAATGATTTCTCTCCTTGAGAAACGACCGCCATTGATGATTTACAGAAGCACTAAGCAAGCAAGAAAGCATCAAGGGAGAGTAACTTACCAAGGAGAGGAAGAAGGAGAAGGAAGAAGCGCCACCACTCGCCACACCAAATACCCAAGGTGAGTCCTCTTTGTCTCTCTCTCTCTCTCTCTCTCTCTCTCTGTGTCTGTGTATTAGGATTTCTGATTCCATTGTGTATTGCATTTTGTAAATCATGAATGGTGGTCGTCGGACTAAAATCAGCCAATTGAGTGCGTCTGCCAGCACATCTACATTTCAGTGTAGACGTAGGGATAGACGCGAAGAAATATTTTCTCTCATTACGTCTAAGGCCATGCTCAGAGTGCATGTATTCTGCGTCGAATATGCAAGAATACACACGCTCTGCACAGAGGCTTTGACTATAGAGTCGCGTCTCCACGCGTGTGTACTCTGCAGTCTACACGCGATGATACACGCGCGCGCCAGAAGCATTGATCTAGAAACCGCATCTAACAGCGTGTCTATAGTGCATCTCAGATGCGGATATAGACACGCTCTCGACAGAGGGTTGACTTTAGGGACACGTCTGAGAGCGCGTCTATCCTGCAATTTAGATGCGGTTATACATGTGTCAGCACTAGCTCTGATAAAAAACAATTTTCATTGCCTAAACAATATATTTTTGCAATGATGAATATGACAAATCCCATGTTTGTGTTTATCAGTTTTCTTGTTTATGAGAAGCATTAGCACTTAAGTTTTATGCTCAATGTCTAAAGAAAGCTAGATTATTAGCACTTTCAAGTGCCATGAGCATCCATGTATTTTTTCTATGTGTGAGCATCAAAAGCCTTCTCTTACATAATGATTCTAGGCTCACTAAATGATTTTTCATAATTAATGTTGGATTGGATCAAGGATTATGGCTCTTTAAAAATATTTAGGTGTGGATGAAGGTAATATATGATTTTTGTATGCAAACAAATTTGTCTTTTTCTTGTGTTTTTTTTGCAGATGTCGCATCCTGGTTCATCTAGCAATGATCCGGATTTGGATCGCATGAATGATACATTGGTCGTGTTCGGCAGGGGGGTCAATGCATTTTTTAGAGGTTTTCCTAGTAGGGAAGACTTCATGGGAGAGATGACCAGACATCTTGGCCGCTCTCTCACAGCAGACCGTGAGGTGTTCAGCGTCATGTCTGGAACGCCTCTGACATCTTTGCCTGGCACTACTTCCCAAACTTCAATTACAGGTACTCCTCATCCAAGTACTCCACGTGCAGCACCTGTACATGCATCGGCTGAAGCACAAGCGTCAGTCGACACACGTGCATCTGCAGAAGTAAGTGCATCCAATGAGGCAGAGAGCAGTCGACAAAGAGGGAGGAGGGAGAGTTGAGGGGGAGGACGAGGCTTGTGTGGGGGTTGCCTAGGAGGTGGCGAGCGATCATCCTCACCAGTAGATCAACTAGAGGAGCCTGTACGCCAGTACTATAGAGTTACAGACACTGGTGGCATCTTCCACGATGATGAAGGAAGGGATGTAATGGCGTACATGAGGTGCGTCGTGCATGCGATGTATAAAGATTGTTTCGTTTACTTCAAAAATTAAAAAAGCAGCTTGTGGAAGGAGGCGTTGAGGGCAGTCCATAGGAGGTACCCAAATCCTAAGGGTCAGCGATTCTCGGATGATTGGAGATGCACAAAAGTGAGGGATTTGCTTCACAACAAAAGATCCCACCTCATGACACACACTAGGGACTCACTACGGAGGCAGGAGGAGGGGCGTGGAGCCTATAGCCAATCACCTATGTGCCACCGCATAGAGTGAAAGAAAGCAACAGAGAAAGTGAAGAGTCGCCAGCACGCAGAGGCACGACGGATCCAAATGGAAACCATGGGATCGTCACATTATGGATCGGGCGGCAGAGAGTCGTGGGAGGCAGAGTTTGTAAGTATATTTTGATTTCTAGTTTTTTAAAATTTATATTTCTTACAATTCTTTATATAATATGTTCTAAGACATTGTGTCTCGTAATTGTTTGTATATATCATAATTGTTTTGCAGACTACTATCGTTGGTAGGATACCTACTCCTAGAGAGGTAGGTTACCATCGAGGCCATAACCGCGCAGCCACATGGCTTCACTTCTATGAGGAGGGTCTCATCACTGAGGAGCAATACAATAGGGCTATGAGGATTCGACAGCCATAGGAGGTATGTTTTTCTTACTTTCCTATTAGAAGTATAGCTAATTATAACTTTTTCTCCACCATGTCTACGTAAGCAACCTTGATCTTTTGTGTGTGTAGGCGAACCCGGATGTGGAGCATAGCGAGGAGGGGGATAGCGACACTAGTAGCCATATTGGTGGTGCTAGCGAAGATGTTTCTTCTTCAGATTCGTAGAGGAGTACCATACCTTCTCTATGGCCTTGTTTTCTTGTATATGTATTATCCATCTTTGAGCCTATTGCTTGCAGCTACGCTTTAGGTCGCAAGCACTTAAACTCCCCATGTAAATGCTTTTGATCTATAATGAATACATGGATTTTTATTTTCAATTCTCATGCTTTTAGATCCATTGTCTTTCTCCCAAATGCACAATCTGATGTATGGGAGGGGGACATACTCTCTGGTTTTCTTTTTCCAGTTCTATTTTTTATGCCAGGAGGCATATTTCACGGTGGATTCCGTAAACTTTGTTGACCGGGGCTCATACACAAAGTGGATTCTTTGTGCGAGAAGTTGATGGGGACGCCTACCCTTTCTGGGTGTTTCATTAATTTAGTGTGTACATGGGTGATTCCATAGCGGGTGATTCCGCAAAATACATATTAAATTAATAAACGTTTATGAGTTTAGAGTACGCACTCGTAATAAATTAAGGTTAGAATTGATTTCTAACCAGTTGATTTCTTTATGTAGCTGAAGACTGCTAGGTATTATCTTTTGTCGGTTTAATTGTATTATTTTACTAACGATTGTGAATGCTTTAGTTGATGTGTAGAGATAGCAGCGATAGCATAGGAAAGCATTGGAGGATAGCGTGTATTCGAGTTATCACTTATATTTTGATGGGCGCATACCTTAGGCATGGCACCTATATTTTGTCGCACCTATTTATTGAGGCGTTGGATATTTATTTATTATTTTGTATGTGCATGGGCGTACGATTATGATATTTGTATTTGGACATTGTATTGGGTATGCCTAACTCTTTGGGTAATTTGGACTATTATTTGAGCTTGAAGATGATTAATACATAAAATACATGCTTTGTGGAGCGCTCACATAAGGCATGGGGAGAGATTGCACCCAATTAGCCTCTTGTTCACGTCGTGCATGCTTTTTACCTTGAGTTTTGTGCAAAAAGTAGAGTTCTTTTGTTCTTGGGGACCTTCCATCATTCACTACGCGAGCATACAATATCCGATCTACGCACTAGTTGTATCAGCGCGAAGCCGAGATCGAGAGCTTCCAATCGCTACCCATCTTGTGTGAAGACGGAGCTCCTGGAATGATCAAGCTCTATGATCAGTCTCATCGCGAATGGTCGATATAGGTGGATTCCTGGCGGTTAAGAATCTCTATTTCCAGCGTTTGATCGCGAAGGACCGGCCTGCAATAGCAGAGGACCACTCCTACATCCTCTTCTCCAAGTCATCAATACATAGAGATAAGCCATATCTTTCAAATAGTTCAAGCTTGAGTTTAAAGCTTTAAAAAGCTTAATTAGAAGCTTATTAAGCTTCAAATAATCAAAACGGCGGCAGGGCGGCATACTGGTGAAAAATTCGGTGTAAAAAACGCCCCCCCTACAATTCGACGTTTTGCTGATCACTAAGCTCTAAGCTTAGTTACCTAAATCATAAGTCACTATAAACTTCAGTTTTATCAAGTTTCCTAAGTTTTGAAACTCTACAAGTCTGGCAAGTAACTTGAAGTCAAAACTGACTTGTGTTCAAAACTCCTAATAAGGATTGTTCCTGCGCAGAAGTACCGAACTGCAAAGTTGTTTCCTGGAAGGTATTGTTCGCATACGCACTTGCTGAACCAGTTTCAGCACACGCAGAAGGACAAAACACAGATTTTTCAAATATTTCAAATTCCGTAATTACCAAAGACGAAGACTATGATAGTCACACACAAATATATAAGCCTTGTACACTCCATCTTGAGCTACGCTCATCTCGCTAATTGGATTTTTAGAGTGTGAGGTATTTTGAAGTTTTGCAGGATGACGAAACAAAATATGGATGATTTGATGGCTAAAGGTGATCTTCCTGAACCTACGGTGGAGAAAAAGTTGAATTTAATTATGATGCAGTTGGATGAAGAACGACGAGCCCGGCAAGCATTGCAAGTTCAATTGGCCAATTTACAAAGATCGACTACCGACAAAGAGGAACCACAATCTAAAGATCTTATCCGACGTACCATCGATGCGACTCTTGAAGCTCAATCCATCCGCAAAGAAACAAAGATAAGTAAAAGAAATTTCAAATTCCGTACTTTCAATGGCACTCGAGATGGAAAATTTGTTCTTGCATTCATCAGTCAGTTTGATGATTACTTTCATGAGGAAATATACGCTGAAAAAGATAAAATCAAGTGTGTCACTAATCATTTAGTGGATAGAGCATCTCTTGGGTGGACCGTGGTTCGTAAGAGCATAGATTGTCCCACTACCTGGGAGAGTTTTAAGAAGAAGTTTATGCAGAATTTCCTTCCTCCACAATTCCATGACAAAGCCATAAAGCAATGGGACCTTCTTCAGCAAAGAGATCGTGAGTCTATTCCTTAGTACACCGAACGCTTTTGGAATGCATTACTCCAGTTACGCATGCTTGAAGACGTACTTGAAGCCACTCACAAGCGCAAGTATATGTCTCGATTACTTGGGCATTACTACGCTGAAGTCAATATGTTCAAGCCTGCAACTCTTGAAGATGCAATTTCTTTAGCTCATGACATTGAAGACAAGCTTCGAGGAAGAGACAAGCATCCACAACAATTTCAAGCAAATGGTAACTATGGATCTAAGTAATTCAATTCAAATTTTAGAAAATTCAATCAAGGTCGCTTTCCTTCATCATCTTTCCGTAAGTCTTGGACAAAACCACCTGCTTTGCCATCAAATATCGATCAAAACCCTAAGCCAACTTCACAGTTAAATCCTAATATTTCTAGACTTCCTGCCATTGCAAATAATGTATCTAAAGCCAAACCTATAGTGTATTATAAATGCCATCAACCTGAACATCTAGCAGCCAATTGCCAATCGAAGAAGCCACCTGTCCATATCAACTATCTTGGAGCAATGGGAGATGAAGGACATGAAGAAATGCCTGACTTTACGGAAGATGAAGACGACATCACTACTCCTTCGGATACTTTACCAGGTATGCCAACTCCACATTCTTTGTTGACAATGAAATGTTTAGTGCATGGAAAATAAAAGATCATTTTGCATGATGATGGTAGTACACATGATTTTATTTCTGCAAAGTTAGTGAAAGAATTGAAATTACAAACTGTTCCTACGCATTATCGCATTAAAGCAGCATTCTTAGGCACAAGGTATAATGGAACACAAGAGGTGCATGACTTAGAAATTCAAATTGGTGAATACACTGAAAGAAGGAATTTTCTAGTTGTACCATTACAGTCCAGTGATATTATTTTAGGTATGCCTTGGCGACATCAGCATAATCCTGATATAGATTATTCCACGCATTCAATTAATTTTCATTTTCAAGGAAAACATATTGCATTGTATGGTATGCATGCATCTCATGCTTTTCCACTGCTTACTCATACTCAAGCTAAACGTGTATTACGCAAAAGTAGTAAATCTTATCTAATTTGGGTAAATGAATTGCAAGTTAAAGAAAAACATATGCACCTTAGGCATAAAGAATTTCTTGTACAATTTAAAGACTGTTTTGCAAAAGATCTACCCCCTGGTTTACCTCCTTCGTGTCATGAAGACCACAAAATAGATTTAATTTCTGGTACACAACCACACCTTGTAAAGCACCATATAGGCATAACCAGATAGAGCAAAAAGAAATTCAAAATCAAGTTGAGGAACTACTAAATAGAGGATTGATTAGACCTAGTAGTTCTCCATTTGGTGCACCTGTTTTGTTGGTAAAGAAGAATAATAATACTTATCATATGTGCATTGACTATTGTGCTCTAAATAAAATTACTGTAAAGAATAGATATCCAATTCCTAGAGTCAATGATCTTATGGATAAACTACAAGGTTCTGCCATATTTAGTAAAATAGATCTTAAATCTGGTTATCATCAGGTGATATTAGATAAGTCTGACATATTCAAGAATGAATTTATAACACAATTTGGTCATTATGAATTTTTAGTGATGCCTTTTGGATTGACTAATGCACATGCTACATTTAGTAGAGTGATGAATCGTATATTTTTGAAATATCAGCATTGTGTTATTGTATTCTTTGATGATATCTTGGTCTTTAGTAAAAAAGAGAAAGAACATTATGAGCATCTGTCCTTGGTTTTCAAGTTGTTGAAAGAAAATCAATTGTATGCTAATCCGAAAAAGAGTGAGTTCTTTCAAACAAAAATTGAATATTTAGGTTATATTGTGTCATCAGATGGTATTAAGGTTGACCCTAAGAAGATAGAAGCAATATTAAACTGGCCTATACCTAAAAATATGCATGAGTTACGTTCTTTTCTAGGTCTTGCTAGTTTTCACAAGAAATTTTTCATTACTTGCTTTGCCTTTGATTAAACTTTTAAAGAAAGGTATTGTTTATCATTAGTCTGATAATCAACAGAAATCCTTTGATTTATTGAAACATGCATTAACCCATGCTCCTGTATTACAACTACCTGATTCTAATAGACCATTCTTTTTAGTAGTTACTCATGCTAGTAGATCTGGAATAGGAGCCGTACTTATGCAAGATAATCATCCCATAGCCTACTCTAGTTGTAAACTGAAACCCTTCGAACTTAAATATTCCACATATGATAAAGAATTATTAGTTATGGTACAAGCTTTAAGACAATGGAAACATTACTTAATGGGTATGATGCCAGGAGGCATATTTCACGGTGGATTCCGTAAACTTTGTTGACCGGGGCTCATATACAAAGTGGATTCTTTGTGTGAGAAGTTGATGGGGACCCCTACCCTTTTCGGGCGTTTCATTAATTTAGTGTGTACATGGATGATTCCATAGCGGGTGATTCCGCAAAATACATATTAAATTAATAAACGTTTATGAGTTTAGAGTGTGCACTCGTAATAAATTAAGGTTAGGATTGATTTCTAACCAGTTGATTTATTTATGTAGCTGAAGACTGCTAGGTATTCACTTTTGTCGGTTTAATTGTATTATTTTACTAACGATTGTGAATGCTTCAATTGATATGTAGAGATAGCAGCAGTGGCGGAGGAAAGCATTGGAGGATAGCTCGTATTCGAGTTATCACTTATATTTTGATGGGTGCATACCTTAGGCATGGCGCCTATATTTTGTCATGCCTATTTATTGAGGCGTTGGATATTTATTTATTATTTTGTATGCGCATGGCCGCACGATTATGATATTTGTATTGAACATTCGATTGGGTACGCCTGACTCTTTGGGCGCTGTCGTATTGCTGCGCATTCGAGGTGTGAAAACCACCCAAAAGTTGTGTGTGTGATTTGTTACTTTGTACATACTTAGTCGTTGTGTTTGTGTTTTGTTTTGCGTAGGCAATAAAGTGGAGAGGGGTTTGGAGCAAGAGGAACTTATATATAATACTCTGGTCGATATGTATGCTAAGTGTGACAATTTAGAGGAAGCATGCCAATTGTTTGATAGATTACCAGTCCACAATGTAGTTGCATGGACTGCCAAGATTGGTGCATATGTCTGATACAGTGATGGTATTTCTGTTCTCAAACAGTATGACAAAATGCTTGATGAGGGCATTAAACCAAGCAAAGTCACCTACTTGTTGACATTCAAGGCCTGCAAGTGTTCAAGGGATGTGAAGCTTGGGCAATTAATACATAGTTGATTTGTTCAGAGTGGGTTTCCTGTGGAGAATATACATTATGGGAATGATACTGCTACTCTGGAGCTTTTCAAAGACATGCATTGGAAGGGCTTGAAGTCTGACAAATTTATCATCTCATCAATCTTAAGAGTTTCTGTCAATGCAAAGGCTTTAGATCAAGGTGGTCAGATTCATGAGTAGTTGAAGAAAAATGGATATGAAGCAGTTGTGTGGTCTGCATTGATTGCAGGATACGCTGAACATGGTCTCAATGAGGAAGTAATGAAATGTTTTCAACGTCTACAACTGGATGGTATTTTTGCAGATGCTGTCACATTTATTATCTGCTTGAAAGCATGTGGCAATAGAGGAGCCATAAAAGCAGGTTGAGAAATCCATGCTGAGATCAGGAAATCAGGATTAGAAACATATTTTTTAATAGGAAACACACTGATAGACATGCATGGCAGATGTGGCTTGTTTGTAGAAGGACGAGAGATGTTTGATCAGTTGCTTGTTCGAGATGCAATGTCATAGGCTGCATTGGTTGCATCTTATACTCAGCATGGGCTTGGTGAAGAAATTTTAGATTCTTTTAAACAAATGGTAGTGGAAGGTGTGTCTGTGGGTGCCATTACTTTGCTCTTTGCTTGAGAGCTTGTGCCACCTTAGGAGCTTTAGATACAGGCCGAGAACTCCATGTAGAGATATACAAAAGGAGACTGGATAAAGAGCTTCATGTTGGCAACATACTTATGACTTTGTACAGCAGCTGTGGTTTGTTTACAGAATCACGGTAGGTGTTCAGCAAGCTTCCGGTTCAGACATAGTTTCACGGAATGTACTTATCACAGGATTTACTGGAGGTGGGCGGTAAATTGTGGGAAGAGGCACGAAAAAACAAGCCGCTTTTCTGATGACTATTGTGGGAGGAGCCTAACAAAGGATCGAATGTTTCTGGGGGCCTGCTTTTTTTGAAAATAGAGGATTGGAGGAGAAAAAGCATAAAGCGATCACGCTTCTCACAGAATTAGGGGCGCAGGTGGAAGAACTGGACATATTGTCTACCAAAAGCTCAAGGGGGAAACGTTTTTGGGGGAATCGAATCTGAGGAGAGAAAAAGCTGAGGAGGTTGTGGATAGAAAGGAGACAGAAACTTTGATAGAGGAATCAAAAGATGTAGGTGGTTTGCGTGGCACTATTGGAGAGGAATCTCAGGATGTTCCTGATAAGGAAACTGGTGATCTGGAAGGCACTGGTGAGGAGGTGATGGATACCAAAAACAAAGCCCAAGGGAAACTAGTAACACTTGACACACCATTGTTAGTGTCCAACGCAATAGTGGAGCATTTGCATCTCAGTCTTCATCAGCAAATGTGGAGGATCGCCTAAATAGAGATGCTTCTGAGGATGGTGAAGATGTCGACAGAAACTGCAATTAATTCGTGTGAAGTTTCTGTGTTTGGCCCACAGGTCTGGGCAGTCTGCATAACAACTAGGGAGTGGAATTGAGAAGGAAAGGGAGAGCTTTCCACAAAGATGATATTGAGCCTTTCGAAAGCACTTCACAGAGTAACGGCCTGTTGTACATGGCAAACAACTAAACTTCAGGATTGACAATGACATCTACCACCACCATGGTAGAATCTCATGCGATAGAAGACAGCCGCACTGCTCTGCTACTCCAATGAATGGTCGTCAATTTGAAAACCATCTATTTGCAACCCTCAGGAAGACCTTGCTTCCATCGGATCTATATCGCAATCTGAGTGTAAGATTTATGATTACCTCTCCAAAACTCCAGCAAGTACCCAAATTTGAGAGAGTCTATAGCAGTTTTTTTTTCCGAACAGAGTGAACTATACAAGCTAATAAAAGCAGAGCGTCTGCTGGTTTCCAATCTTAGGCCTTCAACAACTTTAGAAATCCATCCGGTTGTTGAAGACTGTGAGGAGAGGATGTTTTCTAAGATTGTTTCAATTTCTTGAGTTAATAGATAGCTATTTACCTCCTGTTCCAGAGAAACCTCCTCACATGTTTTTCACTTCTCAAATGTTCCATCCTAATGTTTACAGTGATGATACACTATGTAAGGATATTATTCAGGATGCTTGATCTCCATGTCATAATGTCTTCACCATTCTCACTTCTATTTAGTCTCTGACGGATTCAAATCTGGCAAGCCCTGCAAATCCAAAAGCTCCCTCATTATACCAGAATGACATTGGCTTTGACAACAGGAAAGTTAGACGGTGTGTTCGCAGGTCATTGGAGTCATAACATGACAACATATTCTTGATTTCTTACCATCACCCACAAGTCCCAATCTTATCAAGGGAAAGTTGCAAAGGCTAGAACAATGATGGAAGATAAAGAGTTAATGGATTTGCTATTTTCTTTCCTGGATTCGGGGAGGTTGATCTGATTTCTTCTTCTTGAACCTTGTTTTGTTATTAACATAAATAAAACAGAGACTTAGCATCATTTTCTCATATTGCTTATTCTCTTGATTGATCTTTCGTCTTGGAATTTCTCAAGGTCCTCTATGGTTGCGACTTTGCTTTCATAAACCCTTCGACATCTTTGGTGAACCCGATGTGAAAGCGTTGCAGAAATTTCAGGATGGGAGATACTTCAACCTCTATTTCAGTCTCTTCTACAATTCCAGCTGTGTCTACTTCAGCTCCATCAATGACTGCTGTGTCAAGTACTTCAACAAAGGATCTTAAGCAGATTTTACAGAATATGTCCATGTATATGCAGCTCCAAAATCAACAAACAGAATTGTATATGCAGCAGTAGCAACAGTTGCATCAACAGCAGTTGTCTCAGCAAAGGCAACTCTATTCGGAGCAGGAGAATTCAAACAGCGCGACTAAGGCTATTGAAGCAGTTGAGAATGAGAAGAAGCTATTTGATGGCCGTAATGTTTCAGCATATTTGAAGACATATGAGATCAAGATGGGGTTTTTTGGAGTTCTTGCTGGACTTATGAGTAAGTACTTCCTTCGTCTTGTCACACCCGCTTTGAGGGAAAAAGTGACTGATCTTTTTATTCAAAATACACATTGGCAAGATTTTAAGAAGGCCCTGAAAGAAGAATATTTCCTTGAGGACTTTGGTATGGCTACTCGGCGGTCATTCCGAGAGTGGGTCTACATACCAAACAAAGGTCTAGCTGCTTCGGAGTTGATTCGAGAATTCGAAGAGAGGTATAGTCAGCTTGATGCCATTGAACAAAGAGCATTAGATGTTGAAAAAGTTGAGCTTTTCTTGCAAGCTGCTGATCCTGCTCTTCAAGAAGAATTGGGTGAGCTTCTTGAGGATCGCAGGAAGCCTATGGGTCTTAAAACTGATTGGCAGGATGCTCAGGATGCAGTCTCGACTTTGACCAAGAGGAGGATATGGAAGACTCGCCTACAGAATGGTTCCATGACACCTACACCATCATCAGCTCCTATGCCTGCTTCTATCCATGTTATTTCTTCTCCTTCTCAGCCAGTTTCTTGGCCTATGCCAGTGCCTACTGTTTCCACTCCACCTATTCCTCCTGTTCCACGACCGATGCCTACACCTTCTGCTCCAGAACCATCCGCTCCATCGATGCCTACTTCTCTTGATGACATAATCAAAGGCATAATAGATTTGACACTGGAGTTAGTCAAAGCGGAGTTGGCGGGAAAGTTGAAGGAGCAGTTTGCTTCGACTGCGCCTACTACTTCATCTAGTGCTCCTACTGCACCTAGGAGAGATCCGAGATGTATTTGGTGCGATAGTACAGACCATCAGCATTGCAGGGATTGTGAATCTTTCCAAGATGCAAGGAGGAAGAATTTGGTATATTGGGGGCAAGATGGTAAGATTTGGTTGACTGAGACAGGAGCTCCACTTTTGCTACCAACTTTGGTAAAGGTGGAATGAAGAAGTTAGTGGATGATATGGCTGCGCGTACTTCTTATGTGACAGCTAGAGGTGATGCTTCTACATATGGAGTCCAGATTGAGAAGGGATCAGAGACTCAGTCAGCGCTATGGACTTATGCTATGGAGACTGCAAACAAGGGGAAAATTCAGCAAACTATTTTGACTAGTGCAGGCTCTAGCATCAGATCAGAGACAGGTTGGGACTCGCCTGTTGGACAGGTACTCTATTTATGCTTATTTGGCTAAGTCTCATGGTGCAGATGTACTTGTTGAGGAGAAGCATAAGAGGGATGAAGAAAATCCAAGTGCAGCTAAGAAGACTAGAGGGGGTGAGTTTGTTACTCCACCTACTGCAGGACCGTCTTCAAGACCAGGGCCAGATCGACAGATGGAGGATGCTCAAAAGAGAGAAAAGAGGCAAGAGCCTAGAGAGAGAAAGCGGCTAGGGTTCAGATTGATGTCCGATATTGAGACATCTACAGACATGAAGAAAATCTTTAATGATAAGATACTTGGCAGTGAGGTGACTTTCACTATTTCTGAGATTTTGGGCATCTTAAAAAGAGAGTTTCAGGATCAATTTCAGGAGGTCCTGAAGAGGAAAAGACATGCATTGTCTACCACTGATACACAGAGAGTTCTGATTGGGGAGTTGGATGAGGATGAGGATGAGGTTATGGTTGATAATGCTTCTGTTTTTCCGTAGGTAGAGAAGAAGGTTCAGCCTATGCATTATGCTGAGATTGATGAGCCTATCATGATACCGCGTAGTAACTTTTCACGGAGCCATTGGGCTAGGGAAACTACAGAGACGATGGTAAAGATTGGAGAGAAACATGTGCCTTATGTTGCATTGGTGGATCATGGTTCAAAGATTAATCTCATAGTTCGTGGAGTTTATGAGAGTAACAGATGGCCTATGGATGTAGAGCATGGGTGGCATATGAGAGCCGCCAATAACACTACAAGTGATTTGTATGCTGCCTATCCTAGTGTCAGGGTTTCTATTGGTGATGTAGAGGAGGATTTTCATTTATTTATGCAAGATTCATGCTCTTATCCCATAATTCTTGGTCAGCCATTCATCACAGAGATGCGCATGGAAACAAAGGTCATGGATGATGGATCTGCTTATGCACGGATTCACAATAAAGATGGTATGAGAGCAGTTCAGTTTATGACTGTATGTGTGAACCATGTTAGAAATAGGGATACTCTCAGAGATGCACCTTTGCCCACTGTGAGGGATTCGGGTTTTCATTAGGTACCGCCGTTTCGCGAGACGACGGTGGTACAGAGGAGAGGAGATTGGAGTTCTCGCCTCCTGGCAGCGGTGTTTTCTCCTCCGGTTTTGTTGGGATTTCAGCAAACAGTTCGATGAGTTATCAGAAGACTTCTAGGTTGCCTAGAGCTGCCAGGCAGTATATATGCAGGAAGGAGAAAAATTTGAAAAATGCAGGAATTTTGGAGGATGATGAGCACATAGATGGGATGTATAACAGTGTGATTTGTGCAGATACGATGACAGAGATGGGAGATATGCTGAAAACTGATATGCAGAATTGTCACAGTAATGTATTAGTGCAGTCCCTGGACATGTTTCATGAAATTGCAGATTTTGTGTCACAGATTGAGTCAGAGGCTGAGGTAACTCAGCAAAGAGTATTGAGTGCTAAAGAAATTCAGCAAACAGAGTTTCTAGCTGGTTATGATCAGCTTTCAGAGATACAGAGGGCTGAAAATTTTCAGCCAACAGAGTTTACTGCTGAAATATTTTAACATTCATAGTTTGGGGCTGTTCCTATGCAGTCCATGGAGCAGAGGGCTGAGGATATTCAGCCATTGGAGTGCAGAATTGCTGATTTACAACAAGATTTATGTAATGCAGAAGAGCATAATGAAGCCAGGGTTGACACGAAATACAAAATTGTGGATAAGAAGGTAAAGACGGTTGCTGTACTGCTTCCACCTGACAGTGATCAGCAAATAGAGAGGGTTGCTAAACAGCCAATTTTGAGGATTCCGGAGCATATTGGTCATAAATTTTCAGCAGAGACTCTTGCTGAACTGAAAATTGGAAATTGTGATTTCTTGCTACCCATAGAGAAGCAATGCTTTCAGGAGATGCTTGAGCGTCATGGAAGGGGATTTGCTTTTTTCCTGCATGAGATTGGATGTGTGGATCCTGATATTGTTGCTCATATGGTCATTTTTACTATTCCTCATATTCCATGGAATCTCCGACCTATTCCAGTGCCTAAGGCACACTTGCCAAAGCTGATTGATTTATTGAATGAGAAAATCAGGATGGGAATTCTTGAGCCTTCATCTGCACCATACTCAAACAGGTGGTTTACAGTTCCAAAGAAGAATGGTACTCTCCAATTTATTCAGGACATGCAGCCAGTGAACAGAGTTACTATCAGGAATGTTGGTATAGGTCCAGTTGTGGATGAGTTTGCAGAGGCATTTACTGGACGTGCCATCTATTCTTTAGGTGATTTGTATTCAGGATATGATCAGTTTCAGCTGGCTTTGGAAAGCAGGGACATAACCACCATGAGAACTCCTATTGGGCTTGTCAGGATGTGTACCTTGCCTCAAGGTGCCACTAATTCTGTTGCGCATATGATGAATGCCATGCATAAGGTCCTTCGTGATTACATACCTCAGCTTACCATGCCTTTCTAGGATGATGTGTCCATTAAGGAGTGTGCAGAAGAAGAGAAGAATGAGAGTTTAAATGATCAGGGATGTAGATACTTTGTGGCTGATCATATTTCAGCATGTGAGAAGATTTTGGCCAGGTTAGAAGAAGTGAACTTGACACTTTCAGGGCAAAAATCTGTTTTTGGAGTAAATGAGGTTGTCATTGTTGGACATATGTGTGGATATTATGGCAGAAAACCCTCACCTGATAAGGTGAATGCTATAGGCAAGATTGCGGAGTATTGTTCTACTACTTCAGAGGTACGGAGATTCATTGGAGCTTGTGTGTTTTATATGATTTGGATACCTCATTTTGCACACATAGCAGATTGTTTGTATCAGCTGCTTCGAAAGGGGCAGAAATTCTATTGGGATGAGAGCCACACTAGAGCCATGCGAAAATTGAAGAAGTTATTGCAGAATGCTCCTACTCTCAGGAAAGTGGATTATAATTGTGGAAAGCCTATTGTATTGACAGTTGACACTAGTCCAATTGGCATAGGTTGGGCTGTGGGTCAAGATGATGTAGATGGAAATAGGTATGCTATTCGGTTTGGGGCGAAAGTCCTAAACGAGAGACAGAGGAGATATCCGAAAATAAAAAGGGAGCTACTGGGGATTGTCATGGCTCTCAAATGTGACAAGGAGTACTTTATTGGAGCTTCAGTTGTGGTAGAGACAGATTGCTTGCCATTGATTGGTATGATCACGAGTTGCTCTACTCCGGATATAGCTATGTTGAGATGGATTGCATACATCAAGTCATTAAATCCGGAATTTAAACACATAGCAAGGAAGGATAATCGAGTGGCAGATATGTTGTCTAGAGCCAGATATGATGATGAGGAGACTCTACTTGTAGAAGAGGATGATGCAGAAATTTCAGCCACTATGGTTGATCATGTTTGTCATGTCTATGATATTGTGGCTTTCACAGAAGAACTCTATGTTGGAGATTGGTTGCAGATTGGCAGGTATCTTAGTACACTAAACAAAAGAGATGAATGGACAGATGAAGAGTTTAAGAAGATCAGAAGGAAAGCTTATGGTTATTTTCTCAAGGACGGATTTCTTTGGAAGCATCCGAAGAAAAGAGGCGGATTACCTTTGTGGGTTGTCTATGATAGAGAGACACAATTACAAGTGATGAGGGAGTTTCATGAGAGTCCTTGGGCTGGTCATAGAGGAGTGTGGGCTACTTATGAGAAAATCAAGGAGAAATATTGGTGGAAAGGCATGTATAGAGATGTTTCTCACTTTGTTGAGACTTGCAGAGACTGCCAGATGTATTCAGTAGTGCATCATCGAGATGAGCTTCATCCAACCTATCCGCTATGCATTCATTATAAGTGGGTAGTTGATTTGGTTACCATGCGTATGGGTCTATGGCAGATGAGGTACATTGTTTTGGCTAGAGAGGATCTTACGAATCATGTTGAGGGCAGATCTTTGAGAACGAAGATCACTAGTGCAGTGTGTAAGTTCTTATTGGAGGAAATTTTCTACAGGTATGGTTGTGTGGGTAAGATCACTGCGGATCGTGGTGAATTGGATGCAGATGAAGCTAGGGAGTTTTTCTCTCAGCTAGGAATCAAGTTGGCTCTAACTATAGCATATAATCCAGAGGGAAATGGGAAGAGTGAAAGAGGGCATCCGCCGATAGTGAAAGCATTAGCCAAATCATGCAGAGGACGGATTGGAGAATGGCCAAGACTTCTACCATTTGCTTTGTGGGCTGATCGTACGACTCATAGTGTTACCACAGGATATATGCCTGCAGAGTTGATGTATGGTCAGAAACCTGTTATGCCGACTGAGACTTGTGCTTTGACTTGGTCAGTTTTACCTTGGCAGGAGGATTTGACGAGAGAGGAGCTTTTGGCTCTTCGGATTCAACAGTTGGAGAGGAGACCTGAGGATATTCAGCTAGCTATTGACAGGTCGAAGGTTGCTAGACTAAGGAATAAGGACAGGTTTGACAGCAGGCATCGCTTGCGGCCTAGAGCAATAGAAGAGGGAGATCGGGTATTGGTCTTTGATAGCAGCCTTGAAAATCAACATATTGCACTTCGGAAGATGGTGAAAAGATGGTTTGGGCCGTACATAGTCAAACATGTCTTTGATAATGCAACATATGAGCTGACAGAATTGGATGGGACAATGCTTAGAGTGCCTATTGCTGGAAAAAGAATCAAGATTTTCAAGAAAAGAGATGATGAGGATTATGCATTAGAAGAATTTGCAAGAGAACAACGAGAAGAAACTCCAATGGAAGAGATAGATGATATGACAGATAATCTTGTTGATCTATCGGAAATGCATAATGAAGAGATTGATCTGTTTGTGGATCTTGATGATAACGATCATGGGTAGTTGGCCCATCCGGAGGATGCATAGGATTAGAGGGGGTGGATGTCGTATTGCTGCGCATTCGAGGTGTGAAAACCACCCAAAAGTTGTGTGTGTGATTTGTTACTTTGTACATACTTAGTCGTTGTGTTTGTGTTTTGTTTTGCGTGGGCAGTAAAGTGGAGAGGGGTTTGGAGCAAGAGGAACTTATCTATAATACTCTGGTCGATATGTATGCTAAGTGTGACAATTTAGAGGAAGCATGCCAATTGTTTGATAGATTACCAGTCCACAATGTAGTTGCATGGACTGCCAAGGTTGGTGCATATGTCTGATGCAGTGATGGCATTTCTGCTCTCAAACAGTATGATAAAATGCTTGATGAGGGCATTAAACCAAGCAAAGTCACCTACTTGTTGACATTCAAGGCCTGCAAGTGTTCAAGGGATGTGAAGCTTGGGCAATTAATACATAGTCGATTTGTTCAGAGTGGGTTTCCTGTGGAGAATATACATCATGGGAATGATACTGCTACCCTGGAGCTTTTCAAAGACATGCATTGGAAGGACTTGAAGTCTGACAAATTTATCATCTCATCAATCTTAAGAGTTTCTTTCAATGCAAAGGCTTTAGATCAAGGTGGTCTGATTCATGAGTAGTTGAAGAAAAATGGATATGAAGCAGTTGTGTGGTCTGCATTGATTGCAGGATACGCTGAACATGGTCTCAATGAGGAAGTAATGAAATGTTTTCAACGTCTACAACTGGATGGTATTTTTGCAGATGCTATCACACTTATTATCTGCTTGAAAGCATGTGGCAATAGAGGAGCCATCAAAGCAGGTTGAGAAATCCATGCTGAGATCAGGAAATCAGGATTAGAAACAGATTTTTTAATAGGAAACACGCTGATAGACATGCATGGCAGATGTGGCTTGTTTGTAGAAGGACGAGAGGTGTTTGATCAGTTGCCTGTTCGAGATGCAATGTCATAGGCTGCATTGGTTGCATCTTATGCTCAGCATGGGCTTGGTGAAGAAATTTTAGATTCTTTTAAACAAATGGTAGTGGAAGGTGTGTCTGTTGGTGCCATTACTTTGCTCTTTGCTTGAGAGATTGTGCCACCTTAGGAGCTTTAGATACAGGCCCAGAACTCCATGTAGAGATATACAAAAGGAGACTGGATAAAGAGCTTCATGTTGGCAACATACTTATGACTTTGTACAGCAGCTGTGGTTTGTTTAGAGAATCACGGTAGGTGTTCAGCAAGCTTCCGGTTCAGACATAGTTTCATGGAATGTACTTATCACAGGATTTACTGGAGGTGGGCGGTAAATTGTGGGAAGAGGCACGAAAAAACAAGCCGCTTTTCTGATGACTATTGTGGGAGGAGCCTAACAAAGGATCGAATGTTTCTGGGGGCCTGCTTTTTTTGAAAATAGAGGATTGGAGGAGAAAAAGCATAAAGCGATCACGCTTCTCACAGAATTAGGGGCGCAGGTGGAAGAACTGGACATATTGTCTACCAAAAGCTCAAGGGGGAAACATTTTTGGGGGAATCGAATCTGAGGAGAGAAAAAGCTGAGGAGGTTGTGGATAGAAAGGAGACAGAAACTCTGATAGAGGAATCAAAAGATGTAGGTGGTTTGCGTGGCACTATTGGAGAGGAATCTCAGGATGTTCCTGATAAGGAAACTGGTGATCTGGAAGGCACTGGTGAGGAGGTGATGGATACCAAAAACAAAGCCCAAGGGAAACTAGTAACACTTGACACACCATTGTTAGTGTCCAACGCAATAGTGGAGCATTTGCATCTCAGTCTTCATCAGCAAATGTGGAGGATCGCCTAAATAGAGATGCTTTTGAGGATGGTGAAGATGTCGACAGAAACTGCAATTAATTCGTGTGAAGTTTCTGTGTTTGGCCCACAGGTTTGGGCAGTCTGCATAACAACTAGGGAGTGGAATTGAGAAGGAAAGGGAGAGCTTTCCACAAAGATGATATTGAGCCTTTCGAAAGCGCTTCACAGAGTAACGGCCTATTGTAGATGGCAAACAACTAAACTTCAGGATTGACAATGACATCTACCACCACCATGGTAGAATCTCATGCAATAGAAGATAGCCACACTGCTCTGCTACTCCAATGAATGGTCGTCAATCTGAAAACCATCTATTTGCAACCCTCATGAAGACCTTGCTTCCATCGGATCTGTATCGCAATCAGAGTGTAAGGTTTATGATTACCTATCCAAAACTCCAGCAAGTACCCAAAGTCGAGAGAGTCTACAGCAATTTTTTTTTTCGAACAGAGTGAACTATACAAGCTAAGAAAAGCAGAGCGTCTGCTGGTTGCCAATCTTAGGCCTTCAACAGCTTTAGAAATCCATCCGGTTGTTGAAGTCCTGTTCCAGAGAAACCTCCTCGCATGTATTTCACTTCTCAAATGTTCCATCCTAATGTTTACAGTGATGATACACTATGTAAGGATATTATTCAGGATGCTTGATCTCCATGTCATAATGTCTTCACCATTCTCACTTCTATTTATTCTCTCCTGACGGATTCAAATCCGGCAAGCCCTGCAAATCCAGAAGCTCCCTCATTATACCAGAACGACATTGCCTTTGACAACAGGAAAGTCAGACGGTGTGTTCGCAGGTCATTGGAGTCATAACATGACAACATATTCTTGATTTCTTACCATCACCCACAAGTCCCAATCTTATCAAGGGAAAGTTGCAAAGGCTAGAACAATGATGGAAGATAAAGAGTTAATGGATTTGTTATTTTCTTTCTTGGATTCGGGGAGTCGGTCTGATTTCTTCTTCTTGAACCTTGTTTTGTTATTAACAGAAATAAAACAGAGACTTGGCATCATTTTCTCATATTGCTTATTCTCTTGATTGATCTCCCGTCTTGGAATTTCTCAAGGTCCTCTGTGGTTGCGACTTTGCTTTCACAAACCCTTCGACAGCGCCCGCCCACTAGCTTTATTTCTATTTTGTGTAAAGCAAACTCAAAAGCCAAAAGTGTGCTATTTTGTAATTTGGGCTATTATTTGAGCTTGAAGATGATTAATACATAAAATACATGCTTTGTGGAGCGCTCACACAAGGCATGGGGGAGATTGCACCCAATTGGTCTCTTGTTTATGTCATGCATACTTTTTACCTTGAGTTTTGTGCAAAAAGTAGAGTTCTTTTGTTCTTGGGGACCTTCCGGCATTCGCTACGCGAGCATACAACATCCGATCTGCGCACCAATTTTGCGCGTCTAAATTACAGAAAACGCGCGTTTATAAGTGCGTTTAAAATGCAGAGTACACGTGCTAGATAATTCAAATTTAAAAACGAAATTAAATATACTTTTTTTTAAAAAGATATTTTTTATTTTTCATTTGTGTCTATGAGTGCTTGCAAAAGCGTGTCTACGGGCGTGTCTATATGCCCGTCTAATTTGCCAGATAGAACGCACTAGTAGACGCATTGAATAAATTAAATAAATAATAATTTTAGTTTTTTAATGCGCTTGTATTCACGCGTGTATATGGTAACTATGAACAAGAAAGATAAGTGACTTACAGGGCCGCTGCATCTATACAATCGGTAGATCAATGAAGTGAGACCATGCCTCTCTGCATATCGAGTCTCAAGGCCAGTCGAATTGTGATTTATAATGGAGTGATGCAAAGAAAACAAAATGCTAACTATTAGAAACATGATTTTTAGTACAAAGGATATTGCAAAAAAATAAACAAGCAAAAACAAAAGAAAAACTTACAAAGTCCTCCAAATATGTCTTGTGGCTGCCACTCCCAAGATGATAGACCACTCCGGCCTCGAGTTGTGCCCTTGCTGCCTCGCAATGCTGACTCCAACGTCCTGGAGAATCTGTAGCCTCCTTCCCTCATCATTCATGATGATGGCTCCTGACCTATCATCGACTAGATATACATATCCCCCTGGGGTATGCGGCATGGGGTGTACCGATCGAGGTAATATCTATCGGCAGGTGTGACAAATCCCGGAGGTGATGCAACTGCATTCGTGCCTCCACTCTATCCACATGAGCCTGAGAGACGCTCCCTGGAACTGCCACGAGAGTGAGGAGTCGCACCTGTACCCCGTGTCGACTGCAGGCTCACTACCTCCGTATCTCTGCAGCATCCCCCTGATCCTAAAGCACTCCCTCCCTCTGGCCCAAGTCTGGAGCGTTGATCTCGTCTACTCGAAGCTAAAGCATCTGATCGCGCTAAAGTAGATCTAGCAGAGCACCCTGACGAGGACCGAGACAACTCCTCATTTCTCATCCCTTGACTCATCCTGAAAGTATCACCTGTACAGATAAAAAATGATATTAGAATAATCAATTTAAGTCATACAAAGCACAATAATATAAATCCTAAAAAAAATATCACACTTAAAATGCATTTCTTATGTACCTTTATAAGTGATTGGTCAACGAATTGAGTAAGTGGATGCTCCAAGTATGAAGTATCCTATGGTCCCATTTCAATCTCCTGACACAACTCTGCATACACTAGAAGTGCAAGGATGCTACTATGTAGTCTTTGCTCCCGGTCAGTATGTTCTTCCAATGATCTAAGACGTTGTGTCGAAAAATTTGTTGGCAT
Organism: Lygodium microphyllum; assembly: GCF_053477565.2. Lineage (NCBI taxonomy): Eukaryota > Viridiplantae > Streptophyta > Polypodiopsida > Schizaeales > Lygodiaceae > Lygodium > Lygodium microphyllum. Next base: position 42,087,959 of record NC_141161.1, on the reverse strand, counting down.
AACTCTCTCATGCGAGCCATCACCCTCCTCCCCTTATCATTCATGATGATGGCTCTTGACCTATCATCGACTAGACATACATATCCCCCTGGGGTATGCCTAAGATGGGTCCTCTCCCATCTGCATCCACTCTTCTGGGCATCTCCTGGAGGTGATGCAACTCCAACTCAATGACAAGACGAAGACACTGCATTCGTGCCTCCACAGGTTCCACGTGAGCCTGAGCGACGCTCCCTGGAACCGCCACGAGAGTGAGGAGTCGCACCTGTACCCCGTGTCGACTGCGAGCTCACTACCTCCGTATCTCTGCAGCATCCCCCTGATCCTAAAGCACTCCCTCCCTCTGGCCCAAGTCTGGAGCGTTGATCTCGTCTACTCGAAGCTAAAGCATCTGATCGCGCTGAAGTAGATCTAGCAGAGCACCCTAACGAGGATCGAGACAGCTCTTGATATTCCATATCTCTAAATCTCGCGATCTAGTCTGGAGACATGCGTGTGAAGATATCCTGTAACTCCTCATTTCTCATCCCTTGACTCATCCTGAAAATATCACCTGCACAGGTAAAAAATGATGTTAGAATAATCAATTTAAATCATACAAAGCACAGTAATATAAATCCTTAAAAAAATATCACACTTAAAATGTATATCTTATGTACCCTTATAAGTGATTGGTCAAGGAATTGAGTAAGTGGATGCTCCAAGTATGAAGTATCCTATGGTCCCATTTCAATCTCCTCACACAACTCTGCATACACTAGAAGGTCGATACACATGTCACCAGAAAAGGATGAGTCCAGCTCGTTCTCAAAGAATTCTTGGACTCCTATATTTCCATCATTGTTAGCCGATGCTGGCTCCAAGCTTTCAGTAGCCTCCATCCCTTGCAATATAGGCTCCTCTATTTGCATATTGTCTTCATCTATGCTCGGAACATCGCTTTAATCATATACTCTTGCACTTCGGGGAATTGAAGGTATAACATACCACCATTGAGGTTGTCAGGGATTTGGATAGAAGATTACATGTTCATAAACACGTACAAGATAGTTTAAACCATTATGATATGTACCATGTCGTAATACAATTAACAAACAAATGAGTCTATGCACCTATTCATAATGGACCGGCAACACAAATGTGTCGCGCAAATCCATCCATTTTTTTTCAGAATCTATTTCAAGAAATCCAGATGGACCTCGTTGAACTATTGCTCCAGCTCATGAGGCTGTTAATACTGCAGTCTAAATTCTAAATCGGAGCTATACAAAGGCTCTCAAGGAAAAAACACCTCATGAGGCTTACACTGGTAAGAAACCATCTGTCTTACATTTCAGAATTTTTGGATGTGAATGTTATGCACATGTTCCAGATGAGAAGAGAAACAAGTTACAACCAAAAAGCAGAAAATGTATCTTCTTGGGTTATAGTGATGAGCAGAAGGCTTACAAATTATATGACCAAGAGGCAAAGAAGATCATCGCGAGCCATGATGTGGTGTTCAAGGAGGAGCCGCATACAGTGGAGGAGGAGAAGGCAAGTTCTTCCACTTTATCATCAAACGAAGAAGTAGTCCACTTTGAACCTGTCCCGAGAGCTATCCCTATCCTTAAGGAGGAGGAAGCTTCATCTTCAGATGATGAAGAAAAAGTTCACCAACCTGACATCACCCCACCGGAAAAGCCATTGCCACGCTGGGTGAAGTACCTTTATGACCACAATAATCCTATGCCTGCATCTGTTGAGGAGAAGGCAGATGGACCAAGGAGGTCTCAGAGAATAGATGAGCAAAGGAGGGCTTCTGCTCACATAGTCAATATGGCCTTGATGGTTGAGATTATGAGAGAAGTAAAGGAGCCAACTGACTTAGAAGAAGCACTTGCAGATCCATCATGGAAGGCTGCTATGCAGGCGGAGGATGACAGTATAATGAAGAATGACACTTGGGAGCTAGTGGATCGACCAGCAAAGTGGAAGGTTATTGGCATTAAGTGGATCTGGAAGGTAAAGTACAAGGCTGATGGTACCTTAGAAAAGTACAAAGCTAGACTGGTTGCCCAAGGATTTTCACAAGTTGAAGGGTTTGATTTTCAAGAGTCATTTGCCCCAACTGCCAGAATGACCACTATTCGCACGGTACTTGCAGTGGCTGCCCACAAGAAGTGGCCAGTGTACCAAATGGATGCTAAGTTAGCGTTCTTAAATGGTGACCTCAAGGAGGAGGTGTACGTGGCTCAGCCGCCAAGGTTTGAGGCCCCCCATTCTGAGAACAAAGTGTGTAAATTGAAGAAGGCATTGTATGGGCTCAAAACAAGCCCCCAGAGCATGGTACCAGCGGATAGATAGGTTCTTTTTAAACCTAAACTTCAAAAGATGTGCCTCAGATGCTAACTTGTGTGTTTACAGGGATGGTAAAAAGTATGTAGTGATTGTCCTATATGTGGACGACCTTCTTATTACAGGTGACTATGAAGATATGATCAACCAAACTAGAAAGGCTTTGAGTTCTGAGTTTGAAATGACAGACTTGGGCTTGCTGCACTATTGTTTGGGGATTGAAGTCTGGCAAGAGCCAGGAAAGATCTTCATCTCTCAGAAGAAGTATGCATGGGAGATCTTGAAGGCATTTGGCATGACCGAGTGCAAGCAGATAGTTACACGTATGGAAGTGAATGCAAAGTTATCCGTCGAGGATACATCAGCACTAGCAGACATTGGGAGGTATAAGAGGTTGGTCGGCAGTCTGATCTACTTGTGTAACACCAGACCAGATATCAGTTTTGCTGTTGGTGTTTTGAGCAGGTTCTCAAACAAACCTCATGAGAGTCATTGGAAGGCTGGGATGCGGGTGCTCAGATACTTGAAGAAAACTCTTGACTATGGTATCACATACAGTTTCGGAACTTCTCTTGTGGGGAACTGTGACTCAGATTGGGCAGGAGACATTGATTCCAGGAAGTCAGTTTCTGGTTATTGTTTCTCTTTGGATTGAGGAATTTTCTCTTGGATTAGTAAGAAGCAACCAACAGTGGCATTGTCTTCTACCGAAGTAGAGTACAAGGCAGCTTGTTTTGCTGCATGTGAGGCCGTATGGTTGAGAAGGATTCTATGGCATATGGGAGTGCAGGATGAAGAACCAACTGTGCTGAGATGTGACAATCAGAGTTGCATCGCCATTTCCAAAAATCCAGTGTTTCATGCACGCACCAAACATATAGAGATCCAGTATCACTATGTGCGTGATTTGATGGAGGATGGGATAGTGGAATTGGTCTACTGTCCAACAGAGGAGAATGGAGCAGATATCTTCACCAAAGCACTTACGAAGGATCTGCTTCAAGTTCATCTTCACAGACTCGGCATTGGGCCGAGGAGATAGTTCACCTATGGGTGGACATTGAGGGGGGGTGTTAGACATGATCAATGCCCCACCCTCATTAGGTGCTACCAATGATCCATGGTGCTCAAAGTTGTAAGGCCCCCATTATGAGGAGAAGCCAAATGTGAGCCCGGACATTGGTTGAGTCCTGACTTGTATGTCAGATGAGGTCTATGTGATCGGATGGCAAAAAGGTGTCTGTTGTGGGTCTAATCTTTGGGTTAGACGGAGTGGTTAAGCTGGTAGCAACTCGAGGCACATTGCATTGAGTTGCGTGGTAAGGGAGTTAAAAGGGGCCCCTATTGTGGGGTCCGAGGGTAGCGCCCCCGGCCCGATGGTAAATGGAATATTCCCTGGAATATTCCCTGGTCGACTAGTGGAGGCTCATATGGTAGGTCGGTCAGCAGGCTGACCTAACGACCTTCGCGGGCTATAAAAGCTAAACCCCTTCGCAGCCATCATTCATCTTTCACCTAGTCAGAGTTGTTGTTCCAGCTAGCCTTAAGTTCTTCACCTATCTTCTCTCTAGATCGCCATCTAAGCTTCACACAGTGGAAGCGCACAGGTGGACAGAGCCATCTTTGTATCGGTTGTTTGGAGTTAAAGAATTTACTGATTCTCCTCTTATCTTTTGTGTACTCTCTATCTCTTTCTCAGATTCTGTTCGCTGCACCGTGTAATATTTTACATTTTGTACAATCCATGCTCAATAATATAAATATCAGATTTGTGGTCAAGTAAAGCAATATGAGGATTTTCACACTTTGTATTTTCACTACTGATTCAGTGGTAGCCCTTGCCCAATGTTTTCATATGGAATGACTTCGAGGAATAAATCTTGGAGTCTCTTCTCCACATTGTTGAATCTGCCTTGCTCCACTATGCATATTGTTACAAGACAATGTACTTTAATTCACTTTCTTATCTTTTCGCATGCTATCCACTGATTAGCAGCATCCTCCATTGACAAATGAGTACTTATATCATGCTCATATTCAACTCGAATGCCCGATAAACTAGTTTCTCTTTAAGTTGTAGTAATGCATTAGTGGCATCTCTAAAAAATTAACACTTTCTCTTAACTATGTTAATCATTTTTTCATAAAATTCTTGCTTGGCAATGCCAAGCACCACTCCTAAGGTGAATTCCACTCGATTGTTTAAAATATTTTCTTGAAGAACCTTCTTGAGATCCGTGGCTTTCTCAATATCAGATTGCAGTTTATATCCCAAATGCTTGCTGCTCTTTTTGTCCTCTTGTTTGCTACCCTCTTTTTACTCTTGCCCCACGTCTTCCATAACATGCTCAGGAGATGGTTGAGATTTATAGCTTTAGGTTGATTTATACTTCTTCTCATTACTCTCTTAGATGTCCATATATTATCTTCATTTCTCTTGTATTTCTCTTTCACAAGTACATTTGTATTCTACACTTTTGCTAAATATTCATGTACTGAATATGCATCTATGGGTGATTCCCAACCACTCAGGTCACGAATGTCTTGCCATGTATGAGACATTTCATTGTTAGTAGCCTTTCTCTTTTCAGCTGCATACAAAGCATGTGTCCATATTGTAGCCTTCAGACCAACCATCACTTGGCCAAACATTCTATCAAACTATAGACCAAAAATAGTAACATGTACATTTGCATAAACATTTTGAACATCCAAGTCTTCTAGTAACTTTTGCATATCTCTCTGTCCAAAATTCAAAGAAAGAGACAATCTTATTTCTTCTACTTGGATCTTGCCATCTTTCTAAAAGATGAGCTATGATGCTAAGGCCTCTTAATAAGAAACATAATCCTTCCTTTTATGCTATAAACTATCACTTCATATACATATTTTTTCTCGTTTAGGGAGTGATACTTGACCCCTTTCCTCTTGTCATTTCTCATCTAATTTTGCAACCTTCAATTGAAGATTCCGCATGCCTTTAACCAAATCATCTAATACATCTTTCTTAATAGTGGAAATATCAAGTACAACCATAAGGTTAGCCACAGAAGTAGGTGGCTTACTAGATACATTAATTATTTTGCCTGTAACAATCAGCAAGCTAGATACATGCAATCTTTCTCTTTTTCTATGCTTTTTCACTAGTGCAATAACACTATCCTTAACATGCCTCCCCTTTAGTTTAAGCCATGTCTACATAGTTAGAGTCTCCAACAAATCATCAAGCTTCTCTTGAAGCTCTAAAAATAATTTAAAGTTTTGACTTACAAGAGCATGTTTTTCTGCAAGATCTAAGTACTCAAATCGACTTTCAAAATCTTTCAATAACTCCGTAGACACAAGACCCTTACTAGATTTTAGAATCTACTCTTGGAAAGTCTTGTGGGTAATCAAACTGGAATCTTCAATGTACAATTCTTCTCGGAGTGTCTTCTTGAAGGCTACCCAATCAGTATCCTGCATGTAGAATTAACTTAGGCTTTCAATTCATGTATAGTGACTCGTATAAAATACTAGCTCCATGGAAGTCAAGCCACCCCAAACAACTCAATCTTTTGAGCATATATATATATATATATATATATATATATATATATATATATATATATGTATGTATGTATGTATGTATGTATGTATGTATGTATGTATGTATGTATCATTAAACAACTTCATCTCACACTCTATTGCCTACAAAGCATTCATCACAATAATTTTTGTTTGAGTAAAATTCTACATCTCTAGTCCTTCTTTTTTAATCGACATAAGCATGTTCATATTCTACACTAATTGCTGCAAAAATTAGTATAAGCTTTGCTTGAATATTCTCCCATCATGCCTTCCCTTTCCACAACCTTTTACATGGGCTTCACCAATGTCAAAGGGATTTTATCGGAAAGGTCGTATCCACCGAGGATTAAAGAGAGAAGAAAGTAGATATTAGGAGATAAAAGAGAATAAAAAGAATAGGCAGGAGATTCAAATGATCAAGAATGCTGAAAATCAAGTTCTCTTCAAGACATATACATACATCATGAATCAACTATAAAACCTTCGGCCAAGTCTACCATAACCCTTACACAAGATAAAGAAAAACCTCAACCATTTAGACTCTACATGTATTACATGTAAACTCTATTGTACATACAAGACAAAGAGTCCAAGAAATCCAAATGTCAATACATTTAGATGATTTCTTGATAGGAGAAGCCCAAGTACTTCTCTCTGGTGCACTGTGTTGTATTGATAGAACATCAGAAGATAAACAAAATCCTTATATAGAACTCCAAATATACTTCTTCAGCCATGTTATTTCTAGTTATTACAAGAGTTATAAGCTGATTGTTTGATGGCTAAACTCCAAGATAAATGATTGTTGAATTATTTAGATAATGTCTACTATTATGTGGAAGCAATCTCGAATCATTAGATCTCCTAAAGCTCTCTCTTATACCCAAAAATGTGTACCAAACACTATCTTCTACTCTAGTGCTTTAGATGGTAAATCTAATGGTTCATGACACTTATTTACAATACTCCCGTATCACTTTTTTCCCATCTCCTCCCCTCCTAAGTATTGTTTGCTAATTGGAAACTGATTGAAAAATGACTTTCTTTCTGCATGTCATCCTATTCTAGAAGTTTTCTACACATTTTTACGATATTTACAAGAAATAATATCCAAAATAGACTAAAATTATCTAAAAATCTTATATATTTGAACCATCCATACTATGAACACTTACATTAATGATTAATATGACATTAACTATCTAGAGTAATACAAAAGTTTAACAATCCTTCAATAATTTTCTACTCTCACTATAATATCTATACTAATAAAAGCTTTGTAAAATAGGGATCCAAGTCCATGACCCTCATTTCATGGAAGGCCAAACCTTATCACATTCTAGCATATACATGACATCGTTGAGTGGTGGGTTTTGTGAGAATAATGATCCTTTTATCAAGAAGTAGGAGTAGAGATAAGAATGTCGAGGAAAGACACTATCAATCAATTGATGTGTGATGTGCAACTAAGCCTACTTTCCCTACTACAAGCACTGCAAGAGGAAGCTCATGGTTAGATGCAGAAAACCTAGAAGTATATTATGGTTATATTTAGAAGATATGCAAATCAAGGTCGTACATTGGATGCTATGAATACTAGTACGTATATAACCAAAAAGAAAATGTCCAATATTGATGGAGGTTACACAACAAGAACATTTCACTCATTTCCCTATTTGTACACGAATCATGTATCGATTTCGTAGAATTAAGATGGATGCATTGAAGAGGGAAACACCATGTCGTGCTAGAATCGAAACTCTGGTCACGCATAGAAGCGAGTTCCAAACTTTAGAATGGGATGAGCCTTCACCGGCGCCAAGAGACAACACTGACGTGAGACCATACTAGCTGCCACATAGGCGGCCCACGAGGAGTGTGATCATTCATGATCATGATGGGTGGGTCGGGAGAAAGGCAGAGCCTGGATGAGACGGTGCTAGCCATTGTGGGATGGCGTATCATGGTGTTAGCGTTGGCGATGGTGATCGGGGTTGGATGCAGCAGGAGCGTGGGCATAGTGATGTTCATGGCGGCGGTGGCCTCCCTCGGAAGATCGAGGAGCAGGGCTCGTTTGACGGTGGTGGTTATGATCATCATGATCACGATTATTGTAAGTGGTAGCATCATGGTGATCATCATGGTCATTCTGGCGATGGTGAGCTGGATATTTAGGTGACGCATGTTGATGGTAGGCCTTACGATGGGCTCCATGATGATGATGGTGAGCCGGAGATTCAGCTTCGGGGGTCGCATGTTGTTGCTGGTGCTGGCCGTAGTACTGGGATGGCGCATCACGGTGTTGCTGTTGGCGATGACGATCGGGGTTGGATGCAGCAGGAGAGTGGGCATGGTGGTGGTGGCCTCCTTTGGAAGACTGAGGAGCCGTGCTTGGTTGACGATGGTGGTGATGATGATCATGATCACGATCATCGTGGGTGGAAGCGTTATGGTGATCATTATGGTCACGGCGGCGATGGTGAGCTGGATATTCGGGCGCCGCCGGAGATTCCGCTTCGGGGGCCGCATGTTTTTCATGGTGGGTCTCATGAGCCCCATGTTGACGATGGTGAGCCTCGTCAGCTTCATGCCGATGGTCACGGTGATGATGATGGCGATGTGGTGCAGGAGCAGCATCGCCCGGAAGAACATCGATGGTGAGCTTCATGCCCAGCTTGGTGCAGTCGCCTGGAACCCCAGAAATGAACCAGTGCCGACCAGCTGTCCGCAGGGGCACCACGGTGTCACCCGGCCTGGACTTGTGCCTGAACGACGTCACGCCGCCTTTTGCGTCACAGGACGCGTAGTCCGCTGCATTGCGTAGCTCCACTACGTTGTGCGTCCCTTCTGCATACCTGAAAGCTGCATAGATGACAGCAATACAACCCAAACGCAAGCAGCAGAAGCAGTATATATTCCAGTAGCATATTAGTTAATTGCGGTCGTAATACAGACACATTAGAAGGCGTGAGGATTGAGTCTTTCATATACTACTTACATAAGCTGTCGCCGACCCTGAACACGCGGTGCTCAGCCCATCTGTGGTAGTCTACGTCCGCGTGCCACCCCTCCGCGCCTCCTACCACGTACCTGTGCGCGTCGGCGCCGTAGCTCAAGTATACAAGCAATATGACGGACAGCAATGGAAGTGACAGCACGTGAGCGGGCGCCATGGTATAAGGAGGCCAGAAGTAATAAGCGTATAAGTGATCAGCTCATCTATTCCACGCCAGGAATATTACATAGTTCTCCCACGATGATCTGGATTCTGTATCATGAACTACTTGTACCTGCTATTTTGTCCATTGGGCAGTTCGGTCGGTCCCGCGGCCCGCCCGCCTTATTTCACGATCTTTTATTATCCTTGGAAAGAAACTTGGTTAGCCGACATTATATTGATTTCCTATCCGAGGTGGTAAATACACTACAAGCCATTGGATGGCCACTTCGCTACGGAAACATGAAAACCAAGTTTAGTAAAGTGTCACTCGCGACTTTTCAAGTAGGTCATACTCCATAGTGTTCACTTTGGATGAAATTTTTTGTTAGGACATAAAATCTAAGAAATAATATTATTACATATTTTTTGTCAGCACATAAAATCTAAGAAATAATATTACTATATTTCTTGATATGTTTTTAGCATGTCCTTTTTCATCTTGATAGTTATTGTTCATTGAAAATTTTCATGTTGTAATTTAATTCTTTGAAATTTGTTGTTTTGCATTGGATGATAATCCAATCTCTCTCTCTCTAACATGAATATCGGGAGTGTAAGTACTAGCCTTTAATATAACATGAATACAAGTACCACAGTTTTATTTTTATTCATTAAGCATGACACAAGTGGTGTGTAGGGTGGCCGAAAAGTTGGGTTGTGCCCAAACAGAATGTCCAATAATGGAATATTTAAACCGTGCATCCATGTGTATACAAAATAATAAATATTTGTCAAGCGCTTCAATAAATAAGTGCGCCTAAATAAATATTAGCACCATGCCTTTAATAATAAGACACGCGCCCATCAAAAATGATAATTTATTCTAGATAATTTGAATACACACTATCGCCTAGTGCTTCCCAACGCCACTACCGCCTGCTCTACACATCAACTGAATCGTTCACAATTGTTAGAAAATAATAAATTTAAACCGACAAAAGTAATTACCTAGCAGTCTTCAACCACAAAATAAATAAATAGGTTGGAACTCTGTCCTAACTTTAATTTAATATGAGTGCACTCTAAACACATAAATGTCCCTTAATTGAAATATGTATTTTGCGGAATCACCCACCATGGAATCACCCATGTGCACATTAAATTAATTTGATGCCCAAAAAGGACAAGCGTCCTCGTCAACTTCTCGCACAAGAAATCCACCTTGTGTATGAGCCTCGGCAAATAAATAAATTTTTACAGAATCCACCGCAAAACCTCATAGCATCCACCGTGGAATAAAAACTCAAGGAATGCACTATGGTCTCACGGAATCCATCGTGGAATATGCCTATCCTGGCATCAGTAAGCCTCAATATTCACAATAACAAATATTTTATTTCCTAGTCATACTATTGTAGTGTGCGTGTAAATTAAACCATTAAACCTGTCTAGCATACCACTAAGATAAAAGACCATTAAACTTATCCACACCAAATAGATACATGGCCCTCTTCGCCTAATAAGATATACCATTTAGCAAAAATAGCCCTCTTGACTTAACGAAATATAACACACATCCAAAGCAATCAACTCTCTTCGTCTAAAGTAAAAAGCCATATACAAATCCCTCCTTGGAGAGGTACTAACATACAACAAGACACTCTATTCCAAGGAGAAAATAGAGTTCCTAGCCCTAAATTAGATGCATCATATTATGACCCATAAGTCCTGCATATATAGCAGGAGGTATATGCATAAAATGGGTCTCGGCTACTCTTTGCATTACCCATACTAACCATTTCTTGCCATATATAAACTGTGTTTTGATAAAAGTCTCCATAATCGACTAGGTCCTATCTCATCATCAATGGAGATATCTAAACAAGGACCACAATTGAAAAAGAGGTATTCTTCATAAGCATAATTTGCTAATGAATCGGTAAACTAATTCGAATATTATGAAATTAGCTGAAGAGACACTATCTCAAACTTATCCATCAGGTTCATAGCGACATGGAATCCCATCCAATTGATTCAAAACCAACTAGAAATTCCCTTTTACTAGTAACTCACGAATACCACCTTTCTTAACAATGTTCATCCCCATGATAAAGGCTTTATATTCCACCATATTATTAGTGAATCCTACCCCAATGTAGGTAGCTAATTTCATCATGATTCTACATTAGGGGTCTCTAATGAGTACCCCAATACTCCCTTTCTTATTGGGACCCCTAAATGCTCCATTAAAAAAGAATGTATATGTTCATAAAGGGTTCATGCATCCGGACATCATTGGCTTCTTTATTTTTTGGGAAAATGAAAAAGTTGTAGATCGTTGAGCTAGACTTTATAGATAGATTTCAATGCCAAGAATGCAATGCAAGTGTTAGTTCATCAATCGGAGGTCGTTTGACCCCCATTTAATCCTCACAAGGTTTGGCATTCTAAGCAGTTATGTGATCTAGGAGCTAGAAAGTGTAGGATGAATGCTAGATTGATAGATTTTGATACTAAAGAAGCCAATCGTCATCGAGTTAGAGCACAATTCCGAGACCGTTTGCACCCTCAACGAAGATGAAACCACTTTCATGCAGTATGAGAACCAAAATTCTAACTAGATATTTTAGTACTGAAAGATTAATGAATTAGTTAAGGGCTAAAATCCAAAAATTCACATGATGTGTGGGAGGGGGGTGTCATTCTATTTGGCACCCCATTTTTTGATTAAAAATTTAGATTTTACGCCTATTTGTGTCAGAGGGAGAGGCAAGAAGGGGTTGAGATGCTGATTTTCCATGCCTTCCATCTCTTCAAATGGATCGAAAAATGGCTAAGTAAATCAAAATTTCAGTTTCTAGTCTTTCTCTCTCCTTTCTCCTTTGTATTGTGTGTTTCCATAGTTGATTCTATGAGAGAAGCGGGTGGGCTGAGATGCGAGATTTTGATCGTGGGATGATGTTGGAGCGTGGATCCAGGTTGAAAGGAGCGTCTCCAATCATAAGATGTGTATAATATAAAGAAATGTTCTATGAGTAAGTCATAAATTTACTTCTTTTATGATAAATTCCATTGGTAAATGATTGAAAATGGTTGTATTTGGTTGTTAATGTTGTGATCTATAAAAAATGTTAAGGAAATCAATAAAAAATGAGTTATCTAACAATTTCTTTATAAACATGCAAAATCCGTAACATTGTAGTTTTAAGGAAGATAATGAGTTTTTGGATTTTTGTTCTAGATATCATGTTTGCATGGGATGGAATGACACCAATCAATGTACGAAATCCCTCTGAGGAGCGTGGGAAGGGTTATCCATTGGATTACAACTCATACAAATACAAAGTTCTATAGTAGAGGTTAGGGTAGTATATCCCTTAGACACTCCATGCTACCATGAGGCCATGTGGGGTGGTTTGGGTGAGTAGTAGAGGCCCGGCTAGTGCCATAGATCCAGTGTTGAGCCCGTTTTAGGTTGTGGCAGTGCTGTTGAACACCTAAATTTTGTACTCGTGATCTTGATTATCGTATTGGGACTACAAATCTTGGCACAGTAGGACTACACTTCCCACCACAGGGATAAATTTGGAAACTTATAACAAAACATAAGCATGTATGTTACTACTTGAGACTCCCTTCCATTAACACAACTTCCAATACAAGTAAGTATTGAAAAATCAAGTAAATGACATTTACACTACTTGTCTAGTTTGTCGGCACATTGTGACATGTCCATGGCTATTCATTTTCACACACTATGAGTAGGCCACCTCCTAGTTTGGAACACAAAGTGTGAACAGATATTTATTTAAAAATACAAACCACATCTGGAAAAGCTTAGGGGGTTGAGGATATGTATATCCTCTACATCCTCCCCTGTACCAAGTGGCAAAGGTACCATTAAACACCTAAAAATTTTACTTGCAATCTCAATTATCGCATGGGGACTACAAATCTTCATAGTAGGACTGCACTTTTTGCCACAAGGACAAATTTAAAAACTAAGTAATAAAACACGTGGTAAGAAGATGAGTTACCACTTGAGACTCCCATCCATTAACACAACTTTCACTATAAGGAAGCATTGAAAAGTAAAGCAAATGACATTTACACTACTTGTCTAGTTTGTCTTCACATGATGAGATGTTCATGATTATGCATTTTCACGCACTATGATTAGTCCACCTCCTGGTTTGGAACACAAAGAGTAACCAAACCGTTATTTAAAAATTCAAAGCACATCTACTAAAGATTGGGGGGGGGTTCACTATATGTATATCCGTATCTATGAATTTATAAATATCCTTATTTATGAATTTTTCCTGAAAAAAACATAACACTTTCTATTCAATTTGTACATAACCCCTTTATATAAACACAATTTTCTATGTAAAAATGTATTTAAATGGTATTTTAAAATTACATTATTTTGAATTCATGTGCTGCACACATATTCATGGGTGACCTCTACAAGTGACAAAGACATGCTTTGACTTTTAAAATCTTGTTAATTGGGACAGCTAGGCACAAAATGGCTCATAACTTTTGCTCTGTAACTCGAATCACCAAGATTTTTGAAGGAAAGTTGTAGTTCCAATTCCAAACTACAATTTGCTAGAAGACATTGTAGTTAGACACTAAATATTTTTTCCCCAAAAAATCTCTCCACAGTTTGCAATTTTCCATTTCTACATGTAGTCTACTATAGACATCAAACTTTCAAACTTGATAAAGGAATCCTCGTTAGAAATGTGAATATCCATTTAGTAGGCTTTCTATATTTTAGAATCCGTCTAATTAACATTGTATTTTCAAATATCAAAACACTCCAAAATTGCTAACCATATTAACAATTTTCTCTATGACTTCTATATGCACTACTTACAATATCCATATTTACATGATTCTACAAATGTATTTCATCAAATGGAATCCATTGATTCTACTTTTATGTAGCCTTGTCATGAGATTTGTTGCCCAAGGTTTAAACATAAAATTTTTAACCTCTACATATATTGCTTAGTCACTTGTAATTTAGACAAACTACAAGAGACTTGCCTAGTGCAATAAAACATGAAGTCTAAACCACCAGCATATAGCATAGTGAAGCAAAGATGGGGGCTCTCTACCTTAAAATACAATAAATTTATCATAAGTCCTTGACAAGATGAATAAATATGGTTACTTACTTTTAATTCTCTTCACAACACTTACATGAACTCGCTACAAGTTCTGTAAGTCATGGGACATTTTATAAAATGGTCATGAGCAGTTGATTTGGAAGGATCCCTTGAATTGCATTTCCCAGGAGCTAATGATGTGGCTGTGTACATATGATCTTCAAAGTTTTTAAGACTATTCACAAGCCAAGTCAAGGGAGTCGGAGTTACCTAGGTTAACCAAGCATAAGACATTATATATGACTTGTAGCATTGCCTATGTGACTAAAATAGTCAAGGGAAATATAAAAAAAGGCAGCTTGAATTGTGCCGCATTTTTTGGGCAAAACTCAAAGAGGCAACAGGCACCATGGAAGGATAAGGGAAAGTGGTGTCTAAAGCTTCCACATAAAGGGGCTAATCAAGCCATCCATCTACAACTAGTTGGAGTCCACTTGACATGTAAGTGCTCCTTCTTCTATGCTTTTAGGAAAGTAGAAGGCCATTCTTGGCTGAGTTAATAGGGCAAATTTGTGAATATAAAGGGCAGCAACCCATACAAGGGAGAGCTCGATTATGAGTCTGAAGAAAGTTGTGTACACTGAATTAGACCTCCCATGTCAAGAGATACATCAAATCTACTCTCTTGAGTCTTCCAAGTGCTGAGTACGAACTATTATTGGACTTCCTATCCTGAACATTGTTAGGCTGAAATTCTTCTTCTTGCTCCATTGATTATCTTGACCCAAAGGGCTCACCCTTGCTCTTGAAAAGCTTATTGCAAGCTCTTAATGGAGGGGTGTATCAAGAATACTTCTAGATTTATCTTAACAAGAAATGTGGGCTGAACTGAAAGGTCCAAAAATGTTATTTAATGGGCTAAATTTCTACTCTTCAAGACCTCTCTTATTTAGTTCATGAGGTACTTGTATTTATGAAGAACACTGACCTATAAATTTTAAAAAACTAGAAATCAAAATATACTTACAAACTCTGCCTCCCACGACTCTCTGCCGCCCGATCCGTAATGCGACGATCCCATGGTTTCCATTTGGATCCGTCACGCCTCTGCATGCTGGCGACTCTTCACTTTCTCTATTGCTTTCTTCTTGGCTTTCTTCCACTCTACGCGGTGGCACATAGGTGGTTGGCTATAGGCTCCACGCCCCTCCCCCTGCCTCCACACACTACAACAAAAAGGCTCCATAGACACGCTTGTAGACGCAATATTTGAATTGTGAAAAAAAAAGTCGGGCGCGTTTATTAACGCGTCTATTTTCGCGTCTACAAAATCACGTCTAAAAGCGCGCTTATAGTCAGAAGTAGACGCACACTTAGACACGCCTATAGACGCGGGTATAAACACACTACGTAAATATATAATCATATTTATAAAAAAGTGGATATATTTATATTGTGTGTCTATACACACATGTATCTACGCGTCTAAAACCGCGTTTACTCTGAAAGTTTTTGACGAGAATAGACAAACATTTATCCTCCAATTTAGACGCGCTGATAGACGCACAAAATAGAGGTATGAAAAAAAAACCAGAGAGCATGTGGCTTTGCAAGCCACATGCTCTCTGGTTTTTTCACCCCCATCAACATCAAATTGTATACTTAGGGAAAACAGAGAAAGATTATTTTGAAGATTGAATACTGAAAACAAAACAATATATGTAGCACACGAAATTTCATATATATAGATGAAACATTTTTACATTATGAGTTCTAGTGCTTATGACGTCATGATCGCAAGTACTAGCTGAAAGTAATACATATCAAAAATGAAAATTACAAGCCAAGGGGAGGCATGCATGCATGGGGCTCCTCTATATCTCCTCAGAAGAGGCATCATCATCGCTACCACCACCAGTGCCTGTGCCGCTGCCGTTGCCACCACCGCTACTGCTAATCCCCCCTTTGCTATCCTCAACTACATTAGGGTTCGCCTACACAAAGGATTAAAATATATAAATACCATTACAAACAATAAATCATATTGATCTATACTTTTCATGTAAAAAATAAAACATACCTCTTCTGGTGGTGGAATCCTCATGGCGCGATTATATTGCTCCTCCGTGATGAGTCCCTCCTCGTAGAAATGCTGCCAAGTGGACACCCGGTTATGACCTGGATGGTAGCCTACCTCTCTAGGAGTAGACATCCTACCAACAATATGGAACTACAAAACAATTTGAACATACAACTAAAACACATTAAATAATGAAGTGAAACAAATTACAAAATTTAATTTTAAAAAAGAAATCAAATAATACTTACAAACTCAGTCTCCCATGATTCCCTGCCACCCGATCCATAATGCGACGATCCCATGGTTGCCATCTGGATACGTCGCGCCTCTGCATGCTAGCGGCTTGTCATTTTCTCCGTTGCTCTCTTCTTGGCCTCTTTCCACTCCTTGCGGTGGCAATTGGGTGGTTGGCCATATCCAGGGTGCCCCTGCTCTTGTCTCCGCAATGACTCCTTAGCGTGGATCATAAGGTGAGACCTCTTGTTATGAAGTGTGTCTCTCACCTTTGACCGTCCCCAATCATCTGAGAATCGTGAATTCTCAGGATTAGGGTACCTTTTATGTACTACCCGCAGTACCTCTTGCCACAAACCATTTTTTTGGTGCTTGAAGGGAATCATGCAATCTTTGTATGTGCCATGCACGACACTCCTCAAGTAAGCTATCACTTCCCTCCCCTCAAAGTCATGCAAGATACCACCAACATCAATGATAGAGTAGTACACTTGTGGAGGCTCACCTCTCTCATTTTTCGGTGAGGGTGATCGAGAGCCACCACCCAGGAAACCCCCACAAAGCCCTCGACCTCCTCGTCCTCCTGCACTACTCTCCCTCCTCCCTCGACGTGCACTACCCTCTACCTCACTCGATACACATGCCTCTGCAGATTTACGTGCTTCGGCCGATCCATGTACCTCAGCTGATCCCTGTGTAGGCAAAGATATGATAGGTGTCCCAAACATCACACTGAAAACCTCATCTGGAGTGGGAGGGCGACCAAGATAATTGGTCATCTCCCCCATGAATTGCTCCTTGTTGAATGGGGTGCTGGAGGATCCAGGATTCCACATCTACACAAGAAAAATCATATTACCCTGTGTAGATAAAACATATTACATACAACGTCTATACCTGCGTCTCTGTGAGCATTTGCCAGTGCGTGTATCTTCGCATGTACATTGCAGAGCACATGCGCCTGCACACGCGCTCAAAGGCGCACCCCCAGAGAAACGTTTTCCGCGTCTATATCTGCATCTACACTGAGATATAGACGCGCTATCAGACGCGCTTGGTCGGCTGATTTTAGCAGATGATCGTCATTATTGATTTACAAAATGCAATACATAATGAAATCACAAATCCTAAATACACAGACAAAGCAGAGAGAGGAAGATAGAAAGAAAGAGAGAGAGAGAGAGAGAGACTCACCTTGGGTGTTTGGTGTGGCGGATGGTGGCACTTTTTCCTTCTCCTTCTTCCTCTCCTTGGTAAGTTACCCTCCCTTGATGCTTGCTTCCTTGCTTGCTACTTCTTCTTGTTCTCCTCTCTCTTATTCTCTCTTTCTTCCTCTCCTTGGCTTTCCTTTTTCCCTTCTTGTGTGTTTGAAATGAAAGAAGAGGTGAGTCATGAGGAGGTGAGGCATGAAGAGACTGCACGTCGGCTAAACTCAAGCTTCAGAACCGCAAAAAACGTAGAAAAGGAAAGGCGCAGTTTGAAAAGAAATGATTTAAGTATGATTTGAATTTTGACGTGTGCGTCTATTTTTGCATGTATAAGCACATCTATTTGCACGGATATATAGACGCAAAAGTCGCGTCTATTTACACGCACGTTTAGACGCGCCTATAGATGCTGTGATAGATGCGCCCGACTTTACGCGTCTAACATACGCGTCTATGCCTCGTTTCTGTTGTAGTGGCAGTGAGTCCTTGGCCCGTGTCATGAGGTGGGATCTTTTGTTGTGAAGCATATCCGTCACTTTTGTGCATCCCCAATCATCCGAGAATTGCTGACCCTCAGGATTTAGGTACCTCCTATGGACTACCGTCAACACCTCCTGCCACAATCCGCTTTTCTGATTTTTGAAGGCAATGAAACAATCTTTATACGTCGCATGCACGACGCTCCTCATGTACGCCACTACATCCCTTCCTTCATCATCATGAAATATGCCACCACCATCTGTAACTCTATAGTATTGACGTACAACCTCCTCTACGTGATCTACTAGTGAGGGTAATCGCTCGCCACTTCCTAGGCAACCCCCACACAAGCCTCGTCCTCCCCCTTGACTCTCCCTCCTCCCTCTCTGTCGACTACCCTCTGCCTCACTTGACACACGAGCTTCTGCAGATGCACGTGCTTTTGCAGATGCTTGTGCTTCAACCGATGCATGTGGAGCACGTGGAGTACCTGCATATGGAGTACCTGCATGTGGAGTACCTGCATGTGGAGTTTGGGAAGTAGTGCCAGGCAAAGACGTCAGAGACATCCCAGACATGACACTGAACACCTCGTCCGCTGTGGGAGAGCGGCCAAGGTGTCTGGTCATCTCTCCCATGAAGTCTTCCCTACTAGGAAAACCTCCAAAAAATGCATTAACCCCCTGCCAAAGGAGGCCAATGTATCATTCATGCGATCCAAATCCAGGTCATTGCTAGATGAACCAGGATACGACATCTGCAAAAAAAACATAGGAAAAAGATAGATTTATTTGCATACAAAAAATCATATATTACCTACATTTTCAAAGAGCTTTCTTTAGACATTGAGCACAAAACTTAAGTGCTAATGCTTCTCATAAACAAGAAAACTGATAAACACAAACATGGGATTGGTCACATTCATCATTGTAAAAATATATTGTTTACTATCAGAACTGGGAGACCTGGCGCATGTATCCCCGCGTCTAAGTTGCAGGTTAGACGCGCCCTCAGATGTGCCAGGTGTCCCAGTTCTGTCCAACGCGTGGCCGCGCTTCAAAGTCAACCTTCTGTCCAACGCGTCTATCTTTGCATCTAAGATGCAGCACAAACGCGCTGTCAGACGCACATTCCAGGTCAATGCGCGTGTATAATCGCGTGTAGACTGCAGGTCAACCTTCTGTCCACCGCGTGTATCATCGCGTGTAGACTGCACAGCACACGCGCTCTAAGATGCGCCCTCAGATGCTATGAGAGGAAACATTTTTCGCTTCTCTATCTGCGTCTACACTGAAATGTAGATGCGCTATCAGACGCGCTCTAAGTCACGCCCTCAAATGCTATGAGAGGAAACATTTTTCGCGTCTATATTTGCGTCTACATTGAAATGTAGACGCGCTATCAGACACGCTCGATCGGCTATTTTAGCCCGACGACCGCCCATTGATGATTTACAAAATGCAATACATAATGGAATCACAAATCCTAAATACACAGACAGAGCAGAGAGAGGAAGAGAGAAACAAAGAGAGAGAGAGAGAGAGAGAGAGAGAGAGAGAGAGAGAGAGAGAGAGAGAGAGAGAGACTCACCTTGGGTGTTTGGTGTGGCGGGTGATAGCGTTTCTTCCTTCTCCTTCTTCCTCTCCTTGGTAAGTTACCCTCCCTTGATGCTTGCTTGCTTGTTTGCTACTTCTTCTTGTTCTTCTCTCTCTTGTCCTCTCTTTCTTCCTCTCCTTGGCTTTCCTTTTTCCCTTCTTGTGTGTTTGAAATGAAAGAAGAGGTGAGTCATGAGGAGGTGAGGCATGAAGAGACTAGGTGAGGCATGAAGAGACTGCATGTCGGCTAAACTCAAGGTTCAAAACTGCAAAAAACACAGGGAAGGAAAGGTGCAGTTTGAAAAGAAATGATTTAAGTATGGTTTGAATTTTGATGTGTGCATCTATTTTTACATGTATACACGCGTCTATTGTTCAGATAGACACGAGGATAGACGCGGAAATAGATGTTAATATAGACGCGAGGATAGACACGAATATAGACGCACATTTAGGCTTTATCATAATTTTTTGTTTTTAAGATAAGTTTTAATAGTGAATTCTTATCATAAGTTTTAATGTATTTATGATGATTTTTGTGTATTTGAAATTAAGATCTTATGTAAACATATGAATGACAAATATTTTAATTTAATGTTGTCATGAATTATTAGGTTTAATCATGTCGTCGTCATCACCTAGTGCGATGCATCATCTACTCCGTTGTATGAAGGTTGTACGTACTCCGTTCTTCATGCATCCCTCGAGATACTTAACTTGAAAACAATTTATGGATGGAGTAATGTCAGTTTGGATGCGTTATTGAAGTAGGCATCAATTCCGTTTTATTTTGAAATCCGAAAGAAATATATGTTGGTGGTTTTTTAACTCACTTTTAAAAATATATGTAGGTTATTATCACAAATTCTTCCAAAAGGAAACAAATTGCCAACTAAGAGAGAGCAAGCAAGACATTACTTGACATCTCTGGGAGACCTCGATTATGTCAAGATCCATGCATGTGTCAATGATTGTGTCTTTTTTCGTGGGATTCATGAGTTCGCACGAGAGTGTCCTGTTTGTGGCGAATCAAGATACGAAATGGAGATGAAGTCAATGGATGTGCCTCGTAAGGTTTTGCGACATTTTCCGATTGTTCCACGTATAAAACTTATGTTCAAGTGTAAGTCTATTGGAAAGCTCATGTCATGGCATGCTAGTCATCATTCAAGTGATGGAAAATAGAGGATCCCTGCAGACACACCGGCATGGCAACATATAGATAATTTGTGGCCCGTTTTCAAGGAAGAGCCAAGAAATTTGAGATTTGGTTTAGGTATGGATGGAATCAATCCATTTGGCATCAAAAGCACATCATAGAGTGTATGGCCAGTGGTATTGGTGAACTATAATATTCCTCCATCCATGGCAATTAAAAAGGGACATGTAATGTTGTCCCTTCTGATTCCTGGAAAGCACAAGGTAAAAAACATGGACATTTACTTAGAGCCTTTGATTGAAAAGTTAGAAATGTTATGGAAAGATATTGAGGTACAAAATACAAGTGCATTTGCATCCTCTAGAGATTTCACATTGAAGGCCATGTTGTTGTGGACCATGCACGACTTTCCAGGATATGGAGAGTGTTCAGGTACATGTATATAACTCTATATTTGAAATTCAAGACTCGAATCAATTGTATTTTATTAATTCACTTGTTTTTTCAGGTTTAACCACGTCAGGATATCATGCATGTCCTATTTGCAGTCCCTCTCTAGTTTCCTCTAGGCCGGCACGTTTAAAGAAGGTTATCTATGACAATCATCATCGATTTCTTCCTATTGACCATCCCAAATATGTTCTCCCTACTAATGGAATGACTCCACAATCTCTAACCATTCGAGATTGGAAGGAGAGATGGATTAATGCCGATAGCCACCCTCCACTCGGCATGAGTCGCTAAGAAGTGCATTTCTCTCGATTGACTTCAAAGTATTTAGCATGATGAATTGTTTACATAATATATTGTTTGGTTGTTAGGTTCTCTATATTTTTTTGTCTTCTGTACTGGACTGAACTCAAGATCAATCACCTAATGGACCCCATGCGCATATTCAAAAATGTTGTATCTACATTATGGGATCACTTGATAGGGGCTCATAATTCAGTTAATATAAGGGAGGATTTACGTAACATTGGTTGCATGAGATGAGCGCGGCCACGCATTGGACCCAGAGGAAAGATTGAGCTACCCCATGCACCTTGGATGTTGTCAAAGAACAAGGAAAAAATAGTGAAGGAACAAATATATAGCTTTCGAACACCCAGAGGATGTATGAGATGTCTCAAGGGAGCCTTCATAAAGAAAAAGAAAAGAGGTGTGGAGAAACTATCTGGTTTGAAGTCCTACGATTGGCACAAAATGATTCAAGTAAGGGTATTTCTAACCATGAATATAGTAATTAGTGGAGTAACTATGTGTAAACTTTGGGGTATGATGACTTTTTCCTCAACTAATCATTTGATCTATGAATATTGTTTACATTCAGTTCGTACTTCCTACTAGCATATCCCATTGTGTATCCAAAGATGTACGTGATATCATTTACAAGGTGGAAGAGCTTGTGAGGTGTGTATACATTGTATTTTTTCATTACATATCTTTGAATTTCTACACAAAAATAAACAAGCACATCATACATCTTGACAGATATGTGAACTCAAAGGAAATTGATCCAAACACATTGCAAGATGCTTGAGTATTATCTGTTGAGGTGGTTTGTTTGGTGGAGAAAATTTTTCTCAATCCATTTTAACTACTCAATTACATTTACTCGTATATTTGATTGATGAGATCGCACTTTGTGGGATAGTTCATGTAAGGTGGACGTTTTTTCTTGAGCGCTTCATGAAAACCTTGAAAGATTTTGTGAGGCAAAAAGCACAGCCTGAGGGACGCATGGCTGAGGGTTGGTTAGTGCAATCATCCCTTGTTTATATCTCTGAATATCTTGCTAAAGTGGATCCCTCTCAACCACAACTATGGAAAGATGATGAAGACTTGAGGATGACCTCTATAGTACCTCAAGGAAAAGGAATGAGTAAAGTGCTAACAAAAGAAGAACTTCGTAAGTTAAATAGTTTTTGTGTGCTCAATAGTGATGTAATGAGCAAATGGGTGACACTATATCATGAAGCAAGGGCAAGAAGAAAAAGTGAAAGACAAGAATTTCGTACTAGATATGGACGTAATGTCTCATTTCCAGATCATCTAAATGTGCTCCCACGTCATATTGATATAGATTGGTTACATGAGGAAATGGAGAGAATGGAAAAAGAGGAGGAAATTAATATATCTCAAGAAGAGTGGGAATACGCATGAGGTTGCTTATCAAAGGTGAGACATACTATCAATTAATTTGTTTCTATAAGTTTTATTTTATATAAATAATTGACATGTTTGATCTTTTATCTTTTACTACTAGTGGACATTATTCAATGCACTTTGGTGTGAGGGTAAACATCTTCGAACTCAACGTATAGATGAAAAGAGAAATACCCAAGATTGTGGTATCCTTGCTCACTTCGAGGATGCCAATGGTACCATGGAAGGATATTCTGAAGCTTGACTTCAGACAATTCTTTATATATGTACTGGATGTGAAGTGGTTTAAGGAAGCGGTAACAAATGGTGGGCACTGCACAATCAGAGGTCATCCAAGTGGTTTTGTAATCATTGACTCTACAAAATCTCACTAAAACAAGAATGGCACATTAGTACCACCTCAACAATGCGAGCAGGTATATATGCAAAAGCTAATTTTTTTATATGTATACATGTGATACATATACACAATATAATAAGTACTTAAGTTTTTTGCTTTTGTTTTTCAAATACAGGTTGTGTATCATCCAATGGTAAACAATAACCGATGGTGGTATGTCATCCCTATATCTAATCGTTCAAAACCAATATATGGTAATATTACCGACATGGAGATAGCATATGACAATCCAACAATTAATGATGATGTGCATGATGACACCATAATGGATGATATGCATGATATAGTACAAGATGAACCTCGCGAGGATGTTCAAGGAAACACAGAAGAAGACAATAATGTGATTGTCGATGATATTGATGAAGTTATTGAGCAATATAGCAACACATCTGATAGTGGGATAGACTTATTTGTTTTGTTACCTCTTGGTAACATAGACCTAGAAGTAGATAGTTTAGCAAGGGCTGATCTTATTGAAGATGAGATGGATCATTCACTGTAACATACTTAATTTGCTTATTGATTCAATGTGTATTCCTAATTCTATGGTTTTTATCATGCGCACATGTGCATACTCAAGAATCAATAGTCAAGTTTAAAGCTAAATTGAATTTTCCATAATAAAAAGGAAGTATTTTTTATCATCTTCAAGTACGTAGAGAATTTACGAGATACATTTTGCAATGCTTGCTACTAATTGTAACGTTTCTGTCGCTTGCCGCTAATTACTTATATCAGGCTTGTCAACTGGAGGAACTGCCATTCATTAGAGAGCAATGAAAAAGTAATTATTAACTCTATTTTTTTAATTAAATGATTCAATGTGTATTCTTAATTCTATGGTCTTTATCATGCACACACGTGCATGCTCAAGAATTAATTTCAGGTGGCTAAATAATTATTAACTTTAGTTTTTTAATTATGTGAATTGCAATTTTAGGTGGTTAAATAATTGTGCGTCTGCTGGCGCATCTATATTAGCGTCTATTTGCGCGGATATATAGACGTAAAATTCGTGTCTATTTACACGCACATTTACACGCACTTATAGACGCTATGATAGACACGCCCGACTTTGCGCGTCTAACATGCACGTCTATGCCTCGTTTTTGTTGTAGTGATGCACTTAACTCTTAATGTGAACTCTCTTCTCCATCAAGAAGAGATCTTGCGGATCATAAAGGCTCTAGTTTGGACTCTTATATGCAGTCCATTACTTTCTTTATGGGCTGAATCTCTATTCTTCAAGGAATCTCTTGTATGGATCAAGAGGTACGTGCATTTGTGTAGAAGAAAAGAAGGGCAATTTCTTACATAACTATAGCTTGATGAAGTCTCTCCTCCCTACCAAGAAGAGCTCAGTAGATATTAAAAATCTGATTTTAAAACTCTCATATTCAACCCACTACAATCTTTGAGCTGATTCTTGATATTCCAAGTTTTACTCTTATGATTTATGATGAGAATATGCTCTACATACTCTTGTAAATGACGCATCTAAACACTCTTGCTTTGGAAGGACATTGAAGATACTCTTTGGTAGTTTATTTGTAACATCATGGTTTATTCATGGCTGCCCATAACAGGGAATTAATGAGCTGAAGCTTACTTGTTAACCACTTCCTTTATTTTGGTAGATCATGAATTGTTCTTGATTCATTCTAAACCACGATATTCATGGGCTGAATTTTGTAAACACAGAATCTACCTCAACTCCAAACATTACAAGTACAATAGTATCTTGCTTCCTTTCATTCAAGAGAGGGTTTAAAGTAATCTTTCATAGAATTCTTGCCATAGTTTGGGATTAAATAGCTGAAGCTTTTATGCAGCTACTTAATTCAAGCTACATTGATCTAAGTCATGGAGCTCATGAACTTTTCATGTAAACCCAACTACAGTGATGTATTCATAAACTGAAATAGGCAATCTTATTCTTGATCCTCTATCTTCATTATTAGTTGAAAAGAGAAGGGACTTCAAGATCTTCTTCATGCTTAAGGTGACATAGGCAGCTATACTCATTGGCAAGGAAGGAGAAGACTCTTCTTGTATCAATTGAAGTTATATTCCTGATTACAATTCATTCTTCTATGATCAAATCTGATGTATCAATTTGGGTTTTTCCAAGATAAAGTCAAAATAAATGGTGAGTTGAAAGTTGTGAAGCTCCTCTTGAACCTAAAAACAATTACCACCTATCTCTTGAAGACACACCTCCATCTATCTTGTCCAGATCTCTTGCAAAACCCCTGTGGTGACCTTCAACCTCATGCGCTGCGAGAGCGTCTCATCGAGATCCTACAACGTACAAGTATCATTTTTAAACTTTTAGTTGATCATAAAGGGTTCTTTCTAGTTGACTCGAAATTTAGTTTAGAAAATAAAATCATCAACAACTCTTGCTATGACATCAACTGCATAAATATCTAGTGTAGGTATTTTGATAATTTTATTTGTTTCAACTTCATTGATAAACTAATCAAATTGCTCAAAATTTTTATAAATATCAATCTAAATTCAAACAAAAAGAATTTGGCCATTCAACACATACAAATCCTCAAGAATAACATCCTGACTTGGAACATATGGAAATGCCAACTAGATATGCAAATTCGCAACCACGTGATCCTTTAGCAAAGAAACTTCATCAAGAGCATTAATAGCTTTCCCAAAATAATGAGAAACTTGCAAACCCATCACATTCCTAACTTGAGAAACTTCTTATTATAGTAATGATTTCTCTCCTTGAGAAACGACCGCCATTGATGATTTACAGAAGCACTAAGCAAGCAAGAAAGCATCAAGGGAGAGTAACTTACCAAGGAGAGGAAGAAGGAGAAGGAAGAAGCGCCACCACTCGCCACACCAAATACCCAAGGTGAGTCCTCTTTGTCTCTCTCTCTCTCTCTCTCTCTCTCTGTGTCTGTGTATTAGGATTTCTGATTCCATTGTGTATTGCATTTTGTAAATCATGAATGGTGGTCATCGGACTAAAATCAGCCAATTGAGTGCGTCTGCCAGCACATCTACATTTCAGTGTAGACGTAGGGATAGACGCGAAGAAATATTTTCTCTCATTACGTCTAAGGCCGTGCTCAGAGTGCATGTATTCTGCGTCGAATATGCAAGAATACACACGCTCTGCACAGAGGCTTTGACTATAGAGTCGCGTCTCCACGCGTGTGTACTCTGCAGTCTACACGCGATGATACACGCGCGCGCCAGAAGCATTGATCTAGAAACCGCATCTAACAGCGTGTCTATAGTGCATCTCAGATGCGGATATAGACACGCTCTCGACAGAGGGTTGACTTTAGGGACACGTCTGAGAGCGCGTCTATCCTGCAATTTAGATGCGGTTATACATGTGTCAGCACTAGCTCTGATAAAAAACAATTTTCATTGCCTAAACAATATATTTTTGCAATGATGAATATGACAAATCCCATGTTTGTGTTTATCAGTTTTCTTGTTTATGAGAAGCATTAGCACTTAAGTTTTATGCTCAATGTCTAAAGAAAGCTAGATTATTAGCACTTTCAAGTGCCATGAGCATCCATGTATTTTTTCTATGTGTGAGCATCAAAAGCCTTCTCTTACATAATGATTCTAGGCTCACTAAATGATTTTTTATAATTAATGTTGGATTGGATCAAGGATTATGGCTCTTTAAAAATATTTAGGTGTGGATGAAGGTAATATATGATTTTTGTATGCAAACAAATTTGTCTTTTTCTTGTGTTTTTTTTGCAGATGTCGCATCCTGGTTCATCTAGCAATGATCCGGATTTGGATCGCATGAATGATACATTGGTCGTGTTCGGCAGGGGGGTCAATGCATTTTTTAGAGGTTTTCCTAGTAGGGAAGACTTCATGGGAGAGATGACCAGACATCTTGGCCGCTCTCTCACAGCAGACCGTGAGGTGTTCAGCGTCATGTCTGGAACGCCTCTGACATCTTTGCCTGGCACTACTTCCCAAACTTCAATTACAGGTACTCCTCATCCAAGTACTCCACGTGTAGCACCTGTACATGCATCGGCTGAAGCACAAGCGTCAGTCGACACACGTGCATCTGCAGAAGTACGTGCATCCAACGAGGCAGAGAGCAGTCGACAAAGAGGGAGGAGGGAGAGTTGAGGGGAGGACGAGGCTTGTGTGGGGGTTGCCTAGGAGGTGGCGAGCGATCATCCTCACTAGTAGATCAACTAGAGGAGCTTGTACGCCAGTACTATAGAGTTACAGACACTGGTGGCATCTTCCATGATGATGAAGGAAGGGATGTAATGGCGTACATGAGGTGCGTCGTGCATGCGATGTATAAAGATTGTTTCGTCTACTTCAAAAATCAGAAAAGCAGCTTGTGGAAGGAGGCGTTGAGGGCAGTCCATAGGAGGTACCCAAATCCTAAGGGTCAGCGATTCTCGGATGATTGGAGATGCACAAAAGTGAGGGATTTGCTTCACAACAAAAGATCCTACCTCATGACACACACTAGGGACTCACTACGGAGGCAGGAGGAGGGGCGTGGAGCCTATAGCCAATCACCTATGTGCCACCGCATAGAGTGAAAGAAAGCAACAGAGAAAGTGAAGAGTCGCCAGCACGCAGAGGCACGACGGATCCAAATGGAAACCATGGGATCGTCACATTATGGATCGGGCGGCAGAGAGTCGTGGGAGGTAGAGTTTGTAAGTATATTTTGATTTCTAGTTTTTTAAAATTTATATTTCTTTCAATTCTTTATATAATATGTTCTAAGACATTGTGTCTCGTAATTGTTTGTATATATCATAATTGTTTTGCAGACTACTATCGTTGGTAGGATACCTACTCCTAGAGAGGTAGGTTACCATCGAGGCCATAACTGCGCAGCCACATGGCTTCACTTCTATGAGGAGGGTCTCATCACTGAGGAGCAATACAATAGGGCTATGAGGATTCGACAACCAGAGGAGGTATGTTTTTCTTACTTTCCTATTAGAAGTATAGCTAATTATAACTTTTTCTCCACCATGTCTACGTAACCAACCTTGATCTTTTGTGTATGTAGGCGAACCTGGATGTGGAGCATAGCGAGGAGGGGGATAGCGACACTAGTAGCCATATTGGTGGTGCTAGCGAAGATGTTTCTTCTTCAGATTCGTAGAGGAGTACCATACCTTCTCTATGGCCTTGTTTTCTTGTATATGTATTATCCATCTTTGAGCCTATTGCTTGCAGCCACGCTTTAGGTCGCAAGCACTTAAACTCCCCATGTAAATGCTTTTGATCTATAATGAATACATGGATTTTTATTTTCAATTCTCATGCTTTTAGATCCATTGTCTTTCTCCCAAATGCACAATCTGATGTATGGGAGGGGGACATACTCTCTGGTTTTCTTTTTCCAGTTCTATTTTTTATGCCAGGAGGCATATTTCACGGTGGATTCCGTAAACTTTGTTGACCGGGGCTCATACACAAAGTGGATTCTTTGTGCGAGAAGTTGATGGGGACGCCTACCCTTTCTGGGTGTTTCATTAATTTAGTGTGTACATGGGTGATTCCATAGCGGGTGATTCCGCAAAATACATATTAAATTAATAAACGTTTATGAGTTTAGAGTACGCACTCGTAATAAATTAAGGTTAGAATTGATTTCTAACCAGTTGATTTATTTATGTAGCTGAAGACTGCTAGGTATTATCTTTTGTCGATTTAATTGTATTATTTTACTAACGATTGTGAATGCTTTAATTGATGTGTAGAGATAGCAGCGGTAGCATAGGAAAGCATTGGAGGATAGCGTGTATTCGAGTTATCACTTATATTTTGATGGGCGCATACCTTAGGCATGGCACCTATATTTTGTCGCACCTATTTATTGAGGCGTTGGATATTTATTTATTATTTTGTATGTGCATGGGCGTACGATTATGATATTTGTATTTGGACATTGTATTGGGTATGCCTAACTCTTTGGGTAATTTAGACTATTATTTGAGCTTGAAGATGATTAATACATAAAATACATGCTTTGTGGAGCGCTCACATAAGGCATGGGGGGAGATTGCACCCAATTAGCCTCTTGTTCACGTCGTGCATGCTTTTTACCTTGAGTTTTGTGCAAAAAGTAGAGTTCTTTTGTTCTTGGGGACCTTCCATCATTCACTACGCGAGCATACAATATCCGATCTACGCACTAGTGGTATCAGCGCGAAGCCGAGATCGAGAGCTTCCAATCGCTACCCATCTTGTGTGAAGGCGGAGCTCCTGGAATGATCAAGCTCTATGATCAGTCTCATCGCGAATGGTCGATATAGGTGGATTCCTAGCGGTTAAGAATCTCTATTTCCAGCGTTTGATCGCGAAGGACCGGCCTGCAATAGCGGAGGACCACTCCTACATCCTCTTCTCCAAGTCATCAATACATAGAGATAAGCCATATCTTTCAAATAGTTCAAGCTTGAGTTTAAAGCTTTAAAAAGCTTAATTAGAAGCTTATTAAGCTTCAAATAATCAAAACGGCGGCAGGGCGGCATACTGGTGAAAAATTCGGTGTAAAAAACGCCCCCCCTACAATTCGACGTTTTGCTGATCACTAAGCTCTAAGCTTAGTTACCTAAATCATAAGTCACTATAAACTTCAGTTTTATCAAGTTTCCTAAGTTTTGAAACTCTACAAGTCTGGCAAGTAACCTGAAGTCAAAACTGACTTGTGTTCAAAACTCCTAATAAGGATTGTTCCTGCGTAGAAGTACCGAACTGCAAAGTTGTTTCCTGGAAGGTATTGTTCGCATACGCACTTGCTGAACCAGTTTCAGCACACGCAGAAGGACAAAACACAGATTTTTCAAATATTTCAAATTCCGTAATTACCAAAGACGAAGACTGTGATAGTCACACACAAATATATAAGCCTTGTACACTCCATCTTGAGCTACGCTCATCTCGCTAATTGGATTTTTAGAGTGTGAGGTATTTTGAAGTTTTGCAGGATGACGAAACAAAATATGGATGATTTGATGGCTAAAGGTGATCTTCCTGAACCTACGGTGGAGAAAAAGTTGAATTTAATTATGATGCAGTTGGATGAAGAACGACGAGCCCGGCAAGCATTGCAAGTTCAATTGGCCAATTTACAAAGATCGTCTACCGACAAAGAGGAACCACAATCTGAAGATCTTATCCGGCGTACCATCGATGTGACTCTTGAAGCTCAATCCATCCGCAAAGAAACAAAGATAAGTAAACGAAATTTCAAATTCCGTACTTTCAATGGCACTCGAGATGAAAAATTTGTTCTTGCATTCATCAGTCAGTTTGATGATTACTTTCATGAGGAAATATACGCTGAAAAAGATAAAATCAAGTGTGTTACTAATCATTTAGTGGATAGAGCATCTCTTGGGTGGACCGTGGTTCGTAAGAGCATAGATTGTCCCACTACCTGGGAGAGTTTTAAGAAGAAGTTTATGCAGAATTTCCTTCCTCCACAATTTCATGACAAAGCCATAAAGCAATGGGACCTTCTTCAGCAAAGAGATCGTGAGTCTATTCCTCAGTACACCGAACGCTTTTGGAATGCATAACTCCAGTTACGCATGCTTGAAGACGTACCTGAAGCGACTCACAAGCGCAAGTATATGTCTCGATTACTTGGGCATTACTACGCTGAAGTCAATATGTTCAAGCCTGCAACTCTTAAAGATGCAATTTCTTTAGCTCATGACATTGAAGACAAGCTTCGAGGAAGAGACAAGCATCCACAACAATTTCAAGCAAATGGTAACTATGGATCTAAGCAATTCAATTCAAATTTTAGAAAATTCAATCAAGGTCGCTTTCCTTCATCATCTTTCTGTAAGTCTTGGACAAAACCACCTGCTTTGCCATCAAATATCGATCAAAACCCTAAGCCAACTTCACAGTTAAATCATAATATTTCTAGACTTCCTGCCATTGCAAATAATGTATCTAAAGCCAAACCTATAGTGTGTTATAAATGCCATCAACCTGAACATCTAGCAGCCAATTGCCAATCGAAGAAGCCACCTGTCCATATCAACTATCTTGGAGCAATGGGAGATGAAGGACATGAAGAAATGCTTGACTTTACGGAAGATGAAGACGACATCACTACTCCTTCGGATACTTTACCAGGTATGCCAACTCCACATTCTTTGTTGACAATGAAATGTTTAGTGCATGGAAAATAAAAGATCATTTTGCATGATGATGGTAGTACACATGATTTTATTTCTGCAAAGTTAGTGAAAGAATTGAAATTACAAACTGTTCCTACGCATTATCGCATTAAAGCAGCATTCTTAGGCTTTTGTCTTAGTGGTATGCTAGACAGGTTTAATGGTTTAATTTACACGCACACTACAATAGTATGACTAGGAAATAAAATATTTGTTATTGTGAGTATTGAGGCTTGCTAATGTCAGGATATGCATATTCCATGATGGATTCCGTGAGACCATGGTGCATTCCGTGAGTTTTTATTCCACGGTGGATTCTGTGAGGTTTTGCGGTGGATTTTGTAAAAATTTATTTATTTGTCGAGGCTCATACACAAGGTGGATTTCTTGTGCGAGAAGTTGACGGGGATGTCTGTTCTTTTTGGGCGTCAAATTAATTTAATGTGCACATGGGTGATTCCATGGTGGGTGATTCCGCAAAATACATATTTCAATTAAGGGACATTTATGAGTTTAGAGTGCACTCATATTAAATTAAAGTTAGGACAGAGTTCCAACCTATTTATTTATTTTGTGGCTGAAGACTGCTAGCTAATCACTTTTGTCGATTTAATTTTATTATTTTCTAACAATTGTGAATGATTAAGTTGATGTGTAGAGCAGGCGGCAGTGGCATTGGGAAGCACTGGGCGATAGTATGTATTCAAATTATCTAGAAGAAATTATCATTTTTGATGGGCGCGCGTCTTATTATTAAAGGCATGGTACTAATATTTATTTAGGCGCACTTATTTATTGACGCTTGACAAATATTTATTATTTTGTATACGCATGGATGCATGGTTTAAATATTCCATTATTGGACATTGTATTTGGGCACAACCCGACTTTTCGGCCACCCTACGTACCACTTGTATCATGCTTAATGAATAAAAATAAAACTGTAGTACTTGTATTCATGTTATATTAAAGGCTAGTACTTACACTCCCGATATTCATGTTAGAGAGAGAGAGCATTGGATTATCATCCAATGCAAAACAACAAATTTCAAAGAATCAAATTACAACATGAAAATTTTCAATGGACAATAACTATCAATATGAAAAAGGACATGCTAAAAACATATCAAGAAATATAGTAATATTATTTCTTAGATTTTATATGCTGACAAAAAATATGTAATAATATTATTTCTTAGATTTTATGTCCTAACAAAATATGTCGTCCAAAGTGAACACTATGGAGTATGACCTACTTGAAAAGTTGCGAGTGACACTTTACTAAACTTGGTTTTCATGTTTCCGTAGCGAAGTGGCCATCCAATGGCTTGTAGTGTATTTACCACCTCGGATAGGAAATCAATATAATGTCGGCTAAGTAAGTTTCTTCCCAAGGATAATAAAAGATCGTGAAATAAGGCGGGCGGGACCGACCGAACTGCCCAATGGACAAAATAGCAGGTACAAGTAGTTCATGATACAGAATCCAGATCATCGTGGGGGAACTATGTAATATTCCCGGCGTGGAACAGATGAGCTGATCACTTATACGCTTATTACTTTCTGGCCTCGTTATACCATGGCGCCCGCTCACGCGCTGTCACTTCCATTGCTGTCCGTCATATTGCTTGTATACTTGAGCTACGGCGCCGATGCGCACAGGTACGTGGTAGGAGGCGCGGAGGGGTGGCACGCGGACGTAGACTACCACAGATGGGCTGAGCACCGCGTATTCAGGGTCGGCGACAGCTTGTGTAAGTAGTATATGAAAGACTCAATCCTCACGCCCTCTAATGTGTCTGCATTACGACCGCAATTAACTAATATGCTACCGGAATATATACTGCTTCTGCTGCTTGCGTTTGGGTTGTATTGCTGTCATCTATGCAGCCTTCAGGTATGCAGAAGGGACGCACAACGTAGTGGAGCTACGCAACGCAGCGGACTACGCGTCCTGTGACGCAAAAGGCGGCGTGACGTCGTTCAGGCACGTCAAGTCCAGGCCGGGTGACACCGTGGTACCCCTGCGAACAGCTGGTCGGCACTGGTTCATTTCCGGGGTTCCAGGCGACTGCACCAAGCTGGGCATGAAGCTCACCATCGATGTTCTTCCGGGCGATGCTGCTCCTGCACCACATCGCCATCATCATCACCGTGACCATCGGCATGATGCTGACGAGGCTCACCATCGTCAACATGGGGCTCATGAGACCCACCATGAAAAACATGCGGCCCTCGAAGCGGAATCTCCGGCGGCCCCCGAATATCCAGCTCACCATCGCCGCCGTGACCATAATGATCACCATAATGCTTCCACCCACGATGATCGTGATCATGATCATCATCACCACCATCGTCAAGCAAGCACGGCTCCTCAATCTTCCAAAGGAGGCCACCAACACCATGCCCACTCTCCTGCTGCATCTAACCCCGATCGCCATCGCCAACACCAACACCATGACGCGCCATCCCAGTACTACGGCCAGCACCATGAACAACATGCGACCCCCGAAGCTGAATCTCCGGCTCACCATCATCATCATGGAGCTCATCGTGAGGCCTACCATCAACATGCGGCACCTAAATATCCAGCTCACCATCGCCAGAATGACCATGATGATCACCATGATGCTACCACTTACAACGATCGTGATCATGATGATCATAACCACCATCGTCAAACGAGCCCTGCTCCTCGATCTTCCGAGGGAGGCCACCGCCGCCATGAACATCACTATGCCCACGCTCCTGCTGCATCCAACCCCGATCACCATCGCCAACGCTAACACCATGATACGCCATCCCACAATGGCTAGCACCGTCTCATCCAGGCTCTGCCTTTCTCCCGACCCACCCATCATGATCATGAATGATCACACTCCTCGTGGGCCGCCTATGTGGCAGCTAGTATGGTCTCACGTCAGTGTTGTCTCTTGGCGCCGGTGAAGGCTCATCCCATTCTAAAGTTTGGCACTTGCTTCTATGCGTGACCAGAGTTTCGATTCTAGCACGACATGGTGTTTCCATCTTCAATGCATCCATCTTAATTCTACGAAGCTCATACAGTTGGCCCTTTTTTGGTTTTCTATCGATACATGATTCGTGTACAAATAGGGAAATGAGTGAAATGTTCTTGTTGTGTAACCTCCATCAATATTGGACATTTTCTTTTTGGTTATATACGTACTAGTATTCATAGCATCCAATGTACGACCTTGATTTGCATATCTTCTAAATATAACCATAATATACTTCTAGGTTTTCTACATCTAACCATGAGCTTCCTCTTGCACTGCTTGTAGTAGGGAAAGTAGGCTTAGTTGCACATCACACATCAATTGATTGATAGTGTCTTTCCTCAACATTCTTATCTCTACTCCTACTTCTTGATAAAAGGATCATTATTCTCACAAAACCCACCACTCAACGATGTGTTGTCCATACATATGGTGTATAATACATTCATGTATATGCTAGAACGTGACAAGGTTTGGCCTTCCATGAAATGAGGGTCATGGACCTGGATCCCTATTTTACAAAGCTTTTATTAGTATAGATATTACAGTGAGAGTAGAAAATTACTGAAGGATTACTAAACTTTTGTATAACTCTAGATAGTTAATGTCATATTAATCATTAATGTTAGTGTTCATAGTATGGATGGTTCAAATATATAAGATTTTTAGATAATTTCAGTCTATTTTGGATATTATTTCTTGTAAATATCTTAAAAATGTGTAGAAAACTTCTAGAATAGGATGACATGCAGAAAGAAAGTTATTTTTCAATCAGTTTTGTTAAATCTCATAAAAAAAGAAAGGCTCCTAAATTCGTGCGGTGCGTGATCGCAGTTTCCAATTAGCAAACAATACTCAGGAGGGGAGGAGATGGGAGAAAGAGTGATATGGGAGTATTGTAACTAAGTGTCATGAACCATTAGATTTATGATCTAAAGCACTAGAGTAGAAGATAGTGTTTGGTACACATTTTTGGTTATAAGAGGGAGCTTTAGGAGATCTAATGACTCAAGGTTGCTTCCACATAATAGTAGACGTTATCTAAACAATTCAACAACCATTTATCTTGGAGTTTAGCCATCAAACAATCAACTCATAACTCTTGTAATAACTAGAGATAACATGGCTACAGAAGTATATTTGGAGTCGTATATAAGGATTTTGTTTATCTTCTGATGTTCTATCAATACAACACAGTGCTTCGGAGAGAAGTACTTGGGCTTCTCCTATCAAGAAATCATCTAAATGTATTGACATTTGGATTTCCTGGACTCTTTGTCTTGTATGTACAACAGAGTTTACATGTAATACATGTAGAGTCTAAGTGGTTGAGGTTTTTCTTTATCTTGTGTAAGGGTTATGGTAGACTTGGCTGAAGGTTTTATAGTTGATTCATGATGTATGTATATGTCTTGAAGAGAACTTGATTTTCAGCATTCTTGATCATTTGAATCTCCTACCTATTCTTTTAATTCTCTTTTATCTCCTAGTATCTACTTTCTTCTCTCTTTAATCCTCGGTGGATACGACCTTTCCGATAAAATCCCTTTGATATTGGTGAACCCCGTGTAAAAGGTTGTGGGAAGGAAAGGCATGATGGGAGAACATTCAAGCAAAGCTTATACTAATTTTTGCAGCTATTAGTGTAGAATATGAACATGCTTATGTAGATTAAAAAACAAGAACTAGTGATGTAGAGTTTTACTCAAACAAAAATTATTGTGATGAATGCTTTGCAAGAAATAGAGTGTGAGATGAAGTTGTTTAATGATACAGATATATATATATATATATATATATATGCATATCTATGCTCAAAAGTTGGAGTTCTTTGGGGTGGGTTGACTTCCATGGAGCTAGTATTTTATACAAGTCACTATACATGAATTGAAAGCCTAAGTTAATTGTACATGCAGGATACTGATTGGGTAGCCTTCAAGAAGACACTCCGAGAAGAATTGTACTGCATTGAAGATTCCAGTTTGATTACCCGCAAGACTTTCCAGGAGTAGATTCTAAAATCTAGTAAGAGTCTTGTGTCTACGGAGTTATTGAAAGATTTTGAAAGTCGATTTGAGTACTTAGATCTTGCACAAAAACATGCTCTTGTAAGTCAAAACTTTAAATTATTTTTAGAGCTTCAAGAGAAGCTTGATGATTTGTTGGAGGCTCTAACTATGCAGACATGGCTTAAACTAAAGGAGAGGCATGTTAAGGATAGTGTTATTGCACTAGTGAAAAAGCATAGAAGAAGAGAAAGATTGCATGTATCTAGCTTGCTGATTGTTACGGAAAAAATAGTTGATGCATCTAGTAAGCCAGCTACTTCTGCGGCTAACCTTATGGTTGTAGTTGATATTTCCACTATTAAGGAAGATGTATTAGATGATTTGGTTAAAGGCATTCGAGATCTTCAATTCAAGGTTGCAAAATTAGATGAGAAATGACAAGAGGAAAGGGGTCAAGCATCACTCCCTGAATGAGGGAAAATATAAATATGAAGTGATAGTTTATAGCATAAAAGGAAGGATTATGTTTCTTATCAAGAGGCCTTGGCATCATAGCTCATCTTTTAGAAAGATGGCAAGATCCAAGTAGAAGAAACAAGGTTGTCTCTTTCTTTGAATTTTGGACAGAGAGATATGCAAAAGTTATTAGAAGACTTGGATGTTCGAAATGTTTATGCAGATGTACATGCTACTACTTTTGGTCTATAGTTTGATAGAATGTTTGGTCAAGTGATGGTTGGTCTGAAGGCTACAATATGGACACATGCTTTGCATGCAGCTGAAAAGAGAAAGGCTACTAACAGTGAAATGTCTCATACACCGCAAGACATTCGTGACCTGAGTGGTTGGGAATCACCCATAGATGCATATTCAGTACATGAATATTTAGCAAAAGTGTAGAATATAAATGTACTTGTGAAAGAGAAATACAAGAGAAATGAAGATAATATATGGACATCTAAGAGAGTATTGGGAAGAAGTATAAATCAACCTAAAGCTACAAATCTCAGCCATCTCTTGAGCATGTTATGGAAGACATGGGGCAAGAGTAAAAATAGGGTAGCAAACAAGAGGACAAAAAGACTAGCAAGCATTTGGGATATAAACTGCAATCTGATATTGAGAAAGCCACAGATCCCAAGAAGGTTATTCAAGAAAATATTTTAAACAATCAAGTGGAATTCACCTTAAGAGAGGTGCTTGGCGTCGCCAAGAGAGAATTTTATGAAAAAATGATTAACATAATTAAGAGAAAGTGTTAATTTTTTAGAGATACCACTAGTGCATTACTGGAACTTAAAGAGAAACTAGTTTATTGGGCATTCTGGCTAAAAATGAGCATGATATAAGTACTCATTTGTCAATGGAGGATGCTGCTAATCAGTGGATAGCATGCGAAAAAGATAAGAAAGTGAATTAAAGTACATTGTCTTGTAACAATATGCATAGTGGAGCAAGGCAGATTCAACAATGTGGAGAAGAGACTCCAAGATTTATTCCTCAGAGTCATTCCATAAGAAAACATTGGGCAAGGGCTACCACTGAATCAATAGTGAAAATACAAAGTGTGAAAATCCTTGTATTGCTTTGCTTGACCACAAATCTAATATTTATATTATTGAGCATGGATTGTACAAAAATGGTACATGGCCTATGGACACTGATCATGGTTGGCATATGAGAGCTATAAATAAATCTTTGAGGGAGCCCTACGCTTCATGTCCTAATGTAAATGGTTTTTAAGTTCAATATCTCGAGAGATGCACGTAGAATGGAGTATGTGCAACCTTCGTATAATGGAGTTTTCGACACTATGTGTAGTGGGTCATCTATCTCTCTAGTGGTGCCCTCCCCCCGAACCTCATGGAAAAATAAATCGTGCACCATGTTGTCCAAAATCTCTTCCTCCAAAACTTGATGGGGCATTTGAAGAGGGCTGCTATTGTTGTCATTAGTCTCTACTCTTCTTGAGGAGTCTGCCTCCTCACGTCGACTCTTCGCAGCCTCTTGATGCCCTAGAGGGACCATTTCAGGATGTGGTACTGCATCCTGCTCAATAAGAAAAAGGAGCTTTTGTTTAATGGTGAAGACGCAACATACACTACAAGGAAACAAAGCAATAGCGACGCCCGTTAGCGACACATCATAGCGGCATTGCTGTTTGTGTCGCAAATAGCAACGCCCCACAGAGAAAAAAAGCGGGCCGAAACCCGAGCGCGTTTCATTTTGCGCATTCATGAAAATTTTCAAGAGGGAGAGCGAGAGAGAGAGAGAGTGACCGTTTTGCATAGAGGGTGAGAGAGGGAGAGGAAGAAGGCTTATCACTGCCGCCGCCGCCGTCGTCATTTCATGAAGGAGAGAAGGAGCCACCGTTGCAAAGAGTAGCCGCCAAACCCTCCTGCAAATCTTTACGGTGAGTCCATTCTTTCTCTCTTTTACTTTTTTAGGGTTTAATTTGTGTATATTGAGAGAGGGAGAGGAAATGAGAGAGAAAGAGAGGGAGAGGGAGATGGAGAGGGAGAGGGAGTAAAGGGAGAGGGAGAGGGAGAGGGAGAGGGAGGGAGAGAAAGAGAAAGAGAGGGGGGGAGAAAGGGAAAGAGAGGGAGAGGGAGGGGGAGGAAATGAGAGAGGGAGAGGGAGAGGGAGAGGGAGAGGGAGAGGGAGGGAGAGAAAGAGAAAGAGAGGGGGAGAGAAAGGGAAAGAGAGGGAGAGGGAGGGGGAGAAAATTAGACAGGGAGAGGGAGGGAGAGAAAGAGAAAGAGAGGGAGGGGGAGGGGGAGGAAATGAGAGAGGGAGAGGGAGGGAGAGTGCATTCTCTCTCTCTTTTACTTTTTTTAAATATAATTTGTGTATATTGAGAGAGGGAGAGGAAATGAGAGAGAAAGAGAGGGAGAGGGAGAGGGAGAGGGAGAGGGAGGAAATGGGAGAGGGAGGGGGAGGGAGGGAGAGAGAGAAAGAGAGGGAGAGGGAGAGAGAGAGGGAGGAAATGGAAGAGGGAGGGGGATGGAATGAGAGAACGAGAGGGAGAGAGTGTGTATTGTCTCTATTTTGTATTTTTTTAATATAATTTGTGTATATTGAGAGAGGGAGAGGAAATGTGAGAGAAGGAGAAAGACAGGGAGAGGGAGAGGGAGAGGGAGAGGGAGAGGGAGGAAATGAGACAGGGAGAAGGAGGGAGAGAGAGAGAGAGAAAGAGAGGGAAAGAGAGGGAGAGGCAGGAAATGGGAGAGGTAGGGGGAGGAAATGAGAGAGGGAGAGGGAGAGGGAGGAAGGCGGAGGGAGAGAGAGAGAAATAGAGGGAGAGGGAGAAGCGGAGGAAATGGGAAAGGGAGAGGGAGGGAGAGGAAATCTGAGAGGGAGAGAGGGAGTAAATGAGAGAGGGAGAGGGAGGGAGAGAGAGAGAGAAAGAGAGGGAGAGGGGGAGGGGGAGGGGGAGGAAATGGGAAAGGAAGAGGGAGGGAGAGGGAGAGGGAGAGGGAGGGAGAGAGAGAGAAGGAGTGGGGGAGGGAGAGAGAGAGGGAGGGAGAGGAAATGAGAGAGGGAGAGGGAGAGAGAGAGGGAGGGAGACATTAAACATAATAGGAAAATGAGAGAGGGAGAGGGAGAGGGAGAGGGGGGGCGAAGAAAACATAATTGGGAAATGAGAGAGGGAGAGGGAGAGGAAGGAAGAAGAAATGAGAGAAGGAGAGGAAGAGAGCAAAAGGAAATGAAAGAGGGAGAGGAGAGAGAAAAAAATGAGAGAATGAGAGGAGAGAGAAAAAGAGAGAAGATGTTAAACATAATAGGAAAAGAGAGAAAGAGAGGGTGTGGGTGAGGGTGAGGGTGAGGGCGAGGGAGGGAGAGGAAATGAGAGAGGGAGAGGGAGAGAGAAAAAGAAATTAGAGAGGAGAGAGAAAAAGAGAGAAAAATCAGTAAACTATGGTTCCATTTGGGTTGACCAATGGACCACAAAGTATGCAGAATCTGCATAAGCAATGGATCAAAGGTATAAAAATTAAGTTGACTACTAGCTCCTGTCGCCCTGACCATTCATTCTGGAGAAAAAATGATAATGATATCCCTTGTCAATAGAAGCCAGAGCCATTAGAGCCACAGCTTATAGAAGGTCCATGCTATGAGACATTCCTAGACGCATCCTTTGAAGATGAATCTCTAAGTCTAGAAGAAATCACCACTCACACTGAAGCAAATAAAGCTTTGATACCCTTCTAGCAATCCCAAAACACAAATGAGTCATGTGTTTAGAAGGACAGTGGTTCTAGTGGAACATCAGGTGATGACACTACTCCTTTGAAGGAGTCAGATCTCTATCTAGAAGCAATCCATGGGACATTTATCCGCGAAGTGGAAGGTGAAAGGAAAGTGATGTTCCTGGATACTGATGGTACTAAACGTCACCTAAAAGTGGATCTCCATCTTCCAGAACAAGAACTAGTGGTTTTTCGAGACCTACTAAAGGAGAACTTAGACATGTTTGCTTGGTTTAACAAAGGCCTAAAAGGGGTTGACCCTACAGTTTGTCAACACCACATCGATCTAAAGCTTGATGCCAAACCTGTGAGGCAGAGACAAAGGCGTATGAATCCTAATTATTCAACTCTAGTAAAGGCTAAATTATTGAAGCTTCTTGAAGCCCAGTTCATTTTTCCCATGGCTAACAGTGAATGGGTTTCGTCCATTGTGGTTGTACCCAAGAAGAACGGGAAACTTCGAATATGCGTGGACTTTCGAAAGCTAAACTCAAAGATGAATAAGGATCACTTTCCCATCCCTTTCATAGACCAAGTGTTGGACATAGTGGCAAGCCATGAGCTCTATTCCCTCTTGGACGCATTCAGCAAATATAACCAAGTCCAAATCGCAGAAGAGGACAAATCCAAAACAACCTTTACAACATTGTCTCTCCACAAGGGATAGCCACATACCGGTGAAGATTGAGAAGATTGCCGCCTTGACAGCACCAACAAACCTCAAGCAATTGAGAGGATTTCTTTGCCATGTGAGCTACTACAGAAGATTTATTCCACATTTTGCAACTAAGGCAGCCCCTCTGCACAAGCTCCTAAGGAAAGATGCAGATTTCCTTTGGATTGATGATTGCAAAAAAACCTTTAATCCTCTAAAACACTGCCTCGTCAAAGCACCCATCCTACAGCCTCCTGATTGGACAAAGGAGTTCCATGTGCACACGTCTTTTTAGAAGCGCAGTTACATGCCTTTATAGATGCAGAATATGAATATATCTACTTTTTTATAAATATGATTATATATTTACGGAGCACGTCAATAGGCGCGTCTATATTTGTGTATGTTTTTGCGTCTATATACGCATGTAGTTTTCAGATCTATTGTTGATGACTTATATAGAATCACAAAAGAACACACCTAACCATGATAAATAAACAACAAAGGAATCATATTTATACCACTTTGATATTGGTTTCCTATGTGGTTCCTTTCTTTATTTGATAATTTTTTGCATTTTTCATACTACATGGAAACATGACCAGCCATTGGAACACCATTGATATGCTCAAAAACACACTGATGTTGTCCCTCTAGACTTTCTTATGCTCTAACAGGTATCTCTTATAAGGCTCTTTACACATTTTGTATTTGTCTTCAACCCATTCTCTCCCACTTGAATATAAACTCGTGCCTATAGACAAATGACATAGAAAGAATAAATCTAAGAGGAGAGAGAGACATTGAAAATTCAACCAAAGAAATATTTCATAATAATACAAGAAATTGTTATCAATATATAGAGCATAGAGAATAGGCCTGACTTATCTATTCATTTGCTCAAAATAATGAAGAGTAGGGAGAAGAAGATCCAAGATAAAGGTGTAACCATGTTGTGTAGTTTTTCATGCTTTTGTTATCACGACTTTATGTTTTAATTACATTTTAATGCTTCTATTGATTCATATTGTGCACGTCCCTTCAATTCTTGGCTGATTTGGGTTAGTTTGGTGTCTCCCAACCCTTGTCCTCTTAGATTAAGGTTATTTTGACATAAAATTATCGTCCAAATGCACAACTTTTATGTGAACTTGATGGGTGGACACTCGACCCCTTCGAAACTACATTGGCTTTATGCTACATCCTCGGGGAGTCCACCTATAAGAAATCATCTATATAACATGTGTTCAAAGGATATTAAGAAATACCCTTTCTTTAGATGCTATAAGGCAATAAAAAGACTCCTTTTACTTTACTAAACTTACGATTTTTAAAAATTTTGTGATTCAAAAAACCATTTTATAAATATAATCATGAAAGTTCTACTAAATATAATACCCTTTCTTTTGAACTCATGTGGTGTCTTACATATTCTATAAGGTGGACTCCCCAAGGCTACATCCTACTTCTTGGCTTTTAATTACACCATGAGTTGTGCTTATTTTCCTTGTAAAATGGGTCAACCTTGGGTCTCACTTCATCTTTAGTCATAAATATTTGAAACACACTTCAAAATTCCCAAAAAATGTTTCAAATTTTCTCTTTCTTCTTAAAAGCTACTCCATTGGCAACAATGAGAGAGGGTGACCTAGTCAAATCCTCAAACTCAACTTGTCAAGACAAACATTGCAAGAAATATATACCACCACTACAAATGCAAAATATAAATCACTCAACCCCATACACTTGGAGCATAGCTTGGGTGAGACAAGAGTAAGAGTCATCCAAGGGGATAACACTCTCTAACTCTTCTTTCCATCCTTTGAACCTAAGTTAAGTTAGAGGACATCGTAGACCCTCAGGATAAGTATCTAAGAGTCATCCTAGACTATTAAGATAGGTACCTAAAACTCATCTTGCCCCCACATAAGATGTGCTAATGCTAGGAAAATTTCTAGCCTATCTCCTTTCCATATAGGACCCCTCGCACAAAAATATAAGACACCAAAGACATCTTATTTTACCATTGAGATTTTTATTTTTTGTATCATTAATTATTTAAATTTCTATTTGGCGGGGATGGCTTATTGGCCATTTTATTTTCTACCATGCCCTATGAAGACCAAAGTATGTAGCTATGTGCCAATCTCTCACCCAATAACCCAGCATGACCTTGTAATGATAGATATAGATTTTTCTTTTTATTGAACCCCATAGCTAGGTCTCATCCCAACGATGAGAGGGCCTTGCTCTCAAGCCTAGGTATCTACCAAGCCCTCATAAGGAAATAGGGATATCCTAGATTTGTATTTCCTTCATATGGGAATTCTAATTTGTCCTCTAGGTAATTTTCTCAAAACCAGCACCTCACAACATGATGTAACTTAATCATGATAATGAATTGGTTAGGAACTCAAAGCTAGACTAGCTATCTTGCATGAGAAAGACTAATATGTATTGACTCTCAAGGCCACCTAGGATGGCACTCCCGATTGACCTAGAGACACCCTTAGAAAATAGAAAGTAACAAATCATTTCTCCTAGGAGGACGACTTAGCCCAACTAAAATCTTTTCATCATATGCATGGGTCACAATATATAACATCCTTGTCCCTAACATTGAAATATAATACTAAACAAAATAAGGTCAAAGTGATAGAGATACTTGATATCTAAAAAACTATGTCCGAACTCTTAAACACCTCCTCATATAAGAAACAAAAATCCTAATGAAACATATCAAAACAACATAGACTCAATGATAAAGTGTTGAGAAAGACTCCTTTAGTCCCTAAGAACACTTGTAATTCCAAACACCAGATCAAAGGATGGGTCTTACATCCCTATTCTAAATGTGACATGTTGGGGACCAAACCCCTTGTATAAATAGTAAGGAGCCTATGATGGGTGCAACATTCAATTATCCTATGCATCCAAAATA
Organism: Lygodium microphyllum; assembly: GCF_053477565.2. NCBI lineage: Eukaryota > Viridiplantae > Streptophyta > Polypodiopsida > Schizaeales > Lygodiaceae > Lygodium > Lygodium microphyllum. The sequence continues at coordinate 42,043,386 of NC_141161.1, read as the reverse complement.
AGTTCACAATAGTTGCCACCTTACTCATTGTCCTTTGTAGCAACTATTGGCAACCAAAACTTAAAATTTTAGACAATAACCTCTAGAGTAATTAATATCTTAGATCATCAAATACTTGTAAAAGATCCTTGAGAGCATAGTTGAAGAAATCATTCTCTATGTAAGCAAAGTTGGCCCAAGAATCTATAAAAAAATTCCACTATGAGGGAATTAACTAGTAAGTTACTAACTCAAATGTTTTGAACTTATCTACTTGTTTCATAATAGTATGTATATAGAATGGGATCATTTACACTATAGATGGCATTGTTGTAAATATCAATGCTCTAGATATGGAATTAGCAGGCCCCTTCATCAATCTTCACATCCTTTATAAGTTTTGGATATATCATTGGATACTTGTAAGGAACCAATATTTCTCCAGGGGTATACTTATAAGAAATCATATATATAATGTGTGTTCAAGGGATATTAAGAAATACCCTTTCTTTACATGCTATAATTCCATAAAACCACCCCTTTTAATTTACTAAACTTATGGATTTTTTTTCAAATTGTAATTTAAAAATCCCTTCTATAAATATAATCATGCAAATTTTATTAGATAGAATATCGTTTCTTTTCAACTTGCATGGTATCTTACATGTTCTGTAAAGTGTATCCCTTGGGTAAGATTTACATCAGTCCCCTTAATATAGTAGAGCTTGAGCTTATTAATATTGATTTTACTCTTAAACTCTACCCCTTATATATCTATTAAAAGGGATATACACAATTTTCCCCTTTGTATACTATTTTGTCTAGCATGACCTACTTGGGTTCTTATTTTCAACATAAAAGTTCACTGGCACATTATAGTATGATACTAACTCTCCTTTCTCAATTCATGGCATGTAAATCTTGTTTCATTCATTTATTTCCTACTTTCTGATGCAATAATTCTTACAATCTAAGCTCGTGTAGGGCACTTCATTTTCTCTTTCATACATTCATTCCTTTGGCTGCCTCATAAGAGTCTTAATATCCTCTTTTGGTTTCATTTTGCACTTGTTTCTAGAATGAGGTTCCTCTAGCGCTAATCATTATGTATAAGAGCATCTACCTAAGTTTTTGCATTAGTATCTTTCTTGTCAATGGCAATATTCTTAGGGTTAGTCTTGCTTGTGCTAGGATTAGACTTATGTTCCTCCTCCATATAGGGTTAGCTTTACTCTAACTAGAGTCAAGTTAAAGTATTCTTTCACTTTTTGACACACTAATGACAACTTACAAAGCGTCTCAATTAAACTCATATCACTCGGTATCTCCATAAGGATGGATTTTCCCCTTTGCAAAATCTAGTTAGGGCCATCCACTCAACAATTTCCATGATTATTACAATGACTTACTAGCCAAGTTGTTCACCCCCTTCCTAAAATTGAACATATATTACTCTAGTAGGTATTTTCGATATATCCTAACTTCCCATATATATATCTAAGGCAGTTGACCATATACAGACCCTTTATGTCACCTGCATTTAAGGTCTATTTTAAAATGCTCTTATCTCTAAATTTTCTCAAACTAAAACATACCCCTTTTCTATTCAATCAACAAACCACCCCTTTTATGGGACCCTTCTGTATGTAAAAAATGTGTAAAACTAGTATTTTAAAAATATCTTCTTTTGAACGAACATTATATGCTTATATATTTATGAGTGGCTCCCTTTCCCACCCACCCCCCCTACCCCCTCCCATGAGATATATATGACATTTCACATGATAGTTGTGTAGCAGGTGTTACCCTCCACACAACTCATAAAACTAAGTCTTAAGGGGCCTCCCTCCCCAAGCTTTCTAGCTCCCATCAAGTTTTGATAATGCTTTAGTTCACATATATTTTAATTTGAAGATATTTTTCTATGATCATGTTAGTGTTGTGTGTATGATATCCTTGACTTCTTCCTAAGGCTTGATGCTAAAGACTTATACTTAGCTACCTTAGTAGCTACCCCCACATTGGGTTTCACAATTTGGAAAGGGGTAGTGGTATGTACATCTCACTAACTCCCTATAAACACTTATCTCTTACTTGTGGATGGCATTGATATTGACTAGATACATTAGTCATCTCAAGAGTATATAATTGTGAGCCCTTGCATTTGTCCATGGAGCTGTTAGGTAATAATTGTAGCCGATTTAACATCTCAACACTATATTTGGTATTTCTCCAAGGATTGAGAAGCTTTGGCCTCTTTCCAAATACGCCACTTGAATCATTGCCTCAACACCTCAACAATACTTATAATGAATTATAATATTTCAACACCTTATTGGTGGATATTACTCCAAGGATTGAGAAGGTTTGTCCTCTTTCTGCATAAGCCACCTAAACCATTGATTCAATATCTAAACAATTGAATATTTTATGAGTCCTTTTAGCACATGCGATCCCAATTCTATTAAATTCTCGCTTGTATCTGAGAGATGAAAGGGAAAAACCCACCTCCAACTTAATAGAAGAGGAGAGGATCATTGGTACAATGAAATACTAGTGGTAGAGTCAAATTATCACCAACATTGGATTTAAATAAGTTACTCAACACTCAAATTTCTTGTGAGAAAAGCTACCTCTAAAGGCTTAGGGCATTGATTCAAAGTATTGCTCGTATGTGAGAGATGAAAGGGAAAAACCAACCTCCAACTTGACAGAAGAGGAGAAAGGATCGCTATGAGAGTCAAGCATTAGTGATGGAGTGAAATTATCACCAACATCAAATTTAAATAAGTTAATCAACACTCAAATGTCTTGTGAGAAAAGCTACCTCTAAAAGCTTAGGGTATTGATTCAGAGTACACTTAAAAAAAATTGTCTTCCATAGCTTAGTACTCAAGAGAAACATAGTTTGAATGTTTTTAGATCATGATAACATTCTTCAAATTACTTTCAATTAGAGCAACGCCCTATTCATGCAATGAATTCTTATTAAATAAAATTTCCATAACAAAGCTAAAGAAGCCAATATGTGTATGAAAATCAAACCTTAAAAGAGGTGTAGACTTATTCATTTTCTCTTTACAAGCCTTTCAATGGAGAAAAAAACATGTAAGGAAGAACAATAATTCTAATATAGAAACCCTAAAAGTCATTTGTAGTAGTATAGCTTCAAAACTGAATTCTCCTTTCCATACCCATGTAGCTAAGAAAGACAATTCTTGTGACGAATTTCAATGTTGTAACTTCTTGAACTTCAAAATACCCACTAAGAAGACATCAAGCACACAAGGAACAAAAGACCAAAAAATAACGTAAACACAAGGCTTGCATATGACTTCCACTTTGAAAAATATATTATATTTCTTCAATTCTTGATGAAGCTTGCCTAGAAACTTGCCAAAGCGGGAATCATAAGCAAAAACTAAGTCACCTTCCTTGAACTCCTTCTGCTTGATGAAGCTGTCATGATAGACCTTTCTGCTAGCTTGTGTGGCTTCCATGCACTATAGGGCCATCCTTCGGATCTCATCAAGACACTCCAAGTGCAATAGACGACGTTGCAAGGACTCGGCATCTCCCAAGCATTCATTGATGGCCACACATAGAGAGGGTAGCTCGAGTTCAATAGGAAAGATGGCTTCTATTCCATACACCAACTGGAAGGGGGTTTGTCCTGTAGCTGCCTTATGGGAGATTCTTTACACCTAGTGGGCCTTTGTAAGTCGATCATCCCAATCACGTGGGTGTGCAGCAATTGTCTATGTCAGGATCAAGCAGAGGATGTGATTGGTGACTTTAACTTGGCTATTGTCTCTAGGGTAATAGGGGGTGGACTTGCGATGGCGGATCTTATATAGTTTTGTCAATTCTTCCATGATTTTATTAAGAAAGTGGGTACCTCTATCACTTGCAAGCTCTAGGGGACTGCCAAAATGGGTGATGATATTCTCGTCCAGGAACAAGGCCATGCTATTACCATCGTTCTGCTTCAGAGCTCTAGCTTCACACCACTTAGTGACATAATCCATACATACCAGGATGTATCTATTCTGCTTCCGTCTAGTGGGGGGATCGATTAGACCCACAAAGTCGATGCCCCACTTCTCGAATGGTTTCAAGGGAAGGATAGGTTCTAGTGGCATGGCACTGGTCTTGGTGGGTTTCCCCATCTATTAACAAGCATCACATCGCTTGTAGTAGTCATAGGCATCCTTATGGAGGGTCGGCCACTAGTATCCTACTAATAGAGCCTTTCTGGCTATTGCTTCTCCTACAAAGTGGCCTCCACATGGCTCGTCATGGCAAGCCTTCAGAATAATCCCGATCTCGTCTCCTATAGTACATCTTCTGAGCACTTCATCTTTGCCTTTCTTGTACACTACGCCGCCTAACAGGGTGTAGGGGACTGATTCTAACAGAAGCTTCTTCCTGTCCCGACTAGAGATGCCAGGAGGATACTGTTGGGTTGCTAGTAGGTTGGCGATGTTTGCATACCAGGGGGTTACAATGTCGACTAGAAAGAATGACACATTTGGGAGGTCTGGATCATCTTGGTCCTCTTCTGCATTCTGTGGTCTACATGATAGATGATCCGCCCCCCAAAACATGGAAAGGACCAAGTTTGGTGATTACCTCAAAGTCAAACTCCTGGAATAGAAGGAGCCATCTCATCATTCTTCCCTTCACATCGGACTTGTTCATCAGGAAGGATAGGGCCTCATGATTCACATAAAATTTGAAGTGAGTTGACAGCAGGTAGTGGCGAAAGTTCTCTAAGGTAGACACCATTGTCAAACACTCCAGCTCTGTCACTGTATAGTTAAGCTCTCTATCAGTGACTTTTTGGCTTGCATAGTAGATGGACTGATCCAACTTCGAGGAGCCTTTCTGGCACAAGACTGCGCCTAAGCCTTCAATTGATGCATTAGTGTGCACATGGAACTTCTTCGTCCAATTAGGAGGTTGTAGGATAGGTGCCTCAACTAGGCATTGTTTCAGAGTGTTGAAGGCGTGATCACAATCCTCTATCCAAATGAACTCTGCATCCTTCCTTAGAAGCTTATGCAAGGGGGATGCCTTCATTGAAAAATGGGCTATGAACCTTCTGTAGTAGCCCACATGGCCTAGAGATTCTCTCAACTGTTTGAGGTTAGTTGGTGTCGTCAAGACTGCAATCTTCTCAATCTTTGCAGGGTCTGTTGATATCCCTTGTGCAGGGACAATGTGGGCCAACATGACTCCAGAAGAGACTCCAAATATGCATTTGTCGAGGTTGAGGGAGATCCCATACTCCCGGCATCGATCACAACATTGCTCTAAATGTCCCCAATGTTTAAGGATCAAACTATAAACACAGAAATCATCCAAGTATACCTCAATGAAGTCGTGCAAATTATTTTGAAATGTGGCTATCATGACTTGTTGGAAGGTAACAGGAGCATTGCAGAGCCCAAATGACATCACTCTATAGGCATAGGTCTCCCACTCTGTTGTGAAGGTTATCTTGGGCTAATATTCTTCTCCTATCTACACTTGGTTATAACCATTGAATCCATCCAAGAGGGAGTAAAGCTCATGGCCTACCACAGTATCCAACAGTTGGTCAGTGAAAGGGATACGGAAATGATCCTTCTTCATCTTTGAATTCAACTTGCAAAAATCCACACATATTTGTGATTTTCCATTCTTCTTGGGTACGACCACAATGGGTATTTACCGCAGCACAGAGGATCGGAAAATGAAAAAAAAGAAAAGAAGGAAAAGGCGCCTTAACTGGCAACTAGACCCTAGGAAAAATTAAATGCACGGGCACGACCCTCAAGAAGTCTTAGAGTCGCCCAAGGAGAGTAAAAGAATAAAAACGCACCATTAAGTGCGAAAACACTTCCAAAACCTTGTAACAGAGAGCCATGCTCACTTCTGTGCAAATTGTATGGATTAGGGGGGGATAGGATAGATTAGAATGGTGGGAAATGAGAAATGGGCCTAGGCTAATGGCCGGCCATGTAAAAAAGGGGGATGACCGCCCATGAAAAGTAGGGCATGTATATAAAGTTGAAAAGTGAATGGGAAGCTCATTCTTATGTGTGGCCAAAGCTTCTTCTTCTTCTTCTCTTGGTTCTTGCCTTCTTGCTTGTGCTTGAGAGAGGGATTGAGAGGTGTGAGGGAGTGAGGAAGTGATTGTGTGAGAGTGAGGGATCTTGGAGAAGAAGCTCTCCATCTTCTCTCTTCATCTTCCCCTCCTCTCTTCTCTTCTCTTGTCTTGCGCGTGGCTATGGAGGATGAAGCTCATGGGAGAGGGATTGAGATTGCTTGAGCTTGCCTCAAGGATCTTGGAGCTACCGGTGTGCAAGAAAGAGGAGGGTACTCGATCGAGCATCAAGGTAAGCTCACTACACTTGTAAGGTAGGCATCGCACGTCGGCTATGTGAGAGGTAGCCATGGCCGCTCGGTTCGAAACACTTGAGCAATAAGTGGTCCGTAGGTGTCAGGGTAGAGCTTGAAGCTCCCCTCCATTTTGGTTCCATTGCCGGGACAGACGGAATCGAGCCTTGAGCGCTGCGCGCATCAAAACGAGCATAGAAGTAGGGTTTGCAGCCTGAATCCGTGCTCGAGATAACTAGGAGATTTAGGAGGGTTTAATCCATGAAACAAGTAAGTATTTGGGTTTGTTGGAAGCATTAGATTAGGACTACCATTCTGCATTTCTGTTTTGCATGTTAGCTGCACTAGATTAAGGTTAGATTAGGGTAAGAAAAGAGAAAACAGAGGTTTTGGCCATTGCTGGAAACAGGGAAACAGGGGACCAGATTCAAGTTTCTGGGTGAAATAGGGAAAGGGAACTGGCTGTAAGGTTTTGCAGTGCTGGGAAAGGATCTTAAGAGTCTTAGGAGGCTAGGACAAACCTCATTTCTTTGGTTAGCCTTGTGTGAGAGAGAGAGAGAGAGAGTTTCTGGTTCACAGGAAGAGGAAACGCTACCACGATTCTAGGTGCCATCGATTCGTGCTGCTCCAGATGAGTCTAATGCTTTTCAATAGTGCTCTAATCAGATATGGAAAGCCTGTAGTGATTGTGTGCAGCAGACATTAAGAGGGATCCAAGCACGTCGGAATCACGCCCGCCGCCGACACAGTCCGACCAACTCGCAGTGGTCCGATTACCAGAATCGGACTGTCCGACTGAGAGAGTCGGACCATCCATGTTCGATTCCCAAAATCAGACACCCCGATCGGCATGCCACGTGGCACTCGGACTGCCCATTAGAGTCGGACCATTGTAGTCGGACCATCGTAGTTTTCTTCCATTTAGACTCGGACCAGTCCATAATCGGACCACTTTGAAAATAGGACCACCCTCCTGGTCCGATTCCTAGAATCGGACCACCAGGGTCGGACGAGTCTCAGAATCGGACTAACCCCATCCGACTACTAGAGTTCGACCAGACCTGTCCGATTGCAAGAATCAGACCTTCCGACTCCTAGAGTCGGACCAACTCTGTCCGATTCCCAGAATCAAACCATCCTGCCAGAAGGAAAAGATAAGGACCTTTTGCTGGCCTTGCCACAGACCTGACCCCAGGACGCAACCCTGAACACCCGCAAGACCCAGTTCGACCATTAGAACCTCAGAGACCAATCGAAATTAGGGTAGAATAGAAAACGCAGCATAGACCCGCAAGAAGACCATAGAATAGCTGGGAACCGAGTTGAGAACTCAAATTAGGCAGGGAATGTGGATGGAAACAAGGTGGAGTTTGCATTAAACGCTTTTTGCATCGGCACTTCACTCTTGTGCCCCACTAAGTCTGCACAGCAAGAAAAGAGAAAATCTTGTTTTCACACCAAGCACCACGAAAGCACTAAGCACAATGTGTGAATAAGGATCGCAGCTGCTTTCGAATAACAAGGAACACACCAGGATATCTAATAACATTAAGGAACCCACTAGTAGGAGAAGACCCCAAGACTTAGACAGGTGCCTGACTGCCCTACTAGTAGTACCTGGAGAAGACACGAAGACACAGGAAGCAACAAGATAGAGGAGTGGAAGCTGCTGGAGCTGATTGGATTCATTGACAAGCTCGTGGAGCTAGAAGCAGAAACAATGTTGGGATCAAGGGGTGAACAAGGGAAAGACCAATTAAACTTAGGAGAATTTCCAACCTCGGTCCACGAATTGGTCCACGACTACGATCTACTCACCAGGACCGTGATCCAAGGCAGACCTGTAGAGGAAGTGATAACTAACCTGGAAGAAGAGAGAAGAGCTATTAACAGAGCGCTGGAAGGCATAATTGCCTACAACCATGAGCAAAGGGCTAGAAGGCTGTAGCAAGACGTAGATATGTACGAGGCTAGACGCGTGCTAGACCTAGCTGGGGCGGCCAAGTCCAGACCGAACGTAGCGAGGGCAGAGGCTAGCATGACATTGAGTGAACTAGAGGCAAAGCGACTCATGGACAATACATCTGTGGAACAGAGTGTTACTGCCCTAGCCACTGCGCTACTGTCAGGATTGGGAGTCACGCAAGGGGCTAAAGGGCAGGCTAGAATCCCCATAGTAGCAAAACAACTAGCTCGATAGGAACCTAGCAATGACCCGTACAGCCTCATGGAGCAGTTAGAGCAAGTATGTGAGGCGAACGGTCTTATTGACCCTGCGCAATGAGCTCAAGCCTTCGGCCTATGCTTGGGTGACAAGGGGAGGACCTAGTATTCTAGTCTGGATGATGCAGAACGTACAAACTTTGCTCACCTTAAGGGCCTCTTCATCAAGAGGTTTTTGAAGGCAAGGTATTCAAATAAAATCATTGTTAGGTTGATGAATATCAGTCAAAGGGAGAAGGAGGGCGTTAGGGATTACGTCACTCAGCTGCGCAACCTCTACAAGAGAATCCCTGCCAATGAGCGGCCTACCGAGAGGGCAATGTCTACAATGTTCATGAATGGGATTCAGAGTGAGGAGCTCTACAAGGCTTTGGCCAGTAACTCCACCTTACAACGAGACGTGCTAGCTCGAGTCTTCGAGGAGGCAATACGCGTAGATGATCAACTCAGGGAACGTAGCATGAGGACTACCAACCCAGATAGTGCGAGCCAGAGGGACCCTGAGAGATCAACCACTTTGGGGGAAAAAGAAACTGCTAGCGTGCAGGATAAGGGAAAGAGTGTAGACCACGACCAAGGGATGGCAGAGATGAGAATGGAGATTGCACGGTTGCAAGAGCTCGTGAGAAAGCCTGTGAGATTGCATGTACAATATGTGTACTGTGGCGGCAATCACCTCCCAGTTGAGTGCCAAGATCCTAGATCTCCGTCGTGCTCATATTGTGGTAGATTTGGGCATGATGCAATGCATTGCAGAATGCTGAGGAGATTCCCATACACGCAGCAGCACAACCCTCCATACTTAGGTAATAGGCCACCTAATTTCTTTGGCAGGGCAGCCCAATTAGCTCTTCCAGCACTGACTGACTCAAGACCTGCCACACCTAGGCTGGAGATGAACCCAATCGGTATACCCAGGCCACAAGGGCCTTTTGTGACTCACCCATCTAGCGATGCTCCTGTTCACTTTGTGGAGGAGCCTAATGAGGAAGAGACATATGTCAATCTGTACATATCCTATGACAAGGAGGGCAACCCAGTCGTGATGGACTATCAGCCAGTGCCGGTGATGGCTTTAGGAAGAGGAAGAGGTAGAGGATTTGGAGGGCCCAGCCAAGATCCAGTCACATGCTAGACTTGGGGCCACCCAGGCCACATTTCATCACGCTGCCCAGAGCAAGAACAAGCTTACAAGGACAAATCGGATCTCCGATGTGCAGAGTGTGGAATCACACATCTGTTTCCTGACTCTCCTAGGGGAAAGCCATCAACCAGCTCTGCCAACATGCCATCCTTGCCTTTGGGGCTCTTTGGAGTGGAAACTTTTGGTAGTGAGGATACGCCCATCCCACTACATGCTATGATGCGAGCTCAAACGAAACAAGCAGGCATCTCCTTGCGAGGGTCAAGTAACCTTGATGCAACCTCAATGGGGAAGAAAAGCCGAAGGAGACGGAAAAACAGAACCGATGCAAAGATAACCCTTAAAACCGAGGAAACGACTACGCTAGTAACGGGAAAGAAGGTCACAGACACATAGGCAGAGACCTCAGCTCCTAAGACAACTGAGCTAGGGAGTGCCAAGGTAGGGGAATATCCCTACCCTAAACAGCAACTCGAGGCTATAGCCAAGGTCAAGGAGTGGGTCAAGGATGCCCAAAAGCACCTCAAGGATGCCGAACCTATATTGGAAGATCCTATGGACGACTTGTCCAGTGTGAGCACACCAGTATCACCCTCAAAACCACAGGCTGTGAGTATACCTGCACCACTGGGAGCGACTCAGCAGCAAGGCCAGGGGAAAACTTACCAGGGCAGACAGAACACATGGCCTAGAACTGCTAGCCTCAGAGGAAGACAAGGGTCCAATAACCTCCTCACAACCTTGTTGTCCACTCCAGTAACTCTAAGCTTGGAGGATCTGCTTAGGCAAAATCATTCCTTGTGGCAGGAGTTAAAAGACTTGATCGAGGGACGCACAGGACTTGCGGGTTCTGATCCGCAAGATCATGATGCAGTTACACGGATCCCAAGTCTAACTCTACACTCAAATCCTAAGTCTTTGCACATCAATACTTTTTGGGAAGGCACTGAAATGCACCAGTTTTGCTCATCCTAGCCTTAGGAGACATGACTCAAAAAGGGATTGTAGACACAGGCACCGGTGTTAGTGTGCTAAACCATGCAGTCCTAGAGGCATGGGGAAACCCTCCTCTAGAGACTACTAGATTTAATGTCGTGCTAGCAAACGGAATGAGGGTAAGACCATTTGGGGTCTTAAAGAATTGGCCGGTAAAGATTGCCGGTGTGCAGTTTTCGGTAAACTTCATTGTCATGAAGGGAATGGATTACGACATACTATTAGGCCGACCTTGGATGAGGAATGCACATGTCATAGAGGACTGGGGCAATGGGTTGGTTTTCCTAGGGAATAGAACTAGTGCAGTGAGGGTAGAAATGGACACTTGAACGACGACACCTGTTCACCTAGCTACCATCTCGGCTATGCTAAAAGGCAATACTCAAACGACCAAACCCTATGGATCGCTTGCTAGATATATTCCTTGCCCTGAGGATGAGAGGGATTGGATGCACATTTTGGCAACCATTGACCTACCATTCTCGGATGAGGAAGAACCACATCAGCAGGCTGTTAAAGCCGCAACCATGCCAACTGAGGAGCCAGTTGTGCCACTTTGCATGATGGCAGGAAGCTCACTCAACGTGGGCAAACCGGCCTTGTCCCACATCCCCAACAACAAATTAGAGCTTCAGGAAATAGTAGAGTATCTGACAATAAATTGGACAGCAATTTGGATGCTAACCTAAAACCTCTATGTGACCTTTTAGCTAAACCAGAATAGAAATGGACCAAGGTCCACAACCTGAACTTGTTATATAACTAGGATTTAGTTACTAATGACAAGGAGATTAAAGAGGGAAGCTTAGGGGAGGATGAGCAGTCATAAGGACAAGACCCGGATGATGAGGAGTATGAGGACTGTTACTCTATGGGAGAAGAGAGTGAAGAAGAGATAGACACAATAGAGTATGACACGGAGGGAAAAGCGATAGAACAAATCAGGGCACACTCGAGGCCTAGGAAAGAAGGGATCAGTCAGAATGAAAAAGGAGTCATGTGAATGGAGTGTGACAGATCCTGACTAGAACACATAGGAGCCGTGGATTACGAGCAAGCCGGAGTAGCACAACCATGGGTAATCCCAGTGCTCAAGATAGATGCACCTACGGAACTACGACCCCCTGGGGAAACACCTTCCTCAAGTGAGGGATGCAAGTTTAACTCAGAGTCGGAAGTTAGCTCTAAGAGTGATCCCAAGATACCGCAACCCTCTAAGGTCAAACTCACCAAGGGAGACTTGCCAGTCCACCTGAGGCGCAGGAGGCTAAAAGAGGAGGCCAGAAAGCAAGCAAGGGACTCAAAAGCAGAAAGGCAGAAGAAACCACAGGATCTACCCAAACGGTTTACAAAATTTAAAAAGGGTGACAGAGTGGTGATTCTGTTAGGTGCAAAAAGGCAAGGTCAGACCAGTGAACCGATCAAGGGACCCGCCAAAGTCAAAGAGGTTAACTTGGCTGGGGAGGGTGAAAAACCAAGACCGGTGTTCGTTGCAAATGACTTGGCGGAGGATGAAGAGACGAAACTCGTTGCGCTCTTGCAAGAGTACATTGACGTATTTTCCTGGACATTGGACAAACTTAAGGGAGTCAACCCTAGGGTCGTGACTCATAATATCCCAATGATCCCAGATGCAGTTCCAACGAAACAACGACCTTACCCCATGAATCCCAAGCACGCCCATGCAGTAAAAGAGGAGATTGATAAACTCATGAGGGCAGGTTTCATATATGAGATCGAGCACACGGACTAGGTATCACCTATTGTGACTGTCATGAAAAAAAATGGAAAAATTCGAGTGTGCGTGAACTACAAAAAAGTGAATGCCGCTACGAAGAGGGATAACTATCCTTTACCTTACATCGAGCACATGCTTGAGAGGGTAGCAAGAAAGGAAGCCTACAGTTTTTTGGATGGTTTCTCGGGCTACAATCAAGTGCAAGTGCACCCCGACGACAAGCACAAGACTGCCTTTGCCAGGGAATGGGGCGTTTCGCCTACATTGTCATGCATTTTGGGCTAATGAACGCACCTGCAACTTTCCAATGCCTAAGGTGCACTATCTTTAAGGACATGCTTAGGCGCAAACTGGAAGTGTTCGTGGAAGACCTATGTTTACACTCTAGTTGGGCCGAACACTTGGAGAAATTGAGAGTTGTCTTTGAAAGGTGTAAGCTGTACCACCTCTCATTGAACCCCTTAAAGTGCCAGTTCTAGGTAAAACGCGGATGCATCTTAGGGCACGTAGTGTCAAAGAACGGCATTGCCACTGACTTTTCTAAAGTCTGAGTCATTGTGGATTTACCACCACCCGATAACTACTAGGGGGTTCAGTGCTTCTTAGGATACACTGGATATTATCGACGTTTTGTACTAAATTACACACTAATTGCTAGACCATTGTATAAGCTGTTGATAGTGTTCGAGTGGACCGAGGAATGCCAGCGCGCATATGAGGAGTTGAAAAAGGCTCTCACAACTGCACCAATCTTACGAGCCCCAGACTGGAACATAACGTTTCATGTGCACATAGACGCCTCTAAGTTCACTATTGGAGCCGTGCTATGCCAGCCTCGTGAACATAACTTGGATTACCCGGTGAGTTTTGCCAGCAGGCAGCTCATAGAGACTGAGATGAACTGTTCCACAACAGAAAGAGAGGGGTTGGCCATGGTATTTGCGGTAAAGAAATTTAGGCATTACCTTTTGGCCACTCCCTTTGTCTTCTTTGTTGACCATCAAGCCTTGTTGTATCTTGTGAACAAGCCTTGCGCTACGGGGCGCATAGCTAGATGGCTACTACTCTTATTGGAGTTTGACTTCTCTGTGGTTGTATGTAAAGGAAAGCAGCATTACATGGCTGACCACATGTCCCGCATACCCACAGGAGAAGCTGCTGGACAAGGCGTGCCTGACGATTTGCCGGATGCCCATCTCTTTAACCTATCCAGTGAGAGAATTATTTAAAGCTGATCTGATGCCGTATTGGGCCGATGACATAGTGCAAGTACTAGAACATGGACTACCTGAGCGACCCATTGAGAAGGGCAGGCTGAAAAGACTTATCTTGAAAATTCAGTCATACCAACTCATAGAGCTGGTCAACTCTACAGGTTGGGACAAGACAGTTTATTGTGCAGGTGCGTGTGTGAGCACAAGATGCACAATGCATTGAACAAAGAACATGGAGGAATCGTTGGAGGACACTTTAGCGAGTACACGACAGCCCAAAAAGTGCTACAATCCCAGCTATGGTGGCCCACCCTCTTCCGCGATGCAGCTAAATTCGTAAAGCACTGCGATGAGTGCCAAAGGACCAAAGTCCTTGTGCAAAAGGACAAGATGGAGTTGACCCCTGTCATAGCCCGACAACCCTTTGAAAAATGGGGCATCGATTTTATTGGACCTATCAGTCATGCGGCACAATATTCCCAAGCTCACTACATCATAGTGGCAATCGACTATCTAACAAAGTGGGCAGAGGCATGAGCCACGAGGAAGAATGATGCTAAGACCACTGCAAAGTTCTTGTGGGAGCAGGTCATTTCGCGGTTTGGCTGCCCAATCGAACTTGTAAGCGACCAAGGCACGCACTTCATTAATGAAGTGATCGCCCACCTGCTCTCTACCTTTCTAATAATGCATCAGAAGTCCTCTTTCTATTCCCCTCAGGCTAATGGCCAAGCCGAATCCACAAATAAAATCCTAGTCAATGTGCTTACAAAGGTCGTGTCCACTTCAAGAAGTGACTGGGACAACAAGCTAATGGCGGCCTTGTGGGCCTATCGCATAGCTTATAAAACGGCAGTAGGATAAACACCTTTTAGGCTGACGTATGGAACTGAAGCCATTCTGCCCTTAGAATTTTTAATCCCTAGCTTAAGACTAGCAATCCAGGAGTGTTGGGAGAGAAGAGAGGCTTGGACGGCCTGCTTAGTGGAGCTAGAATGCCTAACGAAGATCCGACTCCTCACCACTCACTCTCTGATTTGTGAGAAGGCTCGACGAAAGATGTGGTTTGACAAGCGTGTCAAACAGCGAGACTTTGAACAAGGGGACCTTGTTCTACTGTACACTGTAAAAGGACATAAACAGAAGATGAAGTTTCGAGGGCTAGGGCCTTTCAGGGTATACATGATTGGTAGGACAGGGAATGTTGAATTGGAGACGCTTGAAGGCAACGGAATAGGCTTTTTTAATGGCAGCCGCATGAAGAAGTACTATCCTCCTTCCCATCCATTACATGAGCCACCCATGCTAGAACCCCCAATGAATGTCTACATGGCTACTATAACTGACCTTAAAGATCCGGACGAAGAAGCAGTGGCATCGGCGTACTTGTGAATCATAGTCACAGTAGGACTGACGCATTCTTTTGAGGCCTTGATTGATGATGTTGCCGACTATAACATCTTGACGCATGACCATTGGACACGCATTGGTCAGCCAAAACTACAGCCCACTAACACCAAACTCACCCCGTTTGGGGATACTGCTTATTCACTCCTAGGGAAGTCCAAGGTGGTCGTTTCCATCCAGTCTGAAAGTTTACCAGCTTTCTTCCATGTGTTGCTTGACACTAAAGGAGTCGGTAATGTGTCACTATTGGGTCGCACTTTCAAGAAGCAAACAAACTGTAATGTGGATTACAACCTAAATCCCATACATCTTGCTATCGGCAATGTGCGTATAGTGACGACTTTCAGCAAGGGCTGTCTTGATTCCTCCACCATTATGAAGCCATCGGTAGAAACCCCTACCACCACGCTTCAGCCCGAGTCTAAACGGAACAAAACTATAGCCTCGTGCCAGGCTCTTGACCCCAGGCCCAAACCCACTAAGAGCGCTCACAAGGCCAAAGAGTCCAAGTTTCTATGGGTACCCAGGAAACCCCCACAAAGCCTCTTCTAGTGGTGGAATCCTCATGGCGCGATTATATTGCTCCTCCGTGATGAGTCCCTCCTCGTAGAAATGCTGCCAAGTGGACACCCGGTTATGACCTGGATGGTAGCCTACCTCTCTAGGAGTAGACATCCTACCAACAATATGGAACTACAAAACAATTTGAACATACAACTAAAACACATTAAATAATAAAGTGAAACAAATTACAAAATTTAATTTTAAAAAAGAAATCAAATAATACTTACAAACTCAATCTCCCATGATTCCCTGCCACCCGATCCGTAATGCGACGATCCCATGGTTTCCATCTGGATACGTCGCGCCTCTGCATGCTAGCGGCTTGTCATTTTCTCCGTTGCTCTCTTCTTGGCCTCTTTCCACTCCTTGCGGTGGCAATTGGGTGGTTGGCCATATCCAGGGTGCCCCTGCTCTTGTCTCCGCAATGACTCCTTGGCGTGCATCATAAGGTGAGACCTCTTGTTATGAAGTGCGTCTCTCACCTTTGACCGTCCCCAATCATCTGAGAATCGTGAATTCTCAGGATTAGGGTACCTTTTATGTACTACCCGCAGTACCTCTTGCCACAAACCATTTTTTTGGTGCTTGAAGGGAATCATGCAATCTTTGTATGTGCCATGCACGACACTCCTCAAGTAAGCTATCACTTCCCTCCCCTCAAAGTCATGCAAGATACCACCAACATCAATGATAGAGTAGTACACTTGTGGAGGCTCACCTCTCTCATTTTTCGGTGAGGGTGATCGAGAGCCACCACCCAAGAAACCCCCACAAAGCCCTCGACCTCCTCGTCCTCCTGCACCACTCTCCCTCCTCCCTCGACGTGCACTACCCTCTACCTCACTCGATACACGTGCCTCTGCAGATGTACGTGCTTCGGCCGATCCATGTACCTCAGCTGATCCCTGTGTAGGCAAAGATATGATAGGTGTCCCAAACATCACACTGAAAACCTCATCTGGAGTGGGAGGGCGACCAAGATAATTGGTCATCTCCCCCATGAATTGCTCCTTGTTGAATGGGGTGCTGGAGGATCCAGGATTCCACATCTACACAAGAAAAATCATATTACCCTGTGTAGATAATACATATTACATACAACATCTATACCTGCATCTCTGTGAGCATTTGCCAGTGCGTGTATCCTCGCATGTACATTGCAGAGCACATGCGCCTGCACACGCGCTCAAAGGCGCGCCCCCAGAGAAACGTTTTCCGCGTCTATATCTGCATCTACACTGAGATATAGACGCGCTATCAGACGCGCTTGGTCGGCTGATTTTAGCAGATGATCGTCATTATTGATTTACAAAATGCAATACATAATGAAATCACAAATCCTAAATACACAGACAAAGCAGAGAGAGGAAGATAGAAAGAAAGAGAGAGAGAGAGAGAGAGACTCACCTTGGGTGTTTGGTGTGGCGGGTGGTGGCACTTCTTCCTTCTCCTTCTTCCTCTCCTTGGTAAGTTACCCTCCCTTGATGCTTGCTTCCTTGCTTGCTACTTCTTCTTGTTCTCCTCTCTCTTATTCTCTCTTTCTTCCTCTCCTTGGCTTTTCTTTTTCCCTTCTTGTGTGTTTGAAATGAAAGAAGAGGTGAGTCATGAGGAGGTGAGGCATGAAGAGACTGCATGTCGGCTAAACTCAAGCTTCAGAACCGCAAAAAACGTAGGAAAGGAAAGGCGCAGTTTGAAAAGAAATGATTTAAGTATGATTTGAATTTTGACGTGTGTGTCTATTTTTGCATGTATAAGCACATCTATTTGCACGGATATATAGACGCAAAAGTCGCGTCTATTTACACGCACGTTTAGACGCGCCTATAGATGCTGTGATAGATGCGCCCGACTTTACGCGTCTATGCCTCGTTTTTGTTGTAGTGGCAGTGAGTCCCTGGCCCGTGTCATGAGGTGGGATCTTTTGTTGTGAAGCATATCCGTCACTTTTGTGCATCCCCAATCATTCGAGAATTGCTGACCCTCAGGATTTAGGTACCTCCTATGGACTACCGTCAACACCTCCTGCCACAATCCGCTTTTCTGATTTTTGAAGGCAATGAAACAATCTTTATACGTCGCATGCACGACGCTCCTCATGTACGCCACTACATCCCTTCCTTCATCATCATGAAATATGCCACCACCATCTGTAACTCTATAGTATTGACGTACAACCTCCTCTACGTGATCTACTAGTGAGGGTAATCGCTCGCCACTTCCTAGGCAACCCCCACACAAGCCTCGTCCTCCCCCTTGACTCTCCCTCCTCCCTCTCTGTCGACTACCCTCTGCCTCACTTGACACACGAGCTTCTGCAGATGCACGTGCTTTTGCAGATGCTTGTGTTTCAACCGATGCATGTGGAGCACGTGGAGTACCTGCATATGGAGTACCTGCATGTGGAGTACCTGCATGTGGAGTTTGGGAAGTAGTGCCAGGCAAAGACGTCAGAGACATCCCAGACATGACACTGAACACCTCGTCCGCTGTGGGAGAGCGGCCAAGGTGTCTGGTCATCTCTCCCATGAAGTCTTCCCTACTAGGAAAACCTCCAAAAAATGCATTAACCCCCTGCCATAGGAGGCCAATGTATCATTCATGCGATCCAAATCCAGGTCATTGCTAGATGAACCAGGATACGACATCTGCAAAAAAAACATAGGAAAAAGATAGATTTATTTGCATACAAAAAATCATATATTACCTACATTTTCAAAGAGCTTTCTTTAGACATTGAGCACAAAACTTAAGTGCTAATGCTTCTCATAAACAAGAAAACTGATAAACACAAACATGGGATTGGTCACATTCATCATTGTAAAAATATATTGTTTACTATTAGAACTGGGAGACCTGGCGCATGTATCCCCGCGTCTAAGTTGCAGGTTAGACGCGCCCTCAGATGCGCCAGGTGTCCCAGTTCTGTCCAACGCGTGGCCGCGCTTCAAAGTCAACCTTCTGTCCAACGCGTCTATCTTTGCATCTAAGATGCAGCACAAACGCGCTGTCAGACGCACATTCCAGGTCAATGCGCGTGTATAATCGCGTGTAGACTGCAGGTCAACCTTCTGTCCACCGCGTGTATCATCGCGTGTAGACTGCACAGCACACGCGCTCTAAGATGCGCCCTCAGATGCTATGAGAGGAAACATTTTTCGCTTCTCTATCTACGTCTACACTGAAATGTAGATGCGCTATCAGACACGCTCTAAGTCACGCCCTCAAATGCTATGAGAGGAAACATTTTTCGCGTCTATATTTGCGTCTACAGTGAAATGTAGACGCGCTATCAGACACGCTCGATCGGCTATTTTAGCCCGACGACCGCCCATTGATGATTTACAAAATGCAATACATAATGGAATCACAAATCCTAAATACACAGACAGAGCAGAGAGAGGAAGAGAGAAACAAAGAGAGAGAGAGAGAGAGAGAGAGAGAGAGAGAGAGAGAGAGAGAGAGAGAGACTCACCTTGGGTGTTTGGTGTGGCGGGTGATAGCGTTTCTTCCTTCTCCTTCTTCCTCTCCTTGGTAAGTTACCCTCCCTTGATGCTTGCTTGCTTGTTTGCTACTTCTTCTTGTTCTTCTCTCTCTTGTCCTCTCTTTCTTCCTCTCCTTGGCTTTCCTTTTTCCCTTCTTGTGTGTTTGAAATGAAAGAAGAGGTGAGTCATGAGGAGGTGAGGCATGAAGAGACTAGGTGAGGCATGAAGAGACTGCATGTCGACTAAACTCAAGGTTCAAAACTGCAAAAAACACAGGGAAGGAAAGGTGCAGTTTGAAAAGAAATGATTTAAGTATGGTTTGAATTTTGATGTGTGCATCTATTTTTACATGTATACACGCGTCTATTGTTCAGATAGACACGAGGATAGATGCGAAGATAGACGCGGAAATAGATGTTAATATAGACGCGAGGATAGACACGAATATAGACGCACATTTAGGCTTTATCATAATTTTTTGTTTTTAAGATAAGTTTTAATAGTGAATTCTTATCATAAGTTTTAATGTATTTATGATGATTTTTGTGTATTTGAAATTAAGATCTTATGTAGACATATGAATGACAAATATTTTAATTTAATGTTGTCATGAATTATTAGGTTTAATCATGTCGTCGTCATCACCTAGTGCGATGCATCATCTACTCCGTTGTATGAAGGTTGTACGTACTCCGTTCTTCGTGCATCCCTCGAGATACTTAACTTGAAAACAATTTATGGATGGAGTAATGTCAGTTTGGATGCGTTATTGAAGTAGGCATCAATTCCGTTTTATTTTGAAATCCGAAAGAAATATATGTTGGTGGTTTTTTAACTCACTTTTAAAAATATATGTAGGTTATTATCACAAATTCTTCCAAAAGGAAACAAATTGCCAACTAAGAGAGAGCAAGCAAGACATTACTTGACATCTCTGGGAGACCTTGATTATGTCAAGATCCATGCATGTGTCAATGATTGTGTCTTTTTTCGTGGGATTCATGAGTTCGCACGAGAGTGTCCTGTTTTTGGCGAATCAAGATACGAAATGGAGATGAAGTCAATGGATGTGCCTCGTAAGGTTTTGCGACATTTTCCGATTGTTCCACGTATAAAACTTATGTTCAAGTGTAAGTCTATTGGAAAGCTCATGTCATGGCATGCTAGTCATCATTCAAGTGATGGAAAATGGAGGATCCCTGCAGACACACCGGCATGGCAATATATAGATAATTTGTGGCCCGTTTTCAAGGAAGAGCCAAGAAATTTGAGATTTGGTTTAGGTATGGATGGAATCAATCCATTTGGCATCAAAAGCACATCATAGAGTGTATGGCCAGTGGTATTGGTGAACTATAATATTCCTCCATCCATGGCAATTAAAAAGGGACATGTAATGTTGTCCCTTCTGATTCCTGGAAAGCACAAGGTAAAAAACATGGACATTTACTTAGAGCCTTTGATTGAAAAGTTAGAAATGTTATGGAAAGATATTGAGGTACAAAATACAAGTGCATTTGCATCCTCTAGAGATTTCACATTGAAGGCCATGTTGTTGTGGACCATGCACGACTTTCCAGGATATGGAGAGTGTTCAGGTACATGTATATAACTCTATATTTGAAATTCAAGACTCGAATCAATTGCATTTTATTAATTCACTTGTTTTTTCAGGTTTAACCACGTCAGGATATCATGCATGTCCTATTTGCAGTCCCTCTCTAGTTTCCTCTAGGCCGGCACGTTTAAAGAAGGTTATCTATGACAATCATCATCGATTTCTTCCTATTGACCATCCCAAATATGTTCTCCCTACTAATGGAATGACTCCACAATCTCTAACCATTCGAGATTGGAAGGAGAGATGGATTAATGCCGATAGCCACCCTCCACTCGGCATGAGTCGCTAAGAAGTGCATTTCTCTCGATTGACTTCAAAGTATTTAGCATGATGAATTGTTTACATAATATATTGTTTGGTTGTTAGGTTCTCTATATTTTTTTGTCTTCTGTACTGGACTGAACTCAAGATCAATCACCTAATGGACCCCATGCGCATATTCAAAAATGTTGTATCTACATTATGGGATCACTTGATAGGGGCTCATAATTCAGTTAATATAAGGGAGGATTTACGTAACATTGGTTGCATGAGATGAGCGCGGCCACGCATTGGACCCAGAGAAAAGATTGAGCTACCCCATGCACCTTGGATGTTGTCAAAGAACAAGGAAAAAATAGTGAAGGAACAAATATATAGCTTTCGAACACCCAGAGGATGTATGAGATGTCTCAAGGGAGCCTTCATAAAGAAAAAGAAAAGAGGTGTGGAGAAACTATCTGGTTTGAAGTCCTACGATTGGCACAAAATGATTCAAGTAAGGGTATTTCTAACCATGAATATAGTAATTAGTGGAGTAACTATGTGTAAACTTTGGGGTATGATGACTTTTTCCTCAACTAATCATTTGATCTATGAATATTGTTTACATTCAGTTCGTACTTCCTACTAGCATATCCCATTGTGTATCCAAAGATGTACGTGATATCATTTACAAGGTGGAAGAGCTTGTGAGGTGTGTATACATTGTATTTTTTCATTACATATCTTTGAATTTCTACACAAAAATAAACAAGCACATCATACATCTTGACAGATATGTGAACTCAAAGGAAATTGATCCAAACACATTGCAAGATGCTTGAGTATTATCTGTTGAGGTGGTTTGTTTGGTGGAGAAAATTTTTCTCAATCCATTTTAACTACTCAATTACATTTACTCGTATATTTGATTGATGAGATCGCACTTTGTGGGATAGTTCATGTAAGGTGGACGTTTTTTCTTGAGCGCTTCATGAAAACCTTGAAAGATTTTGTGAGGCAAAAAGCACAGCCTGAGGGACGCATGGCTGAGGGTTGGTTAGTGCAATCATCCCTTGTTTATATCTCTGAATATCTTGCTAAAGTGGATCCCTCTCAACCACAACTATGGAAAGATGATGAAGACTTGAGGATGACCTCTATAGTACCTCAAGGAAAAGGAATGAGTAAAGTGCTAACAAAAGAAGAACTTCGTAAGTTAAATAGTTTTTATGTGCTCAATAGTGATGTAATGAGCAAATGGGTTACACTATATCATGAAGCAAGGGCAAGAAGAAAAAGTGAAAGACAAGAATTTCGTACTAGATATGGACGTAATGTCTCATTTCCAGATCATCTAAATGTGCTCCCACGTCATATTGATATAGATTGGTTACATGAGGAAATGGAGAGAATGGAAAAAGAGGAGGAAATTAATATATCTCAAGAAGAGTGGGAATACGCATGAGGTTGCTTATCAAAGGTGAGACATACTATCAATTAATTTGTTTCTATAAGTTTTATTTTATATAAATAATTGACATGTTTGATCTTTTATCTTTTACTACTAGTGCACATTATTCAATGCACTTTGGTGTGAGGGTAAACATCTTCGAACTCAACGTATAGATGAAAAGAGAAATACCCAAGATTGTGGTATCCTTGCTCACTTCGAGGATGCCAATGGTACCATGGAAGGATATTCTGAAGCTTAACTTCAGACAATTCTTTATATATGTACTGGATGTGAAGTGGTTTAAGGAAGCGGTAACAAATGGTGAGCACTGCACAATCAGAGGTCATCCAAGTGGTTTTGTAATCATTGACTCTACAAAATTTCACCAAAACAAGAATGACACATTAGTACCACCTCAACAATGCGAGCAGGTATATATGCAAAAGCTAATTTTTTTATATGTATACATGTGATACATATACACAATATAATAAGTACTTAAGTTTTTTGCTTTTGTTTTTCAAATACAGGTTGTGTATCATCCAATGGTAAACAATAACCGATGGTGGTATGTCATCCCTATATCTAATCGTTCAAAACCAATATATGGTAATATTACCGACATGGAGATAGCAGATGACAATCCAACAATTAATGATGATGTGCATGATGACACCATAATGGATGATATGCATGATATAGTACAAGATGAACCTCGCGAGGATGTTCAAGGAAACACAGAAGAAGACAATAATGTGATTGTCGATGATATTGATGAAGTTATTGAGCAATATAGCAACACATCTGATAGTGGGATAGACTTATTTGTTTCGTTACCTCTTGGTAACATAGACCTAGAAGTAGATAGTTTAGCAAGGGCTGATCTTATTGAAGATGAGATGGATCATTCACTGTAACATACTTAATTTGCTTATTGATTCAATGTGTATTCCTAATTCTATGGTTTTTATCATGCGCACATGTGCATACTCAAGAATCAATAGTCAAGTTTAAAGCTAAATTGAATTTTCCATAATAAAAAGGAAGTATTTTTTATCATCTTCAAGTACGTAGAGAATTTACGAGATACATTTTGCAATGCTTGCTACTAATTGTAACGTTTCTGTCGCTTGCCGCTAATTACTTATATCAGGCTTGTCAACTGGAGGAACTGCCATTCATTAGAGAGCAATGAAAAAGTAATTATTAACTCTATTTTTTTAATTAAATGATTCAATGTGTATTCTTAATTCTATGGTCTTTATCATGCACACACGTGCATGCTCAAGAATTAATTTCAGGTGGTTAAATAATTATTAACTTTAGTTTTTTAATTATGTGAATTGCAATTTTAGGTGGTTAAATAATTGTGCATCTGCTGGCGCATCTATATTAGCGTCTATTTGCGCGGATATATAGACGTAAAATTCGTGTCTATTTACACACACGTTTACACGCACTTATAGACGCTATGATAGACACGCCCGACTTTGCGCGTCTAACATGCACGTCTATGCCTCGTTTTTGTTGTAGTGATGCACTTAACTCTTAATGTGAACTCTCTTCTCCATCAAGAAGAGATCTTGCGGATCATAAAGGCTCTAGTTTGGACTCCTATATGCAGTCCATTACTTTCTTTATGGGCTGAATCTCTATTCTTCAAGGAATCTCTTGTATGGATCAAGAGGTACGTGCATTTGTGTAGAAGAAAAGAAGGGCAATTTCTTACATAACTATAGCTTGATGAAGTCTCTCCTCCCTACCAAGAAGAGCTCAGTAGATATTAAAAATCTGATTTTAAAACTCTCATATTCAACCCACTACAATCTTTGAGCTGATTCTTGATATTCCAAGTTTTACTCTTATGATTTATGATGAGAATATGCTCTACATACTCTTGTAAATGCCGCATCTAAACACTCTTGCTTTGGAAGGACATTGAAGATACTCTTTGGTAGTTTATTTGTAACATCATGGTTTATTCATGGCTGCCCATAACAGGGAATTAATGAGCTGAAGCTTACTTGTTAACCACTTCCTTTATTTTGGTAGATCATGAATTGTTCTTGATTCATTCTAAACCACGATATTCATGGGCTGAATTTTGTAAACACAGAATCTACCTCAACTCCAAACATTACAAGTACAATAGTATCTTGCTTCCTTTCATTCAAGAGAGGGTTTAAAGTAATCTTTCATAGAATTCTTGCCATAGTTTGGGATTAAATAGCTGAAGCTTTTATGCAGCTACTTAATTCAAGCTACATTGATCTAAGTCATGGAGCTCATGAACTTTTCATGTAAACCCAACTACAGTGATGTATTCATAAACTGAAATAGGCAATCTTATTCTTGATCCTCTATCTTCATTATTAGTTGAAAAGAGAAGGGACTTCAAGATCTTCTTCATGCTTAAGGTGACATAGGCAGCTATACTCATTGGCAAGGAAGGAGAAGACTCTTCTTGTATCAATTGAAGTTATATTCCTGATTACAATTCATTCTTCTATGATCAAATCTGATGTATCAATTTGGGTTTTTCCAAGATAAAGTCAAAATAAATGGTGAGTTGAAAGTTGTGAAGCTCCTCTTGAACCTAAAAACAATTACCACCTATCTCTTGAAGACACACCTCCATCTATCTTGTCCAGATCTCTTGCAAAACCCCTGTGGTGACCTTCAACCTCATGCGCTGCGAGAGCGTCTCATCGAGATCCTACAACGTACAAGTATCATTTTTAAACTTTTAGTTGATCATAAAGGGTTCTTTCTAGTTGACTCGAAATTTAGTTTAGAAAATAAAATCATCAACAACTCTTGCTATGACATCAACTGCATAAATATCTAGTGTAGGTATTTTGATAATTTTATTTGTTTCAACTTCATTGATAAACTAATCAAATTGCTCAAAATTTTTATAAATATCAATCTAAATTCAAACAAAAAGAATTTGGCCATTCAACACATACAAATCCTCAAGAATAACATCCTGACTTGGAACATATGGAAATGCCAACTAGATATGCAAATTCGCAACCACGTGATCCTTTAGCAAAGAAACTTCATCAAGAGCATTAATAGCTTTCCCAAAATAATGAGAAACTTGCAAACCCATCACATTCCTAACTTGAGAAACTTCTTATTATAGTAATGATTTCTCTCCTTGAGAAACGACCGCCATTGATGATTTACAGAAGCACTAAGCAAGCAAGAAAGCATCAAGGGAGAGTAACTTACCAAGGAGAGGAAGAAGGAGAAGGAAGAAGCGCCACCACTCGCCACACCAAATACCCAAGGTGAGTCCTCTTTCTCTCTCTCTCTCTCTCTCTCTCTCTCTCTCTCTCTCTCTTTCTCTGTGTGTCTGTGTATTAGGATTTATGATTCCATTGTGTATTGCATTTTGTAAATCATGAATGGTGGTCGTCGGACTAAAATCAGCCAATTGAGTGCGTCTGCCAGCGCATCTACATTTCAGTGTAGACGCGAAGAAATATTTTCTCTCATTATGTCTAAGGCCGTGCTCAGAGTGCGTGTATTCTGCGTCGAATATGCAAGAATATACACGCTCTGCACAGAGGCTTTGACTATAGAGTCGCGTCTCCACGCGTGTGTACTCTGCAGTCTACACGCGATGATACACGCGCGCTAGAAGCATTGATCTAGAAACCGCATCTAACAGCGTGTCTATAGTGCATCTCAGATGCGGATATAGACACGCTCTCGACAGAGGGTTGACTTTAGGGACGCGTCTGAGAGTGCGTCTATCCTGCAATTTAGATGCGGTTATACATGTGTCAGCACTAGCTCTGATAAAAAACAATTTTCATTGCCTAAACAATATATTTTTGCAATGATGAATATGACAAATCCCATGTTTGTGTTTATCAGTTTTCTTGTTTATGAGAAGCATTAGCACTTAAGTTTTATGCTCAATGTCTAAAGAAAGCTAGATTATTAGCACTTTCAAGTGCCATGAGCATCCATGTATTTTTTCTATGTATGAGCATCAAAAGCCTTCTCTTACATAATGATTCTAGGCTCACTAAATGATTTTTCATAATTAATGTTGGATTGGATCAAGGATTATGGCTCTTTAAAAATATTTAGGTGTGGATGAAGGTAATATATGATTTTTGTATGCAAACAAATTTGTCTTTTTCTTGTGTTTTTTTTTGCAGATGTCGCATCCTGGTTCATCTAGCAATGATCCGGATTTGGATCGCATGAATGATACATTGGTCGTGTTCGGTAGGGGGGTCAATGCATTTTTTAGAGGTTTTCCTAGTAGGGAAGACTTCATGGGAGAGATGACCAGACATCTTGGCCGCTCTCTCACAGCAGACCGTGAGGTGTTCAGCGTCATGTCTGGAACGCCTCTGACATCTTTGCCTGGCACTACTTCCCAAACTTCAATTACAGGTACTCCTCATCCAAGTACTCCACGTGCAGCACCTGTACATGCATCGGCTGAAGCACAAGCGTCAGTCGACACACGTGCATCTGCAGAAGTACGTGCATCCAACGAGGCAGAGAGCAATCGACAAAGAGGGAGGAGGGAGAGTTGAGGGGGAGGACGAGGCTTGTGTGGGGGTTGCCTAGGAGGTGGCGAGCGATCATCCTCACCAGTAGATCAACTAGAGGAGCCTGTACGCCAGTACTATAGAGTTACAGACACTGGTGGCATCTTCCATGATGATGAAGCAAGGGATGTAATGGCGTACATGAGGTGCGTCGTGCATGCGATGTATAAAGATTGTTTTGTCTACTTCAAAAATCAGAAAAGCAGCTTGTGGAAGGAGGCGTTGAGGGCAGTCCATAGGAGGTACCCAAATCCTAAGGGTCAGCGATTCTCGGATGATTGGAGATGCACAAAAGTGAGGGATTTACTTCACAACAAAAGATCCCACCTCATGACACACACTAGGGACTCACTACGGAGGCAGGAGGAGGGGGGTGGAGCCTATAGCCAATCACCTATGTGCCACCGCATAGAGTGAAAGAAAGCAACAGAGAAAGTGAAGAGTCGCCAGCACGCAGAGGCACGACGGATCCAAATGGAAACCATGGGATCGTCACATTATGGATCGGGCGGCAGAGAGTCGTGGGAGGCAGAGTTTGTAAGTATATTTTGATTTCTAGTTTTTTAAAATTTATATTTCTTTCAATTCTTTATATAATATGTTCTAAGACATTGTGTCTCGTAATTGTTTGTATATATCATAATTGTTTTGCAGACTACTATCGTTGGTAGGATACCTACTCCTAGAGAGGTAGGTTACCATCGAGGCCATAACCGCGCAGCCACATGGCTTCACTTCTATGAGGAGGGTCTCATCACTGAGGAGCAATACAATAGGGCTATGAGGATTCGACAGCCATAGGAGGTATGTTTTTCTTACTTTCCTATTAGAAGTATAGCTAATTATAACTTTTTCTCCACCATGTCTACGTAAGCAACCTTGATCTTTTGTGTGTGTAGGCAAACCCGGATGTGGAGCATAGCGAGGAGGGGGATAGCGACACTAGTAGCTATATTGGTGGTGCTAGCGAAGATGTTTCTTCTTCAGATTCGTAGAGGAGTACCATACCTTCTCTATGGCCTTGTTTTCTTGTATATGTATTATCCATCTTTGAGCCTATTGCTTGCAGCCACGCTTTAGGTCGCAAGTACTTAAACTCCCCATGTAAATGCTTTTGATCTATAATGAATACATGGATTTTTATTTTCAATTCTCATGCTTTTAGATCCATTGTCTTTCTCCCAAATGCACAATCTGATGTATGGGAGGGGGACATACTCTCTGGTTTTCTTTTTCCAGTTCTATTTTTTATGCCAGGAGGCATATTTCACGGTGGATTCCGTAAACTTTGTTGACCGGGGCTCATACACAAAGTGGATTCTTTGTGCGAGAAGTTGATGGGGACGCCTACCCTTTCTGGGTGTTTCATTAATTTAGTGTGTACATGGGTGATTCCATAGCGGGTGATTCCGCAAAATACATATTAAATTAATAAACGTTTATGAGTTTAGAGTACGCACTCGTAATAAATTAAGGTTAGAATTGATTTCTAACCAGTTGATTTATTTATGTAGCTGAAGACTGCTAGGTATTATCTTTTGTTGGTTTAATTGTATTATTTTACTAACGATTGTGAATGCTTTAGTTGATGTGTAGAGATAGCAGCGGTAGCATAGGAAAGCATTGGAGGATAGCGTGTATTCGAGTTATCACTTATATTTTGATGGGCGCATACCTTAGGCATGGCACCTATATTTTGTCGCACCTATTTATTGAGGCGTTGGATATTTATTTATTATTTTGTATGTGCATGGGCGTACGATTATGATATTTGTATTTGGACATTGTATTGGGTATGCCTAACTCTTTGGGTAATTTGGACTATTATTTGAGCTTGAAGATGATTAATACATAAAATACATGCTTTGTGGAGCGCTCACATAAGGCATGGGGGGAGATTGCACCCAATTAGCCTCTTGTTCACGTCGTGCATGCTTTTTACCTTGAGTTTTGTGCAAAAAGTAGAGTTCTTTTGTTCTTGGGGACCTTCCGTCATTCACTACGCGAGCATACAATATCCGATCTACGCACTAGTGGTATCAGCGCGAAGCCGAGATCGAGAGCTTCCAATCGCTACCCATCTTGTGTGAAGGCGGAGCTCCTGGAATGATCAAGCTCTATGATCAGTCTCATCGCGAATGGTCGATATAGGTGGATTCCTGGCGGTTAAGAATCTCTATTTCCAGCGTTTGATCGCGAAGGACCGGCCTGCAATAGCGGAGGACCACTCCTACATCCTCTTCTCCAAGTCATCAATACATAGAGATAAGCCATATCTTTCAAATAGTTCAAGCTTGAGTTTAAAGCTTTAAAAAGCTTAATTAGAAGCTTATTAAGCTTCAAATAATCAAAACGGCGGGAGGGCGGCATACTGGTGAAAAATTCGGTGTAAAAAACGCCCCCCCTACAATTCGACGTTTTGCTGATCACTAAGCTCTAAGCTTAGTTACCTAAATCATAAGTCACTATAAACTTCAGTTTTATCAAGTTTCCTAAGTTTTGAAACTCTACAAGTCTGGCAAGTAACCTGAAGTCAAAACTGACTTGTGTTCAAAACTCCTAATAAGGATTGTTCCTGCACAGAAGTACCGAACTGCAAAGTTGTTTCCTGGAAGGTATTGTTCGCATATGCACTTGCTGAACCAGTTTCAGCACACGCAGAAGGACAAAACACAGATTTTTCAAAGATTTCAAATTCCGTAATTACCAAAGACGAAGACTGTGATAGTCACACACAAATATATAAGCCTTGTACACTCCATCTTGAGCTACGCTCATCTCGCTAATTGGATTTTTAGAGTGTGAGGTATTTTGAAGTTTTGCAGGATGACGAAACAAAATATGGATGATTTGATGGCTAAAGGTGATCTTCCTGAACCTACGGTGGAGAAAAAGTTGAATTTAATTATGATGCAGTTGGATGAAGAACGACGAGCCTGGCAAGCATTGCAAGTTCAATTGGCCAATTTACAAAGATCGACTACCGACAAAGAGGAATCACAATCTGAAGATCTTATCCGACGTACCATCGATGCGACTCTTGAAGCTCAATCCATCCGCAAAGAAACAAAGATAAGTAAAAGAAATTTCAAATTCCGTACTTTCAATGGCACTCGAGATGGAAAATTTGTTCTTGCATTCATCAGTCAGTTTGATGATTACTTTCATGAGGAAATATACGCTGAAAAAGATAAAATCAAGTGTGTCACTAATCATTTAGTGGATAGAGCATCTCTTGGGTGGACCGTGGTTCGTAAGAGCATAGATTGTCCCACTACCTGGGAGAGTTTTAAGAAGAAGTTTATGCAGAATTTCCTTCCTCCACAATTCCATGACAAAGCCATAAAGCAATGGGACCTTCTTCAGCAAAGAGATCGTGAGTCTATTCCTCAGTACACCGAACGCTTTTGGAATGCATTACTCCAGTTACGCATGCTTGAAGACGTACCTGAAGCGACTCACAAGCGCAAGTATATGTCTCGATTACTTGGGCATTACTACGCTGAAGTCAATATGTTCAAGCCTGCAACTCTTGAAGATGCAATTTCTTTAGCTCATGACATTGAAGACAAGCTTCGAGGAAGAGACAAGCATCCACAACAATTTCAAGCAAATGGTAACTATGGATCTAAGCAATTCAATTCAAATTTTAGAAAATTCAATCAAGGTCGCTTTCCTTCATCATCTTTCCGTAAGTCTTGGACAAAACCACCTGCTTTGCCATCAAATATCGATCAAAACCCTAAGCCAACTTCACAGTTAAATCCTAATATTTCTAGACTTCCTGCCATTGCAAATAAT
Source organism: Lygodium microphyllum (assembly GCF_053477565.2). Lineage (NCBI taxonomy): Eukaryota > Viridiplantae > Streptophyta > Polypodiopsida > Schizaeales > Lygodiaceae > Lygodium > Lygodium microphyllum. The sequence goes on along the minus strand of NC_141161.1, from coordinate 42,012,557 downwards.
GTATCTAAAGACAAACCTATAGTGTATTATAAATGCCATCAACCTTAACATCTAGCAGCCAATTGCCAATCGAAGAAGCCACCTGTCCATATCAACTATCTTGGAGCAATGGGAGATGAAGGACATGAAGAAATGCCTGACTTTACGGAAGATGAAGACGACATCACTACTCCTTCGGATACTTTACCAGGTATGCCAACTCCACATTCTTTGTTGACAATGAAATGTTTAGTGCATGGAAAATAAAAGATCATTTTGCATGATGATGGTAGTATACATGATTTTATTTCTACAAAGTTAGTGAAAGAATTGAAATTACAAACTGTTCCTACGCATTATCGCATTAAAGCAGCATTCTTAGGCACAAGGTATAATGGAACACAAGAGGTGCATGACTTAGAAATTCAAATTGGTGAATACACTGAAAGAAGGAATTTTCTAGTTGTACCATTACAGTCCAGTGATATTATTTTAGGTATGCCTTGGCGACATCAGCATAATCCTGATATAGATTATTCCACGCATTCAATTAATTTTCATTTTCAAGGAAAACATATTGCATTGTATGGTATGCATGCATCTCATGCTTTTCCACTGCTTACTCATACTCAAGCTAAACGTGTATTACGCAAAAGTAGTAAATCTTATCTAATTTGGGTAAATGAATTGCAAGTTAAAGAAAAACATATGCACCTTAGGCATAAAGAATTTCTTGTACAATTTAAAGACTGTTTTGCAAAAGATCTACCCCCTGGTTTACCTCCTTCGTGTCCTGAAGACCACAAAATAGATTTAATTCCTCGTACACAACCACACCTTGTAAAGCACCATATAGGCATAACCAGATAGAGCAAAAAGAAATTCAAAATCAAGTTGAGGAACTACTAAATAGAGGATTGATTAGACCTAGTAGTTCTCCATTTGGTGCACCTGTTTTGTTGGTAAAGAAGAATAGTAATACTTATCATATGTGCATTGACTATTGTGCTCTAAATAAAATTACTGTAAAGAATAGATATCCAATTCCTAGAGTCAATGATCTTATGGATAAACTACAAGGTTCTGCCATATTTAGTAAAATAGATCTTAAATCTGGTTATCATCAGGTGATATTAGATAAGTCTGACATATTCAAGAATGAATTTATAACACAATTTGGTCATTATGAATTTTTAGTGATGCCTTTTGGATTGACTAATGCACATGCTACATTTAGTAGAGTGATGAATCGTATATTTTTGAAATATCAGCATTGTGTTATTGTATTCTTTGATGATATCTTGGTCTTTAGTAAAAAAGAGAAAGAACATTATGAACATCTGTCCTTGGTTTTCAAGTTGTTGAAAGAAAATCAATTGTATGCTAATCCGAAAAAGAGTGAGTTCTTTCAAACAAAAATTGAATATTTAGGTCATATTGTGTCATCAGATGGTATTAAGGTTGACCCTAAGAAGATAGAAGCAATATTAAACTGGCCTATACCTAAAAATATGCATGAGTTACGTTCTTTTCTAGGTCTTGCTAGTTTTCACAAGAAATTTTTCATTACTTGCTTTGCCTTTGATTAAACTTTTAAAGAAAGGTATTGTTTATCATTAGTCTGATAATCAACAGAAATCCTTTGATTTATTGAAACATGCATTAACCCATGCTCCTGTATTACAACTACCTGATTCTAATAGACCATTCTTTTTAGTAGTTACTCATGCTAGTAGATCTGGAATAGGAGCCGTACTTATGCAAGATAATCATCCCATAGCCTACTCTAGTTGTAAACTGAAACCCTTCGAACTTAAATATTCCACATATGATAAAGAATTATTAGTTATGGTACAAGCTTTAAGACAATGGAAACATTACTTAATGGGTATGATGCCAGGAGGCATATTTCACGGTGGATTCCGTAAACTTTGTTGACCGGGGCTCATATACAAAGTGGATTCTTTGTGCGAGAAGTTGATGGGGACCCTACCCTTTTCGGGCGTTTCATTAATTTAGTGTGTACATGGATGATTCCGTAGCGGGTGATTCCGCAAAATACATATTAAATTAATAAACGTTTATGAGTTTAGAGTGTGCACTCGTAATAAATTAAGGTTAGGATTGATTTCTAACCAGTTGATTTATTTATGTAGCTGAAGACTGCTAGGTATTCACTTTTGTCGGTTTAATTGTATTATTTTACTAACGATTGTGAATGCTTCAATTGATATGTAGAGATAGCAGCAGTGGCGGAGGAAAGCATTGGAGGATAGCGCGTATTCGAGTTATCACTTATATTTTGATGGGTGTATACCTTAGGCATGGCGCCTATATTTTGTCATGCCTATTTATTGAGGCGTTGGATATTTATTTATTATTTTGTATGCGCATGGCCGCACAATTATGATATTTGTATTGAACATTCGATTGGGTACGCCTGACTCTTTGGGCGCTGTCGTATTGCTGCGCATTCGAGGTGTGAAAACCACCCAAAAGTTGTGTGTGTGATTTGTTACTTTGTACATACTTAGTCGTTGTGTTTGTGTTTTGTTTTGCGTAGGCAATAAAGTGGAGAGGCGTTTGGAGCAAGAGGAACTTATATATAATACTCTGGTCGATATGTATGCTAAGTGTGACAATTTAGAGGAAGCATGCCAATTGTTTGATAGATTACCAGTCCACAATGTAGTTGCATGGATTGCCAAGATTGGTGCATATGTCTGATGCAGTGATGGTATTTCTGTTCTCAAACAGTATGACAAAATGCTTGATGAGGGCATTAAACCAAGCAAAGTCACCTACTTGTTGACATTCAAGGCCTGCAAGTGTTCAAGGGATGTGAAGCTTGGGCAATTAATACATAGTTGATTTGTTCAGAGTGGGTTTCCTGTGGAGAATATACATTATGGGAATGATACTGCTACCCTGGAGCTTTTCAAAGACATGCATTGGAAGGGCTTGAAGTCTGACAAATTTATCATCTCATCAATCTTAAGAGTTTCTGTCAATGCAAAGGCTTTAGATCAAGGTGGTCAGATTCATGAGTAGTTGAAGAAAAATGGATATGAAGCAGTTGTGTGGTCTGCATTGATTGCAGGATACGCTGAACATGGTCTCAATAAGGAAGTAATGAAATGTTTTCAACATCTACAACTGGATGGTATTTTTGCAGATGCTGTCACATTTATTATCTGCTTGAAAGCATGTGGCAATAGAGGAGCCATAAAAGCAGGTTGAGAAATCCATGCTGAGATCAGGAAATCAGGATTAGAAACATATTTTTTAATAAGAAACACGCTGATAGACATGCATGGCAGATGTGGCTTATTTGTAGAAGGACGAGAGATGTTTGATCACTTGCTTGTTCGAGATGCAATGTCATAGGCTGCATTGGTTGCATCTTATGCTCAGCATGGGCTTGGTGAAGAAATTTTAGATTCTTTTAAACAAATGGTTGTGGAAGGTGTGTCTGTGGGTGCCATTACTTTGCTCTTTGCTTGAGAGCTTGTGTCACCTTAGGAGCTTTAGATACAGGCCGAGAACTCCATGTAGAGATATACAAAAGGAGACTGGATAAAGAGCTTCATGTTGGCAACATACTTATGACTTTGTACAGCAGCTGTGGTTTGTTTACAGAATCACGGTAGGTGTTGAGCAAGCTTCCGGTTCAGACATAGTTTCACGGAATGTACTTATCACAGGATTTACTGGAGGTGGGCGGTAAATTGTGGGAAGAGGCACGAAAAAACAAGCCGCTTTTCTGATGACTATTGTGGGAGGAGCCTAACAAAGGATCGAATGTTTCTGGGGGACCTGCTTTTTTTGAAAATAGAGGATTGGAGGAGAAAAAGCATAAAGCGATCACGCTTCTCACAGAATTAGGGGCGCAGGTGGAAGAACTGGACATATTGTCTACCAAAAGCTCAAGGGGGAAACGTTTTTGGGGGAATCGAATCTGAGGAGAGAAAAAGCTGAGGAGGTTGTGGATAGAAAGGAGACAGAAACTCTGATAGAGGAATCAAAAGATGTAGGTGGTTTGCGTGGCACTATTGGAGAGGAATCTCAGGATGTTCCTGATAAGGAAACTGGTGATCTGGAAGGCACTGGTGAGGAGGTGATGGATACCAAAAACAAAGCCCAAGGGAAACTAGTAACACTTGACACACCATTGTTAGTGTCCAACGCAATAGTGGAGCATTTGCATCTCAGTCTTCATCAGCAAATGTGGAGGATCGCCTAAATAGAGATGCTTCTGAGGATGGTGAAGATGTCGACAGAAACTGCAATTAATTCGTGTGAAGTTTCTGTGTTTGGCCCACAGGTTTGGGCAGTCTGCATAACAACTAGGGAGTGGAATTGAGAAGGAAAGGGAGAGCTTTCCACAAAGATGATATTGAGCCTTTCGAAAGCACTTCACAGAGTAACGGCCTGTTGTACATGGCAAACAACTAAACTTCAGGATTGACAATGACATCTACCACCACCATGGTAGAATCTCATGCGATAGAAGACAGCCGGACTGCTCTGCTACTCCAATGAATGGTCGTCAATTTGAAAACCATCTATTTGCAACCCTCAGGAAGACCTTGCTTCCATCGGATCTATATCGCAATCAGAGTGTAAGATTTATGATTACCTCTCCAAAACTCCAGCAAGTACCCAAATTTGAGAGAGTCTATAGCAGTTTTTTTTTCCGAACAGAGTGAACTATACAAGCTAATAGAAGCAGAGCGTCTGCTGGTTTCCAATCTTAGGCCTTCAACAACTTTAGAAATCCATCCGGTTGTTGAAGACTGTGAGGAGAGGATGTTTTCTAAGATTGTTTCAATTTCTTGAGTTAATAGATAGCTATTTACCTCCTGTTCCAGAGAAACCTCCTCACATGTATTTCACTTCTCAAATGTTCCATCCTAATGTTTACAGTGATGATACACTATGTAAGGATATAATTCAGGATGCTTGATCTCCATGTCATAATGTCTTCACCATTCTCACTTCTATTTAGTCTCTGACGGATTCAAATCTGGCAAGCCCTGCAAATCCAAAAGCTCCCTCATTATACCAGAATGACATTGGCTTTGACAACAGGAAAGTTAGACGGTGTGTTCGCAGGTCATTGGAGTCATAACATGACAACATATTCTTGATTTCTTACCATCACCCACAAGTCCCAATCTTATCAAGGGAAAGTTGCAAAGGCTAGAACAATGATGGAAGATAAAGAGTTAATGGATTTGCTATTTTCTTTCTTGGATTCGGGGAGGTTGATCTGATTTCTTCTTCTTGAACCTTGTTTTGTTATTAACATAAATAAAACAGAGACTTAGCATCATTTTCTCATATTGCTTATTCTCTTGATTGATCTTTCGTCTTGGAATTTCTCAAGGTCCTCTATGGTTGCGACTTTTCTTTCACAAACCCTTCGACATCTTTGGTGAACCCGATGTGAAAGCGTTGCAGAAATTTCAGGATGGGAGATACTTCAATCTCTATTTCAGTCTCTTCTACAATTCCAGCTGCGTCTACTTCAGCTCCATCAATGACTGCTGTGTCAAGTACTTCAACAGAGGATCTTAAGCAGATTTTATAGAATATGTCCATGTATATGCAGCTCCAAAATCAGCAAACACAATTGTATATGCAGCAGTAGCAACAGTTGCATCAACAGCAGTTGTCTCAGCAAAGGCAACTCTATTCGGAGCAGGAGAATTCAAACAGCGCGACTAAGGCTATTGAAGCAGTTGAGAATGAGAAGAAGCTATTTGATGGCCGTAATGTTTCAGCATATTTGAAGACATATGAGATCAAGATGGGGTTTTTTGGAGTTCTTGCTGGACTTATGAGTAAGTACTTCCTTCGTCTTGTCACACCCGCTTTGAGGGAAAAAGTGACTGATCTTTTTATTCAAAATACACATTGGCAAGATTTTAAGAAGGCCCTGAAAGAAGAATATTTCCTTGAGGACTTTGGTATGGCTACTCGGCGGTCATTCCGAGAGTGGGTCTACATACCAAACAAAGGTCTAGCTGCTTCGGAGTTGATTCGAGAATTCGAAGAGAGGTATAGTCAGCTTGATGCCATTGAACAAAGAGCATTAGATGTTGAAAAAGTTGAGCTTTTCTTGCAAGCTGCTGATCCTGCTCTTCAAGAAGAATTGGGTGAGCTTCTTGAGGATCGCAGGAAGCCTATGGGTCTTAAAACTGATTGGCAGGATGCTCAGGATGCAGTCTCGACTTTGACCAAGAGGAGGATATGGAAGACTCGCCTACAGAATGGTTCCATGACACCTACACCATCATCAGCTCCTATGCCTGCTTCTATCCATGTTATTTCTTCTCCTTCTCAGCCAGTTTCTTGGCCTATGCCAGTGCCTACTGTTTCCACTCCACCTATTCCTCCTGTTCCACGACCGATGCCTACACCTTCTGCTCCAAAACCATCCGCTCCATCGATGCCTACTTCTCTTGATGACATAATCAAAGGCATAATAGATTTGACACTGGAGTTAGTCAAAGCGGAGTTGGTGGGAAAGTTGAAGGAGCAGTTTGCTTCGATTGCGCCTACTACTTCATCTAGTGCTCCTACTGCACCTAGGAGAGATCCGAGATGTATTTGGTGCGATAGTACAGACCATCAGCATTGCAGGGATTGTGAATCTTTCCAAGATGCAAGGAGGAAGAATTTGGTATATTGGGGGCAAGATGGTAAGATTTGGTTGACTGAGACAGGAGCTCCACTTTTGCTACCAACTTTGGTAAAGGTGGAATGAAGAAGTTAGTGGATGATATGGCTGCGCGTACTTCTTATGTGACAGCTAGAGGTGATGCTTATACATATGGAGTCCAGATTGAGAAGGGATCAGAGACTCAGTCAGCGCTATGGACTTATGCTATGGAGACTGCAAACAAGGGGAAAATTCAACAAACTATTTTGACTAGTGCAGGCTCTAGCATCAGATCAGAGACAGGTTGGGACTCGCCTGTTGGACAGGTACTCTATTTATGCTTATTTGGCTAAGTCTCATGGTGCAGATGTACTTGTTGAGGAGAAGCATAAGAGGGATGAAGAAAATCCAAGTGCAGCTAAGAAGACTAGAGGGGGTGAGTTTGTTACTCCACCTACTGCAGGACCGTCTTCAAGACCAGGGCCAGATCGACAGATGGAGGATGCTCAAAAGAGAGAAAAGAGGCAAGAGCCTAGAGAGAGAAAGCAGCCAGGGTTCAGATTGATGTCCGATATTGAGACATCTACAGACATGAAGAAAATCTTTAATGATAAGATACTTGGCAGTGAGGTGACTTTCACTATTTCTGAGATTTTGGGCATCTTAAAAAGAGAGTTTCAGGATCAGTTTCAGGAGGTCCTGAAGAGGAAAAGACATGCATTGTCTACCACTGATACACAGAGAGTTCTGATTGGGGAGTTGGATGAGGATGAGGATGAGGTTATGGTTGATAATGCTTCTGTTTTTCCGTAGGTAGAGAAGAAGGTTCAGCCTATGCATTATGCTGATATTGATGAGCCTATCATGATACCGCGTAGTAACTTTTCACGGAGCCATTGGGCTAGGGAAACTACAGAGACGATGGTAAAGATTGGAGAGAAACAGGTGCCTTATGTTGCATTGGTGGATCATGGTTCAGAGATTAATCTCATAGTTCGTGGAGTTTATGAGAGTAACAGATGGCCTATGGATGTAGAGCATGGGTGGCATATGAGAGCCGCCAATAACACTACAAGTGATTTGTATGCTGCATGTCCTAGTGTCAGGGTTTCTATTGGTGATGTAGAGGAGGATTTTCATTTCTTTGTGCAGGATTCATGCTCTTATCCCATAATTCTTGGTCAGCCATTCATCACAGAGATGCGCATGGAAACAAAGGTCATGGATGATGGATCTGCTTATGCACGGATTCACAATAAAGATGGTATGAGAGCAGTTCAGTTTATGACTGTATGTGTGAACCATGTTAGAAATAGGGATACTCTCAGAGATGCACCTTTGCCCACTGTGAGGGATTCGGGTTCTCATTAGGTACCGCCGTTTCGCGAGACGACGGTGGTACAGAGGAGAGGAGATTGGAGTTCTCGCCTCCTGGCAGCGGTGTTTTCTCCTCCGGTTTTGTTGGGATTTCAGCAAACAGTTCGATGAGTTATCAGAAGACTTCTAGGTTGCCTAGAGCTGCCAGGCAGTATATATGCAGGAAGGAGAAAAATTTGAAAAATGCAGGAATTTTGGAGGATGATGAGCACATAGATGGGATGTATAACAGTGTGATTTGTGCAGATACGATGACAGAGATGGGAGATATGCTGAAAACTGATATGCAGAATTGTCACAGTAATGTATTAGTGCAGTCCCTGGACATGTTTCATGAAATTGCAGATTTTGTGTCACAGATTGAGTCAGAGGCTGAGGTAACTCAGCAAAGAGTATTGAGTGCTAAAGAAATTCAGCAAACAGAGTTTCCAGCTGGTTATGATCAGCTTTCAGAGATACAGAGGGCTGAAAATTTTCAGCCAACAGAGTTTACTGCTGAAATATTTCAGCATTCAGAGTTTGGGGCTGTTCCTATGCAGTCCATGGAGCAGAGGGCTGAGGATATTCAGCCATTGGAGTGCAGAATTGCTGATTTACAACAAGATTTATGTAATGCAGAAGAGCATAATGAAGCCAGGGTTGACACGAAATACAAAACTGTGGATAAGAAGGTGAAGACGGTTGCTGTACTGCTTCCACCTCACAGTGATCAGCAAATAGAGAGGGTTGCTAAACAGCCAATTTTGAGGATTCCGGAGCATATTGGTCATAAATTTTCAGCAGAGACTCTTGCTGAACTGAAAATTGGAAATTGTGATTTCTTGCTACCCATAGAGAAGCAATGCTTTCAGGAGATGCTTGAGCGTCATGGAAGGGGATTTGCTTTTTTCCCGCATGAGATTGGATGTGTGGATCCTGATATTGTTGCTCATATGGTCATTTTTACTATTCCTCATATTCCATGGAATCTCCGACCTATTCCAGTGCCTAAGGCACACTTGCCAAAGCTGATTGATTTATTGAATGAGAAAATCAGGATGGGAATTCTTGAGCCTTCATCTGCACCATACTCAAACAGGTGGTTTACAGTTCCAAAGAAGAATGGTACTCTCCAATTTATTCAGGACATGCAGCCAGTGAACAGAGTTACTATCAGGAATGTTGGTATAGGTCCAGTTGTGGATGAGTTTGCAGAGGCATTTACTGGACGTGCCATCTATTCTTTAGGTGATTTGTATTCAGGATATGATCAGTTTCAGCTGGCTTTGGAAAGCAGGGACATAACCACCATGAGAACTCCTATTGGGCTTGTCAGGATGTGTACCTTGCCTCAAGGTGCCACTAATTCTGTTGCGCATATGATGAATGCCATGCATAAGGTCCTTCGTGATTACATACCTCAGCTTACCATGCCTTTCTAGGATGATGTGCCCATTAAGGGGTGTGCAGAAGAAGAGAAGAATGAGAGTTTAAATGATCAGGGATGTAGATACTTTGTGGCTGATCATATTTCAGCATGTGAGAAGATTTTGGCCAGGTTAGAAGAAGTGAACTTGACACTTTCAGGGCAAAAATCTGTTTTTGGAGTAAATGAGGTTGTCATTGTTGGACATATGTGTGGATATTATGGCAGAAAACCCTCACCTGATAAGGTGAATGCTATAGGCAAGATTGCGGAGTATTGTTCTACTACTTCAGAGGTACGGAGATTCATTGGAGCTTGTGTGTTTTATATGATTTGGATACCTCATTTTGCACACATAGCAGATTGTTTGTATCAGCTGCTTCGAAAGGGGCAGAAATTCTATTGGGATGAGAGCCACACTAGAGCCATGCGAAAATTGAAGAAGTTATTGCAGAATGCTCCTACTCTCAGGAAAGCGGATTATAATTGTGGAAAGCCTATTGTATTGACAGTTGACACTAGTCCAATTGGCATAGGTTGGGCTGTGGGTCAAGATGATGTAGATGGAAATAGGTATGCTATTCGGTTTGGGGCGAAAGTCCTAAACGAGAGACAGAGGAGATATCCGCAAATAAAAAGGGAGCTACTGGGGATTGTCATGGCTCTCAAATGTGACAAGGAGTACTTTATTGGAGCTTCAGTTGTGGTAGAGACAGATTGCTTGCCATTGATTGGTATGATCACGAGTTGCTCTACTCCGGATATAGCTATGTTAAGATGGATTGCATACATCAAGTCATTAAATCCGGAATTTAAACACATAGCAAGGAAGGATAATCGAGTGGCAGATATGTTGTCTAGAGCCAGATATGATGATGAGGAGACTCTACTTGCAGAAGAGGATGATGCAGAAATTTCAGCCACTACGGTTGATCATGTTTGTCATGTCTATGATATTGTGGCTTTCACAGAAGAACTCTATGTTGGAGATTGGTTGCAGATTGGCAGGTATCTTAGTACACTAAACAAAAGACATGAATGGACAGATGAAGAGTTTAAGAAGATCAGAAGGAAAGCTTATGGTTATTTTCTCAAGGACGGATTTCTTTGAAAGCATCCGAAGAAAAGAGGCGGATTACCTTTGTGGGTTGTCTGTGATAGAGAGACACAGTTACAAGTGATGAGGGAGTTTCATGAGAGTCCTTGGGCTGGTCATAGAGGAGTGTGGGCTACTTATGAGAAAATCAAGGAGAAATATTGGTGGAAAGGCATGTATAGAGATGTCTCTCACTTTGTTGAGACTTGCAGAGACTGCCAGATGTATTCAGTAGTGCGTCATCGAGATGAGCTTCATCCAACCTATCCGCTATGCATTCATTATAAGTGGGTAGTTGATTTGGTTACCATGCGTATGGGTCTATGGCAGATGAGGTACATTGTTTTGGCTAGAGAGGATCTTACCAATCATGTTGAGGGCAGATCTTTGAGAACGAAGATCACTAGTGCAATGTGTAAGTTCTTATTGGAGGAAATTTTCTACAGGTATGGTTGTGTGGGTAAGATCACTGCGGATCGTGGTGAATTGGATGCAGATGAAGCTAGGGAGTTTTTCTCTCAGCTAGGAATCAAGTTGGCTCTAACTATAGCATATAATCCAGAGGGAAATGGGAAGAGTGAAAGAGGGCATCCGCCGATAGTGAAAGCATTAGCCAAATCATGCAGAGGACGGATTGGAGAATGGCCAAGACTTCTACCATTTGCTTTGTGGGCTGATCGTACGACTCATAGTGTTACCACAGGATATATGTCTACAGAGTTGATGTATGGTCAGAAACATGTTATGCCAACTGAGACTTGTGCTTTGACTTGGTCAGTTTTACCTTGACAGGAGGATTTGACGAGAGAGGAGCTTTTGGCTCTTCGGATTCAACAGTTGGAGAGGAGACCTGAGGATATTCAGCTAGCTATTGACAAGTCGAAGATTGCTAGACTAAGGAATAAGGACAGGTTTGACAGCAGGCATCGCTTGCGGCCTAGAGCAATAGAAGAGGGAGATCGGGTATTGGTCTTTGATAACAGCCTTGAAAATCAACATACTGCACTTCGGAAGATGGTGAAAAGATGGTTTGGGCCGTACATAGTCAAACATGTCTTTGATAATGCAACATATGAGCTGACAGAATTGGATGGGACAATGCTTAGAGTGCCTATTGCTGGAAAAAGAATCAAGATTTTCAAGAAAAGAGATGATGAGGATTATGCATTAGAAGAATTTGCAAGAGAACAACGAGAAGAAACTCCAATGGAAGAGACAGATGATATGACAGATAATCTTGTTGATCTATCGGAAATGCATAATGAAGAGATTGATCTGTTTGTGGATCTTGATGATAACGATCATGGGTAGTTGGCCCATCCGGAGGATGCACAGGATTAGAGGGGGTGGATGTCGTATTGCTGCGCATTCGAGGTGTGAAAACCACCCAAAAGTTGTGTGTGTGATTTGTTACTTTGTACATACTTAGTCGTTGTGTTTGTGTTTTGTTTTGCGTGGGCAGTAAAGTGGAGAGGGGTTTGGAGCAAGAGGAACTTATCTATAATACTCTGGTCGATATGTATGCTAAGTGTGACAATTTAGAGGAAGCATGCCAATTGTTTGATAGATTACCAGTCCACAATGTAGTTGCATGGACTGCCAAGGTTGGTGCATATGTCTGATGCAGTGATGGCATTTCTGCTCTCAAACAGTATGATAAAATGCTTGATGAGGGCATTAAACCAAGCAAAGTCACCTACTTGTTGACATTCAAGGCCTGCAAGTGTTCAAGGGATGTGAAGCTTGGGCAATTAATACATAGTCGATTTGTTCAGAGTGGGTTTCCTGTGGAGAATATACATCATGGGAATGATACTGCTACCCTGGAGCTTTTCAAAGACATGCATTGGAAGGACTTGAAGTCTAACAAATTTATCATCTCATCAATCTTAAGAGTTTCTTTCAATGCAAAGGCTTTAGATCAAGGTGGTCTGATTCATGAGTAGTTGAAGAAAAATGGATATGAAGCAGTTGTGTGGTCTGCATTGATTGCAGGATACGCTGAACATGGTCTCAATGAGGAAGTAATGAAATGTTTTCAACGTCTACAACTGGATGGTATTTTTGCAGATGCTGTCACATTTATTATCTGCTTGAAAGCATGTGGCAATAGAGGAGCCATCAAAGCAGGTTGAGAAATCCATGCTGAGATCAGGAAATCAGGATTAGAAACAGATTTTTTAATAGGAAACACGCTGATAGACATGCATGGCAGATGTGGCTTGTTTGTAGAAGGACGAGAGGTGTTTGATCAGTTGCCTGTTCGAGATGCAATGTCATAAGCTGCATTGGTTGCATCTTATGCTCAGCATGGGCTTGGTGAAGAAATTTTAGATTCTTTTAAACAAATGGTTGTGGAAGGTGTGTCTGTTGGTGCCATTACTTTGCTCTTTGCTTGAGAGATTGTGCCACCTTAGGAGCTTTAGATACAGGCCGAGAACTCCATGTAGAGATATACAAAAGGAGACTGGATAAAGAGCTTCATGTTGGCAACATACTTATGACTTTGTACAGCAGCTGTGGTTTGTTTACAGAATCACGGTAGGTGTTCAGCAAGCTTCCGGTTCAGACATAGTTTCATGGAATGTACTTATCACAGGATTTAATGGAGGTGGGCGGTAAATTGTGGGAAGAGGCACGAAAAAACAAGTTGCTTTTTTGATGACTATTGTGGGAGGAGCCTAACAAAGGATCGAATGTTTCTAGGGGCCTGCTTTTTTTGAAAATAGAGGATTGGAGGAGAAAAAGCATAAAGCGATCACGCTTCTCACAGAATTAGGGGCGCAGGTGGAAGAACTGGACATATTGTCTACCAAAAGCTCAAGGGGGAAACATTTTTGGGGGAATCGAATCTGAGGAGAGAAAAAGCTGAGGAGGTTGTGGATAGAAAGGAGACAGAAACTCTGATAGAGGAATCAAAAGATGTAGGTGGTTTGCGTGGCACTATTGGAGAGGAATCTCAGGATGTTCCTGATAAGGAAACTGGTGATCTGGAAGGCACTGGTGAGGAGGTGATGGATACCAAAAACAAAGCCCAAGGGAAACTAGTAACACTTGACACACCATTGTTAGTGTCCAACGCAATAGTGGAGCATTTGCATCTCAGTCTTCATCAGCAAATGTGGAGGATCGCCTAAATAGAGATGCTTTTGAGGATGGTGAAGATGTCGACAGAAACTGCAATTAATTCGTGTGAAGTTTCTGTGTTTGGCCCACAGGTTTGGGCAGTCTGCATAACAACTAGGGAGTGGAATTGAGAAGGAAAGGGAGAGCTTTCCACAAAGATGATATTGAGCCTTTCGAAAGCGCTTCACAGAGTAACGGCCTATTGTACATGGCAAACAACTAAACTTCAGGATTGACAATGACATCTACCACCACCATGGTAGAATCTCATGCAATAGAAGATAGCCACACTGCTCTGCTACTCCAATGAATGGTCGTCAATCTGAAAACCATCTATTTGCAACCCTCAGGAAGACCTTGCTTCCATCGGATCTGTATCGCAATCAGAGTGTAAGGTTTATGATTACCTATCCAAAACTCTAGCAAGTACCCAAACTCGAGAGAGTCTACAGCAGTTTTTTTTTCGAACAAAGTGAACTATACAAGCTAATAAAAGCAGAGCGTCTGCTAGTTGCCAATCTTAGGCCTTCAACAGCTTTAGAAATCCATCCGGTTGTTGAAGTCCTGTTCCAGAGAAACCTCCTCGCATGTATTTCACTTCTCAAATGTTCCATCCTAATGTTTACAGTGATGATACACTATGTAAGGATATTATTCAGGATGCTTGATCTCCATGTCATAATGTCTTCACCATTCTCACTTCTATTTATTCTCTCCTGACGGATTCAAATCCGGCAAGCCCTGCAAATCCAGAAGCTCCCTCATTATACCAGAACGACATTGCCTTTGACAACAGGAAAGTCAGACAGTGTGTTCGCAGGTCATTGGAGTCATAACATGACAACATATTCTTGATTTCTTACCATCACCCACAAGTCCCAATCTTATCAAGGGAAAGTTGCAAAGGCTAGAACAATGATGGAAGATAAAGAGTTAATGGATTTGTTATTTTCTTTCTTGGATTCGGGGAGTCGATCTGATTTCTTCTTCTTGAACCTTGTTTTGTTATTAACAGAAATAAAACAGAGACTTGGCATCATTTTCTCATATTGCTTATTCTCTTGATTGATCTCTCGTCTTGGAATTTCTCAAGGTCCTCTGTGGTTGCGACTTTGCTTTCACAAACCCTTCGACAGCGCCCGCCCACTAGCTTTATTTCTATTTTGTGTAAAGCAAACTCAAAAGCCAAAAGCGTGCTATTTTGTAATTTGGGCTATTATTTGAGCTTGAAGATGATTAATACATAAAATACATGTTTTGTGGAGCGCTCACACAAGGCATGGGGGAGATTGCACCCAATTGGTCTCTTGTTTATGTCGTGCATGCTTTTTACCTTGAGTTTTGTGCAAAAAGTAGAGTTCTTTTGTTCTTGGGGACCTTCCGGCATTCGCTACGCGAGCATACAACATCCGATCTGCGCACCAATTTTGCGCGTCTAAATTACAGAAAACGCGCGTTTATAAGTGCGTCTAAAATGCAGAGTACACGTGCTAGATAATTCAAATTTAAAAACGAAATTAAATATATTTTTTTAAAAAAAGAGATTTTTTATTTTTCATTTGTGTCTATGAGTGCTTGCAAAAGCGTGTCTACGGGCGTGTCTATATGCCCGTCTAATTTGCCAGATAGAACGCACTAGTAGACGCATTGAATAAATTAAATAAATAATAATTTTAGTTTTTTAATGCGCTTGTATTCACGCGTGTATATGGTAACTATGAACAAGAAAGATAAGTGACTTACAGGGCCGCTACATCTATACAATCGCTAGATCAATGAAGTGAGACCATGCCTCTCTGCATATCGAGTCTCAAGGCCAGTCGAATTGTGATTTATAATGGAGTGATGCAAAGAAAACAAAATGCTAACTATTAGAAACATGATTTTCAGTACAAAGGATATTGCAAAAAAATAAACAAGCAAAAACAAAAGAAAAACTTACAAAGTCCTCCAAATATGTCTTGTGGCTGCCACTCCCAAGATGATAGACCACTCCGGCCTCGAGTTGTGCCCTTGCTGCCTCGCGATGCTGACTTCAACGTCCTGGAGAATCTGTAGCCTCCTTCCCTCATCATTCATGATGATGGCTCCTGACCTATCATCGACTAGATATACATATCCCCCTGGGGTATGCGGCATGGGGTGTACCGATCGAGATAATATCTATCGGCAGGTGTGACAAATCCCGGAGGTGATGCAACTGCATTCGTGCCTCCACTCTATCCACATGAGCCTGAGAGACGCTCCCTGGAACTGCCACGAGAGTGAGGAGTCGCACCTGTACCCCGTGTCGACTGCGGGCTCACTACCTCCGTATCTCTGCAGCATCCCCCTGATCCTAAAGCACTCCCTCCCTCTGGCCCAAGTCTGGAGCGTTGATCTCGTCTACTCGAAGCTAAAGCATCTGATCGCGCTGAAGTAGATCTAGCAGAGCACCCTGACGAGGACCGAGACAGCTCCTAGTATTCAATATCTCTAAATCTCACGATCTGGTCTGGAGACATGCGTGTGAAGATATCTTGTAACTCCTCATTTCTCATCCCTTGACTCATCCTGAAAGTATCACCTGTACAGATAAAAAATGATATTAGAATAATCAATTTAAGTCATACAAAGCACAGTAATATAAATCCTTAAAAAAATATCACACTTAAAATGCATTTCTTATGTACCTTTATAAGTGATTGGTCAACGAATTGAGTAAGTGGATGCTCCAAGTATGAAGTATCCTATGGTCCCATTTCAATCTCCTGACACAACTCTGCATACACTAGAAGTGCAAGGATGCTACTATGTAGTCTTTGCTCCCGGTCGGTATGTTCTTCCAATGATCTAAGACGTTGTGTCGAAAAATTTGTTGGCATAACTCTCTCATGCGAGCCATCACCCTCCTCCCCTTATCATTCATGATGATGGCTCTTGACCTATCATCGACTAGACATACATATCCCCCTGGGGTATGCCTAAGATGGGTCCTCTCCCATCTGCATCCACTCTTCTGGGCATCTCCTGGAGGTGATGCAACTCCAACTCAATGACAAGACGAAGACACTGCATTCGTGCCTCCACAGTATCCACGTGAGCCTGAGAGACGCTCCCTGGAACCGCCACGAGAGTGAGGAGTCGCACCTGTACCCCGTGTCGACTGCGGGCTCACTACCTCCGTATCTCTGCAGCATCCCGCTGATCCTAAAGCACTCCCTCCCTCTGGCCCAAGTCTGGAGCGTTGATCTCGTCTACTCGAAGCTAAAGCATACGCTGAAGTAGATCTAGCAAAGCACCCTAACGAGGATCGAGACAGCTCTTGATATTCCATATCTCTAAATCTCGCGATCTAGTCTGGAGACATGCGTGTGAAGATATCCTGTAACTCCTCATTTCTCATCCCTTGACTCATCCTGAAAATATCACCTGCACAGGTAAAAAATGATGTTAGAATAATCAATTTAAATCATACAAAGCACAGTAATATAAATCCTTTAAAAAATATCACACTTAAAATGTATATCTTATGTACCCTTATAAGTGATTGGTCAAGGAATTGAGTAAGTGGATGCTCCAAGTATGAAGTATCCTATGGTCCCATTTCAATCTCCTCACACAACTCTGCATACACTAGAAGGTCGATACACATGTCACCATAAAAGGATGAGTCCAGCTCGTTCTCAAAGAATTCTTGGACTCCTATATTTCCATCATTGTTAGCCGATGCTGGCTCCAAGCTTTCAGTAGCCTCCATCCCTTGCAATATAGGCTTCTCTATTTGCATATTGTCTTCATCTATGCTCGGAACATCGCTTTAATCATATACTCTTGCACTTCGGGGAGTTGAAGGTATAACATACCACCATTGAGGTTGTCGGGGATTTGGATAGAAGATTACATGTTCATAAACACGTACAAGATAGTTTAAACCATTATGATATGTACCATGTCGTAATACAATTAACAAACAAATGAGTCTATGCACCTATTCACAATGGACCGGCAACACAAATGTGTTGCGCAAATCCATCCATTTTTTTTCAGAATCTATTTCAAGAAATCCAGATGGACCTCGTTGAACTATTGCTCCAGCTCCTCCAAGTACCACTTTAAAATACTGCACATCGAATAGTATCATGGAGAAGCTACAGTAATCCACCAGAACAATACTTTGCAAGTTTCCAAAATACTCTATCTCATCTACAACCGTGTTTGGATCCGTTGCTCGTCGCCGGCTCTCTTGCTCGAACCTTGCCATGATACCACAGTCCATTGTGGAGCGTATTTTGTCAATACGCTCCACGCAAAAATACCGTCTGCGCGACCACGCTACACTATATATTTTGTACTGTACATGAAAACACTCAAATTAGATGTCACATATAAAATATAGATACAATAAATCCTAAATACCTCATCACCTTTGGACTACATCCCCTCGAGAATTTCCACTCCTCCATTGAGACCTCCATCCCTTCTCGCGAGACGCTGCAATCAAAGCTCCATGCAACCATCACGTTGACATAAACCGCAATATCTCCTCTATGCCCTCAAAGCTCCATGCCATTCGCGAAGGAGAGGAGGAGCCCAAAAATTTAAGATTTGGTCTAGGATTAGATGGAATAAATCCATTTGGAATCAAAAGCACATAGTGTATGGCTAGTGGTATTGGTGAACTATAATATCCCTCAGTCCATGGCAATAAAAAAAGGACACGTAATGTTGTCTCTTTTGATTCTTGAAAAACACAAAGTAAAAAACATGGACGTTTACTTAGAGCCTTTGATCGAGGAACTAGAAATGCTATGGAGAGGTATTGAGATGCAAGATGTGAGTGCATCATCGTCCTCTAGAGATTTCACTTCAAAGGGTATGTTGTTGTGGACCATCCATGACTTTTCAAGCTATGGAGAGTGTTGAGGTAGTTGCGTACTCTATTTTATTCATTATTACCCTTAATCAAATATATGTCATCATTAATCCACTTGTTTCTACAGGTTTAACTACATCAGGATATCATGCATGTCCAATTTGCGGTCCCTCTCTGGTTTCTTCTAGACTGACACACTTGAAGAAGGTTATCTATGACAATCATCATCGTTTTCTTTCTATTGACCACCCAAATATGCACCCCCCACTAATGGAAGAACTCCACAATCTCTGACCGTTCAAGATCGGAAGGACACTTAGACACACGCCAATGATCATCCTCCACTCGGCATAAGTCGGTAACTAGTTTACTTATTTGTTTTGTCTTTAAAGTACACTCCATTATGAGAACGAGAAATAATATATTGTTTGTGCCTTAAATTCTCTACATTTTTTTGTCTCCCATATTGGACTAAAATCAAGATCAATCACCTGTTGGACCCCATGCATATATTCAAGAATGTTGCCTCTACATTATGGGATCACTTAATCGGGGCTCGTGATTCTGTCAATGTATGAGACGAGCTTGGCCACGCATCGGACCTAGAGGAAAGATCGAGCTAGCACATGCACCTTGGATGTTGTCGAAGTCTGAAGAAAGGATGGTGAAGCAACAGATATGTAGCTTTCGAACTCCCACATGATATATGAGATGCCTCAAGGGAGCCTTCATAAAGAAAAGAAAAGAGGTGTGGAGCAACTATCCGGTTTGAAGTCTCACAATTGGAACAAAATGATTCAAGTAAGGATTTTCATAGCCATAAATATATTAATTAGTGGAGTAACTATATAGACTAATTAACAATGTATGAATATTTACGTACAGTTCATCCTTCCTACTAGCATATCCCATTGTGTTTCGAAAGATGTGCGTGATATCATTTACAAGATGGGTGAGCTCGCGAGGTATGTATACATTATACTTATTTTTTAGTTTACATATTACGTACATCACGTAGTAAACCCGCTTGAATTTACGGACAAAACTAATCATCATTCTCAATTGCATATTGGTAGATTTGTGAGTTTGAAGGAAATCGATCCAAATACGTTGCAAGAGGCTCGAGTATTGTCCATTGAGATGGTTTGTTTGGTGGAAGAAACTTTTCCTCGCTCCATTTTGACTACTCAAGTACACTTACTCATACATCTGATTGATGAGATCGCAATTTGTGCGGTAGCTCATGCAAGGTGGATGTTTTTTCTAGAGCGCTTTATGAAAACCCCAAAATATTTTGTAAGGAAAAATGCACGGCCCAAGGGAAGCATGGCTGAGGGTTGGTTAGTGCAATCATCCCTTGTACAAATCTCTGAATATCTTACTAAAGTGGACCCCTCTTTACCACGACTATGGAAAGATGATGAAGTTTGAGGATGGCCTCTATAATACCTCAAGGAAAAGGAAGGAGCAAAGTGCTAATGCTTTACCACGACTATGGAAAGATAATGAAGATTTGAGGATGACCTCTATACTACCTCAAGGAAAAGGAAGGAGCAAAGTGCTAATGAAAGAGGAACTTCGTAAGTTCAATGTATTTTGTGTGCTTAACAGTGAAGTAATGAGCAAATGGGTGACACTATATAAAGAAGCAAGGGCAAGAAGAGTAAGTGAAAGGCAAGCATTTCATACTAGACATGGATGTAATGTCTCATATCCAGAACATTTAAGTGCACTTCCACGTCATATTGATATAGATTGGCTACATGAAGAAATTGAGAAGAGGGAAAAAGAGAAGGCGATGGATATATCGCAAGAGGAGTGGGAATACGCACGAGGTTGCTTATCAAAGGTGAGACATACTTATAATTAAATTATCTTTAGTTATATATGATATAATAATTTTACATGTTTCATCTTTAACAAAATCATTAATATGATCTCAACAATGTACTACTAGTGCACATTATTTAATGCTATTTGGTGTGAAGGCAAACATTTTTTAACTCAACGTATAGATGATAAGAGAAATACCTAGGATTGTGGTATCCTTGCAAACTTCCAGGATACCAATGGCACCATGGAAGATTATTGTGGCTTGATCCAAGATATTTTGAAGCTTAACTTTATGCGATTTCTTATATATGTACTAGATGTAAAGTGGTTTAAACAAGTAGTAACTTTGGGTGGCATTGCATAATTAGACGTCATCCAAGTGGTTTTGTAGTATGACACATTCGTACTACCTCAACAATGCGAGCGGGTACATTTTAAGCTATCTATTTTCATATATATTACTTCTTGATACATTCTCAAAATACAATAAATATCTAAGTTTCTTACTTTTTGTTTTTAAAATGTAGATTGTGTATCACCCAATGGTAAACAATAAC
The DNA here is from genome assembly GCF_053477565.2 of Lygodium microphyllum. Lineage (NCBI taxonomy): Eukaryota > Viridiplantae > Streptophyta > Polypodiopsida > Schizaeales > Lygodiaceae > Lygodium > Lygodium microphyllum. The sequence continues at coordinate 41,991,662 of NC_141161.1, read as the reverse complement.
CGATGGTGGCACGTTATCCCCATATCTAATCGTTCAAAACCAATATATGGCAATGTTACCAACATAGAGATAGTTGACGACAATCCAACAATCAATGATGATGTACATGATGATGCCATGATCGATGATACATGATGCAGTGCAAGATGATCCCCGCGAGGATGTTCAAGGAAGCGCAGAAGAGGATAACAATATGACTGCAGATGATAATAAAGAAATTGAGCATAGCAATACATCTAACAATGGGATAGACTTATTTGTTCCATTGCCTATTGGTAACATAGACCTAGAGGTAGATAGTCTAGCAAGGGCCGATCTCATTGAAGATGAGATTGATCATTCATTGTAGCATATAATTAGCTTTGAATGATTGGATGTATATTTGTAATACTCAAAAACAACTAAAATATCAATTAAGAGCCATTTACTTTTGTGATACATATAACGTTTGTTGTGTTATAGTATTAGAATTGAATGCGTACATCCAAATAACAATGCACCAAGATGCACAAAGAAGTGCAATTGGGTAAGCTATATTAGACCACAAAGAAGTAAAGTTAGTAATGTATTCTAAAAAATACTAGCTATTAAGATGTTTGATCATATTTAGAGACTTTATGAGAAATGAAAAATCTGTGCGTTTATTTTCGCATCTATAAGCGCGTTAAAAAACGTGGGTATATAGACGTGTTTTTCGCGTCTATGTACTAGCGCTAATAGACGCGCTCATAAACGCGCCTGCTATTTCGTGTGTATAGTGTGCACCTATAGGGTCTTTCTCTTGTAGTATATGCGACTCCAAATACACTTCAACCCTATGTGTTACTGGTTATTACAACAATCATAAGTTGATTCTTTGACAACTAAACTCCAAGACAAATGCTTTTTAGATTATCTAGACATCAAACACTATCTTCTACTTTGTTCCTCAAACAGTAAATTTGATATTTCCATTGGCTTCCAAAAGGGGAGTCAAACCAAGGACACCTATTTAGAATTCTTCGGGTTGCTCCTTCTCGCATATTCTCCCATTTGGAGTGTTGTTTGTTGCCTAAAGACTGTGATAGTGCTTGCATGAATTCCGGAGGCCTTTTTTTTCATGAGATTTCCCAAAACTAGCTAAAAAACAACTTATTTTCTTCATCTCATCCTATTTTAGAAGTTTTCTAAACCTTTTAGGATATTTACAAGAAATAATAGTCAAAATATAAAAAATCAACCAAATTTATCCAAAAATCCTATATTTTTGAACCATCCATACTATGGACACTAACACTAATGATATCTTTTTTCCACTACCAAAATTCTTATGGCTATCCCATCTAGCTCATTTAATGCATAAGTAGAATTAACAAATACTTGTCTTACCACATAGGGCCCGAACCATCATTTGGAGACTGTACACATGGTACTCCCATGGTTTCCCAAACTAGTGTCATAAATCAATACCTAATCCCCATCTTGTATGGCTTTTGGCCTCAATCTATGTCTTTTCTCAAACCATTTCTTGTTCTATATCTTTGCTTCTAACTTCCTTTCCAATTGTCTAATACATGAACTCTTTGTTGTAAACGGAGAATAACCAGTAGTAAATACATGCTTCATTCCATCAAGAGTCAAGTACATCCTCTAATCAGCACTACTATAGCTTGCATTAATGCAATACTCATTGAAAATCTAATTCTCTAAATTTTCTTGCATTTGGAGACAAAGGAGACTCTTAAAGTGTATTCCAGTTCCTAGAATGAGCACCTTTCTTTTCATATGCACTCTGGTAATGTAGGGTTGTCCCAAAATGAGAACATATGAGGAACTATCTTGGACAAAGAAGTCTTGCTCTTCTTGTATATCACCAATCCTCCCTTTTACATTAGGACATGAAGCGTAGGGCTCCCTCAAAGATTTATTTATAGCTCTCATATGCCAACCATGATCAGTGTCCATAGGCCATGTACCATTTTTGTACAATCCATGCTCAATAATATAAATATTAGATTTGTGGTCAAGCAAAGCAATACAAGGATTTTCACACTTTGTATTTTCACTATTGATTCAGTGGTAGCCCTTGCCCAATGTTTTCTTATGGAATGACTCTGAGGAATAAATCTTGGAGTCTCTTCTCCACATTGTTGAATCTGCCTTGCTCCACTATGCATATTGTTACAAGACAATGTACTTTAATTCACTTTCTTATCTTTTTCGCATGCTATCCACTGATTAGCAGCATCCTCCATTGACAAATGAGTACTTATATCATGCTCATTTTTAGCCAGAATGCCCAATAAACTAGTTTCTCTTTAAGTTCCAGTAATGCACTAGTGGTATCTCTAAAAAATTAACACTTTCTCTTAATTATGTTAATCATTTTTTCATAAAATTCTCTCTTGGCGACGCCAAGCACCTCTCCTAAGGTGAATTCCACTTGATTGTTTAAAATATTTTCTTGAATAACCTTCTTGGGATCTGTGGCTTTCTCAATATCAGATTGCAGTTTATATCCCAAATGCTTGCTAGTCTTTTTGTCCTCTTGTTTGCTACCCTATTTTTACTCTTGCCCCATGTCTTCCATAACATGCTCAAGAGATGGCTGAGATTTGTAGCTTTAGGTTGATTTATACTTCTTCCCAATACTCTCTTAGATGTCCATATATTATCTTCATTTCTCTTGTATTTCTCTTTCACAAGTACATTTATATTCTACACTTTTGCTAAATATTCATGTACTGAATATGCATCTATGGGTGATTCCCAACCACTCAGGTCACGAATGTCTTGCGGTGTATGAGACATTTCACTGTTAGTAGCCTTTCTCTTTTCAGCTGCATGCAAAGCATGTGTCCATATTGTAGCCTTCAGACCAACCATCACTTGACCAAACATTCTATCAAACTATAGACCAAAAGTAGTAGCATGTACATCTGCATAAACATTTCGAACATCCAAGTCTTCTAATAACTTTTGCATATCTCTCTGTCCAAAATTCAAAGAAAGAGACAACCTTGTTTCTTCTACTTGGATCTTGCCATCTTTCTAAAAGATGAGCTATGATGCCAAGGCCTCTTGATAAGAAACATAATCCTTCCTTTTATGCTATAAACTATCACTTCATATTTATATTTTCCCTCATTCAGGGAGTGATGCTTGACCCCTTTCCTCTTGTCATTTCTCATCTAATTTTGCAACCTTGAATTGAAGATCTCGAATGCCTTTAACCAAATCATCTAATACATCTTCCTTAATAGTGGAAATATCAACTACAACCATAAGGTTAGCCGCAGAAGTAGCTGGCTTACTAGATGCATCAACTATTTTTTCCGTAACAATCAGCAAGCTAGATACATGCAATCTTTCTCTTCTTCTATGCTTTTTCACTAGTGCAATAACACTATCCTTAACATGCCTCTCCTTTAGTTTAAGCCATGTCTACATAGTTAGAGCCTCCAACAAATCATCAAGCTTCTCTTGAAGCTCTAAAAATAATTTAAAGTTTTGACTTACAAGAGCATGTTTTTGTGCAAGATCTAAGTACTCAAATCGACTTTCAAAATCTTTCAATAACTCCGTAGACACAAGACTCTTACTAGATTTTAGAATCTACTCCTGGAAAGTCTTGCGGGTAATCAAACTGGAATCTTCAATGCAGTACAATTCTTCTCGGAGTGTCTTCTTGAAGGCTACCCAATCAGTATCCTGCATGTACAATTAACTTAGGCTTTCAATTCATGTATAGTGACTTGTATAAAATACTAGCTCCATGGAAGTCAACCCACCCCAAAGAACTCCAACTTTTGAGCATAGATATGCATATATATATATATATATATATATATCTGTATCATTAAACAACTTCATCTCACACTCTATTTCTTGCAAAGCATTCATCACAATAATTTTTGTTTGAGTAAAACTCTACATCACTAGTTCTTGTTTTTTAATCTACATAAGCATGTTCATATTCTACACTAATAGCTGCAAAAATTAGTATAAGCTTTGCTTGAATGTTCTCCCATCATGCCTTTCCTTCCCACAACCTTTTACACGGGGTTCACCAATATCAAAGGGATTTTATCGGAAAGGTCGTATCCACCGAGGATTAAAGAGAGAAGAAAGTAGATACTAGGAGATAAAAGAGAATTAAAAGAATAGGTAGGAGATTCAAATGATCAAGAATGCTGAAAATCAAGTTCTCTTCAAGACATATACATACATCATGAATCAACTATAAAACCTTCAGCCAAGTCTACCATAACCCTTACACAAGATAAAGAAAAACCTCAACCACTTAGACTCTACATGTATTACATGTAAACTCTGTTGTACATACAAGACAAAGAGTCCAGGAAATCCAAATGTCAATACATTTAGATGATTTCTTGATAGGAGAAGCCCAAGTACTTCTCTCCGAAGCACTGTGCTGTATTGATAGAACATCAGAAGATAAACAAAATCCTTATATACGACTCCAAATATACTTCTGTAGCCATGTTATCTCTAGTTATTACAAGAGTTATGAGTTGATTGTTTGATGGCTAAACTCCAAGATAAATGGTTGTTGAATTGTTTAGATAACGTCTACTATTATGTGGAAGCAACCTTGAGTCATTAGATCTCCTAAAGCTCCCTCTTATAACCAAAAATGTGTACCAAACACTATCTTCTACTCTAGTGCTTTAGATCATAAATCTAATGGTTCATGACACTTAGTTACAATACTCCCATATCACTCTTTCTCCCATCTCCTCCCCTCCTGAGTATTGTTTGCTAATTGGAAACTGCGATCACGCACCGCACGAATTTAGGAGCCTTTCTTTTTTTATGAGATTTAACAAAACTGATTGAAAAATAACTTTCTTTCTGCATGTCATCCTATTCTAGAAGTTTTCTACACATTTTTAAGATATTTACAAGAAATAATATCCAAAATAGACTGAAATTATCTAAAAATCTTATATATTTGAACCATCCATACTATGAACACTAACATTAATGATTAATATGACATTAACTATCTAGAGTTATACAAAAGTTTAGTAATCCTTCAGTAATTTTCTACTCTCACTGTAATATCTATACTAATAAAAGCTTTGTAAAATAGGGATCCAGGTCCATGACCCTCATTTCATGGAAGGCCAAACCTTGTCACGTTCTAGCATATACATGAATGTATTATACACCATATGTATGGACAACACATCGTTGAGTGGTGGGTTTTGTGAGAATAATGATCCTTTTATCAAGAAGTAGGAGTAGAGATAAGAATGTTGAGGAAAGACACTATCAATCAATTGATGTGTGATGTGCAACTAAGCCTACTTTCCCTACTACAAGCAGTGCAAGAGGAAGCTCATGGTTAGATGTAGAAAACCTAGAAGTATATTATGGTTATATTTAGAAGATATGCAAATCAAGGTCGTACATTGGATGCTATGAATACTAGTACGTATATAACCAAAAAGAAAATGTCCAATATTGATGGAGGTTACACAACAAGAACATTTCACTCATTTCCCTATTTGTACACGAATCATGTATCGATAGAAAACCAAAAAAGGGCCAACTGTATGAGCTTCGTAGAATTAAGATGGATGCATTGAAGATGGAAACACCATGTCGTGCTAGAATCGAAACTCTGGTCACGCATAGAAGCAAGTGCCAAACTTTAGAATGGGATGAGCCTTCACCGGCGCCAAGAGACAACACTGACGTGAGACCATACTAGCTGCCACATAGGCGGCCCACGAGGAGTGTGATCATTCATGATCATGATGGGTGGGTCGGGAGAAAGGCAGAGCCTGGATGAGACGGTGCTAGCCATTGTGGGATGGCGTATCATGGTGTTAGCGTTGGCGATGGTGATCGGGGTTGGATGCAGCAGGAGCGTGGGCATAGTGATGTTCATGGCGGCGGTGGCCTCCCTCGGAAGATCGAGGAGCAGGGCTCGTTTGACGATGGTGGTTATGATCATCATGATCACGATCGTTGTAAGTGGTAGCATCATGGTGATCATCATGGTCATTCTGGCGATGGTGAGCTGGATATTTAGGTGCCGCATGTTGATGGTAGGCCTCACGATGAGCTCCATGATGATGATGGTGAGCCGGAGATTCAGCTTCGGGGGTCGCATGTTGTTCATGGTGCTGGCCGTAGTACTGGGATGGCGCGTCATGGTGTTGGTGTTGGCGATGGCGATCGGGGTTAGATGCAGCAGGAGAGTGGGCATGGTGTTGGTGGCCTCCTTTGGAAGATTGAGGAGCCGTGCTTGCTTGACGATGGTGGTGATGATGATCATGATCACGATCATCGTGGGTGGAAGCATTATGGTGATCATTATGGTCACGGCGGCGATGGTGAGCTGGATATTCGGGGGCCGCCGGAGATTCCGCTTCGAGGGCCGCATGTTTTTCATGGTGGGTCTCATGAGCCCCATGTTGACGATGGTGAGCCTCGTCAGCATCATGCCGATGGTCACGGTGATGATGATGGCGATGTGGTGCAGGAGCAGCATCGCCCGGAAGAACATCGATGGTGAGCTTCATGCCCAGCTTGGTGCAGTCGCCTGGAACCCCGGAAATGAACCAGTGCCGACCAGCTGTTCGCAGGGGTACCACGGTGTCACCCGGCCTGGACTTGACGTGCCTGAACGACGTCACGCCGCCTTTTGCGTCACAGGACGCGTAGTCCGCTGCGTTGCGTAGCTCCACTACGTTGTGCGTCCCTTCTGCATACCTGAAGGCTGCATAGATGACAGCAATACAACCCAAACGCAAGCAGCAGAAGCAGTATATATTCCGGTAGCATATTAGTTAATTGCGGTCGTAATGCAGACACATTAGAGGGCGTGAGGATTGAGTCTTTCATATACTACTTACACAAGCTGTCGCCGACCCTGAATACGCGGTGCTCAGCCCATCTGTGGTAGTCTACGTCCGCGTGCCACCCCTCCGCGCCTCCTACCACGTACCTGTGCGCATCGGCGCCGTAGCTCAAGTATACAAGCAATATGACGGACAGCAATGGAAGTGACAGCGCGTGAGCGGGCGCCATGGTATAACGAGGCCAGAAAGTAATAAGCGTATAAGTGATCAGCTCATCTGTTCCACGCCGGGAATATTACATAGTTCCCCCACGATGATCTGGATTCTGTATCATGAACTACTTGTACCTGCTATTTTGTCCATTGGGCAGTTCGGTCGGTCCCGCCCGCCTTATTTCACGATCTTTTATTATCCTTGGGAAGAAACTTACTTAGCCGACATTATATTGATTTCCTATCCGAGGTGGTAAATACACTACAAGCCATTGGATGGCCACTTCGCTACGGAAACATGAAAACCAAGTTTAGTAAAGTGTCACTCGCAACTTTTCAAGTAGGTCATACTCCATAGTGTTCACTTTGGACGACATATTTTGTTAGGACATAAAATCTAAGAAATAATATTATTACATATTTTTTGTCAGCATATAAAATCTAAGAAATAATATTACTATATTTCTTGATATGTTTTTAGCATGTCCTTTTTCATATTGATAGTTATTGTCCATTGAAAATTTTCATGTTGTAATTTGATTCTTTGAAATTTGTTGTTTTGCATTGGATGATAATCCAATGCTCTCTCTCTCTAACATGAATATCGGGAGTGTAAGTACTAGCCTTTAATATAACATGAATACAAGTACTACAGTTTTATTTTTATTCATTAAGCATGATACAAGTGGTACGTAGGGTGGCCGAAAAGTCGGGTTGTGCCCAAATACAATGTCCAATAATGGAATATTTAAACCATGCATCCATGCGTATACAAAATAATAAATATTTGTCAAGCGTCAATAAATAAGTGCGCCTAAATAAATATTAGTACCATGCCTTTAATAATAAGACGCGCGCCCATCAAAAATGATAATTTCTTCTAGATAATTTGAATACATACTATCGCCCAGTGCTTCCCAATGCCACTGCCGCCTGCTCTACACATCAACTTAATCATTCACAATTGTTAGAAAATAATAAAATTAAATCGACAAAAGTGATTAGCTAGCAGTCTTCAGCCACAAAATAAATAAATAGGTTGGAACTCTGTCCTAACTTTAATTTAATATGAGTGCACTCTAAACTCATAAATGTCCCTTAATTGAAATATGTATTTTGCGGAATCACCCACCATGGAATCACCCATGTGCACATTAAATTAATTTGACGCCCAAAAAGAACAGACATCCCCGTCAACTTCTCGCACAAGAAATCCACCTTGTGTATGAGCCTCGACAAATAAATAAATTTTTACAAAATCCACCGCAAAACCTCACAGAATCCACCGTGGAATAAAAACTCACGGAATGCACCATGGTCTCACGGAATCCATCATGGAATATGCATATCCTGACATTAGCAAGCCTCAATACTCACAATAACAAATATTTTATTTCCTAGTCATACTATTGTAGTGTGCGTGTAAATTAAACCATTAAACCTGTCTAGCATACCACTAAGACAAAAGACCATTAAACATTGTCGTATTGCTGCGCATCCGAGGTGTGAAATCCACCGAAAAGTTGTGTGTGTGGGAGTTGATATTTTGTACATACTTAATTGTTATGTTTGCATCTTTATTCTGCGTGGTAATATAGTAAAGAGGGGCTAGAAAAAGATCTTTTTTGTTGGCAGTGCATTGGTTGGTATGCATGCCATGTGTGGTTTATTTGTGGAAGCACAGAAAATATTTGACATAATCTCGTGGAATGCTGCATTATCTTGGCTTGAAGGTGACAAGGGATTTTGTTTGCTTGTATTGTGATGATCAAAGAAAAGAATTCCAAAGTTTGGAGGCAATTTGAAAGCATATGATATGTCATTGTAAGCTATGATATGATGAAGAGGACTTGTATGCTTTTCTAAGGGCCGTTTTTCTTTGTGCCATTTTATGTTTTTGGGGAAGGGAAAATGACGGATGCTATTTGGAAAGGGAAGACTATTTTTGAAAAGGGCTTTTTGGGGGGAAAGGAGCTTAATGGAGAAGGAGAGCAAAAAAAGCAGAGGAATGAAAAGAAATCAGGGAAGCTCGACAAAAAGGGAAGAAAAGGAAGGATTTTGGGGGGCGAATCAGAGGACTGAACAGGGGATCTACGAAAGAGGAGGGGGGAAGGGCAAGAATTCAACAATGGTGCAGTCGAGCCTGCTGATCTTCATGCCGAAGACGGTAAGGGGAAGCTGCTAAAGAGGATGAAGTAGAAGACAAGGACGAATTACGACAATGGCACAGGACATGAAGGTGACGAATGCAACAGGACAAAGCATCAGATGACATCGCAGTTGAAGGAGAAGTCGAGCGTAGGAACGACTCGAATTGCTGAAGAGGCAAAGAAAGCTGAGATGAACGTGAGACGGGAATACAAAACGGGACATGTGAAGATCAAAACAAAGACTGAATTCTGGTTCACAGTAGATGACGAAAGAGAAGTCGACGACGATCGTCAGACTTGTAGAAGACGAAGTTGAAGACAAAAGCCGAAGACGATCAACGCTCTTCTAAAGTCGAAAGAGATCAACTGTAGAAGACAAGTGAAGGGGAGGAGCGAAGTCGACGACAGCATCACAAGGAAGGATGTGGCAATGAAGCGGAACAAGAAAGGGCGAAGGCTGAAGACGCAAGCTTGTTGAGGACGTGCACAATGATATCGAACCAGTAAAAAAAATGACGGAACGAGACTATCAGAGGCCTTCGACACCTCTTTTGTAATCATTGCAAGCATGACTGTGAATGACAATATCTCTGGATTGTCTGTCAACAGCACTGGGTGATAAGCTTATGAGAGTGTGCAAATGATGTTGAACTAAAGAAGACGGCGAGAAGGACTATTAGGATAAAGATGATATGGAGTCAAGTTTACTGCTAACCAAAAATTTCATCTTCAAGAGATAAATAAATAGAATTTATGGTCGTGAATTGCAAAAACCTTTTGTGATCTAGACATTTCAACGTGTTGATCTTTTATCTAGAAATACTGAAGCTGCAAAATTAACAGAAACAAGCTTTCAAATCCTGTTAATGAATACAAATTACCAACTGTGGCAAATTGTTTGTGAATATATCTCTGCTGCTGTGATTTTCAGGACAGAGGGATCAACAATGTGGAACTGATTCAGTTTCTCCTTGAACTTGGATTTCATATTGTTGGGGAGAATTTATTTTTGAGACCTTGTACTTCTCAATTGTGCATGGCTTTGAATAGAAAAGAACTAATACAGGATGATCCATTGATCCATCTATTATCACCGATATCTCTTGCTATAGAACTGATCTTCTATCTTGAAATTTGTCAAGGTCTTCTGTAGACGCGACTTTGCTTTCGAAAAACCCTTCGACATCTTTTGGTGAACCTGACATGAAAGCGTCGCATAAATTTCAAGATGGGAGATACTTCAGCATCATTTTCAGCCTCTTCTACGATTCCTGATGCGTCCTCTACTTCAGTTCCATCATTGACTACTGCTTCAAGTACTTCAACAGATGATCTAAAGCAGATTTTGCATAATATATCTATGTATATGCAGCTTCAAAATCAGCATACACAATTGTATATGCAGCAGCAGCAGCAATTGCATCAACAACAGTTGTCTCAGCAAAGGTAACTATATTCGGAGCACGAGAATGCAATTAGCGCGACTAAGGCGATTGAAGTAGTTGAGAATGAGAAAAAGCTATTTGATGGCCGTAATGTTTCAGCATATTTAAAAACATATGAGATCAAGATGGGGTTTTTTGGAGTTCCAACTGGACTTATGAGTAAGTATTTCCTTCGTCTTATCACACCCGCCTTGAGGGCAAAAGTGACTGATATTTTTATTCAAAATTCGCATTGGCAAGATTTTAAGAAGGCCTTGAAAGAAGAGTATTTCCTTGAGGACTTTGGGATGGCTACACGGTGATCATTCCGAGAGTGGGTCTACATGCCAAACAAAGGTCTACCTGCTTCAGAGTTGATACGAGAATTTGAAGAGAGGTATAGTTAGCTTGATGCCATTGAACAAAGAGCATTGGATATTGAGAAAGTTGAGCTTTTCTTGCAAGCTGCAGATGCTGCTCTTCAGGAAGAATTAGGAGAGCTTCTTAAGGATCGCACAAAGCCTATGAGTCTTAAAACGGATTGGCAAGATGCCCAGGATGCAGTCTCGACTTTGACAAAGAGGAGGATATGGAAGACCCGCCTAGAGATTGGTTCTATGGCACCGACACCGTCTTCTGCTCCTATGCCTACTTCTATCCCTGTTATTTCTTCTCCTCTCAGCCAGTTTCTTGGCCTATGCTAGTGCCTACTGTTTCTACTCCTCCTATTCCTCCTGCTCCAAGACCGATGCAAGTTCCTTCTGCTCCAAAACCATCCGCTCCATCGGTGCCTTCCTCTCTTGATGACATAATCAAAGGCATAACGGATTTGACACTAGAGACAGTTAAAGCAGAATTGGTGGGAAAATTGAAAGAGCAGTTTGCTTCAACTGCGCCTACTATTTCTTCTAGTGCTCCTACTGCACCTAGGAGTGGTCCTAATGCACCTAGGAGAGATCGAAGGTGTATTTGGTGTGATAGTACGGATCATCAGCATTGCAGGGATTGTGAATCTTTTCAGGATGCAAGAAGGAAGAATCTGGTATTTTGGGGACAAGATGGTAAGATTTGGTTGACTAAAACAGGAGCTCCGCTTGCTACCAGCTTTGGGAAAGGCGGAATGAAGAAGTTAGTGGATGACATGGCTACGCGTACTTCTTATGTGGCAACTAGAGGAGATGCTTCTACATATGGAGTCCAGATTGAGAAAGGATCAGAGAATCAGTCAGCATTATGGACTTATGCTATGGAGATAGCAAACAAGGGAAAAATTCAGCAAACTGTTTTGACTAGTGCAGGCTCTAGCATCAGATGTGAGACAGGTTGGGATTCGCCTGTTGACAAGTATACTATTTATGCCTACTTGGCTAAGTCTCAGGGAGCAGATGTACTTGTTGAGGAGAAGCGTAAGAGGAATAAAGAAAATCCAAGTGCAGCTAAAGAGACTAGAGGGGGTGAGTTTGTTACTCCACTTACTGCAGGACCGTCTTTGAGACCAGGGCCAGAACGACAGATGGAAGATACTCAAAAGAGAGAAAAGAAGCAAGAGCCTAGAGAGAGAAAGCAAGCAGGGTTTAGATTGATGTCCGATATTGAGACATCTACAGACATGAAGAAAATCTTTAATGACAAGATACTTGGCAGTGACGTGACTTTTACTATTTCTGAGGTTTTGGGCATCTCGAAAAGAGAGTTTCAAGATCAGTTTCAAGAGGTCCTAAAGAGAAAAAGACATGCAGTGCCTACTATTGATACACAGGGAGTTTTGGTTGGGGAGTTGGATGAGGATGAGGATGAGGTTATGGTTGAGAATGCTTCAGTTTTTCCACAAATAGAGAAGAGGGTTCAGCCTATGCATTATGCTAAAACTGATGAGCCTATCTTGATACCGCGTAGTCACTTTTCGCGGAGTCATTGGGTTAGGAAAACTACAGAAATGATGGTAAAAATTGGAGAGAAACAGGTGTCTTATGTTGCTTTGGTGGATCATGGTTCAGAGATTAATCTCATAGTTCGTGGAGTTTATGAAAGTAACAGATGGCCTATGGATGTAGAGCATGGGTGGCGTATGAGAGCCGCTAACAACACTGCAGGTGATTTGTATGCTGCCTGTCCCAGTGTCAGGGTTTCTATTGGAGATGTAGAGGAGGATTTCCATTTCTTTGTGCAAGATTCATGCTCTTATCCCATAATTCTTGGATAGCCATTCATCACAGAGATGCACATGGAAACAAAGGTAATGGATGATGGATCTGCTTATGCACGGATTCGCAGCAAAGATGGTATGAGAGGAGTTTAGTTTATGACTGTGTGCGTGAACCATGCTAGAAACAAGGATACTCTTAGAGATACACCTTTGCCCACTGTGAGGGATTTGGGTTTTCATTAGGTACCGTTGTTTCGCGAGACGACAGTGGTACAAAGCAGAGGAGATTGGAGTTCTCGCCTCCTAGCAGTAGTGTTTTCTCCTCCGGTTTTGTTGGGATTTTAGCAAACAATTCGATGAGTTATCAGAAAACTTCTAAGTTGCCTAGAGCTACCAGGCAGTACATATGCAAGAAGGAGAAAAATTTGAAAAATGCAGGAATTTTAGAGGATGATGAGCATATAGATGGGATGTATGACAGTATGATTTGTGCAGATACGATGACAGAGATGGAAAATATGTTGAAAACTGATATGAAGAATTGTCACAATAATGTATTAGTGCAATCCTTGGACATGTTTCATGAAATTGAAGATTTTGTGTCATAGATAGAGTCAGAGGCTGAGGTGACTCAGCAAAAAGTATTGAGTGCTGAAGAAATTCAGCAAACAAAGTTTTCGGTTGATTATGATCAGCTTACAGAGACACAGAGGGCTGAAAACATTCCACCAACAGAGTTCACTGCTGAAATATTTCAGCATCCAGAGTTTAGGGCTGTTCCTATGCAGTCCATAGAGTAGAGGGATGAGGATATTCAGCCCCACTGAAGTGCAGAATTGCTGATTTACAGCAAGATTTGAGTAATGCAGAAGAGCATAATGAAGCCAGGGTTGACATGAAATACAAGACTGTGGATAAAAAGGTGAAGCCGGTAGCTGTACCGCTTCCACCTGACAGTGATCAGCAAATAGAGAGGGCTGCCAAACAGCCAATTTTGAGGAATCTAGAGCATATAGGCCATAAATTTTTAGCAGAGACTCTTGCTAAATTGAAAATTGGAAATGGTGATTTCTTGCTACCCACAGAGAAGCAATGCTTTCAGGAGATGCTTGAGTGACATGGAAGGGGGTTTGCTTTTTTCCCACATGAGATTGGATGTGTGAATCCGGATATTGTTGCTCCTATGGTGATCTTTACTATTCCTCATATTCCATGGAAGCTCCGACGTATTCCAGTGCCTAAGGCACACCTGCCAAGTTGATTGACTTGTTGAATGAGAAAATCAGGATGGGAATCCTAGAGCCTTCATCTGCACCATACTCAAATAGGTAGTTTACGATTCCAAAGAAGAATGGTACTCTCCGATTTATACAAGATATGCAGCCTGTAAACAGAGTTACTATCAGGAATGTTGGTATAGGTCCAGTTGTGAATGAGTTTGCAGAAGCATTTGCTGGATGTGCCATCTATTCTTTAGGTGATTTGTATTCGGGATATAATCAGTTTCAGCTGGCTTTGGAAAGTAGGGACATAACCACTATGAGAACTCCTATTGGGCTTGTCAGGATGTGTACCTTGCCTTAAGGTGCCAGTAATTCTGTTGCACATATGATGAATGCCATGCATAAGGTCCTTCGTGATTACATACCTCAGCTTACCATGCCTTTCTTGGATGATGTGCCCATTAAGGGGTGTGCAGAAGAAGAGAAGAATGAGAGTCTAAATGAGCAGGGATGCAGATACTTTGTGGCTGATCATATTTCAGCTTGTGAGAAGATTTTGGCCAAGTTGGAAGAAGTGAACTTGACACTATCAGGGCAAAAATCTATTTTTGGAGTAAATGAGGTTGTCATTGTTGGACATATGTGTGGATATTATGGCAGGAAACCCTCACCTGAGAAGGTGGATGCTATAGGCAAGATTACGAAGTATTGTTCTACCACTTCAGAGGTACGGAGATTCATTGGAGCTTGTGTGTTTTATATGATTTGGATATCCCATTTTGTATACATAGCAGATTGTTTATATCAACTACTTCGGAAGGGGCAGAAATTCTATTGGGATGAGAGCCACACTAGAGCTATGCGGAAATTGAAGAGGTTATTGCAGATTGCTCCTACTCTCAGGAAAGCAGATTATAATTGCGGAAGGCCTATTGTATTAACAGTTGACACTAGTCCAATTGGCATAGGTTGGACTGTGGGTCAAGATGATGCAGATGGAAACAAGTATGCTATTCAGTTTGGGACGAAAGTCCTAAACGAGAGACAGAGGAGATATCCGCAAATCAAGAGGGAGTTACTAGGGATTGTTACGGCTCTCAAATGTGACAAGGAGTACTTTATTGGAGCCTCAGTTTTGGTAGAGACAGATTGCTTGCCATTGATAGGTATGATTATGAGTTGCTCTACTCCGGATATAGCTATGTTGAGATGGATTGCATACAACAAGTCATTAAATCCAGAATTTAAACACATAGCAAGGAAGGATAATCTAGTGGCAGATATGCTGTCTAGAGCCAGATATGATGATGAGGAGACACTACTTGCAGAAGAGGATGATGCAAAAATTTCAGCAGCTATGGTTGATCATGTTTGCCATGTCTATGATATTGTGGCTTTTATAGAAGAACTCTATATTGGAGATTAGTTGCAGATTGGCAAGTACCTTAGTATATTAAGCAGAAGAGATGAATGGACAGATGAAGAGTTCAAGAAGATCAGAAGAAAAGCCTATGGTTATTTTCTCAAGGACGGATTTCTTTGGAAGCATCCGAAGAAAAGAGGTGGATTACCCTTGCGGGTTGTCTGCGATAGAGAGACACAGTTACAGGTGATGAGAGAGTTTCATGAGAGTCCTTGGGCTGGTCATAGAGGAGTGTGGGCTACTTATGAGAAAAGCAAGGAGAAATATTGGTGGAAAGGCATGTATAGAGATGTTTCTCACTTTGTAGAGACTTGCAGAGACTGCCAGATGTATTCAGTAGTGTGTCATCGAGATGAGCTTCATCCGACCTATCCACTATGCATTCATTATAAGTGGGTAGTTGACTTGGTTACTATGCCTATGGGTCTATGGCAGATGAGGTATATTGTTTTGGCTAGATAGGATCTTACCAATCATGTTGAGGGCAGATCTTTGAGAACGAAGACCACTAGTGCAGTGTGTAAGTTCTTATTGGAAGAAATTTTCTGCAGGTATGGCTGTGTGGGTAAGATCACTACGGATCGCGGTGAATTGGATGCAGATGAAGCTAGGGAGTTTTTCTCTCAACTAGGAATCAAGTTGGCTCTAACCACAACATATAATCTAGAGGGAAATGGGAAGAGTGAAAGAGGGCATCTGCCGATAGTGAAAGCGTTAGCTAAAGCATGCAGAGGACGGATTGGAGAATGGCCGAGACTTCTACCATTTGCTTTGTGGGCTGATCGTACGACTCACAGTGTTACCACAGGATATATGCCCACAGAGTTGATGTATGGTCAGAAACCGATTATGCCGACTGAGACTTGTGCTTTGACTTGGTTAGTTTTACCTTGGCAGGAGGATTTGATGAGAGGGGAGCTCTTAGCTCTTCGGATGCGGCAGTTGGAGAGAAGACCAGAGGATATTCAGCTAGCTATTGACAGGTTGAAGGTTGCTGGACTAAGAAATAAGGACAGGTTTGACAGCAGGCATCGCTTGCGGCCTAGAGCAATAGAAGAGGGAGACTGGGTATTAGTCTTTGATAGTAGCCTTGAAAATCAGCATACTGCACTTCGGAAGATGGTGAAAAGATGGTTTGGGCCATACATAGTTAGACATGTCTTTGACAATGCAACATATGAGCTGACCGAATTGGATGGGACATTGCTTAGAGTGCCTATTGCAGGAAAAAGAATCAAGATTTTCAAGAAAAGAGATGATGAGGATTATGCATTGGAAGAATTTGCAAGAGAAGAGCAACGAGAAGAAACTCCAATAGAAGAGACAGATGATATAACAGATAATCTTGTTGATATACCGGAAATGCACAATGAAGAGATTGATCTGTTTGTGGATCTTGATGATAATGATCATGGGTAGTTGGCCCATCCAGAGGATGCGCATGATTAGAGGGGGTGGATGTCGTATTACTGCGCATCTGAGGTGTGAAATCCAACCAAAAGTTGTGTGTGTGGGAGTTGATATTTTGTACATACTTAGTTGTTATGTTTGCATCTTTATTCTGCGTGGTAATATAGTAAAGAGAGGCTAGAAAAAGATCTTTTTTGTTGACAGTGCATTGGTTGGTATGTATGCCATGTGTGGTTTATTTGCGGAAGCACAGAAAGTATTTGACATAATCTCGTGGAATGATGCATTATCTTGGCTTGAAGGTGATAAGGGATTTTGCTTGCTTGTATTGTGATGATAAAGGAAAAGAATTCCAAAGTTTGGAGGCAATTTGAAAGCATATGATATGTCATTGTAAGCTATGATATGATGAAGAGGACTTGTATGCTTTTCTAAGGGCCGTTTTTCTTTGTGCCATTTTATGTTTTTGGGGAAGGGAAAATGACGGATGCTATTTGGAAAGGGAAGACTATTTTTTAAAAGGGCTTTTTGGGGGGAAAGGAGCTTAATGGAGAAGGAGAGCAAAAAAAGCAGAGGAATGAAAAGAAATCAGGGGAGCTCGACAAAAAGGGAAGAAAAGGAAGGATTTTGGGGGCGAATCAGAGGACTGAACAGGGGATCTATGAAAGAGAAGGAGGGGGGAAGGGCAAGAATTCAACAATGGTGCAGTCGAGCCTGCTGATCTTCATGCCGAAGACGGTAAGGGGAAGCTGCTAAAGAGGACGAAGTAGAAGACAAGGACAAATTACGACAATGGCACAGGACATGAAGGTGACGAATGCGACAGGACAAAGCATCAGATGACATCGTAGTTGAAGGAGAAGTCGAGCGCAGGAACGACTGGAATTGCTGAAGAGGCAAAGGAAGCTGAGATGAACGTGAGACGGGAATACAAAACAGGACATGTGAAGATCAAAACAAAGACTGAATTCTGGTTCACAGTAGATGACGAAAGAGAAGCCGACGACGATCGTCAGACTTGTAGAAGACGAAGTTGAAGACGAAAACCGAAGACGATCAACGCTCTTCTAAAGTCGAAAGAGATCACTTGTAGAAGACAAGTGAAGGGGAGGAGCGAAGTCGATGACAGCATCACAAGGAAGGATGTGGCAATGAAGCGGAACAAGAAAGGGCGAAGGCTGAAGACGCAAGCTTGTTGAGGACGTGCACAATGATATCGAACCAGTAAAAAAAATGACAGAACGAGACTATCAGAGGCCTTCGACACCTCTTTTGCAATCATTGCAAGCATGACTGTGAAGGACAATATCTTTGGATTGTCTGTCAACAGCACTGGGTGATAAGCTTATGAAAGTGTGCAAATGATGCTGAACTGAAGAAGACGGCCAGAAGGAGTATTAGGATAAAGACGATATGGAGTCAAGTTTACTGCTAACCAAAAATTTCATCTTCAAGAGATAAATAAATAGAATTTATGGCCGTGAATTGCAAAAACCTTTTGTGATCCAGCATTTCAGCATGTTGGTCTTTTATCTGGAAATACTGAAGCTGCATAATTAACAGAAACAAGCTTTCAAATCCTGTTAATGAATACGAATTACCAACTGTGGCAAATTGTTTGTGAATATATCTCTGCTGCTGTGATTTTCAGGACAGAGGGATCAACAATGTGGAACTGATTTAGTTTATCCTTGAACTTGGATTTCATATTGTTGGGGAGAATTTATTTTTGAGACCTTGTACTTGTCAACTGTGCACGGCTTTGAATAGAAAAGAACTAACACAGGATGATCCATTGATCCATCTATTATCACCGATATCTCTTGCTATAGAACTGATCTTCTATCTTGAAATTTGTCAAGGTCTTCTGAAGACGCGACTTTGCTTTCGAAAAACCCTTCGACAACATATCCACACCAAATAGATACATGGCCCTCTTGGCCTAATGAGTTATACCATTTAGCAAAAATGGCCCTCTTGACCTAACAAAATATAACACACATCCAAAGCAATCAACTCTCTTGGTCTAAAGTAAAAAGCCATATACATATCCCTCCTTGAAGTGGTACTAACATACAACAAGATACTTTATTCCAAGGAGAAAATAGGGTTCCTAGCCCTAAACTAGATGCATCATATTATGACCCATAAGTCTTGTATATATAGCAAGAGGTGTATGCATAAAATATCGTTTGACCATCCTGTGGTTCCAATATAACAATGATAAATGGGTCTTGGCTACTCTTTGCATTATCCATACTAACCATTTCTTGCCATATATAAACTGTGTTTTGATAAAAGTCTCCATAATCGACTAGGTCCTATCTCATCATCAATGGAGATATCTAAACAAGGACCACAATTGAAAAAGAGGTCTTCTTCATAAGCATAATTTGGTAATGAATTGGTAAACTAATTCGAATATTATGAAATTAGCTGCGGAGACACTCTCTCAAACTTATCCATTAGGTTCATAGCGACATGGAATCCCATCCAATTGATTCAAAACTAACTAGAAATTCCCTATTACTAGTAACTCGCGAATACCACCTTTCTTAACAATGTTCATCCCCATGATCAAGGCTTTATATTCCACCATATTATTAGTGAATCCTACCCCAAGGTAGGTAGCTGATTTCATCATGATTCTACATTAGGGGTCTCTAATGTGTACCCCAATACTCCCTTTCTTATTGGGATCCCTAAATGCTCCATTAAAAAAGAATGTATATGTTTATAAAGAGTTCATGCATCCGGCCATCATTGGCTCCTTTATTTTTTGGGAAAATGAAAAAGTTGTAGATCGATGAGCTAGACTTTGTAGATAGATCTCGATGCCAAGAATGCAATGCAAGTGTTAGTTTAGTTCATCAATCGGAGGTCATTTGACCCCCATTTAATCCTCACAAGGTTTGGCATTCTAAGCAGTTATGTGATCTAGGAGCTAGAAAGTGTAGGATGAATGCTAGATTGATAGATTTTGATACTAAAGAAGGCAACCATCATCGAGTTAGATCACAATTCTGAGGCCATTTGAACCCTCAATGGAGATGAAACCACTTTCATGCAGTATGAAAACCAAAAATTCTAACTAGATATTTTAGTACTTAAAGATTAATGAATTAGTTAAGGACTAAAATTCCAAAATTCACATGATGTGGGGGAGGGGGGTGTCATTCTATTTGGCACCCCATTTTTTGATTAAAAATTTGGATTTTACGCCTGTTTGTGTCAAAGGGAGAGGCAAGAAGGGGTTGAGATGTTGATTTTCCATGCCTTCCATCTCTTCAAATGGATCAAAAAATGGCTAAATAAATGAAAATTTCAATTTCTAGTCTTTTTCTCTCCTCTCTACTCTTTATTGTGTGTTTCTATAGTTGATTCTATGAGAGAAGCGGGTGGGCTGAGATGCGAGATTTTGATCGTGGGATGATGTTGGAGCATGGATCCAGGTTGAAAGGAGCGTCTGCACGGCTCTTGGGAATCGTCAGCGAGTCTCCAATCATGAGATGTGTATAATATAAAGAACTGTTCTATGAGTAAGTCATAAATTTACTTGTTTTATGATAAATTCCGTTGGTAAATGATTGAAAATGGTTGTATTTGGTTGTTAATGTTGTGATGTATCAAAAATGTTAAGGAAATCAATAAAAAATGAGTTATCTAACAATTTCTTTATAAACATGCAAAACCCGTAACATTGTAGTTTTAAGGAAGATCATGAGTTTTTGGATTTTTGTTCTAGATATCGTATTTGCATGGGATGGAATGACACCAATCAATGTACGGAATCCCTCTGAGGAGTGTGGGAAGGGTTATCCATTGGATTACAACTCATACAAATACAAAGTTCTATAGTAGAGGTTAGGGTAGTATATCCCTTAGACACTCCATGCTACCATGAGGCCATGTGGGGTGGTTTGGGTGAGTAGTAGAGGCCCGGTTAGTGCCAAAGATCCAGTGTCAAGCCCGTTTTAGGTCGTGATAGTGCCGTTGAACACGTAAATTTTGTACTTGTGATCTTGATTATTGTATTGGGACTACAAATCTTGGCACAGTAGGACTACACTTTCCACGAGAGGGTTAATTTTGGAAACTTAGTAACAAAACATAAGCATGTATGTTACTACTTGAGACTCCCTTCCATTAACACAACTTCCATACAAGTAAGTATTGAAAAATCAAGTAAATGACATTTACACTACTTGTCTAGTTTGTCCACACATTGTGACATGTCCATGGCTATTCATTTTCACACACGATGAGTAGGCCACCTCCTAGTTTGGAACACAAAGTGTGAACAAATATTTATTTAAAAATACAAACCACATCTGGAAAAGCTTAGGGGGTTGAGGATATGTATATCCTCTACATCCTCCCCTGTACCAAGTGGCAAAGGTACCATTAAACACCTAAAAATTTTACTTGCAATCTCAATTATCGCATGGGGACTACAAATCTTCATAGTAGGACTGCACTTTTTGCCACAAGGACAAATTTAAAGACTAAGTAATAAAACACGTGGCAAGAAGATGAGTTACCACTTGAGACTCCCATCCATTAACACAACTTTCACTATAAGGAAGCATTGAAAAGTAAAGCAAATGACATTTACACTACTTGTCTAGTTTGTCTTCACATGATGAGATGTTCATGATTATGCATTTTCACGCACTATGATTAGTCCACCTCCTTGTTTGGAACACAAAGTGTAACCAAACCGTTATTTAAAAATTCAAAGCACATCTACTAAAGATTAGGGGGGGGTTCACTATATGTATATCCATATCTATGAATTTATAAATATCCTTATCTATGAATTTTTCCTGAAAAAAAACATAACACTTTTCTATTCAATTTGTACATAACCCCTTTATATTACACAATTTTCTATGTAAAAATGTATTTAAATGGTATTTTAAAATTACATTGCTTTGAATTCATGTGCTGCACACATATATTCATGGGTGACCTCTACAAGTGACAAAGACATGCTTTGACTTTTAAAATCTTGTTAATTGGGACACCTTGGCACAAAATGGCTCATAACTTTTGCTTTGTAACTCGAATCGCCAAGATTTTTGAAGGAAAGTTGTAGCTCCAATTCCAAACTACAATTTGCTAGAAGACATTGTAGTTAGACACTGAAGATTTTTGCCCCAAAAAATCTCTCCACAGTTTGGAAATTTCCATTTCTACATGTAGTCTACTATAGACATCAAACTTTCAAACTTGATAAAGGGATCCTCATTAGAAATGTGAATATCCATTTAGTAGGCTTTCTATATTTTAGAACCCGTCTAATTAACATTGTATTTTCAAATATCAAAACACTCCAAAATTGCTAACCATATTAACAATTTTCTCTATGACTTCTATATACACTACTTAGAACATCCGAATTTACATGATTCTACAAATGTATTTCATCAAATGGAATCCATTGATTCTACTTTTAGGTAGCGTTGTCATGAGATTTTTTGCCCAAGGTTTAAACATAAAATTTTTAACCTCTACATATATTGCTTAGTCACTTGTAATTTAGACAAACTACAAGAGACTTGCCTAGTGCAATAAAACATGAAGTCTAAACCACCAACATATAGCATAGTGAAGCAAATATGGGGGCTCTCTACCTTAAAATACAATAAATTTATCATAAGTCCTTGACAAGATGAATAAATATGGTTACTTACTTTTAATTCTCTTCACAACACTTACATGAACTCACTACAAGTTCTGTAAGTCATGGGACATTTTATAACATGGTCATGAGCAGTTGATTTGGAAGGATCCCTTGAATTGCATTTCCCAGGAGCTAATGATGTGGCTGTGTACATATGATCTTCAAAGTTTTTAAGACTATTCACAAGCCAAGTCAAGGGAGTCGGAGTTACCTAGGTTAACCAAGCATAAGATATTGTATATGACTTGTTGCATTGCCTATGTGACTAAAATAGTCAAGGGAAATATAAAAAAAGGCAGCTTGAATTGCACCGCATTTTTTGGGCAAAACTCAAAGAGGCAACAAACACCATGGAAGGAGAAGGGAAATTGGTGTCTAAAGCTTCCACATAAAGGGGCTGATCAAGCCATCCATCTACAACTAGTTGCAGTCCACTTGACATGTAAGTGCTCCTCCTTCTATGCTTTTAGGAAAATAGAAGGCCATTCTTGGCTGAGTTAATAGGGAAAATTTGTGAATATAAAGGGCAGCAGCCCATACAAGGGAGAGCTCGATTATGATTCTGAAGAAAGGTCTAGACCTAGCTTGTGTATGCTGAATTAGACCTCCCATGTCAAGAGATACATCAAATCTACTCTCTTGAGTCTTCCAAGTGCTGAGTACAAACTGTTATTGGACTTCCTATCTTGAAATTTGTTGGGCTGAAATTCTTCTTCTTGCTCCATTGATTATCTTGACCCAAGGGCTCACCCTTGCTCTTGGAAAGCTTATTGCAAGCTCTTAATGGAGGGGTGTGTCAAGAATACTTCTAGATTTGTCTTAACAAGAAATGTGGGCTGAACTGAAAGGTCCAAAAATATTATTTAATGGGCTAAATTTCTATTCTTCAAGGCAACTCTTGTTAAGTTCATGAGGTACTTGTATTTATGAAGAACACTGACCTATGCACTTAACTCTTAATGTGAACTCTCTTCTCCATGAAGAAGAGATCTTGCAGATCATAAAGGCTCTGGTCTGGACTCTTATATGCAGTCCATTACTTTCTTTATGGGCTGACTCTCTATTCTTCAAGGCATCTCTTGTATGGATTAAGAGGTACCTATATTTGTGTAGAAGAAAAGAAGGGAAATTTCTTACATAACTATAGCTTGATGAAGTCTCTCCTCCCTACCAAGAAGAGCTCAACAGATATTAAAAATCTGATTTTAAAACTCTCATATTCAACCCACTACAATCTTTGAGCTGATTCTTGATATTCCAAGTTTTACTCTTATGATTTATGATGAGAATATGCTCTACATAATCTTGTAAATGCCGCATCTAAACACTCTTGCTTTGGAAGGACATTGAAGATACTCTTTGGTAGTTTATTTGTAACATCATGGTTTATTCATGGCTGCCCATAATAGGGAATTAATGAGCTGAAGCTTACTTGTTAACCACTTCCTTTATTTTGGTAGAACATGAATTGTTCTTGATTCATTCTAAACCAGGATATTCATGGGCTGAATTTTGTAAACACAGAATCTACCTCAACTCCAAACATTACAAGTACAATAGTATCTTGCTTCCTTTCATTCAAGAGAGGGTTTAAAGTAATCTTTCATAGAATTCTTGCCATAGTTTGGGATTAAATAGCTGAAGCTTTTATGCAGCTACTTAATTCAAGCTACATTGATCTAAGTCATGGAACTCATGAACTTTTCATGTAAACCCAACTACAGTTATTTATTCATAAACTGAAATAGGCAATCTTATTCTTGATCCTCTATCTTCATTATTAGTTGAAAAGAGAAGGGACTTAAAGATCTTCTTCATGCCTAGGCTGACATAGGCACCTATACTCATTGGCAAGGAAGGACAAGACTCTTCTTGTATCAATTGAAGTTATACTCCTGATTACAATTCATACTTCTATGATCAAATCTGATGTATCAATCTGGGTTTTTCCAAGATAAAGTCAAAACAAAAGGTGAGTTGAAAGTTGTGAAGCTCCTCTCGAACCTAAAAACAATTACCACCTACCTCTTGAAGACACATCTCCATCTATCTTGTCCAGATCTCTTGCAAAACCCCTGTGGTGACCTTCAACCTCACGCGCTGCGATAGCGTCCTACAACATATAAGTATCATTTTCAAACTTTTAGTTGATCATAAAGGGTTCTTTCTAGTTGACTTGAAATTTAGTTTAGAAAATAAAATCATCAACAACTATTGCTATGACATCAACTACCTAAATATCTAGTGTAGGTATTTTGATAATTTTATTTGTTTCAACTTCATTGATAAACTAATCAAATTGCTCAAATTTTTTATAAATATCAATCTAAATTCAAACAAAAAGAATTTGGCCATTCAACACATACAAATCCTCAAGAATAACATCCTGACTTGGAACATATGGAAATGCCAACTAGATATGCAAATTCGCAACCACGTGATCCTTTAGCAAAGAAACTTCATCAAGAGCATTAATAGCTTTCCCAAAATAATGAGAAACTTGCAAATCCATCACATTCCTAACTTGAGAAACTTCTTATTATAGTAATGATTTCTCTCCTTGAAGTTAGTTGATGGTAGATAAAGCTTTAGTTGTTGCAATTTCTATTGTGTTCCTCTCTTTTCCAAGTTCAAAAAATAAACATTGAATTATCTCAAGTAATGATTGATTAAGAAAACAATTCACATCTAAATCTTTAGGAAAACCACACAATCAGACTAATTCTTGTCTTTTTTGACTTTTAGTCAACTTTTATAAATTTGAACATTGCTAAAAACTATTCATTTTTTGTTCAAAAACATATTGTTTTGAAAATTTCTCATGTGGGTAGTCAACTTGAAATAGAACATTAGAAACTTGCTGAATTTCTTCAATTTGAATGGTGCAATCATCTGAAATAGTATCTTAAGTTCTCAAAAAATTGATATTCTAGATAAATACATCCAAAGATGATACATTTTTCACTATAAGTAGTGGTACTTCAACTACTTTGAAAAACGTCTCACTTAAATCTAATATAATAATTGCATTAGGTTCCTTAAAATCATCAACAAAACAAAGAAAACATCCACCATAACCTCTATTTTGGCATAAATATGATCTATAAATTTGCCATCAATACATACATTATCATTTTGAACACATAACTCATATTCTTGATTCTCAAACTAATCAACTTCTTTGATGATTGCTTCTTGTTGGTTTTCTTATTGATTAAATTTGATTGGAGAATGATTATCCTAATTTGCAAGAGATAAAAATATAGTGAATACTATCAACTTATGTATGCGACTATCTAATTGTTGCTCCATTCTCCCATTGGCAAGCACTATTATTGATGTTAGGAAACTTGAGAATCCTTAGCTGCTTTGGCTTTTTTCCCCTTCCATTCCCTTTGCCTCAATCTTTGGGAAGTCCATGGGTGGAAGGAACCATTCATCATCATCACTTGAACTCGAATCTAAATTTGAATCCAAAACACTATAATACTTATCCTTGAACTTTTCACTTACACTAAGGAATCTCCAAATGTGCTTAATACTTGAGCAACCTTTGACTCTCTTGCCTTCACAGTCATCATGCCATTTAGAAACTTCCTAAAACCCTAAAAAAGATCCAACTTTTTCCATGTTTATCCATATTTGAGTTTGAATATTTATTTACAACTAAAGAGAACTTCTTATATGGATACCATTGAAATCCTTGCATAAATTAAACATATAAAAATTCAAGCAAGATTTTCCTTCTTCATAAGGTTCATAAATATAAGGGAAATGTTTTGAAGTGTGTACATGCTCAAAACAAACATTACAAACCTTCTTCTTCTTTCCAATAATCAAGAAATTTCT
The DNA here is from genome assembly GCF_053477565.2 of Lygodium microphyllum. NCBI lineage: Eukaryota > Viridiplantae > Streptophyta > Polypodiopsida > Schizaeales > Lygodiaceae > Lygodium > Lygodium microphyllum. The sequence continues at coordinate 41,965,324 of NC_141161.1, read as the reverse complement.
TCACACGTGTCTGATGCATTGTTTCTGTGAGAACTATTTGAAATACAAGGTGTTGTCTAAACTATTTATATGATAAAGGGGCCAATAGAGTGTCGTCTACCAATCCTCCATTATGACCTTTTTTGCCGAGCGAGCTACATGAATGCTTTTGAATAGTCCAACCATATATATCATATGGATCTCGAAAGAAAAATTTGGGATATTTTGAAGTTAATAGTTTTAGTTATAAGTAAAGGGTTCATAAAAGAATGACAATGAGGAGCTAAGAGAGTGATATTCAAGTGTTTTAAGATCTTATAAGATTTAAAAAATAAAAAATGTTACATGGTTCAATTGTTTAACTCACATTAAACTTATGTCTAATATAAAAAAAACCATATCATAATTGAGATCATCAATATCATAATGTTGTGTGACTAAAAAAGCTCCATATTTCTTACAAAGTTGTCACTAAATTGGGGTGCAGTCTGTTTTGTTTTGGGGGTGTGTCACTTTATTACCACATTTACCTTATGATAGGGTGCCATCTACAGTGTGTTATGTCAAGATTTCTACTTTGAATAATTTGTCTTATCAGATTACTAGCCTAAATCATCTATCCAATAGGATCACTAGTCTAAAGTTGTTTTGAAAGGCTAGTTGTTTGTCTATATAGGAGACTGCCTATTCATAGGGGTGCTACAGGTCTCTTTATATAAGGTTCTTGAATATAGATCCAAAACCCTAAATTGCAAGTATATTTGTAAGAATAATCGTCACAATCTAGGGTTTTCTAGCACCATTGAAGATCTAGAGAAAAGAATGATTGTTTGCAAAAATCCTCTTTGTTGATAGTGTGATAGTTGCCATAATTATTTACATTTCTTGCCCAAAAGAGACAATGCTATACATGGTCTAGAAAATGTCATTAATATTAGAATTTTCTATAAAGAAACATTCAATATAATCGTGTACTTTTGTAGTATAACAATAACCATTTGCATATTCGTGTGAATCTGCTCAAGGCAAATAGATCATGGTGGAATTCCCAAGTGTATCTCGCCCTGCTACTCAAATATATAGGACAATGAACATCAAAACACTTAACATAAACATAATTCCTAAACATTATGCAAGGCAAAGAAAGAGTAGGAAAAATATTGCACTGAAAAATAAAGCAAATAGGGCTAATCGATAATCGAGTATGGGCAAAGTTATGAAAATGCTCCTAGAATAATTGTAAATGCTTCTTTCCTAGATGGGATCATCATATCCAAATCCCAACCCTACACATAATAGAGAAAGGTAGTACGAATCCCAATAGGGTGATTTGAATTCTTGGATTCTGGATTAGGAGGTATCCACAAATAGAAGACATAAGTTATAAATATCACCATTTCATCTTAAGTTTTCCTTATACTTATACTTATGATTGATTTACACTTTAACATTGTGGGTTGAAATCCCACTTTCCATGAGATGGCTTAAAAGCATCATCATGACAAGCTCGATTACATGAACATACTTATATGAGATGGGCATCATGACGATGCAACTATGGTGAAAACTTATGGTTAGTGTTAAGTTGTTGCTTTTAATATTTGAAATGGAATACTTTAGTCACTTCTAAGTATACAATTCCACATCTATAGAGACAACAACACAATGAAGCAAAATGAGAGGAAGATATCCAAATAAGAATTGATGAAAACCACAACAAGGAAGATGATGAAAAGGACAATGAGCAAGGGGGAGATTTTGATGACACCTCCTCTCATGAGATGTGATCCATGTACATAGTGTAGTACATAGGTAGTTCGATACTAGCAATCAGGCTAGGTGGCTTCAAATTGATATAAAGATATTTGTTCTCATTTTACATCATCATTCAATATTTTATTATATTAATTTGTATTATTATCTATTTTAAAAAATTAAATGTGGCTTTAGTTTGTATATAAGATTCCCAATAATCACATAAGAAAGGGTACCAAAAAACGAGGGAGCTACTAGTTGTAGACCTATGTATAACCAATATCTTCATTTTAGAAAATCTATACTATATGTGTTTATTACATCATGAAAATAAATGTGAAAACTACATATATTCCATTTAAAAAATCATGTAAATTTCCAATAAATTTGTACACATTGCATGTTTAGATATGTATTCATAGTTGTGCTTATTTTTTAGTAAATACATGTGATTTTGACACGGGTCTCCTATCATGTTTTTAAGCATGATATTAAATGTGGACATAGGATTTTTTTCCTAGTTTAGTAAATGGTTCAATATGGTTGTCTACAACCCTTCAAATCGACAATTGCATATTGTCGACTCCTCTTTAGCTTATGAAATTTTAATTAATTATCTTCCCACAGGTGGAAGATTTGATATTTTAAACCCCAAATTTGGCCCATCCTGAAATGCAAGTTCAAACATTGGGTCATACTTAAAACCCTTTGTCTTTGAGATCTTTTCAATCACCACACCAACATCTAATAAGCATAGTCTTGTAAGGTTCATGTCTATGTTTCCCCTATTTTTGCATATATTCCATCTATTCTATATGAGAATTTATAATCTTCTAGGTGAAGGACATTTTCCTCTTGAAATCATTAAAATTATTGTGATCCAAAGCTAATATTTGCATCTTTAAAACTCAATCATGCATGCACTTTACACTTAGCATTGTGTATCCAAAAATTTTAGGATGTTGAAATGCATATTAAAGACTCCCAAAAATTAATGTTTATTTATCAAGTAAATGAGAAGATGCGTCACATGATTTTCTTTAGCATAATGTTGAAGGGTAACATATTTGAGTGGTACTATCACCTTGTGGCAAATTTAATTATGATTGTGCATGAGTTTTGCACTCCTTTTTATAGGGAATTTCCCCCAAAATGGGCTAGTAGTATGATGTGTGTCCTTAACGAGATAAGTTGTCATGCACTTGTGGGAAACACAAAAAAACATCTAGCTATGTGGCAATCACGTAATTTTGCACCATCATTATGCTTTGCATTACATGGAGCCTACTACAACTATATATAATACAATGAGCTACACTTGCATAAAGCTAAAATAACTTCAAATTGCACATACATTTTTGCATATGCACACAAGAATATCTAACACTCAAATAGGAATTTCATGTTGAGTAAGTAAGGAAGAAGGTGAGAAGCAAGGATGTGGGGGTCTCAACAATTAAAGCAAGGATATTTGTCATGGTCTACATCGTGTAACCAATTTTTTCTTAAGAGAATTTTGAGCTTGAGATGGGGGAAGAGGAGAGATAACATTTTTCTTCAATCAAGAGGTAAGAATCAGATTAAATGGACTGTCTTTAATTAAAAATTTAACTTGCATATTTCATAGGGCATGTGTACTTAAATAGGTTAGACGCACATTTTCAATGTATTCATGATTTGATACAATACATTAGGTGTTTAGCATGCATAACATCATTTCCAAAATTTATATTACGAGAAAAAATGAATGTTTGAGCATACTTTTATCTTCAAAGCATTTTTCTAGTAAAGGCACTACATATCTCAAATAAATGCTAAAAATTCTTTGAATACCTTAAAAAACAAATGGTTTCCTTAATGTTGCTAGCATAGGTTCACAAGATGCTTGTGAAACTTGCAAGTAAGATTAGAAGGAAATCCTTACTTCCATAGCTAGGAGCAGTAATTTCACATATTACTCAATCCTTTACTACTCATAAGAGATAAATTATAGTAGCCACTGATTACTTTACAAAGTGGTTAGAAGCACGGGTGACGAGATAGGATAATGCAAAAGAGACTACCAGTTTCCTACTTGAGCAGATAATCTGCCATTTCGGTCTGCCAAAGGAAATAGTATCGGACCGTGGAACCCATTTTTTGAGCAAGGTAATTAGAATCTTGACTGAAGCATGGAAAATTAAGCATACTAGTGGCATTGCCTCTTGTACTAATGCACAAATTAAAGTTTTATGGGTTCTATAGTTGTGGAGAAGGTTCTTTGTTTAGGTTTTGTTTTACAAGTCTTGAAAACATGGTATTGCTATTTGTAATGTATAAGTGGGAGAGAAGAAGAGTTTCCTTGTTGAAACCAAAATGATGAAAAGATTACTCCACTAAATTTGATTATGTTGTGTCCTTCTTTCTTGTCAAGAATTGAAGAAAGAGAATATATTTTTCAAAGTGGAAGTCATATGCAAGCCTTGTGTTTACATTATTTTTTGGTCTTTTGTTCCTTGTGTGCTTGATGTCTTCTTAGTGGGTATTTTGAAGTTCAAGAAGTTACAACATTGAAATTCGTCATAAGAATTGTCTTTCTTAGCTACATGGGTATGGAAAGGAGAATTCAGTTTTGAAGCTATACTACTACAAATGACTTTTAGGGTTTCTACATCAAAATTATTGTTCTTCCTTACATGTTTTTTGCTCCATTGAAAGGCTTGGAAAGAGAAAATGAATAAGTTTACACCTCTTTTAAGGTTTGATTTTCATGCACATATTGGTTTCTTGAGCTTTGTTATGGAAATTTTATTTAATAATAATTCATTGCATGAATAGGGCATTGCTCTAATTGAAAGTAATTTGAAGAATGTTATCATGATCTAAAAACATTCAAACTATGTTTCTGTTGAGTACTAAGTTATGGAAGACAAATTTTTTAAAGTATAATTTGAATCAATACCCTAAGATTTTAGAGGTAGCTTTTCTCACAAGACATTTGAGTGTTGATTAACTTATTTAAATTTGATGTTGGTGATAATTTCACTCCATCACTAATGCTTGACTCTCATAGCGATCCTTTCTCCTCTTCTGCCAAGTTGGAGGTTGGTTTTTCCCTTTCATCTCTCACATACGAGCAATAATTTGAATCAATGCCTAAGCCTTTAGAGGTAGCTTTTCTCACAATAAATTTGAGTGTTGAGTAACTTATTTAAATCTAATGTTGGTGATAATTTGACTCTACCACTAGTATTTCACTGTACCAATGATCCTTTCTCCTCTTCTATTAAGTTGGAGGTGGGTTTTTCCCTTTCATCTCTCACATACAAGCGAGAATTTAATAGAATTGGGATCCCATGTGCTAAAAGGACTCATAAAATATTCAATTGTTTAGATATTGAATCAATGATTTAGGTGGCTTATGCAGAAAGAGGACAAATCTTCTCAATCCTTGGAGTAATATCCACCAATAAAGTGTTGAAATATTATAATTCATTATAAGTATTGTTGAGGTGTTGAGGCAATGATTCAAGTGGCTTATTTGGAAAGAGGCCAAAGCTTCTCAATCCTTGGAGAAATACCAAATATAGTGTTGATATGTTAAATCGACTACAATTATTACCTAACAGCTCCATGGACAAATGCAAGGGCTCACAATTATATACTCTTGAGATGACTAATGTATCTAGTCAATATCAATGCCATCCACAAGTAAGAGATAAGTGTTTATAGGGAGTTAGCGAGATGTACATACCACTACCCCTTTCCAAGTTGTGAAACCTAATGTGGGGGTATCTACTAAGGTAGCTAAGTATAAGTCTTTAGCATCAAGCCTTAGGAAGAAGTCAAGGATATCATACACACAACACTAACATGATCATAGAAAAATATCTTCAAATTAAAATATATGTGAACTAAAGCATTATCAAAACTTGATGGGAGCTAGAAAGCTTGGGGAGGGAGGCCCCTTAAGATTTAGTTTTATGAGTTGTATGGAGGGTAACACCTACTACACAACTATCATGTGAAATGTCATATATATCTCACGGGAGGGGGTAGGGGGGTTGGGTGGGAAAGGGAGCCACTCATAAATATATAAGGATATAGTGTTGGTTCAAAAGAAGATATTTTTAAAATACTAGTTTTACACATTTTTTTACAAGTTTAACTACATCAGGATATCATGCGTACTCTATTTTATTCATTCTTACCCTTAATCAAATATATATAATCATTAATCCACTTGTTTCTACAAGTTTAACTACATCAGGATATCATGCATGTCCAATTTGCGGTCCCTCTCTGGTTTCTTCTAGACTGGCACGCTTGAAGAAGGTTATCTATGACAATCATCATCGTTTTCTTCCTATTGACCACCCCAAATATGCACCCCCCACTAATGGAAGAACTCCACAATCTCTGACCGTTCAAGATCGGAAGGACACTTGGACACACACCAATGATCATCCTCCACTCGGCATGAGTCGATAACTAGTTTACTTATTTGGTTTGTCTTTAAAGTACACTCCATTATGAGAACGAGAAATAATATATTGTTTGTGCCTTAAATTCTCTACATTTTTTTGTCTCCCATATTGGACTAAACTCAAGATCAATCACATGTTGGACCCCATGCATATATTGAAGAATGTTTCCTCTACATTATGGGATCACTTAATCGGGGCTCATGATTGTGTCAATGTAAGGGAGGATCTACATAGCATTGGACGTATGAGACGATCTTGGCCATGCATCGGACCTAGAGGAAAGATCGAGTTACCGCGTGCACCTTGGATGTTGTCGAAGTCCGAAGAAAAGATGGTGAAGCAATAGATATGTAGCTTTCAAACTCCCACAGGATATATGAGATGCCTCAAGGGAGCCTTCATAAAGAAAAGAAAAGAGGTGTGGAGCAACTATCCGGTTTGAAGTCTCACGATTGGCACAAAATGATTCAGGTAAGGATTTTCATAGCCATAAACATATTAATTAGTGGAGTAACTATGTAGACTAAATAACAATGTATGAATATTTACGTACAGTTCATCCTTCCTACTAGCATATCCCATTGTGTTTTGAAAGATGTGCGTGATATCATTTACAAGATGGGTGAGCTCACGAGGTATGTATACATTAAACTTATTTTTTAGTTTACATATTACGTACATCACGTAGTAAACCCGCTTGAATTTATGGACAAAACTAATCATCATTCTCAATTGCATGTTGGTAGATTTGTGAGTTTGAAGGAAATCGATCCAAATACGTTGCAAGTGGCTCGAGTATTGTCCATTGAGGTGGTTTGTTTGGTGGAAGAAACTTTTCCTCGCTCCATTTTGACTACTCAAGTACACTTACTCGTACATCTGATTGATGAGATCGCGATTTGTGGGGTAGTTCATGCAAGGTGGATGTTTTTTCTAGAGCGCTTTATGAAAACCCTAAAATATTTTGTAAGGAAAAATGCACGGCCCAAGGGAAGCATGGCTGAGGGTTGGTTAGTGCAATCATCCCTTGTACAAATCTCTGAATATCTTACTAAAGTGGACCCCTCTTTACCACGACTATGGAAAGATGATGAAGATTTGAGGATGACCTCTATAATACCTCAAGGAAAAGGAAGGAGCAAAGTGCTAATGCTTTACCACAACTATGGAAAGATTATGAAGATTTGAGGATGACCTCTATAATACCTCAAGGAAAAGGAAGGAGCAAAGTGCTAATGAAATAGAAACTTCGTAAGTTCAATGTATTTTGTGTGCTTAACAATGAAGTAATGAGCAAATGGGTGACACTATATAAAGAAGCAAGGGCAAGAAGAGTAAGCGAAAGGCAAGCATTTCGTACTAGACATGGATGTAATGTCCCATATCCAGAACATTTAAGTGCGCTTCCACGTCATATTGATATAGATTGGCTACATGAAGAAATTGAGAAGACGGAAAAAGAGCAAGCGATGGATATATCGCAAGAGGAGTGGGAATACGCACGAGGTTGCTTATCAAAGGTGAGACATACTTATAATTAAATTATCTTTAGTTATATATGATATAATAATTTTACATGTTTCATCTTTAACAAAATCATTAATATGATCTCAACAATGTACTACTAGTGCACATTGTTCAATGCTATTTGGTGTGAAGGCAAACATTTTCGAACTCAACGTATAGATGATAAGAGAAATACCTAGGATTGTGGTATCCTTGCAAACTTCCACGATACTAGTGGCACCATGGAAGATTATTGTGGCTTGATCCAAGATATTTTGAAGCTTAACTTTAGGCGATTTTTTATATATGTACTAGATGTAAAGTTGTTTAAAGAAGTAGTAACTTTGGGTGAGCATTGCACATTTAGATGTCATCCAAGTAGTTTTGTAGTGATTGACTCTACAAAATTTCACCAAGGCAAGAATGACACATTCGTACTACCTCAACAATGCGAGCGGGTACATTTGAAGCTATTTATTTTCATATATATTACTTCTTGATACATTCTCAAAATACAATAAATATCTAAGTTTCTTACTTTTTGTTTTTTAAATGTAGATTGTGTATCACCCAATGGTAAACAATAATCAATGGTGGCACGTTATCCCCATATCTAATCGTTCAAAACCAATATATGGCAATGCTACCAACATAGAGATAGTTGACGACAATCCAACAATCAATGATGATGTACATGATGATGCCATGATCGATGATACATGATGTAGTGCAAGATGATCCCTGCGAGGATGTTCAAGGAAGCGCAGAAGAGGATAACAATATGGCTGCAGATGATGATGAAGAAATTGAGCATAGCAATACATCTGACAATGGTATAGACTTATTTGTTTCATTGCCTATTGGTAACATAGACCTAGAGGTAGATAGTCTAGGAAGGGCCGATCTCATTGAAGATGAGATTGATCATTCATTGTAGCATATAATTAGCTTTGAATGATTGGATGTATATTTGTAATACTCAAAAACAACTAAAATATCAATTAAGAGTCGTTTACTTTTGTGATACATATAACATTTGTTGTGTTATAGTATTAGAATTGAATGCGTACATCCAAAGAACAATGTACCAAGATGCACAAAGAAGTGCGATTGGGTAAGCTATATTAGACCACAAAGAAGTAAAGTTGGTAATGTATTTTAAAAAATACTAGCTGTTAAGATGTTTGATCATATTTAGGGACTTTATGAGAAATCAAAAATATGTGCATTTATTTTCGTATCTATAAGAGTGTTAAAAAACGTGGGTATATAGACGTGTTTTTCGCGTCTATGTACTAGCGCTAATAGACACGCTGATAAACGTGCCCGCTATTTCGTGTGTATAGTGTGCGCCTATAGGGCCTTTCTCTTGTAGTGTATGCAACTCCAAATACACTTCAACCTTGTGTGGTACTGGTTATTACAACAATCATAAGCTGATCCTTTGACAACTAAACTCCAAGACAAATGCTTTTTAGATTATCTAGACATCAAACACTATCTTCTACTTTGTTCCTCAAATAGTAAATTTGATATTTCCATTGGCTTCAAAAGGGGAGTCAAACCAAGGACACCTATTTAGAATTCTTCGGATTGCTCCTTCTTGCATCTTCTCCCATTTGGAGTGTTGTTTGTTGCCTAAAGACTATGATCGTGCTTGCATGAATTCCGGAGGCCATTTTTTTCATGAGATTTCCCAAAACTAGCTAAAAAACAACTTATTTTCTTCATGTCATCCTATTTTAGAAGTTTTCTAAACCTTTTAGGATATTTACAAGAAAAATATAAAAAATATAAAAAATCAACCAAATTTATCCAAAAATCCTATATTTTTGAACAGTGTCCATAGGCCATGTACCATTTTTGTATAATCCATGCTCAATAATATAAATATCATATTTGTGGTCAAGCAAAGCAATATAAGGATTTTTACACTTTGTATTTTCACTACTGATTCAGTGGTAGCCCTTGCCCAATGTTTTCTTATGGAATGACTCCGAGGAATAAATCTTGGAGTCTCTTCTCCACATTGTTGAATCTGCCTTGCTCCACTATGCATATTGTTACAAGACAATGTACTTTAATTCACTTTCTTATCTTTTCCGCATGCTATCCACTGATTAGCAGCATCCTCCATTGACAAATGAGTACTCATATCATGCTCATATTTAGCCCGAATGCCCAATAAACTAGTTTCTCTTTAAGTTGCAGTAATGCACTAGTGGTATCTCTAAAAAAGTAACACTTTCTCTTAATTATGTTAATAAAATTTTCATAAAATTCTTTCTTGGCGAAGCCAAGCACCTCTCCTAAGGTGAATTCCACTCGATTGTTTAAAATATTTTCTTGAAGAACCTTCTTGAGATCCGTAGGTTTCTCAATATCAGATTGCAGTTTATATCCCAAATGCTTGCTAGTCTTTTTATCCTCTTGTTTGCCACCCTGTTTTTACTCTTTCCCATGTCTTCCATAACATGCTCAGGAGATGGCTGAGATTTGTAGCTTTAGGTTGACTTATACTTCTTATCATTACTCTCTTAGATGTCCATATATTATCTTTATTTCTCTTGTATTTCTCTTTCACAAGTACATTTGTATTTTACACTTTTGCTAAATATTCATGTACTGAATATGCATCTATGGGTGATTCCCAACCACTCAGGTCACGAATGTCTTGCCATGTATGAGACATTTCACTGTTAGTAGCCTTTCTCTTTTCAGCTGCATGCAAAGCATGTGTCCATATTGTAGCCTTCAGACCAAACATTCTATCAAACTATAGACCAAAAGTAGTAGCATGTACATCTGCATAAACATTTCGAACATCCAAGTCTTCTAATAACTTTTGCATATCTCGCTATCCAAAATTCAAAGAAAGAGATAATCTTGTTTCTTCTACTTGGATCTTGCCATCTTTCTAAAAGATGAGCTATGATGCCAAGGCCTCTTGATAAGAAACATAATCCTTCCTTTTATGCAATAAACTATCACTTCATATTTATATTCTCCCTCATTTAGGGAGTGATACTTGACCCCTTTCCTCTTGTCATTTCTCATCTAATTTTGCAACCTTCAATTGAAGATTTGAATGCCTTTAACCAAATCATCTAATACATCTTCCTTAATAGTGGAAATATCAAGTACAACCATAAGGTTAGCCACAGAAGTAGCTAGCTTACTAGATGATGGAAAAAGGAACAATGGGCCAGGCAACGAGGGAAAGATGATGGAAAAGTGCAATAGGGTGTCCAAGGCAAAGTCAAGGCATTCACATGGGAAAAATACAAAAAATGAGCTCAAAAATACATACAGAGATTAATATTAGAAAATACACTCGCTGAAATGTAGGGCAAAAAGAAGGAAAAATGTGCAAAATAATGTACTTGACAAATCTATCACGTCAAAACATGGTTTCGACTGAGATAGATTGCATTCACATGGAAAAAAACCCAAAAAAGGACTCAAAAATTGATACAAGAATAACTAAGGACCGAACTGAAGGGTAGTAAAAAGGAAAAATGTTTGGAGGAAGGGGATGCACAGGTCTGTCACATCAAAACTCATTTTTGAGGTTCACATGCGAAAAACACAAAAAATACACTCGAAAGCACATTTAAAAATTAATAACTAAAAATTCAGCGAGAAAAATAGGGTGGAGAAAAAAAAAGTGGGGAAAGGTTGGTTGGACATGCTTGTCAAATTAAACTAGAATTCCAACAAAAAGAGGGCATAGTCACATGGAAAAATGTAAAAAAATACGCACGAAAATGTCTCGAAAATTCACAAAAATTAATAATCGAGAAACCCTGCATCGAAATGAAGGGCAATAAAAAGAAAACAGTCAAGGAAAAGATGTAGGGCATGGCGGTCATGTCAGATTGTTGTTCCGAAGCAAAAGGATGCATTCACATGGAAACACATTCAATTGACAAAAAATGGTTAAAATTTAATAACTCAAGAACTGTTGGGCAAAACAAGGATTGGTAAAAAGGAAAAATGGTCAGTTCAAAGGGACGAACAGGGTTGTAAGGTTGCATTTGGATTTCAGTGAACGTAAGGTGCGTTCACATGAAAAAACTTCAAAATAAAGGATAAAGAAAAAGAGAGAAGGAACGGCCCTAGGAGTGGGGTGAAAGTGAAAGGGTGGGTGGGTAGGGGATCCGATCAAGGTAAAAGAAAGTCATGGCATAGATGCATAATCAAATTGAGGCATATGCAGGGGGTATGCATCATAGATGCGTAGGGATGCATCCCTACACTTAAAACCCTAGGGAAGGGTAAACCGAATATCAAGGACCTAGGACCACACATCAGATCAACTGTTGACATTCCCACACTTAAGACTTGACCGTCACTAATAAAAAAAGGTGTAGGGTTAGAAAAACTTGGCCCATGTTGGAGAGAATCAAGGTTGACTATTGATGTCGCATACTCTGCCACAGTCAGATGCAGGAGAGACCAAGGTGCCTTTGTAGCACATACACGTCCACTAGAGTAGGGACCACATAGTAGCAATACCCAAGGAGACACCTTTGTGGAGGGAATCACGGGAAACTGTCGATGGCAAAGAATATTGCACTTAGCTCATGGTCACTCAAATGGAATGAAAGAACAGTCACTTGTCCCAGTACTGACATCACTCGAGTGAATCATGATGAAAACCCAAATCTCACACCTGGGTTAGGAATCGACAAGGGAGATGGTGTAGAGGGAATATGCCAAGGTACACAATTGATGGTGCATTAGTGCGTCCAACCCTGTCTGGCAATAGGTGCAAGCATGAAGGCCATGGAGCCGTGTTGTGCACTGTACAAAAGAGGATGACGTGTCCTATGGTGATAGTAGAGACCAATCCCGTGCATGCATAGGGAAATGAGAATGTACCTAACTCCAATTATCGTAATGTCCCTCAATCCTCACCTCTCAATAATTTATTTAGGAAACACTAGTCACACTCAACCCTCCTCTGTCTCACACTATGTTGATAGATACAGGAGGGCAACCCATTCCTAAAACCCATTGATATTATCCCTAGAGTCACTTGTGGAGAGGTTATATGCCTTGTGCGCAATTGATGATGCAACTGTGCCTCACACCCTGTGCTGGCATACGATGAGAGAAGGAAGGCCAGGGAGCCTTATTGTGCAGTGCATAGGAACATATTGTGCTTTGTGCATTGAGAGGCCCAACTTGTCAGTGCAACACTCTATTCCACATCGCACCTCTCTATTAAATGTAAAGGGAACGGACTGGTCACTCACCCCACCCTCTATCTCACGCTCTGTTGATAAATACATAGGGCAACCCATACTCACATCCCCATCTCGTTAGGATGAAAGCTCGCATCACTCAAGGGGTTGTCGATGAAGATCGCTTCGTCTATTATTGCCATCAGACGTACCCAGGGAGGTAGCCAACACATTTGGTACTTTGATTGGGTTGGAAAAGAGATCCTCTATTGAAGGGGTCAGACGAGCTGATGATGTTGCAGAGACAACTCACCAAAGGAGGTGGCTTGAAATTGTATCTGAAGAAGTTCTGTTAGTGAGTCAGCTATCGTGAACTGTGGGGTGTTACCACCTTTTCCACATCCAACTTCCTGCCTAAGGGTGTTACCACCTTTTCTTGCAGCAAGGCCTGCTATGACAGGGAATTGGTTCCTTTTCTCCCATAACACTTTGTTTAAGTTTTTTGAGTTTTTTGGTTTTGTTTTTCTTTTTTTTGTCTCCTACTTCTGAGGGTGTTTCAACCTTTCTCGAAGAACAAGTTGGCATGAAGGGATCCAAGTCCTTTTCTCCCATGAACGATATATCTTTTTTTTTCCTTTAATAAAGGGAATGATAGAAATACCATGTGTTAGGACCATCCTCACCACCACTACTGGATCAGACAAGAGGAGAATAAAGTAAGGATGGGAGGTGTCTCAGAGGGGTTAGCAGAAGGATGTCACCTCACAAAGAAGAGCGTAATGGCTACCAGTAGCACAAGGAGAAGGATAATGTGACTCCCAAAAGGGGAAGGGTGGGTCAACTGTAATTGTCAAGATCCCCAAGGAGGGAAATACTTATTCAAGTGATAGCCATTAATCAGGAAGGGATCATCAGAGGCATCCATTGTCTGGATTTGGATCTCAGCCATTCGGATTGATGGCAAGTACCTTATAAGGACCCATCCATCGTTGGAAAGAAGGACACAACATAATCAAATTGAATGGAGTAATCTTTTCATCATTTTTATTTCAATAAGGAAACTCTTCTTCGCTCCCACTTATACATTACAAATAGCAATACCGTGTTTTCAAGACTTGTAAAACAAAACCTAAACAAAGAACCTTCTCCACAACTGTAGAACCCATAAAACTTTTATTTGTGCATTAGTACAAGAGGCAATGCCACTAGTACTGACAAGCAATGAATTCTTCCACTCTAATTAACATAGTAGATACTTTGATCATGTGAGAATTTTTCAATGGTAAGAAAAATTTCGTTAGTCTTGAAAGGCTACACCAAGAACTTGAAAGAAAGAAATCTTCAATTTCCTTGTAGAGGTACTTCAACACCTTGCTTGCTTAGTAGATATAGAGAAAATGATGCCTTCAAGTCCTTACTAGATAAAAGTAAGATATCATACTTACGTGCAAATTAAAACATTTTAAATGTTAATTGGTTTGAAGATAAGAACAAAGGTGAGAATGACAAAGGGAAAGCATGGTGCCTACCTAGCCCAAATTTTGTGCTACCTACTTTCTCAAAAATCACATTAGATATTGGTGAAATACACACTATTACCTTGTGAAAGCCACATTGCACTTCCTCAATCTTTCTACTTCAACTCATGATAAGTAAGGCTCCAAGCTTATGTTTCTTGAGGATTATGATTTTAGCTAATAGAGAAGCACACTAAAACTATCTTTTTTTTTGTATAATTTCTTTCCTCTTCCTCCATGTTCATCATTTGTCCTCTTTTTATAGAGGCTCCCTTGATCTTTGAAGGTTACAATGCTCAAGTGATCTCAAGGTTTGTACTTGAGTTAGAGTGGAAGCTTCTCTTGTTGTTCTTAATTTGTGGCCCTTTCTTTTTTCATTGATAGAAATGTATCCTTTACTTTTCCCCTCTTCTTTGATTTTAAAAAAATAAAGCTAAGGTGTGTTCTCCTACACCCATGATTTAACCATTTAACCCCCAAGAATATGGGCCTTCCTTCAAGAACATACTAGAAATTGTAAATAGAATCGAAAAGAACCTTCCTACCTTAGAAAAAATAAGTCGTTGCAATGCTTGCAAACTTTAGATGCTTTGATAAAATGTGTAGCTTTTTTATTTATTGTGAAATTACTACTCCTAGGTGTGGAAGAAAGGATTTCCTTCTAATCTTACTTGCAAGTTTCACGAGCATCTTGTGAACCTATGCTAGCAACATTAAGGAAACCATTTGTTTTTTTAGGTATTCAAAGAATTTTTAGCATTTATTTGAGATATGTAGTGCCTCTACTACAAAAATGCTTTGAAGATAAAAGTATGCTCAAACATTCATTTTTTCTCGTAATATAAATTTTGGAAATGCTGTTATGCATGCCAAACACCTAATGTATTGTATAAAATCATGAATACATTGAAAATGTGTGTCTAACATATTTAAGTACACATGCCCTATGAAATATGCAAGTTAAATTTTTAATTAAAGATAGTCCATTTACTCAGATTCTTACCTCTTGATTGACAAAAAATGTTATCTCTCCTCTTCCCCCATATCAAGCTCAAATTTCTCTTAAGAAAAAATTGGTTACACGTCGATGTAGACCATGACAAATATCCTTGCTTTAATTGTTGAGACCCCCACATCCTTGGTTCTCACCTTCTTCCTTACCTACTCAGCATGAAATTCCTATTTGAGGGTTAGATATTCCTGTGTGCATATGCAAAAATGTATGTGCAATTTGAAGTTATTTTAGCTTTATGCACGTGTAGCTCATTGTATTGTATATAGTTGTAGTAGGCTCCATGCCACGCAAAGCATAATGATGGTGCAAAATTACGTGAGTGCCACATAGCTAGATGTTTTTTTGTGTTTCCCACAAGTGCATGACAACTTATCTCGTTAAGGACACACATCATACTACTAGCCCATTTTGGGGGAGATTCCCTATAAAAAGGAGTGCAAAACTCATGCACAATCATAATTAAATTTGCCACAAGGTGATAGTACCACTCAAATATGTTACCCTTCAACATTATGCTAAAGAAAATCATGTGACGCATCTTCTCATTTACTTGATAAATAAACATTAATTTTTGGGAGTCTTTAATGTGCATTTCAACATCCTAAAATTTTTGGATACACACTGCTAAGTGTAAAGTGCATGCATGATTGAGTTTTAAAGATGCAAATATTAGCTTTGGATCACAATAATTTTAATGATTTCAAGAGGAAAATGTCCTTCACCTAGAAGATTATAAATTCTCATATAGAATAGATGTAATATATGCAAAAGTAGGGGAAACATAGACATGAACCTTACAAGACTATGCTTATTAGATGTTGGTGTGGTGATTGAAAAGAGCTCAAAGACAAAGGGTTTTAAGTATGACCCAATGTTTGAACTTGCATTCAGGATGGGCCAAATTTGGGATTTAAAAGATCAAATCTTCCACCTGTGGGAAGATAATTAATTAAAATTTCATAAGCTAAAGAGGACTCGACAATATGCAATTGTTGATTTGAAGGGTTGTAGACAACCATATTGAAGCATTTACTAAACTAGGGAAAAAATCCGATGTCCACATTTAATATCATGCTTAAAAACATGATAGGAGACCTGTGTCAAAATCACATGCATTTACAAAAAAATAAGCACAACTATGAATACATATCTAAACATGCAATGTGTACAAACTTATTGGAAATTTACACGATTTTTTAAATGGAATATATGTAATTTTCACATTTATTTTCATGATGTAATAAACACATATAGTATAGATTTTTAAAAAAGAAGATATTGGTTATACATAGGTCTACAACTAGTAGCTCCCTCGTTTTTTGGTACCCTTTCTTATGTGATTATTGGGAATCTTATATACAAACTAAAGCCACATTTAATTTTTTAAAATATATAATAATACAATTTAATATAACAAAATATTGAATGATGATGTAAAATGAGAACAAATTTCTTTATATCAATTTGAAGCCACCTAGCATGATTGCTAGTATCGAACTACCTATGTACTACACTATGTACATGGATCACATCTCATGAGAGAAGGTGTCATCAAAATCTCCCCCTTGCTCATTGTCCTTTTCATCATCTTCCTTTTTTCTCTAGATATATCAATAATCGTTTGTAAGAAATATGGAGCTTTTTTAGTCACACAACATTATGATCTTCATGATCTCGATGGTTTTTTTCATATTAGACATAAGTTTAATGTGAGTTAAACAATTGAACCATGTAACATTTTTTATTTTTTAAATCTTATAAGATCTTAAAACACTTGAATATCACTCTCTTACCTCCTCATTGTCATTCTTTTATGAACCCTTTACTTATAACTAAAACTATTAACTTCAAAATATCCCAAATTTTTCTTTCAAGATCCATATGATATATATGGTTGGACTATTCAAAAGCATTCATGTAGCTCGCTCGGCAAAAAAGGTCATAATGGAGGATTGTTAGATGACACTCTATTGGCCTCTTTATCATATAAATTGTTTAGACAACACCTTGTATTTCAAATAGTTCTCACAGAAACAATGCATCAGACACGTGTGAAGCAATTTCTTGATTATTGGAAAGAAGAAGAAGGTTTATAATGTTTGTTTTGAGCATGTACACACTTCAAAATATTTCCCTTATATTTATGAGCCTTATGAAGAAGCAAAATCTTGCTTGCATTTTTATATGTTTAATTTATGCAAGGATTTCAATGGTATCCATGTAAGAAGTTCTCTTTAGTTGTAAATAAATATTCAAACTCAAATATGGATAAACATGGAAAAAGTTGGATCTTTTTTAGGGTTTTAGGAAGTTTCTAAATGGCATGATGACTGTGAAGGCAAGAGAGTCAAAGGTTGCTCAAGTATTAAGCACATTTGGAGATTGCTTAGTGTAAGTGAAAAGTTCAAGGATAAGTATTATAGTGTTTTGGATTCAAATTTAGATTTGAGTGCAAGTGATGATGATGAATGGTTCCTTCTACCCATGGTCTTCCCAAAGATTGAGGCAAAGGGAATGGAAGAGGAAAAAAGCCAAAGCAGCTAAGGATTCTCAAGTTTCCTAACGTCAATAATAGTGCTTGCCAATGGGAGAATGGAGCAACAATTAGATAGTCGCATACATAAGTTGATAGTATTCACTATATTTTTATCTCTTGCAAATTACGATTATCATTCTCCAATCAAATTTAATCAATAAGAAAACCAACAAGAAGTAATCATCAAAGAAGTTGATTAGTTTGAGAATCAAGAATATGAGTTATGTGTTCAAAATGATAATGTATGTATTGATGGTAAATTGATAGATCATATTTATGCCAAAATAGAGGTTATGGTAGATGTTTTCTTTGTTTTGTTGATGATTTTAAGGAACACAATAGAAATTGCAACAACTAAAGCTTTATCTACCATCAACTAACTTCAAGGAGACAAATCATTACAATAATAAGAAGTTTCTCAAGTTAGGAATGTGATGGGTTTGCAAGTTTCTCATTATTTTGGGAAAGCTATTAATGCTCTTGATGAAGTTTCTTTGCTAAAGGATCACGTGGTTGCGAATTTGCATATCTACTTGGCATTTCCATATGTTCCAAGTCAGGATGTTATTCTTGAGGATTTGTATGTGTTGAATGGCCAAATTATTTTTGTTTGAATTTAGATTGATATTTATAAAAATTTTGAGCAATTTGATTTGTTTATCAATGAAGTTGAAACAAATAAAATTATCAAAATACCTACACTAGATATTTATGTAGTTAATGTCATAGCAAGAGTTGTTGATGATTTTATTTTCTAAACTAAATTTCAAGTCAACTAGAAAGAACCCTTTATGATCAACTAAAAGTTTAAAAATGATACTTGTATGTTGTAGGATCTTGATGAGACGCTATCGCAGTGCGTGAGGTTGAAGGTCACCATAGGGGTTTTGCAAGAGATCTCGACAAGATAGATGGAGATGTGTCTTCAAGAGATAGGTGGTAATTGTTTTTAGGTTCGAGAGGAGCTTCAAAACTTTCAACTCATACATTAGATTTGATCATAGAAGTATGAATTGTAATCAGGAGTATAACTTCAATTGATACAAGAAGAGTCTTGTCCTTCCTTGCCAATGAGTATAGCTGCCTATGTCAGCCTAGGCATGAAGAAGATCTTTAAGTCCCTTCTCTTTTCAACTAATAATGAAGATAGAGGATCAAGAATAAGATTGCTTATTTCAGGTTATGAATAAATCACTGTAGTTGGGTTTACATGAAAAGTTCATGAGTTCCATGACTTAGATCAATGTAGCTTGAATTAAGTAGCTACACAAAAGCTTCAGCTATTTAATCCCAAACTATGGCAATAATTCTATAAAAATTTACTTTAAACCCTCTCTTGAATGAAAGGAAGCAAGATACTATTGTACTTGTAATGTTTGGAGTTGAGGTAGATTCTGTGTTTACAAAATTCAGCCCATGAATATCCTGGTTTAGAATGAATCAAGAACAATTCATGATCTACCAAAATAAAGGAAGTGGTTAACAAGTAAGCTTCAGCTCATTAATTCCCTATTATGGGCAGCCATGAATAAACCATGATGTTACAAATAAACTACCAAAGAGTAGCTTCAATGTCCTTCCAAAGCAAGAGTGTTTAGATGCGGCATTTACAAGAGTATGTAGAGAATATTCTCATCATAAATCATAAGAGTAAAACTTGGAATATCAAGAATCAGCTCAAAGATTGTAGCGGGCTGAATATGAGAGTTTTAAAATCAGATTTTTAATATCTACTAAGCTCTTCTTGGTAGGGAGGAGAGACTTCATCAAGCTGTAGTTATGTAAGAAATTGCCCTTCTTTTCTTCTACACAAATGCAAGTACCTCTTGATCCATACAAGAGATGCCTTGGAGAATAGAGATTCAACCCATAAAGAAAGTAATGGACTGCATATAAAAGTCCAGACCAGAGACTTTATGATCTGCAAGATCTCTTCTTGATGGAGAAGAGAGTTCACATTAAGAGTTAAGTGCATAGGTCAGTGTTCTTCATAAATATGAGTACCTCATGAACTAAACAAGAGAGACCTTGAAGAATAGAAATTTAGCCCATTAAATAACATTTTTGGACCTTTCAGTTCAGCCCACATTTCTTGTTAAGACAAATCTAGAAGTATTCTTGACACACCCCTCCATTAAGAGCTTGCAATAAGCTTTCCAAGAGCAAGGGTGAGCCCTTTGGGTCAAGATAATCAATGGAGCAAGAAGAAGAATTTCAGCCCAACAAAGTTCAGGATAGGAAGTCCAATAATAGTTCGTACTCAGCACTTGGAAGACTCAAGAGAGTAGATTTGATGCATCTCTTGACATGGGAGGTCTAATTCAGCATACACAAGCTAGGTCTAGACCTTTCTTCAGACTCATAATCGAGCTCTCCCTTGTATGGGTTGCTGCCCTTTATATTCACAAATTTTCCCTATTAACTTAGCCAAGAATGGCCTTCTATTTTCCTAAAAGCATAGAAGAAGGAGCACTTACATGTCAAGTGGACAGCAACTAGTTGTAGATGGATAGGTTGATTAGCCCCTTTATGTGGAAGCTTTAGACACCACTTTCTCTTCTCCTTCCATGGTGCCTGTTGCCTCTTTGAGTTTTGCCCAAAAAATGCGGTGCAATTCAAGCTGCCTTTTTTTATATTTCCCTTGACTATTTTAGTCACATAGGCAATGCTACAAGTCATAATTAATGTCTTATGCTTGGTTAACCTAGGTAACTCCGACTCCCTTAACTTGGCTTGTGAATAGTCTTAAAAACTTTGAAGATCATATGTACACAGCCACATCATTAGCTCCTAGGAAATGCAATTCAAGGGATCCTTCCAAATCAACTGCTCATGACCATGTTATAAAATGTCCCATGACTTACAGAACTTGCAATGAGTTCATGTAAGTGTTGTGAAGAGAATTAAAAGTAAGTAACCATATTTATTCATCTTGTCCAGGACTTATGATAAATTTATTGTATTTTAAGGTAGAGAGCCCCCATCTTTGCTTCACTATGCTATATGCTGGTGGTTTAGACTTCATGTTTTATTGCACTAGGCAAGTCTCTTGTAGTTTGTCTAAATTACAAGTGACTAAGCAATCTATGTAGAGGTTAAAAATTTTATGTTTAAACCTTGGGCAAAAAATCTCATGACAACGCTACATAAAAGTAGAATCAATGGATTCCATTTGATGAAATACATTTGTAGAATCATGTAAATATGGATGTTGTAAGTAGTGTATATAGAAGTCATAGAGAAAGCTGTTAATATGGTTAGCAATTTTGGAGTGTTTTGATATTTGAAAATACAATGTTAATTAGACGGGTTCTAAAATATAGAAAGCCTACTAAATGGATATTCACATTTCTAACGAGGATCCTTTTATCAAGTTTGAAAGTTTGATGTCTATAGTAGACTACATGTAGAAATGGAAAATTGCAAACTGTGGAGAGATTTTTTGGGGCAAAAATATTTAGTGTCTAACTACAATGTCTTCTAGCAAATTGTAGTTTCGAATTGGAGCTACAACTTTCCTTCAAAAATCTTGGCGATTTGAGTTACAGAGCAAAAGTTATGAGCCATTTTGTGCCTAGGTGTCCCAATTAACAAGATTTTAAAAGTCAAAGCATGTCTTTGTCACTTGTAGAGGTCACCCATGAATATATGTGTGAATCACACGAATTCAAAACAATGTAATTTTAAAATACAATTTAAATACATTTTTACACAGAAAATTGTGTTTACATAAAGGGGTTATGTACAAATTGAATAGAAAAGTGTTATGTTTTTTCAGGAAAAATTCATAGTTAAGGATATTTATAAATTCATAGATATGGATATACATATAGTGAAACACCCCCCCCCCCCCCCAATCTTTAGTAGATGTGCTTTGAATTTTTAAATAAGAGTTTGGTTACTCTTTGTGTTCCAAACTTGGAGGTGGACTAATCATAGTGCGAGAAAATGCATAATCATGAACATCTCATCATGTGAAGACAAACTAGACAAGTAGTGTAAATGTCATTTGCTTTCCTTTTCAATGCTTCCTTATAGTGAAAGTTGTGTTAATGGATGGGAGTCTCAAGTGGTAACTCATCTTCTTGCCACGTGTTTTATTACTTAGTTTTTAAATTTGTCCTTGTGGCAAAAAGTGCAGTCCTACTACGAAGATTTGTAGTCCCCATGCGATAATTGAGATTGCAAGTAGAATTTTTAGGTGTTTAATGGTACCTTTGCCACTTGGTACAAGGGAGGATGTAGAGGATATACATATCCTCAACCCCCTAAGCTTTTCCAGATGTGGTTTGTATTTTTAAATAAATATCTGTTCACACTTTGTGTTCCAAACTAGGAGGTGGCCTACTCATAGTGTGTGAAAATGAATAGCCATGGACATGTAACAATGTGCGGACAAACTAGACAAGTAGTGTAAATGTCATTTACTTGATTTTTCAATACTTACTTGTATTGGAAGTTTTGTTAATGGAAGGGAGTCTCAAGTAGTAACATACATGCTTATGTTTTGTTACTAAGTTTCCAAATTTATCCCTGTGGTGGGAAGTGTAGTCCTACTGTGCCAAGATTTGTAGTCCCAATACAATAATCAAGATCACGAGTACAAAATTTAGGTGTTCAACGACACTGTCACGACCTAAAACAGGCTCGACACTGGATCTATGGCACTAGCCAGGCCTCTTCTACTCACCCAAACCACCCCACATGGCCTCAGGGTAGCATGGAGTGTCTAAGGGAATACTACCCTAACCTCTACTACAAAACTTTGTATTTGTATGAGTTGTAATCCAATGGATAACCCTTCCCACACTCCTCAGAGGGATTCCATACATTGATTGGTGTCATCTCATCCCATGCAAACACGATATCTAGAACAAAAATCCAAAAACTCATGATCTTCCTTAAAACTACAATGTTATGAGTTTTGCATGTTTATAAAGAAATTGTTAGATAACTCATTTTTTATTGATTTCCTTAACATTTTTTATAGATCACAACATTAACAACCAAATACAACCATTTTCATTTACCAATGGAATTGATCATAAAACAAGTAAATTTATGACTTACTCATAGAACAGTTCTTTATATTATACACATCTTATGATTGGAGACGCTCTTTTCAACCTGGATCCATGCTCCAACATCATCCCACGATCAAAATCTCGCATCTCAGCCCATCCGCTTCTCTCATAGAATCAACTATAGAAACACACAATAAAGAGGAGAGAGGAGAGAGAAAGACTAGAAACTGAAATTTTCATTTACTTAGCCATTTTTTGATCCATTTGAAGAGATGGAAGGCATGGAAAATCAACATCTCAACCCCTTCTTGCCTCTCCCTCTGACACAAATAGGCGTAAAATCCAAAATTTTAATTAAAAAATGGGGTGCCAAATAGAATGACACCCCCCTCCCACACATTATGTGAATTTTGGGATTTTAGCCCTTAACTAATTCATTAATCTTTAAGTACTAAAATATCTAGTTAGAGTTTTTGGTTTTCACATTGCATGAAAGTGGTTTCATCTCTGTTGAGGGTGCAAACGGCCTCGGAATTGTGCTCTAACTCGATGACGGTTGGCTTCTTTAGTATCAAAATCTATCAATCTAGCATTCATCCTACACTTTCTAGCTCCTAGATCACATAACTGCTTAGAATGCCAAACCTTGTCAGGATTAAATGGGGGTCAAACGACCTCCGATTGATGAACTAACACTTGCATTGCATTCTTGGCATGGAAATCTATCTACAAAGTCTAGCTCATCGATTTTCAACTTTTTCACACTACAACAAAAAGACTCCATAGACGCGCTTGTAGACACAATATTTGAATTGTGAAAAAAAATGTCGGGCGCGTTTATTAACGCGTCTACAAAATCGCGTCTAAAAGCGCGCTTATGATCAGCAATACACGCACCTTTAGACGCGCGTATAAACGTGCTACATAAATATATAATCATATTTTTAAAAAAGTGGATATATTCATATTGTACGTCTATACAAGCCTGTATCTATGCGTCTAAAACCGCGTTTACTCTGAAAGTTTTTGATGAAAATAGACGCGCATTTATCCTGCAATTTAGACGAGTTGATAGACGCACAAAACAGAGGTATGAAAAACAAACCAGAGAGCATGTGGCGTGCAAGGCCACATGCTCTCTGGTTTTTTCCCCCCCATCAACATCAAATTGTATGCTTAGGGATTACAGAGAAAGATTATTTCGAAGATTGGATACTGAAAACAAAACAATGTATGTAGCACACGAAATTTCATATATATAGATGAAACGTTTTTACATTATGAGTTCTAGTGCTTGTGACGTCATGGTCGCAAGCACTATAGCTGAAAGTAATACATATCAAAAATGAAAATTACAAGCCAAGGGGAGGCATGCATGCATGGGGCTCCTCTATATCTCCTCAGAAGAGGCATCATCATCGCTACCACCACTGCAGCCTGTGCCGCTACTGTTGCCGCCACCGCTACTACTAGTTCCCCCTTGGCTATCCTCAACTGCATCAGGGTTCGCCTACACAAAGGATTAATGTATATAAATACCATTACAAACAATAAATTAGAGTTATCTATACTTTTCATGTAAAAAATAAAACACATCTCTTCTGGTGGTGGAATCCTCATGGCGTGATTATATTGCTTCTCCGTGATGAGTCTCTCCTCGTAGAAATGCTGCCAAGTGGATACCCAGTTATGACCTCGATGGTAGCCTACCTCTCTAGGAGTAGGCATCCTACCAACGATATGATACTACAAAATAATTTGAACATACAACGTATTAAAACACACTACATAATGAAGTGAAACAAATTACAAAATTCAATTTAAAAAAAGAAATCAAATAATACTTACAAACTCAGCCTCCCATGACTCCCTGCCACCCGATCCATAATGTGATGATCCCATGGTTGCCATCTGGATACGTCGCACCTCTGCATGCTGGCGATTGGTCATTTTCTTCGCTGCTCTCTTCTTGGCCTCTTTCCACTCCTTGCGGTGGCAACTGTGTGGTTGGCCATATCCAGGGCGCCCCTACTCTTGTCTCCGCAATGACTCCTTGGCGCGTGTCATAAGGTGAGACCTCTTGTTATGAAGTGTGTCTCTCACCTTTGACCGTCCCTAATCATTTGAGAATCGTGAATTCTTGGGATTAGGGTACCTTTTATGTACTGCCCGCAGCACCTCTTGCCACAAATCATTTTTCTGGTGCTTGAAGGGAATCATGCAATCTTTGTATGTGGCATGCACGACACTCCTCAAGTAGGCTATCACTTCCCTCCCCTCAAAGTCATGCAAGATAGCACCAACATCAGTGATAGAGTAGTACATTTGTGGAGGCTCACCTCTCTCATTTTCCGGTGAGGGTGATTGAGAGCCACCACCTAGGCAACCCCCACAACTCCCTCAACCTCCTCGTCCTCCCGCACCACTCTCCCTCCTCCCTCGACATGCACTACCCTCTGCCTAACTTGATACACGTGCTTTTGCAGATGCACGTGCTTCGGTCGATCCATGTACCTCAGCTGATCCCTGTGTAGGCAAAGATGTGATAGGTGTCCTAGATATCACACTGAAAACCTCATCTGTAGTGGGAGGGCGACAGAGATAATTAGTCATCTCCCCCATCAATTGCTCCTTGTTGAATGGGATGCTGGAGGATCCAGGATTCCACATCTACACAAGAAAAATCATATTACCCTGTGCAGATAAAACATATTACATACGGCGTCTATACCTGCCTCTCTGTGCGTGTTTATACCTGCATCTGTCAAGGAGTCTCTGTGGGCATCTGTCAGCGCGCCTATTTTCGCGTCTACAGCCACGTCTATACTGTCATCTAGACACGCTGACAGATGCGCACAATCGCACCATTTCTTCTTAAACTTGCTTAAAAAACAAAGCTAAAAAACCTCCATAGATGACAAGATCCAGCATATGAAGAGAGAGAAGAGAGAGAAAAACAAACAGAGAAACCAAACAAAATTGAGAGAGAGAAGAAGAACTCACCTTCTTTGCATGTTCCAATGGGTGGCGGCGGCTAGGTTGCAAGCTCCTTGTCCTCCTTCTCCCTTCCCTTGGTAAGTTGCTTCAATCTTGTTCTCTTCCTTGCTGTTTGGCTCTTCTTCTTTACTCTTTGGCTCTTCTTTCCTTCTGTCCTCTTTTTACTCTTATTTCCTTGTCTCATTGTCTTCATGAAGTGATAGATAGACAGGAGTAGTGATATCGAGCTCGAACTGCAGAAAACACGCAAAAAACGCAGGAAAGCACAGGTTTGAAAAGAAAGCAACAACTTTTTTTAAATTTTTCTATACTTGCGTGGCACGTCTGTCAGCGCGTGTAATGGCGCATGTATATGCGCAGATAATTCTTGTTACACGTGCTTACGAACGCGCAGGAACAATTTAAGGAATCAATGTATGCATAATTAGAGAATCAATTGACCTATGTGGTGACATATTGCAAATGCACAAGTCAACCTTTTATTTATATATACATCCAATTATCAAGCCCTATCCAATCACATTTGTATAGGGCATGCCCTATCCAATCAATACATGCATTTAGGGAATCAATTGACCTATGTGATGACATATATAACAAAGCTTGAGGATAAGAGATAACACATTGGCAAGTCAATTGGCACATATATATGTAGTGACTTACTAGACCATCTCACTTACACTTGCATATTATTCCACTTACGTATCAATAGGTGGATAAAGCACGAACGTTTTTTAGCAAGAGAAAGATAATGCAATGAAGGTGTACACGAAAGAGATAGAGAAAGGCATATTATCCATCAATCAATCAAAGATATGTGAGCTATAAGTGCACGTTGACATGATTGGAATAGCTTGCATATGCACAAGCCAACTAATTTACATCAATCTACTCATGCTATGAATTGGCATCCACAATCTTTCCCACTACATCCACAATCTCAGCCAGCTTATCATCAGTAAGATCTCTAACATCATCCTCCATTTGAAATCGGCTTGTGGGAAAGGTTTTGTTCCACTAGCTCGCTATTATGTTTTTACATTTATCATTGATCTCCACAATAACAACAGCCTTCAAAATTATACCCAATTTGTGCAATGCCACTTCTTTCCCACCAAGGCTCGAGAATAAGGACATAACTGTTAAACCTTGCGGATATAATTCTTTCAGTGGGGTGAAAGACTGTACGCAATAGTATTGACCTAAAATGAGTTTCCCAATGCATCATACTGATCTGAAAGGCTAGAGCAGGCTCAAGTGTGGTCACGATCATATCCAAGCACCAGCTCAATCTCATGGGGTTCAAGTGGCGTAACTTGGCTTGGGCTGACCCAAACCAAGTTCCATAATTTGCACGCCAGGACAATCTCATGTTGAAGATGAGAAGGTATCTTGCTAGCTTTCTCTGTGGGAAGAAAATATTTTTCTGATCAATCCACATATAGTGCTAGGGGCACCCTGTGTGTTTATGCAATTCAGCTTCTCTCTCGGATCCCATGGGAGCCAATACTTCTTTGTTTTCTGAAGCACCTCAAAGATTGTCATGGGAGCAGGGGGAAGGATCAACCTTCTTCCATCTATTGGAAGGTTATAAACATAACCACCTCAGCCTAAAGCATGCTGAAAAATATCTAGAGTCTGTGAACTCTAGATCTATGCCATTAAAATGCCATTTGATGGTCTCCCACTCTGAATTGGAAATGTTCTCAACATTTTCAAAATAGAAAAAGGGAGGGCCTTCCATCAAACTATTCAATGGTTTTGGCTTGCCTTTAAAAAATCCAGGAATTCAAAACCCCATGCCCTTTTTGAACTTGAAGGGTGGGATAGAACCTAGATGTGGACGTGATGTTTTTCCATTCATAGATTGAGTCTCGAGCCATAAAACACTGGAGTCTTCACTTGCACTTTTATCCAAGTCTAGAGTAGGAGTAATGCTGATCTTTGTTTTAAGGCCCAAGTAAGTGTACCATAGCTTAAGGGCTCTTTCATCTACCCAGTATATTTTGCTACAGACACCTCATGAGGGTCCAGCATGTCTAGTTATTTGAACACCTCGTAAGAATCATGATGAAATTTGCAACCTACCTTGGGGTAGGATTCACTAATAATATGGTGGAATATAAAGCCTTGATCATGGGGATGAACATTGTTAAGAAAGGTGGTATTCGCAAGTTACTAGTAAAAGAGAATTTCTAGTTGGTTTTGAATCAATTGGATGGGATTCCATGTCGCTATGAACCTGATGGATAAGTTTGAGAGAGTGTCTCTTCAGCTAATTTCATAATATTCGAATTAGTTTACCAATTCATTAGCAAATTATGCTTATGAAGAATACCTCTTTTTCAATTGTGGTCCTTGTTTAGATATCTCCATTGATGATGAGATAGGACCTAGTCGATTATGGAGACTTTTATCAAAACACAGTTTATATATGGCAAGAAATGGTTAGTATGGGTAATGCAAAGAGTAGCCGAGACCCATTTACCATTGTTATATTAGAACCACAGGATGGTCAAACGATATTTTATGCATACACCTCTTGCTATATATGCAGAACTTATGGGTCATAATATGATGCATCTAGTTTAGGGCTAGGAACCCTATTTTTTCCTTGGAATAGAGTGTCTTGTTCTATGTTAGTACCACTCCAAGGAGGGATATGTATATGGCTTTTTACTTTAGAACAAGAGAGTTGATTGCTTTGGATGTGTGTTATATTTCGTTAAGTCAAGAGGGCCATTTTTGCTAAATGGTATATCTCATTAGGCCAAGAGGGCCATGTATCTATTTGGTGTGGATATGTTTAATGGTCTTTTGTCCTAGTGGTATGCTAGACAAGTTTAATGGTTTAATTTACACGCACACTACAATAGTATGACTAGGAAATAAAATATTTGTTATTGTGAGTATTGAGGCTTGCTGATGCCAGGATAGGTATATTCCACGATGGATTCCGTGAGACCACGGTGCATTTCGTGAGTTTTTATTCCACGGTGGATTCTGTGAGGTTTTGCGGTTGATTCTGTAAAAAATTATTTATTTGCCAAGGCTCATACACAATGTGGATTTCTTGTGCGAGAAGTTGACGGGGACACTTGTCCTTTTTGGGCATCAAATTAATTTAATGTGCACATGGGTGATTCCATGGTGGGTGGTTCCGCAAAATACATATTTCAATTAAGAGACATTTATGAGTTGAGTGCACTTATATTAAATTAAAGTTAGGAGAGAATTCCAACCTATTTATTTATTTTGTGGATGAAGGCTGCTAGATAATCACTTTTGTCGGATTAATTTTATTATTTTCTAACAATTGTGAATAATTCAGTTGATGTGTAGAGCAGGCGGCAGTGTCGTTGGGAAGCACTGGGCGATAGTGTGTATTCAAATTATCTAGAAGAAATTATCATTTTTGATGGGCGCGTGTCTTATTATTAAAGGCATGGTGCTAATATTTATTTAGGCGCACTTATTTATTGAAGCGCTTGACAAATATTTATTATTTTGTATACGCATGGATGCACAGTTTAAATATTTCATTATTGGGCATTCTGTTTGGGCACAACCCAACTTTTCGACCACCCTACACACCACTTGTGTCATACTTAATGAATAAAAATAAAACTATGGTACTTGTATTCATGTTATATTAAAGGCTAGTACTTACACTCTCCATATTCATGTTAGAGAGAGAGAGCATTGGATTATCATCCAATGCAAAACAACAAATTTCAAAGAATCAAATTACAACATGAAAATTTTCAATGAACAATAACTATCAAGATGAAAAAGGACATGCTAAAAACATATCAAGAAATATAGTAATATTATTTCTTAGATTTTATGTGCTGACAAAAAATATGTAATAATATTATTTCTTAGATTTTATGTCCTAACAAAAAATGTCGTCCAAAGTGAACACTATGGAGTATGACCTACTTGAAAGGTTGCGAGTGACACTTTACTAAACTTGGTTTTCGTGTTTCCGTAGCGAAGTGGCCATCTAATGGCTTGTAGTGTATTTATTACCTCGGATAGGAAATCAATATAATGTCGGCTAAGCAAGTTTCTTCCCAAGGATAATAAAAGATCGTGAAATAAGGCGGGCGCGACCGACCGAACTGCCCAATGGACAAAATAGCAGGTACAAGTAGTTCATGATACAGAATCCAGATCATCGTGGAATAGCAGGTACAAGTAGTTCATGATACAGAATCCAGATCATCGTGGGAGAACTATGTAATATTCCCGGCGTGGAACAGATGAGCTGATCACTTATACGCTTATTACTTCTGGCCTCCTTATACCATGGCGCCCGCTCACGTGCTGTCACTTCCATTGCTGTCCGTCATATTGCTTGTATACTTGAGCTACGGCGCCGACGCGCACAGGTACGTGGTAGGAGGCGCGGAGGGGTGGCACGCGGACGCAGACTACCACAGATGGGCTGAGAACCGCGTGTTCAGGGTCGGCGACAGCTTGTGTAAGTAGTATATGAAAGACTCAATCCTCACGCCCTCTAATGTGTCTGTATTACGACCGCAATTAACTAATATGCTACCGGAATATATACTGCTTCTGCTGCTTGCGTTTGGGTTGTATTGCTGTCATCTATGCAGCCTTCAGGTATGCAGAAGGGACGCACAATGTAGTGGAGCTACGCAACGCAGCGGACTACGCGTCCTGTGACGCAAAAGGCGGCGTGACGTCGTTCAGGCACAAGTCCAGGCCGGGTGACACCGTGGTGCCCCTGCGGACAGCTGGTCGGCACTGGTTCATTTCCGGGGTTCCAGGGGACTGCACCAAGCTGGGCATGAAGCTCACCATCGATGTTCTTCCGGGCGATGCTGCTCCTGCACCACATCGCCATCATCATCACCGTGATCATCGGCATGAAGCTGACGAGACTCACCATCGTCAACATGGGGCTCATGAGACCCACCATGAAAAACATGCGGCCCCCGAAGCGGAATCTCCGGCGGCGCCCGAATATCCAGCTCACCATCGCCGCCGTGACCATAATGATCACCATAATGCTTCCACCCACGATGATCGTGATCATGATCATCATCACCACCATCGTCAACCAAGCACGGCTCCTCAATCTTCCAAAGGAGGCCACCACCACCATGCCCACTCTCCTGCTGCATCCAACCCCGATCGTCATCGCCAGCAGCAACACCATGATGCGCCATCCCAGTACTACGGCCAGCACCAGCAACAACATGCGACCCCCGAAGCTGAATCTCCGGCTCACCATCATCATCATGGAGCTCATCGTAAGGCCTACCATCAACATGCGGCACCTAAATATCCAGCTCACCATCGCCAGAATGACCATGATGATCACCATGATGCTACCACTTACAATGATCGTGATCATGATGATCATAACCACCATCGTCAAACGAGCCCTGCTCCTCGATCTTCCGAGGGAGGCCACCGCCGCCATGAACATCACTATGCCCACGCTCCTGCTGCATCCAACCCCGATCACCATCG
Organism: Lygodium microphyllum; assembly: GCF_053477565.2. Classification (NCBI taxonomy): domain Eukaryota; kingdom Viridiplantae; phylum Streptophyta; class Polypodiopsida; order Schizaeales; family Lygodiaceae; genus Lygodium; species Lygodium microphyllum. The sequence continues at coordinate 41,933,835 of NC_141161.1, read as the reverse complement.
CCAACGCTAACACCATGATACGCCATCCCACAATGGCTAGCACCGTCTCATCCAGGCTCTGCCTTTCTCCCGACCCACCCATCATGATCATGAATGATCACACTCCTCGTGGGCCGCCTATGTGGCAGCTAGTATGGTCTCACGTCAGTGTTGTCTCTTGGCGCCGGTGAAGGCTCATCCCATTCTAAAGTTTGGAACTCGCTTCTATGCGTGACCAGAGTTTCGATTCTAGCACGACATGGTGTTTCCCTCTTCAATGCATCCATCTTAATTCTACGAAATCGATACATGATTCGTGTACAAATAGGGAAATGAGTGAAATGTTCTTGTTGTGTAACCTCCATCAATATTGGACATTTTCTTTTTGGTTATATACGTACTAGTATTCATAGCATCCAATGTACGACCTTGATTTGCATATCTTCTAAATATAACCATAATATACTTCTAGGTTTTCTGCATCTAACCATGAGCTTCCTCTTGCACTGCTTGTAGTAGGGAAAGTAGGCTTAGTTGCACATCACACATCAATTGATTGATAGTGTCTTTCCTCGACATTCTTATCTCTACTCCTACTTCTTGATAAAAGGATCATTATTCTCACAAAACCCACCACTCAACAATGTGTTGTCCATACATATGGTGTATAATACATTCATGTATATGCTAGAACGTGACAAGGTTTGGCCTTCCATGAAATGAGGGTCATGGACCTGGATCCCTATTTTACAAAGCTTTTATTAGTATAGATATTATAGTGAGAGTAGAAAATTACTGAAGGATTGTTAAACTTTTGTATTACTCTAGATAGTTAATGTCATATTAATCATTAATGTTAGTGTTCATAGTATGGATGGTTCAAATATATAAGATTTTTAGATAATTTCAATCTATTTTGGATATTATTTCTTGTAAATATCTTAAAAATGTGTAGAAAACTTCTAGAATAGGATGCCAAGCGGTGCGTGATTGCAGTTTCCAATTAGCAAACAATACTTAGGAGGGGAGGAGATGGGAAAAAGAGTGATATGGAAGTATTGTAGATAAGTGTCATGAACCATTAGATTTACCATCTAAAGCACTAGAGTAGAAGATAGTGTTTGGTACGCATTTTTGGGTATAAGAGGGAGCTTTAGGAGATCTAATGATTCGAGATTGCTTCCACATAATAGTAGACATTATCTAAATAATTCAACAATCATTTATCTGTGAGTTTAGCCATCAAACAATCAGCTTACAACTCTTGTAATAACTAGAAATAACATGGCTGAAGAAGTATATTTGGAGTCCTATATAAGGATTTTGTTTATCTTCTGATGTTCTATCAATACAACACAGTGCTCCGGAGAGAAGTACTTGGGCTTCTCCTATCAAGAAATCATCTAAATGTATTGACATTTGGATTTCTTGGACTCTTTGTCTTGTATGTACAACAGAGTTTACATGTAATACATGTAGAGTCTAAATGGTTGAGGTTTTTCTTTATCTTGTGTAAGGGTTATGGTAGACTTGGCCGAAGGTTTTATAGTTGATTCATGATGTATGTATATGTCTTGAAGAGAACTTGATTTTCAGCATTCTTGATCATTTGAATCTCCTACCTATTCTTTTTATTCTCTTTTATCTCCTAGTATCTACTTTCTTCTCTCTTTAATCCTCGGTGGATACGACCTTTTCGATAAAATCCCTTTGACATTGGTGAAGCCCATGTAAAAGGTTGTGGGAAGGGAAGGCATGATGGGAGAACATTCAAGCAAAGCTTATACTAATTTTTGTAGCAATTAGTGTAGAATATGAGCATGCTTACGTAGATTAAAAAACAAGAACTAGTGATGTAGACTTTTACTCAAACAAAAATTATTGTGATGAATGCTTTGTAGGCAATAGAGTGTGAGATGAAGTTGTTTAATGATACATACATACATACATATATATATATATATATACATGTATGTATATATATACATATATATATATATATATATATATATGCTCAAAAGTTGGAGTTCTTTTGGGTGGCTTGACTTCCATGGAGCTAGTATTTTATACGAGTCACTATACATGAATTGAAAGCCTAAGTTAATTCTACATGCAGGATACTGATTGGGTAGCCTTCAAGAAGACACTCCGAGAAGAATTGTACATTGAAGATTCTAGTTTGATTACCCGCAAGACTTTCCAAGAGTAGATTCTAAAATCTAGTAAGGGTCTTGTGTCAATTTGAGTGTTTAGATCTTGCGGAAGAACATGCTCTTATAAGTCAAAACTTTAAATTATTTTTAGAGCTTCATGAAGAGAAGCTTGATGATTTGTTGGAGGCTCTAACTATGTAGACATGGCTTAAACTAAAGGGGAGGCATGTTAAGGATAGTGTTATTGCACTAGTGAAAAAGCATACAAGAAGAGAAAGATTGCATGTATCTAGCTTGCTGATTGTTACATGCAAAATAATTGATGTATCTAGTAAGACACCTACTTCTGTGGCTAACCTTATGGTCAAGTATCACTCCCTAAACGAGGAAAAATATTTATATGAAGTGATAGTTTATAGCATAAAAGGAAGGATTATGTTTCTTATCAAGAGGCCTTAGCATCATAGTTCATCTTTTAGAAAGATGGCAAGATCCAAGTAGAAGAAACAAGATTGTCTCTTTCTTTGAATTTTGGACAGAGAGATATGCAAAATTTATTAGAAGACTTGGATGTTCAAAATGTTTATGCAATGTACATGTTACTACTTTTTGTCTATAGTTTGATAGAATGTCTGGCTAAGTGATGGTTGGTCTGAAGGCTACAATATGGACACATGCTTTGCATGTAGCTGAAAAGAGAAAGGCTACTAACAGTGAAATGTCTCATACATGGCAAGACATTCGTGACCTGAGTGGTTGGGAATCACCCATAGATGCATATTCAATACATGAATATTTAGCAAAAGTGTAGAATACAAGTGTACTTGTGAAAGAGAAATACAAGAGAAATGAAGATAATATATGGACATCTAAGAGAGTAATGAGAAGAAGTATAAATCGACCTAAAGCTATAAATCTCAACCATCTCTTGAGCATGTTATGGAAGACGTGGGGCAAGAGAAAAAACAAGGTAGCAAACAAGAGGACAAAAAGAGCAGCAAGCATTTGGGATATAAACTACAATCTGATATTGAGAAAGCCATGGATCTCAAGAAGGTTCTTCAAGAAAATATTTTAAACAATCGAGAGGAATTCAACTTAGGAGAGGTGCTTGGCATCGCCAAGAAAGAATTTTATGAAAAAAAGATTAACATAGTTAAGAGAAAGTGTTAATTTTTTAGAGATGCCACTAGTGCATTATTGCAACTTAAAGAGAAACTAGTTTATTGGGCATTCGAGTTGAATATGAGCATGATATAAGTACTCATTTGTCAATGGAGGATGCTGCTAAATTAGTGGATAGCATGCGAAAAAGATAAGAAAGTGAATTAAAGTACATTGTCTTGTAACAATATGCATAGTGGAGCAAGGCAGATTCAACAATGTGGAGAAGAGACTCCAAGATTTATTCCTCGGAGTCATTCCATAAGAAAACATTGGGCAAGGGCTACCACTGAATCACTAGTGAAAATACAAAGTGTGAAAATACTTGTATTGCTTTGCTTGACCACAAATCTGATATTTATATTATTGAGCATGGATTGTACAAAAATGGTACATGGCCTATGGACACTGATCATGGTTGGTATATGAGAGCTAGAAATAAATCTTTAAGGGAGCCCTATGCTACATGTCCTAATGTAAAAGGGAGGATTGGTGATGTACAAGAAGAGCAAGACTTCTTTGTCCAAGATAGTTCCTTATATGTTGTCATTTTGGGACAACCCTACATTACCAGAGTGCATATGAAAAGAAAGGTGCTCATTCTAGGAACTGGAATACACTTTAAGAGTCTCCTTTGTCTCCAAATGCAAGAAAACTTAGAGAATTAGATTTTCACTGAGTAGTGCATTAATGCGAGCTATAGTAGTGCTGATTAGAGGATGTACTTGCCTCTTGATGGAATGAAGCATATATTTACTACTGGTTATTCTCTGTTTACAACAAAGAGTTTATGTATTAGACAATTGGAAAGGAAGTTAGAAGCAAAGATATAGAACAAGAAATGGTTTGAGAAAAGACATAGATTGAGGCCAAAAGCCATACAAGATGGGGATTGGGTATTGGTTTATGACACTAGTTTGAAAAACCATGGGAGTACCATGTGTACAGTCTCCAAATGATGATTCGGGCCCTATGTGGTAAGACAAGTATTTGTTAATTCTACTTATGCATTAAATAAGCTAGATGGGATAGCCATAATAATTTTGGTAGTGGAAAAAAGATATCATTAGTGTTAGTGTCCATAGTATGGATGGTTCAAAAATATAGGATTTTTGGATAATTTTGGTTGATTTTTGATATTTTGAATATTATTTCTTATAAATATCCTAAAAGGTTTAGAAAACTTCTAAAATAGGGTGACATGAAGAAAATAAGTTGTTTTTTTAGCTAGTTTTGGAAAATCTCATGAAAAAAAAGGGCTCTTGAAATCATCAAGTACGATCACAGTTTTTAGGCAACAAACAACACTCCAAATGGGAGAAGATGCGAGAAGGAGCAATCCCGAAGAATTCTAAATAGGTATCCTTGGTTTGACTCCCCTTTTGAAGCCAATGGAGATATCAAGTTTATTGTTTGAGGAACAAAGTAGAAGATAGTGTTTGATGTCTAGATAATCCAAAAAGCATTTGTCTTGGAGTTTAGTTGTCAAAGGATCAGCTTATGGTTGTTGTAATAACCAGTAATGCACAGGGTTGAAGTGTATTTGGAGTCGCATACACTATAAGAGAAAGGCCCTATAGCCACACACTATACACACGAAATAACGGGCACATTTATCAGCGCATCTATATACCCGCGTTTTTTAATGCGCTTATAGATGTGAAAATAAACGCACAGATTTTTCATTTCTCATAAAGTCCCTAAATATGATCAAACATCTTAATAGTTACTATTTTTTAGAATACATTACCAACTTTACTTCTTTGTGGTCTAATATAGCTTACCCAATCGTACTTCTTTGTGCATCTTGGTGCATTGTTCTTTGGATGTGCGCATTCAATTCTAATACTATAACACAACAAACATTATATGTATCACAAAAGTAAATGGCTCTTAATTGATATTTTAGTTATTTTTGAGTATTACAAATATACATTCAATCATTCAAAGCTAATTATATGCTAGAATGAATGATCAATCTCATCTTCAATGAGATCGGCCCTTGCTAGACTATCTACCTCTAGGTCTATGTTACCAATAGGCAATGAAACAAATAAGTCTATCCCACTGTCAAATATATTGCTATGCTTAATTTCTTCATCATCATCTGCAGCTATATTGTTATCCTCTTCTGCGCTTCCTTGAACATCCTCGCGGGGATTATCTTGCACTGCATCATGTATATCATCGATTATGGCATCATCACGTACATTATCATTGATTGTTGGATTCTCATCAACTATCTATACATTGGTAGCATTGCCATATATTGGTTTTGAACGATTAGATATGGGGATAACGTGCCACCATCGGTTATTGTTTACCATTGGGTGATACATAATCTGCATTTAAAAAACAAAAAGTAAGTAACTTAGATATTTATTGTACTTTGAGAATGTATCAAGAAGTAATATATATGAAAATAAATAGCTTCTAATGTACCTGCTCGCATTGTTGAGGTAGTACGAATGTGTCATTCTTGCCTTGGTGAAATTTTGTAGAGTCAATCACTATAAAACCACTTGGATGACGTCTAATTGTGCAATGCTCACCCATTGTTACTACTTCTTTAAACCACTTCACATCTAGTACATATATAAAAAATCGCCTAAAGTTAAGCTTCAAAATATCTTGGATTACGCCACAATAACCTTCCATGGTGCCATTGGTATCCTGGAAGTTTGCAAGGATACCATAATCCTGGGTATTTCTCTTATCATCTATACGTTGAGTTAAAAAATGTTTGCCTTCACACTAAATAGCATTGAACAATGTACACTAGTAGTACATTGTTGAGATTATATTAATGATTTAGTTAAAGATGAAACATGTAAAATTATTATATCATATATAGCTAAAGATAATTTAATTATAAGTATGTCTCACCTTTGATAACCAACCTTGTGCGTATTCCCACTCCTCTTGCGATATATCCATCGCCTCCTCTTTTTCCATCTTCTCAATTTATTCATATAGTCAATCTATCTCAATATGATGTGGAAGCGCACTTAAATGTTCTAGATATGGGATATTACATCCATGTCTAGTACAAAATGCTTACATTTCGCTTACTCTTATTGCCCTTGCTTCTTTATATAGTGTCACCCATTTTCTCATTACTTCACTGTTAAGTACACAAAATACATTTAACTTACAAAGTTTCTCTTTCATTAGCACTTCACTCCTTCCTTTTCCTTGAGGTATTATAGAGGTCATCCTCAAATCATCATCATCTTTCCATATTCGTGGTAAAGAGGGGTCCACTTTGGTAAGATATTCAAAGATTTGTTCAAGGGATGATTGCACTAACCAACCCTCAGTCATGCTTCTCTCAGGCCGTGCATTTTTCCTTACAAAATATTTTAGGGTTTTCATAAAGCGCTCTAGAAAAAACATCCACCTTGCATGAACTACCCCACAAATTACGATCTCATCAATCAGATGTACGAATAAGCGTACTTGAGTAATCAAAATAGAGTGAGGAAAAGTTTCTTCCACCAAACAAACCACCTCAATGGACAATACTCGAGCCTCTTGCAACGTATTTGGATCGATTTCCTTCAAACTCACAAATCTATCAACATGCAATTGAGAACGATGATTAGTTTTGTCCTTAAATTCAAGCGGGTTTTCTACGTGATGTTTATAATATGTAAACTAAAAAATAAGTATAATGTATACATACCTCGTGAGCTCACCCATCTTGTAAATGATATCACGCACATCTTTTGAAACACAATGAGATATGCTAGTAGGAAGGATGAACTATATGTAAATATTCATGTATTGTTAATTAGTCTACATAGTTACTCCACTAATTAATATGTTTATGGCTATGAAAATCCTTACCTGAATCATTTTGTGCCAATCGTGAGATTGCAAACCAGATAGTTACTCCACACCTCTTTTCTTTTCTTTATGAAGGCTCCCTTGAGGCATCTCATATATCCTGTGGGACTTCGACAACATCCAAGGTGCATGTGGTAACTTGATCTTTCCTCTAGGTCCAATGCGTAGCCAAGCTCGTCTCATACGTCCAATGCTACATAAATCCTCCCTTACATTGACAGAATCATGAGCCCCGATTAAGTGATCCCATAATGTAGAGGCAACATTCTTGAATATATGCATGGGGTCCAATAGGTGATTGATCTTGAGTTTAGTCTAATATGGAAGACAAAAAATATATAGATAATCTAAGGCAAAAACAATATATTATTTCTCGTTCTCATAATGGAGTGTACTTTAAAGACAAACAAAATAAGTAAACTAGTTACTGACTCATACCGAGTGGAGGATGATCATTGGCGTGTGTCCAAGTGTCCTTCCAATCTTAAATAGTCAGAGATTGTGGAGTTCTTCCATTAGTGGAGGGTGCATATTTGGGGTGGTCAATAGGAAGAAAACGATGATGATTGTCATAGATAACCTTTTTCAAGCGTGTCAATCTAGAAGAAACCGGAGAGGGACCGCAAATTGGACATGCATGATATCCTGATACAGTTAAACATGTAGAAACAAGTGGGTTAATGATGACATATATTTGATTAAGGGTAAGAATAAATAAAATAGAGTACGCAACTACCTGAATACTCTCCATAGCTTGAAAAGTCATGCATGGTCGACAACAACATACCCTTTAAAGTGAAATCTCTAGAGGACAAGGATGCACTCACATCTTGCACCTCAATACCTCTCCATACATTTCTAGCTCCTCGATCAAAGGCTCTAAGTAAACGTCCATGTTTTTTACTTTGTGTTTTTCAGGAATTAAAAGGGACAACATTACGTGTCTTTTTTTTATTACCATGGACTGAGGGATATTATAGTTCACCAATACCACTGGCCATGCACTATATGAGGTGCTTTTGATGCCAAATGGATTTATTCCATCTAATCCTAGACCAAATCTTAAATTTCTGGGCTCTTCTTTGAAAGTAGGCCATAAATTGTCTATGTGTTGCCAAGCTGGTGTGTCTGAAGGAATTCTCCATTTTCCATCACTTGAATGGTGACTAGCATGCCATGACATGAGTCTTGCAATAGATTCACACTTAGAAATATGTTGAATATGTGGAATAATAGGAAAATATTGCAAAACCTTATGAGGCACATCCATTGATTTCATCTCTTGGTTGTATCTTGGTTCACCACAAATAGGACACTGTTGCGCAGATGCATGATCCCCACGAAACAAGATACAATCATTGACACATGTATGGATTTTAACATAATTGATACCTCCAAGAGATATCAAAAAATGCCTTGCTTGCTCCCTTCTAGTTGGTAATTTATTTCCATTTGAAAGCATTTGTGACAATAACCTACATATATTGTGTAAACAGAGTTAACAAACCACGAATTTTGTCTAGAAGCATTTATGAATTAATATCAAATGATACATACTTCAATAATGTATTCAAGCTAGCATTACTCCATCCATAAATGGTTTTTAAGTTCAATATCTCGAGAGATACACGTAGAATGGAGTATGTGCAACATTCGTACAATGGAGTTTTCGACGCTATGTGTAGTGGGTCATCTGTCTCTCTAGTGGTGCCCTCCCCCCGAACCTCATGGGAAAATAAATCGTACACCATGTTGTCCAAAATCTCTTTCTCCAAAACTTGATGGGGCATTTGAAGAGGGCTGTTATTGTCGTCATTAGTCTCTACTCCTCTTGAGGACTCTGCCTCCTCACGTCGACGCTCCGCAGCCTCTCGACGCCCTAGAGGGACCATTTCAGGATGTGGTACTGCATCGTGCTCAATAAGAAAAAGGAGGTTTTGTTTAATGGTGAAGACGCAACATACACTATAAGGAAACAAAGCAATAGTGACGCCGGTTAGCGACACATAATAGCAGCATTACTGTTTGCGTCGCAAATGCGACGCAAATAGTGACGCCCCACAGAGAACGAGAGGAAACCTATAAAGTCTTCTAAAGCCAATTCCGAAAGACGGTGCAAGAAGTCACAAAGGGAGTTTTGCATTCGAAGGAGACGGGCCAAGATCATAAGTCCGCGACCAAGGTGAGAAGGTCGAAGTCTCCATGGCTCCTAAAAAGGCTCAAGGCACTAACGCAGGAGGATCATCTCCTAACATCCATGTGGACATTTCACCACAAGTCCAGGTTTTCCTCCTAATTTTGTTTTACGTCATAATATTTCAATTGTGCATGATTCATTTACGAAAATTAGGATGCATTTTTTTCGATTGAAATACATTGGCTAAATTAAAGGAAATAACTTCAATCAAAGAATCGGTCATTTGTATTAAATGAATGAAATAGAAGAACATAAGATCTCTATGCATTCCTAGCAAGTGGTTTTTATGCATTGCAAAATAATGAACTTAGATTAACTAAATACCCATCTTTGCAAATCAAAATAATGATAGTACACTTTGATTATGCATGGAAGGAATAAATCGCATGTCGCATTATTGAACATCCTTTCTTCGAATTAATTCTTTAAAGAAGGTTGCTAACAACCATAGGAAATTGCTAGGCATGGAAATGGTTCTTAAATCTGCAGAAAGTAGATTAAAATCTAGGCAATTGGCTTAAATCTCAATCAATCACAAATATTTACGAAAGGTTGTGTAATACTCATTCAGCGTACGAATATCTTAGTTAGAAAAGAAGTAGGAAAAATGTTGCATGGTTCACATTAAACCCTAACACTTAGTAGCATAAATCTTGAATGCATGTTCTAGATGAATCAATAGAAGTTATGCCATAACTTAGCATATGCTTTGATTTTAATCAGAAAATTAGGGTTTGTAAATCTACTCAAACGTCGGCAATGAATCAATGTGGTTACGAAAATGGTATCGTAAATATCTTCAAGAATATACAAGTAAATTGATTTAAACCTAAACACTTAAACCCCACGAGGGACTCGTTTAGAAATATTTAACTCAATGCAACATATCCCAAAGAGCTAACTAGGGTTTAGCACATTGAGGACATGACCTAATCGCTCTTATTACTAAAGTTGAAACTCTTAAACCTAAAGACTTGCCCACATTCACGGAATGTAGGGACAATAGGACGTACTTGCGAGAGATGATCTAGGTTTCTACCCTAAGGATCGCTCACTAAAAAGATGAAACTCGGTTTGAATTTGGAACCTTAGGACCGAGAATATCGGCCTAGTGCAATCAGGAACGGGTTGTTATGAAGACACCCTAACCCTGTTTCCTATCTAATCATGATTTCGTGATTAGAAGACGCCATTGGATGGGTAGAATAGTCCCATGAATTAGGTGCGACACTTGGCAACAAGTTGCAGAGTCGCATGATCTTGTGATTTGATCACAAGGGAATGACCAAATACTCGAAATGAGATTGGCAAATTCTTATGCAAGTTTATCATGCAAGAGGATGAATAATCATCCTGATATAGTACCTTTTGTCGGTAAAGTACCCAAGATATGGGGATTAGATATTTGCTTTCATTCCCCGGATTATCAACAAAGGGTTGAGATTATGAACATCCTAGAGTGTATTTATAATTCATTGCCTTTGTACATGGAACAAAGATGGATGGGTGCCTCAAGAATCTACTATATAGCTGCCCACCGGTTTGCATACCTTCAAACCAACCTAAAAAGGATCAAGTGGTTGGAAGACCTGAAGATCGTGAAGCTATTCATTTTTTTGGAGGCTTGCGTAAACTCAACTTTACATATTTGAGGTCGGAGGGTTGAGCTGAACTCATATGTATATGAGGAAGTGACCCATGTAATCCCCACCGACAGGATCAAAGTGTTGGGGCGCTATGAGAAGAATGGATTCCAAAGAAAAGAATACCCTGATCTTCCAATGACTTACCGATTCCTGAAAATCCATGACCCAAAACCATACTATTATCCAGTTCCCGTAGATAAATATAATACAACATTATTCTCCCCAAACTAAATGTGACAGTTGCCCTATCATCCCAAGAAATGTTGTATTCCGAAAGGGCTATGGCCATATAAATGCAATAAAACTTATTTTTATCAATGTCTGTTTTGTTCATGAGAATTTATAAGAATTTAAGTGGTTCGATTGCTTGGTTGATAGTGGAAATGAAGATGAAATATAAATCATAACATTTAATGAGTAATAACGTTAAGAAACCTTTATCCAAGCACAACCCCAGGTACAGATTCCCAGTTCGCCTCCTACATCAAGGGTTGCTGTAATCCAGGAGAAGAAGTTTCTTCTCAAGCAGATTAAGATGCCCAAATTTGACGGGAAAGGTAGGACTATCCAAGCGGATGCTGAAATTTGGATTGAGTCTATGGAGGATTACTTTGAAGTAGCTAGTACTGCACCTGCCAATAAGGCTATGCTCGCCAAGCTGAAGCTCACCGGCAAAGCTAGGCTCTGGTGGAAGCAATGGTACAGAGATCAAGGGATCGTGGAAGAATCTGTTACCTGGGAGAAGTTGAAGAAATCCGTGCAGGGAAGATACTTACCACCTGCATATCGCACGCAGAAAATGAATGAGTTCTACGAGCTGAAACAACTGGGACTCACTCTTGACGCATACTACTCTAAATTCGTCTCACTTCTTAAGTATGCATCACATATGGACATGACATAGCAGGTGTCAAAATTTTTTGCTGGTTTAAACCCACCAATGAGTACCGGTCTCGAATCTATGCGCCCATCAGATCTTCAGGACGCTCTCATTCGAGCTACGCCTATAATTCAGGAGGTGCAAGTTAGGCCAAGAGGTAATAAAACTTCGTCTTTTAATGACCCGAACAGAGAAGCATTTAGGCCTCAAATGAAGAGAGTTCAAGGTCAGAATCGGGGACAAAGAAAGAAATCAAGGACTAATAATGTCAACAACTTTGTCCCTACCCAAGGCAATGGCCAGAACTTCCGTTATTTCCACTGCAACGAGCCCAATCATTTCAAGAGGCAATGTCCCAAGCTTGGAGGAGGACATCTCCAAGCACATTTTCAAGGAACGGGCCGTGGCCAGGGAGCCGCTACCCGAGGCAGAGGAAGAACCGCCTGTGTTGCCAACAGGGAAATGTGCGAAGAAGAAGATCCGACCATGGAAGGAGAGTTTGAAAGGGCGACAATCCATGCCGTTCTACACAAGAAAGGCCCGAATTGCCAATTCACGATGATTTAGACACCGTTGGACTACCAAGGTAAAGGTTTCAAGACCTTGATTGAATGTGGCAGTACACATTCTTTTATCTCACCAGCTTGTGCAAAAAGATTAGGAATAGCCACAGTAGAAGCACCTACCTTGCTTGTGGAATTAGCAAATGGTCACCAGGTCAATTGTACGAGGCAAACTGCTAAGGTGGAATTCTTTCTGGGATGAAAGACGACTTCAGTCAAATTCAGATTCATGAGCCTAGGTATCCATGAGTGTCTACTCGGAATGGATTGTCTTAAACCTAATGACGCCCACATTCATTGTGGAAAGGGCCAAATTTCCTTTTGGTACTCTGAAGGGGATTTAGTCACAACTCAAGGTGAGGCTAGAGTGCCAAAAATTCAATTAGCCAAGGCATCTTGGATTATAAAGGGAGTCAGAAAAGGACTACCTGTCTACTTGATTAAGCTCAACAAGTTAGATCAGAAGCAGGAGTCTAGTGAAGGATCTTCATGGCTAAAGGAATACGCGGACGTATTTCCTAAAGAGTTAACAGAACTCCCCCCTCAAAGAGAAGTGGATCATGAGATCAAGCTAGTACCAGGAGTGGCGCCAATTGCAAAGAGACCTTATAGAATGTCCATCCCAGAAGAAATTGAACTGAAGGAACAACTCAAACAACAGTCAGTATTGTTCCAGAAAAAGAAAGATGGAACGCTTCGACTGTGTATTGATTACAGAGGGTCGATTCAATCAACTGTCAAGAACAAGAACCCTATTCCTAGAATATATGAGCTTCTTGATTATCTTCAAGGTACGAAGATCTTTTCCAAGATTGATCTCAGATCTTGTTACTATTAGATAAGGATCAAGGAAGAAGATATCCTAAAGACGACCTTCAACACAAGATATGGACACTTTGAGTTTCTAGTTATGTCATTCGGGCTTATGAATGCGCATGCCACCTTCAACAGGTTAATGCAAGATATCTTTAGGCCATATCTTGATGACTGCGTGCTCGTCTTCTTTGACGACACTCGAGTCTATTCCAAACAGGAAGAAGATCATGAACCCCAAATTCTGATTGTCCTTGAGACAATGAGGGCACACAAGCTATATTCTAAGATGAAGAAATGTGCATTCTTCAAGTGTCAGATTGAGTATATGGGATTCATCGTATCAGCGGAAGGAATCTCAGTGGATACAGCCAAAGTGAGAGATGTGCTAGAATGGCTAATAGCAACAACTGTCAAAGAAATATACAATTTTCTTGGATTGACAGGATGGTATAGGATCTTCATAAAAAATTATGCTTTGATAGCAGCACCTTTGACGGTTGTATTGAAGAAGCAAACATCCATTGCATGGTCAACTGCCGAACAATCTAGCTTTGATAGATTGAAGTAAAGTTTGGTATCAACACCTATCCTAAAACTTCCAGACCTCAGTAAGGAGTTCGAGGTAGTAACAGATGCTAGCACGCTTGCCTTAGGATGTGTGCTCATGCAGGAAGCTCATCATGTAGCATACTCTTCAAGGGAACTAAAGAGCCATGAGAAGAATTATGCTACCCATGATCTAGAATTGTTAGCTGTCATCCATGCTCTAAAGCTTTGAAGACTACAAAGGTATCTATTCCAAACAATCCAATACTTGAGCTGGCTAGAGAAGAAGCATACCATGATCCAGCCTATCAAAAGATGCTAAGGGAGATCTCTATCAAGGACCAGGATCAAAAGCTATAGGCTAAGTATCATGAATTCTCTATCAATAGTGGACTTGTCTACTATAGAACGAGGTTGTATATACCAGCAAGCCAGTCACTTAAGCAGAAGATATTGTGGGAAGCTCATGATTCCCCTTTCTCAGGACATCCTGGCTATGCCAAGACCCTCAATGCAATTAGGAAGAGCTACTATTGGGAGAGGCTTAAAGGTGACGTTCTCAAATATGTCACTGAGTGTTTGTCTTGTCAACGTATCAAAGCTGAACATGTCAAGATGCCATGGAAGTTGCAACCACTTGACATTCCCCAAATGAAATGGGAATTCATCAGTATGGACTTTGTTGTTGGCCTACCCCAAGTTCAGGGAGGATACAACTCCATCATGGTTGTGGTTGACATGCTTACTAAGGTTGCACACCTTATTCCAGTAAAGACAAACTATAAAGCCTCAAACATTGCAAGGTTGTTTATCAAGGAAATACTCAAGCTACATGGGTTATCCAGAAGAATCATTAGTGATCGTGATTCTCTCTTCACATCACACTTTTGGAGAGCTATCTTTGAAGCTATTGGGACTCAACTCTATTTTAGCACAGCTTACCATCCCCAAACTAAGGGCCAAACGGAGCGAGTCAATCAAGTCATTGAGGATATGCTAAGGGCACACTGTTGTCGTGAACCAAAAAGGTGGATTCAATACTTGCCTTTGGCTGAATTTTCCTACAATGCTTCTTACCAACAAAGCATTCAGATGACCCCTTTTCAAGCATTATATGGTCATGACTGTCGAAGTCCCCAAAACTTCTCAGATCCAACCTTGAGGGTTGAAGCTTCAAGGCAGATGTTGGAAGAGATGGATGACCAAATAAAGTCAATAAGACAGGACATCCAAGCCGCCAAGGATAGACAGAAGGCATATGCGGATTTGAAGCATCAAGATAGAATCTTCGAGGAAGGAGACATGGTCTTCATTCGCATACGTCCAAAGAAGAGTTTCCTATCCTTAGGAGATTGCAAGAAGCTAAGTCCAAGGTATTGTGGACTATACAAGATCCTCAAGTGCCTAGGACCTAATGCTGATAGACTGCAACTCCTGAGAACTTAAAGGTTCATAATGTATTCCATATCAGCTTATTGAAGAAGTATGTACCTAATCCTAACCATGTACTTGATGACCAACAATTTCTAATGCCCAGTCAAGGAGTCCTTAGATGTTAGGGAGAGACAACTGAGATCCAGAACCTTGAGAGAATGCCTCGTCCAGTGGAAAGATTATCCCGAGGAGGATGCCACTTGGATAGATGAAAACACTCTCAAACATCAATATCCCCAGTTTATCTCGAGATGAGGACATCTCGATTCCTCCAAGGGGGAGAGAATGTAATATTTTTGTAATAATATTTCTAAACCCCATGATACTCACGCAAGGGAATACTGGTATTGTGGTCACGAATAGTATGGTCTCCACGGGCCAATTGACTTAGGACTATGGGTTAATAAAAACCCATGCTCTTCATAAGAACCTCCTCTTAGGAGGCCAAAAGGTTTTTTTTTTTGGAATAATGGCAAATTTTTTTAATTATCCCTCTCTCCCCCAGCCGACGGTCGTGCTGGAGGAGAGGGAGGGGAGGCGGGATGATTGAGCATCCTTGCTAGAGCTCATGGGAAGGATATAGCCATGCGTATGGCCGCGTGGAGGGAGGGAGGTACCTCTCCCTCATGGCTATAAAAACCAGGGCATGTGGTAGTCGTGAAGGAGGAGGAAGGCTGTGAGATAGGACGGGATGCCACCAGTCTGAGGGGAGTTGAGAAGGAGCAAGCCGCTGCCTGAAGGATAGTGCGCCGTGTGAGAGGAGTAACCTTGCGCCAGCTGCCGCTGCCGCCAACAAACCACCAGAACTGGATCTTAGATGTTAGGGAGAGACAACTGAGATCCAGAACCTTGAGAGAATGCCTCGTCCAGTGGAAAGATTATCCCGAGGAGGATGCCACTTGGATAGATGAAAACACTCTCAAACATCAATATCCCCAGTTTATCTCGAGATGAGGACATCTCGATTCCTCCAAGGGGGAGAGAATGTAAAATTTCTGTAATAATATTTCTAAACCCCATGATACTCACGCAAGGGAATACTGGTATTGTGGTCACGAACAGTATGGTCTCCACGGGCCAATTGACTTAGGACTACGGGTTAATAAAAACCCATGCTCTTCATAAGAACCTCCTCTTAGGAGGCCAAAAGGTTTTTTTTTTTGGAATAATGGCAAATTTTTTTAATTATCCCTCTCTCCCCCAGCCGACGGTCGTGCTGGAGGAGAGGGAGGGGAGGCGGGATGACTGAGCATCCTTGCTAGAGCTCATGGGAAGGATATAGCCATGCGTATGGCCGCGTGGAGGGAGGGAGGTACCTCTCCCTCATGGCTATAAAAACCAGGGCATGTGGTAGTCGTGAAGGAGGAGGAAGGCTGTGAGATAGGACGGGATGCCACCAGTCTGAGGGGAGTTGAGAAGGAGCAAGCCGCTGCCTGAAGGATAGTGCGCCGTGTGAGAGGAGTAACCTTGCGCCAGCTGCCGCTGCCGCCAACAAACCACCAGAACTGGATCTTAGATGTTAGGGAGAGACAACTGAGATCCAGAACCTTGAGAGAATGCCTCGTCCAGTGGAAAGATTATCCCGAGGAGGATGCCACTTGGATAGATGAAAACACTCTCAAACATCAATATCCCCAGTTTATCTCGAGATGAGGACATCTCGATTCCTCCAAGGGGGAGAGAATGTAAAATTTCTGTAATAATATTTCTAAACCCCATGATACTCACGCAAGGGAATACTGGTATTGTGGTCACGAACAGTATGGTCTCCACGGGCCAATTGACTTAGGACTATGGGTTAATAAAAACCCATGCTCTTCATAAGAACCTCCTCTTAGGAGGCCAAAAGGTTTTTTTTTTTGGAATAATGGCAAATTTTTTTAATTATCCCTCTCTCCCCCAGCCGACGATCGTGCTGGAGGAGAGGGAGGGGAGGCAGGATGACTGAGCATCCTTGCTAGAGCTCATGGGAAGGATATAGCCATGCGTATGGCCGCGTGGAGGGAGGGAGGTACCTCTCCCTCATGGCTATAAAAACCAGGGCATGTGGTAGTCGTGAAGGAGGAGGAAGGCTGTGAGATAGGACGGGATGCCACCAGTCTGAGGGGAGTTGAGAAGGAGCAAGCCGCTGCCTGAAGGATAGTGCGCCGTGTGAGAGGAGAAACCTTGCGCCAGCTGCCGCTGCCGCCAACAAACCACCATCCCCCGCCTCCATCCCTTGGCCACGTGGGGCTTCCACAATTCCCAGAAGCTTTAGAAGCTTCTTGGAAACCTTTAAAAACCCCCCCCTTAGGAAGCCCCCCTTCTTGTGGGCTTCCTTAAAGCCCTTCTAAGTGGGTTTTAAAACCCCCCTCCTCGGAATTTAAACCACTTCTTGTGCCCTTTCCTATTGCCTCCTAGGTAGGTTTTTATAACCCCAACCCCCCGGGATTAAAACCTTTCCAAGCTTTTTTTTCACTTTTTTTTTCCTCCACAAAATTCCTTAAAAGTCATTAAATCCCCCTTCCTATGAGGCTTTCATAAGGCCCTTTCCTTGTGTTTTTTTTATATATATCCCCCCAAGAATTAAGCCCCTTTTCCCCTCTTTTTCATTCCATTAGTCGGGTTTTAAACCACCTTTCTGTGGACCCTTTTTCCTTTAGCCCTACAAGCGGGTTTTACAAACCGGGAACTAAACCATCCTTTCACCTTGCATTCTAAGAAATTGAGAGGAAACCTATAAAGCCTTCGAAAGCCGACTCCGAAAGACGGTGCAAGCGGTCACAAAGGAAGTTTCATGTTCGAAGGAGATGGGCCAAGATCATAAGTTCGCGACCAAGGCAAGAAGGTCAAAGTCTCGATGGCTCCTAAGAAGGCTCAAGGCGCAAACACAGGAGGATCATGTCCTAACATCTGTGTGGACATTTCATCACAAGTCCAAGTTTTCCTCCTAATTTTTTTTTATGTCGTAATATTTCAATTGTGCATGATTCATTTACGAAAATTAGGATGCATTTTTTTTCGATTGAAATACCTTGGCTAAATTAAAGGAAATAACATCGATCAAAGAATCGGTCATTTGTATTAAACAAATGAAATAAAAGAGCATAAGATCTCTATGCATTCCTAGCAAGTGGTTTTTATGCATTGCAAAATAACGAACTTAGATTAACTAAATGCCCATCTTTGCAAATCAAAATAATGATAGTACACTTCGATTATGCATGGAAGGAATAAATCGCATGTCGCATTATTGAACATATTTTCTTCGAATTAATTCTTGAGAGAAGGTTGCTAACAACCATAGGAAATTGCTCGGCATGGAAATGGTTCTTAAATGTGCGTAAATTAGATTAAAATCTAGTCAATTGGCTGAAATCTCAATCAACCACAAATAGTTACGAAAGGTTGTGCAATACTCATTCAACATACGAATATCTCAGTTAGAAAAGAAGTAGGAAAAATGTTGCATGGTTCACATAAGACCCTAATGCTTAGTAGCACAAAACTTGAATGCATGTTCTAGATGAATCAATAGAAGTTATGCCATAACTTAGCATATGCTTTGATTTTAACCAGAAAAGTAGGGTTTGTAAATCTACTCAAACGCAGGCAATGAATCAATGTGGTTATGAAAATGGTATCGTAAATATCTTCAAGAATAGACAAGTAAATTTGTTTAAACCTAAACACCTAAAAACTCAGAGGGACTCGTTTAGAAAGGGTTAATTCAATGCAACATATCCCAAAGAGCTTACTAGGGTCTAGCACATTGAGGACATGACCTAATCGCTCTTATTGCTAAAGCTGAAACTCTTAAACCTAAAGACTTGCCCACATTCACGGAATGTGACAATATCGGCCTAGTGCAATCTGGAACGGGTTGTTATGAAGACACCCTAACCCTGTTTCCTATCTAATCATGATTTCATGATTAGAAGACCCCATTGGATGGGTAGAATAGTCCCATGAATTAGGTGCGACACTTGGCAACAAGTTGCAGAGTCGCATGATCTTGTAATTTGATCACAAGGGAATGACGAATTCCTCGAAATGAGATTGGCAAATTCTTACGCAAGTTTATCATGCAAGAGGATGAATAATCATCCTGATATAGTATCTTTCTTGGGTAAAGTGACCAACATACGGGGATTAGATATTTTCTTGGAAGCAAAAGACCAATCAATAAATTGGAATAACATATGTACTGCTATTTGAACTTAAGATATTGATTAAGTCGGGTTAATAGGGTATGGCCCTAACCCAAGGATATAGGGTTAACAAATAAACCCTTGGGGATCTTGCCAAGTCCCAATTGATCTCGGATCGAGTGCTGGATGCATTCGGAAAGGATTCGCTCCTTAACAGTTAGCGAAAAATAACAACCACTGGAAATGATTGTGCTTGTAACAGCTTAGAAAGCACAGTTTGCTTTGTTTGCTCAAAGAATTAAAGGATGAATGGTTATCTAATGCTTCAAGTTGAAGGCCTCAAGGAAGAGGTAGATTCAATTACCCTCAACTACCTTCTTGACCCTAACCAAGGGGGTTGTTAACCGTGTCAGGAAGGTGGACCGAACCCGCCATGAGAGGTCTCTCCGTTGAGCACTGCTTGGAGCAGGAGGACGCTTGGGTGCCAGAGAGGGCTCTCGTTGTAAATCCCTCGCCTTCTGGGCCCTGCACAAGAGGCCAATGTGACTCGGCATTGGATCCCGAGGCCCGCATACTAGTCTACAGGCAGAATCTTGGATTAGTGATCCCTGTGGATTGCTGGATAGCCTTCGGGCGGATTATGGATAAGCCTACGGGCTAGACTTTATAAATGTATTTCAAAGATAAATATGATAAGCTGTTGAAAAGGAACTTATTTGACATTTCTTTTCTATGTCAAGTGCTATGATTACGTGAAGGAACCAATGCCGAACGGGTTAATTAAGGAAGCTGATTGATACATGTCCAACTAAATGTGGTAGGTAATTAAATAACTAAAACAACCTGAGGAAAGTGCGGTGGATGTGGCCATGGGTCCATCCTATGGATGGGTGTTCCTGGTTGGCTAGGGACTTTTCTCAATCATGATGGACAGCAAGAAGATCATTCAAAGAACACGAACAACAAGAGCGTTGACCTAGAATCTAAGTTACAATAATCCCGGTTTACGATGTTTTAGGGGAATGGAATGGGACTACGCCTTATGGCAGAGAGGTCGAGCCTTACATCCCTCTCATTTCCCATTCTCCTTGAACCAAGTGCAACGTGAATCCGCTTCGGACCTGGTGTTTCTGCGTAAAGTAGTTCACTTGGGGTTCGACGCTAGTTGCCATTTAGGAAATGACCATTAGGGAAAAACCCTGATTCAGGTGGGTCCTAAGTGGGAACGGCCAGAATACTTCCGCTACGTGGTAGACGTGGGAAGTCCTAGATTGCAAACCCCATGACATTCCATGGGAGTGCCGTGCGGAGCTTTCTAGACATCCTTTCCGATGGACTGCTAAGACGTGTCCTAAAGATTACAGGCGGACACGTTACATTGGTACTGCAACATCACATTGTCTCCAAGGACATTTTGTAGATCTTGTATAGCATACAATCTCGTCTTGTTATTTCCATGCTATTATTGCTACGTCTTGTAGCCACTTCATCAATATTATCCTTGTCTACAATATTTTCTTGAACATGCTCACTATCATCGTGACCACTGAAGGGGCCCAAATCACTACCATATCTACCCATGTCAAATAGCATGACAGCTTGGACCAATGGTGGTAGAAAGAAATACATCTATATCAAAGCAGCTACCCAAGTCAAGTAGCACAGAAGCTTCAAGCAGTGCTGGTAGCAAGAAATACATCTATATCAGAGCATCCATTTCTTGAGACAAGAAAACAAAAGAAAGCTAAAAGGACTAAGGGGGAGGTCTTGATGCCCAACTATGGACATCAATTTGGGTTCCCACATGCTAAGGAGTATAGCTTTGAATGTTGTTTATAAGTCATTTGACGCTAGACATGAGAAACTTGAGAGTCTAGAGGAATATATAAATGCATACACACACACACACATGTGTGTGTGTATAAAGCAAGAGGGATAGTTGCCTTCTTGTCGAAAAAATCATTGATGATCTTTAATGTCATATTCTAGCTGGGATGGCCACATTATGCCATTATGCAACTGCCTAAGTAGTGTTGTCAGCTTGACAACCCTCCCTATGACCAACTCACATGCATGAGATGCTTCTAGTACTTGACGGGAGTGAGCAACCTTTCACATGAAATCGTGAATCTATTATATACCACCCAAGAGGCCATAGAAGAAAGCCTTGATCAATAGCAAGTTATCCTCATTAACATCACTCCTTGCTATTCTTTTCTATTCTCTATACATATTCCATTCTATTCATTGTAGTTCCTCTTGCCCCCCCAAAGATCATGTTCCTCCTTTTTCTCATGTTGCACTAGACCAAAGTGTTAGTATTAAGACCCTTGTAATGTGCATGCCGAATAGGCATTCGCCCCTACATTGACAATGCATGTTTTTAAATAAGAAACCCCACAGTCCTTTTGTAAATGGAATGCTCCCAAAACCCCAATGGCTCCATTTTGTATAGTAAACTCTTTTCATATCATCTAGAGAGCTCATGAGTCCTCAAATGTCTTCTAACCATGTGGTTGGACCAATGGCCTTCTACCCTTATGGCAGGGGCTTAATTGTCTTAAAAAATCCAAAACATGTGGATCCTTCTCTAGACCTACAACACATTCTATAATTGTGCTAGGTGCTTGCACTAAATCTCATAATGTTCAATCGTGCTCTCTCTCACTCTCAGAATTCTTATCCATGATTATAAATGCCACTACACCCAAAAAACAAATGTAATTCTCATTAACATCGACATTCAAAGCATTCAAATGTTCTATTGCTAATTATATAATTATGAAAATAATTATAAAATGAATAAGGACACCTTCAATCTCGATATAGAACAATTAAAAATACCCAACACACCCTATCATTGAAATAGAGGTGATCAAGCCTATTTTGTGCTCCATCAATGATTAGAGTAGATTTTTCCATATGTCAATTGCCAAAGAATATTACTTGTCTACTCATCTCATGATTTAAATCAAAATTGCATCAAGAAAAATTACCATGTTGGAATCACCTACAAATATGACTTCCATATGAAGCTCCAAGAGAGCCATCTTAAGCCAATACAATGAGATGGGGCATTCATAAGAGCAACCCACACATGTTAAATAGCATTGAGGAAATGGGGCATTCAAAAGAACAACCCACACATATAGAAGGGT
The DNA here is from genome assembly GCF_053477565.2 of Lygodium microphyllum. Classification (NCBI taxonomy): domain Eukaryota; kingdom Viridiplantae; phylum Streptophyta; class Polypodiopsida; order Schizaeales; family Lygodiaceae; genus Lygodium; species Lygodium microphyllum. The sequence continues at coordinate 41,911,320 of NC_141161.1, read as the reverse complement.
TGGGGAACACTCACCCTAGGCACTATAAATAGATCCCTTGTGAGAAAAATAGCCCTCTCTCTAGAGAAAGCCCAAAACCTAATACAACTTGCCTAAAAGTAAGCAAAAGCCCAATATGATCTAGTATGGCCAAATGAGAGTGTTTAGAGAGGAAACATGCTTGCTGGGGAACAAACTAAACCAAAACACCAAGACCATGAGCACACGTGGACCGCAATGAGCTACATAATGCTAACACCCTCTCTCAAATCATGGGTGGATACTGCACACATGTATACAATGATGTGATGAAATGGAAAACAACCTTAGAAATCTACCATCAACCAGCACCGTTAGAAGAACCTCAAGATGACCACAATATGCCCTCGCCACCACAACTACCAAAGAAGATTCATCATCACCATGCAACCAACATCTCAAAAGAGCTACTAGAGAGTGAGTTGGCATAATTACTCCCTTGCTAAACACCATCTTGAAAGAAGTACTAATGTCAATGTAGCTCTTAGGCATACCTTGATCATAGAAAAGGAACATAGCACCATCTCTATCTTGCATGCAAATTGCTCCAATAGAAGCATACCATGCCATGGACTCCCTACCTTTAGCCACCTATTGAGGTCCGCCACCATGTGAAATCAACTAGGAGAAACACAATTCGTTATCCCAAACATCTCATCATGGACCTAGAGGCAACAAGCTCCAATGTTTTCTTTCATGCCAGAGTATATCTATGTCGGTGAAATATTTTACTCCTCTACACTCACTCACTATCCCTCTCTAGCTTGGAGCATGTGAGGAGTGCATGCAACTATGGCTATGGAAGCTTCTCCATTAGGGGTTCTCCCCAAAGGTCCATATGTAGCTTCTATGATGTTGTAGCAACTTGTAAGGAATCAAAGGCCTTACCTTTATGTGTTGATTGCTTGATGATTATGGAGAGAGAGAGAGAGAGAGAGAAAGAGAGAGAGAGAGAGAGAGAGAGAGAGAGAGAGAGAGAGAGAGAGAGAGTCTTGCTACATTTCCTTCATTGACATTGAAATATTGTCCCATGTTATCATCAACTATGGTACATAAAATGCAAGATACTCACATAATTTGTCAAGGTTGTATCATGCACGAAACCTATGTGGTGATACCATATTGAAATGATAGCAAAGTTTACTACAAGCTACTTGCTTTAATTACTGCAAAAGGGTTAAAATAAAGGACTATTGCATTTTAGAATACCAAGAATCATTGAATGCAAAACACAACCAAATAGAAAGTGTAGATTAGATGAGAGAGCATCCTTGGAGGAAGCTTTGAAGGAGATATGATAAAATCCATTTCTTTAATGTGTAGCCTACATGGCATAGTTGTGGGAAGACTCCATGTCATGTCTCTATATCATGAGCATGCCAAAAATATCAAATAAATTGGTCAAAGATTACTCAATAAGATATGACATTTTCATTTGAGTGGTTTGGGCTATGCTTGATGATCCATCAAGGATTTTGTTGAACTTGCTCCTATAATTGGTGGGACAAGAATGTGCAAAGGGAGAGAAACTTACCAAGATAGATGCTCATCACACTCAAACAAATATGCAAATACAAAATCATAAAGAATGTGAGATTTGATGTGGAAAGTGCACGATCTTGTAATATTGTAAGCACATACTATCTTTCTCAAGAGAAGAGATTAGTAATCAAGGAAGATTGTGGATTCCCTCTCTCTAAACCCAAAGGCCCTTTCCACAAATTTTTATTTGACCCATTGTGAAACCTCCCTTTTAGAGGATATTTTTCCATGAAAAACAATAGCACTAGCTTGAAGTACTCAAGATTGGCTAGGTCTCTTTGTGAGGATGGACTCGTCACCTAAATTATGTATTTGATTGAATGTTTTGGACTTCAAAGAGGATATATTTGTTATTAATGAAACGTGTAAAATTACAAAAATTTAACTAGGTACCTTTGTAGCTAATTGTTTTTTGGTGATTCTTAACACGTGTGCCTTGAGAAACCAACCCAATTGACTTGGGGATTTGAGATCTATCCCATTTTCTATTACAATACTTCTAATCTCAATTATGCTTGATCATACATAGGATGATAAATGTCCCGTTGAACTCTACCATGATTTGGGATAATCAGAGTAAGTGCAACAAGCTTTTGCATGTGAGAAAATGAGAAAAGCCTAACCTTACCAAGATAGAATGCCACATAATTCTCCATAAGCTTTATATGTTCTTTGGAGGCTAATTATGTTGAAGTTTTTCATAAAGCTAGATAAGTCTATTGATGATTATTTTAGAACATTACCCTTATGGAAAATAGGATCCTTTTCATGTCTTTTTGCAATGCACATGCACTAGAAATGTGTGGATAAATATGCAAAAATGGCACACACAATAGGTGCCTAATTTCAAATAAGTATTGAACCAGGTCACATAGTCTTCAATATTAAGTTTGTTATCAATATAGTTACCTTCATAGGGCTTGTTGCACAACAAAATAATATTTAGAGAAGTGGAAGAGTTTTGCCAAATTTCATAAAAAGGGATTACAAGAAATGTTGTATTATTGAGTTACCACTTAGTTTAAGCCTAATTTGTTTGATGACCACTTCCCACAAATTATGGCTTGGTATGACTATTTGTAATATCCCATAAAGTAAATATTTTAGATATGGATATTTGTAATTTGTGAGTATGAAATGTGAGAAACCCAATTCCCTAGTTTTGTGGCCTACAATTCCTTGCTATGATAGATGGGAAATGAAATTCCCTAGCTATATGACATACAAATTCCTAGTTTAAGATGTGGGGAATAAAATTCCTTGGTTATATATAAGGAAATCATAACTGCATGCCTAGGATTCCCTACCATGAGATGTGGGGAATGTAACTTGCTAGTTATACATAGGGAATTCACATATACATACCTAGGAAAAATCAGAGAATTTCCTACATTTCATGAGATTTCCTACGTAGGAATTGTTTCAAAGCTCATTGTGCAATTATAGCAATCGTCTTCAAACATGTAATGTCGTCACTTTAGAAAACCGTCATTTTGGGTGAATGGCAAACACTACCAGCATATTGCATATCATTCATAATATGTTTCCAATTTTTCTTGCCTTTCATCATAAAGTCACATCATCCACTTTTGTTTTATATGACATATGCATGTCAACCAGCCTTGCTGCAACATGACTTGGCAAACAAAAATTGGTTTGTAAATTCCTTCTTACATGTCAATTTGCTCCCTCGAATCTTTCTCAGCAAGATATAGATTTTTATCCCTTCATTGAAGTGGAATCCTCTAGCAATACATCAAATAGCCCAATCATAGCGGGTAACAAATTTATTCTTTTTTTTAAATCCACTTTCTTCTTCCTTGATGAATATGATGATAAATGTGACTAGACCCTCAACAAAGCACAAAGAGAAATGAATGGACTTCATTTTCTTTGACAATTTACATATTCATAATCTTTCATTCCTCCAATCAGTCTTTGAAACCTATGTTTCCTTTCATATTTTCTGTTCATATCGTTTCTTGAGTCTAGTCTATAAAACATTATGGTTCCCATTTGTACTGTTTTGTCTCATTTTCGTCCATCTCTGCCCTGGTCTTCACATATTGATTAGAACAAACAAGCAACAAATGAGCAACCATACACAGAGACATACACATGGTGCTGTGACACTGTGCGTTCACCACTACGAAGTCACTTTGAAGTCTCCTAATTCTGTCACTTTTCTTTTGTGCTTAAAAGCTATTGGTGTTACAAAAGATTTAGCGATAGGCCATCTTTTACATGTTGAAATAACCAGCATAGGAGTTGATAGAGAGATTTATGTGGGAGGCTTATTATTAGACATGTACTGCAAATGTGATTTGCTAGAGCCCCAAAAGGAACACCAAGGAAAAGGGGTTTCTACGACAAGAAAATCTATCTTATAACATCAACAAGCTTTTATTTCATTATTTTGAGAACCACAATAAGGAAAATAACAAATCTTCACACAACATCATAGTAGATATCTCCCATGGATTTTATAGAATCAACCATAATCTTCAACATCTTCATAGGATCCATCAATAGAACAAGAAACACAAAATAATACACCATTTTTAATGGAAAGAATCACATAGTATTCATCTTCATTGTCTTCATAGTTCTCTCTCAATCTCTCATAGATAGATACATTGTTTTGATAGAATTGGCTATCTCTGACTCCCTCTCTCTCAATCAATCAATAGTACATCATCTCCTTTCTACAATGCTCAATAATCACTCATAATAAACGTTCTTAGGTTGTGGATGCACCTCCCAAGAGGTATGGAAGGTATGAAAGGGAACCACAGTGAGTATAGTGTCTTTTCATAGCTCACTACTGTCACTTCACTCCAGTCTACTCTTGAGTCTTTAGCAGCTACTTCTTTCATTTGTTTTAGCTCGTTTGAACTTAGATTCATCATTTCCAAAAGTTAGAAAAATTTCCCAAAGTCACACCCTCATTCCACAGAACACTTACAAAATATCTATAGAACAGAACGGAACAGAGATAGAGGCTCTACAAAGAAGGTCTACAGAGGGTTACAAAAGGTCATCAGAGAACATCAGAACCTCATAACTCATACTAAAACCATTCCAAACTATCAAAAACTATTCAATAATCTTTCAAAAGATTTCAACC